>NC_091821.1:144412736-145031070 GCF_038994185.2 Dermacentor albipictus | reverse complement strand
GGGCCTCCTATGAGGCAAATTTAGAAATAGCGATCCCAAACTATTAAGGCTACTATTGACCCCGAGTACAAGATTTTTGAGTGCTTAAATTAAAGACGTTATACTGATTGCGTGTATTTCAAAATTTATCTCTTATGTCCACGACGTTAAAAATCTGTAGCACCAACAACAATATGAGGAACTGTGAAGGCATGGGTGCTACGGCCTGAAAAAAATGCCCAAGACCGACACAAACAGGACCTATAGTGGCCTTAGAGGATTCTAGCCCTGTCGCGTTGCCGTAGATCAGCGATACAGTACGACGGTAATTCTCAGCTTTAAACTTCTGAATTTCGCCAGACGGAAAGATTCATCGTACGGCTATTTGCGTTTTTGTGCAGGAAATAATATTTAATATCGCACTGTGTATGCCACAAACAGACACGCTAAAGAAGTTATTCTAGGCGGTGATGCGTTGCAGCAGTTGAATAATTGGTCAAGCACTGTGAGCGCAACTGCATTTGATTAGCGTTTGCTTTGTTTGATAAATACACCTAATGACTTGCTGATAACTGGAGAAAAGGAAGGGGGAGGATTGCAGAAATAAGCGCTTGCGTTTTCGTCACTGCTAATATCGGGCGCTGGCCACAAAGACTGTATGACAAACTCTTCGAAGATGAACGCAGAGCGACAAGAGCTTCGATTTTTTACGACAGTCAACGCACTTGACTGCCGTCAGCTTATACGTACCTCGAATGGAAGGCGTAGCATGGATAGAAGTTAATTTAATCGAGTCACCTGGGCTCAGTTTGAGAACTGCGCAGGGCAGCAGGTAACAAGATTTGGGGCAACGTGCGGGAACTTTCTCTGCGGAGCGCGAGTGTGTGCAGCAGTCGATGGCGCAGCCCGAAGCGTTCCACCAATTCCCCGGTATTTCGGGCACCATACTCTGCAGCTCATCCATAGCCGTTTTTGTTTTTTTACCTTTCTGCCTTTTCTTTCTTCTCGTTTCTCATGTTTATTTCTCTTTCTCTCTCTCTTTTATTTTTTTCGCAGACTCTGGGCCCAAACACCTGCGTTTTCGAATCCGCCTCGTTTACATTTTCCTCTCGCGACACTCGACACGCGAAACGTTGCACAATGTGAACTTGGTTTCGTACCGTTGTACTTTTTTTTTTCGTTTACTTCTCGCGTTATACTCGAGCCAACCTCCAGGGTCCCTCCGTCTCTCCAACAGACGGAGCGAGGCTGCGGGTGAGTGTCGGGGCCCCTAATTCTCGAACGAGTGAGATGGCGGCGCGTTTACCGAGTTCTCGAACAGAGCGCTCAGCCTACATTTCCTGCTAAGACGCAACTTCGCCTTCGCCCTCGTAAATGGGCCCAAAACGTGGCACGCGATGCCCGCTAAAAGTGCACGAGGGGAAAACATTACCTGATCCTGTCACGGCGCCGAAACCCTCGGCAAAGTCCCAACCGCTGCGCCCGTTTGTTTGCATGATATTTTGGCACGCAACAGCCGCCGCGGTATCAATCACCCCCCTCCAACTTCTCGACGTTTGCACTCGGGCGCGGGCCGACTTTCTTCGACGCGCTACTGGCGTGCAAACACCCCTAATCTCCGGGCCCAGGGCTTGGTGAAGCGCCGGCACGGTGCCGATGACGGCTGCTTAATATGCAGGTGATCCTAAGTTGTGTGCGCACCTAAGTAGGGAGATTTGTGCAGATGGAAAGGAGCTCAGTGCACGAACGCGAAGTGGAAGACTTGAGTTACATATAGCGCGTCTCAGCGAATACATTTAAGCAATTATTTTTGCAAATGGTAGTAAATATAATAAAAAAGGGTATTCACATTCGGCAACGTGCGTTCACCACAACTTGTATAAGGAAGCGTGCGATAATTACCAACAAGTTATTTAACTAATACTCACTAATTAACATTTCAGGCATCGAATTTTGCGCGCTCGCCGTAACGAAAGGCAGCGAGTGCTGAAGCCGTGTCCATTTAGTATGAGTCCTCAAACTAGCCCCATTTTTCAGAAATACGCCCGCGTACAGTCTAAACACGGATGCAGGTTTTCACACTTAAAGGCAACCGCCGCTATTTTACCTTAAGTAATGGTAACAGGCTCGTGGGCTCGGGTGTCCTGGCATTCATTTAAATCTGGAGGTAACAATAGTGTCTAATGACACCTACGTCTTCGCCTTACGAGTGCGATGCTCTTACCATTCGAGCTACCGCGGCGCCGTTTTCCCGTCCACTTTCTTGGGCATTTTTATGTATGCCTACTAGAGTTAACCCTGGAAGTGTTGGCCAGCACCACTAACGTGAGTTGTGGCGCTGGCCAACACTCTCAAGAAAGTCGAGGACAGTCGCACAAAACGCGCTCACGTGTCTCCTCGCAACCACAGTCATCGCAGGTGGTGGTGGGGTTGCAGCAGGCAAAGTCAGTCTGGCATACATAGCCGACAATTGTTCAGCCTGAGCCTCCTGTGAGTTGAGATCGGGGGTGTGTCACCAGGCGTCGAAGAGCCCCACGTCACAAGTGAAGGCAATCAGCAGTCGTTGCACTCTTTTACTGATTTCCGCGGGCCTTCCGGGGAAAACGAGGTCTTCATAGATCCTGTGCGAAAGACTATTCTTTTGCAGGCTGTCGACCATCGCTTTTCTTTCTGTGTCGAACTGCGGGCATATCCAAATGAAATGTTCGATGTCGTCGATTTAATCACAAAAAGCACAGAGCGGGGAAGCGCATCGTCCAGTCTTCAATAACTAAGCCTGGGATAACGCGGAGTCGGTTCTGATGCGGAACAAAAGCGTTGTTTCGTCGGGAGTCACTCGATGGTCACACAGGCTTGGTGTGGAGTCTGGCGGATCGCCCTAAAGTGAGTGTGGATTGCATACTTGGGGTTCTCAAAAATGTTTCACACCCAGCGTTGTCAACCATCCGAATAGGGAAGTCAAAATATCTCCTAAAGGCTACTCCTAACCATAGCCGATAAAGCAGGGCAGCATCGCGTCGGCGGAGCCCTGGTGGGATGCATAGGCAGAGCGAAGAGTCTCTAGACGGTGCAGTCGGTTGAATAGAAATTACAAATACAACATGTGCGCTAAACGCACAGAAAAAAAAAGTGTATTAGCAGTTTTCCTGCTGCTGCATGTTGACTTCTACTGTCACAAATAATGTGTTGCCTGAAAAAACATATTATATATATATATATATATATATATATATATATATATATATATATATATATATATATATATATATATATATATATATATATATATATATATATATATATATATATATATATATACACTGTTTTAATTAATTACTAAACCTGAGCTGAAATACCATAACACCGCCAAGGGAAGATACAATCACTGTAAGTCTACTTAGGAAGGAAGCTCCACCTTTGGCTCGAGCAACCGTTAGCTAACCACCATCGTTCCTGCTGTTATGCGCGGCGGGTTACAGAGGTGTGTATAATGCCAATCATTCAACTCTCAGCACGTGTCGCGCGTACAACATGGTATCGTCTCTTAGTTGAGCAGTACTCCTCGAGTGTGGTGATCCAACAGGGAATGTCAATGGAGCCTGCGTTTCGACAACGGGACTGGTCGTCTTCGGGGCAGCTTTCCTTAGCAGCCAGCAGGTTGTTCGGCCACTGTTGATAACTTCGAGCCTCCATCTTCCTGTGAACTTCTTTCTTGTTTGGATCACTCAGATGCGGGTGGGATAGCAATCAAAATGCATATCAGCACCTAATTCATTCTTGAAGTATGGAAAACATTCGTAAATTAGAATAAGTCCCTCGTATAGTGACACTATAGGAAAAGGCTCTATCGAAGGCTGCTGATGAAGAAAAATATACAGGCCATTCACACGCCTGTAGTATACTAGCTCAGCGCTCGCTCCGTTTTTATTTCCTCACCTTCGCGTGCACCTTCGCGCTGCCTTTCTGGACACAGAAGCAGCGTGTGATGTCAAAAGCGTAACTGTCCTTTTGCTGCGCAGTCATGCAAAACCGCGAATCAAGCGCTTCATGATTGAAAATATTGTTAGGTTCACCAAAAAATATCCGCCGAGAATCGTCTTCATCACTTTGTGCTCTTTCAGCTGTTTCGCTTAATTGCAATTGTTTTGGATATACGCTAGTCTGCAGCGCGCAGCTCGAACATATCGTTGCTGCTTTCGTTCGAAACCAAATGGAAATTCCACGTGTGCAGCGCAATTGGACTTACATGTCCTTGCAACAATGCCGGCCGAAGAGTCAAGCTAATTGAATAGATCGGTCGAATAAACAAATAAAGAATGCGAAAACGCTCGAGGGATTGGGGGAGGGTTTCCTCATCTGAAGAGCGGAAACTTCAGGTAGACCGGCGGCAAGCTGAAGACTATACTGCCTCAAAGTCGGGCGCCATGGCCGTAGGCCTCAGGAAAGTTAAGCCTTTGCCGCTCGCGCGTGCGTGCTTGCCGACACTCGAGGAAACCGCGACTTTTGCAGGCCTCGGATAAACGCGAGATGCAGGGATTTTTAAATAACGCGCAAGAGCGCAACATAGAAGGTCCGGGCTGTGGGCAAGCTTTGGCGAGCTGCTGTGCGCTTCCTATACCGGCGACTAATGTGTGCGGCCGGTCCGCAGCCCATTACCCCGTCGCGCGCGGAGATGGTCGGCAAGCACGCGGGCGGTCGAGCGCCGCCCCAAGTTCGCGGAGGGGGCCGGCGCACGCGAAACGCACGACGATTCCGGCATTAATGACAGGCACGCTGGTGTTCTGCAAGGGCCAAAGGAAGTAAGCGAGGCGGGAAAACGAGAGTACTTGGGTCCCCCTGCAGGGGTCCGGCACACGGGCCACCGACAAGCTTCTGCTTCACTAAAGCACACTGCGCACGAGCGTGGATCGCGTGCGTATAAATATAATACGCGTGTACCGGCGTAGCGGGGAGGCAAGGGACATTGTGCAAAAAGAGAAATATGGGCTTCTGCGGGGAAGAAGGGAAGGCAGTAGTTGGTCGAGAATAGAGCAGGAAGGCAGGAAAGTGGGTTAGCGGCGATAAATCGTGGGACGACGCTTCTCGCGTGCGCATCTAGTTTTCGATTTACGGCCATGCAGCACCGTCCAACCTCGCTGCGACGGGAGGCAGTGAGTGAAGAGCGCCCAGACGCGGCTGATCCTTCGCGCACCTCTGTCCCCGGCCGCCGCACAAGCAGGAAAACGGACAACCATGCACTGTCGCCGCGAAGGTAAACTATGCACCTCAGCGCGCCGAGGGCGATGTGTCTGTCATATGAGAATGTACTACATAAGCTCACTAGCACGCAGTGTGCGTATGTATTGTGCGCCCGCTCTCCTGCGTTCGATTTCTGGCGCAACACACGGAAGGGATATCGAATGAATCACTGGCGTAAGCGGTAAAGAGGGCGCTTCTGATGACGAGCTCGTGCGGAGTGATGGGCAACATGCAGGTATACAACGCACGTTTTCGGGAGAAAAATATAAACACAAAAGTGCCACTGAGGATGCGTGGTTGTCGATATCGACGGCAGGCATGCATTATCGCGGTCTGTTTTTCGGCCGAGCACAGAGTCATTTATGTGACAGGAATGTTCACGTGTTCCCCCAGTGTATGGTAGCCATACTGCGAAGGGGAAACGATGGCAGTCCGAGGGTCGTCCGATTTCGCACAGTGCCAGCGAAGCATGAAGTTATGCCATTTTTACAGCGTTCTTCAATGTCACAAAATTGTTTTCGGCGCAATAAATGCCAAAAAATGTTTTTTTATATATAAATAAAACGTTTTGCATGCATGTGTGTTCGCAGAAACTGCCTGGTTCATGCTATAAAACCGGCTTTTACGATTTCACCTAGCACTATATGAACTGGTGAGGTGAATATGAGCCGCCTCCATTCCATAGAAATTCAACAGTGTGGCGTCAAAAAAAAAAAATTCTAGAACCACTACCACGCTATACCGCGATCCCGGCGGGAACATACCGAGCGAACTTCTAAACGACAGCTGTCCGTGATTACTTCTGTAAAGCAATAAATGACGCGCGGGTAGGAATATCGGTACCATTAAAAGAATCCGGTTGGCCTCAGTTACTGGACTAGGTATATATCTTTCCTGGACGCTCTGCCAGCAACTTCACAAAAATATTGTGCAAATTTTACTGCGCGCGTTGAATTCTTATATGTGCTCTCTTCTTTCCGCCAGCTGCTGCGTGCTTCTCATAAAATCAAGAGCACTGCAATAAGATAGGTCCAGGAAAAAGAAGCCAGATCGAAAGCGGCACCTTTGGATGTCGTTTCCACAAGCTCCACGTCAGCACTTCTCAAATGGCAATGCGCCTTAGCCCTCCATATAAAAGAGCCCGGGCTCCCAATTCTAAGTTGCTATGCAAGCAGCGTGCTGCCCAAAGGAAACGAAGCGGTCACAGCACGCCTCGCGCGGTATATATACGTTCTGCATCGAATTGCCGCCCTTATGTCCCTTTCTCCTCGGCCGCCGCCGTTTGCATGTCTGTGCTGCCAGTGCGGGTCGTGGGGGACGACGACGCCGCGAGACGTACGCTCTGGCATCTGTCCAGCGCGCTTGGCGCTGAATGGCCCGGTACTTGGAGCCCTCGTAACAAAGACTCCAGTATTGGAAGCCCACGAAAGCAGCAGCCTCTGGTTTGGAGCGCTTTCGAACTTGAACGAAAAAAAAAATATGAAAGAACAAGTCATCCTGTACCGGCAAGCTCTGCCCTTTTCATTCGGAGTTGCAACGGCAAGAGCCAAAGTCGTACGTTGAATATGTAGTGCTTCCGGAAATCGTCGCACGAACAGCTGTTTCTGAGAGCTCGTGAAGATTGAAGGCTATTTCAGCATGACCGAGAATAACGCGCTTCTTCCGCAATGATGTTTTAGAGTAGTGTCCGTTTTCGGTGCTAAAGATTCCACGCTGAAGTTTCCATGGAAAAAGTTCAAGCTGGGCTGTGAACGTTTACGGCTGCGAGAAAGAAAGAAAGAAAGAAAGAAAGAAAGAAAGAAAGAGAAGCACGTATTTTCACTGCACTCGTGAGCTCATCTCCGTCACACAGACAGGAATGTCATTCTACAAATGAAGACCCGCCGTGGTTGCTCAGTGGCTATGGTGTTGGGCTGCCGAGCACGAGGTCGCGGGATCGTATCCCGGCCACGGCGGCCGCATTTCGATGGGGGCAAAATGCGAAAACACCCGTGTGCTTAGATTTAGGTGCACGTTAAAGAACCCCAGGTGGTCAAAATTTCCGGAGTCCTCCACTACGGCGTGCCTCATAATCAGAAAGTGGTTTTGGCACGTAAAACCCCAAATATTATTGTTATTACAAATGAAGAAAAGGAAATATCCGCCGGAAAATCTGTTCAGCACGTGCTGGCTTCGAGCGCGTGTCCTCTCAGTTGCTCGGAGGTGAACGCGAACAGAGATCACTGAATGCAAAGACAAAGGACGCGCCCGTTACATATCTGCAAATAATTTGTGTCCGCGTGAACGCTGTTTGTTTTCTTTGTATTGATACGACATTTGACGGCGAAATATTGATTCATCCCCCAGCCACTTTAAATCAATACAGAAAATTGAATACCAGAGAATGGCTCCTCACGGCCGCCGCACAGAACTGACAATAGCCACAGATTTCAGACTTTTTGTTGCATTCTGTGTGCCTTCCTATCACCAAACAAAACTATATGAAACATTGAGGAATTGTTAACTGCAAGGGAGACCCGTTACGCAGTAAAAAAAATACAACAAGAAGGTCTGACGTTCGTGGGCAGTCAAGTCTCAAGAGCTGTGAAACAAATCTAAAGCAGAGCCGAGCCCCTCTTTAGCGGTTCTTTGTCAAAACTTGCCAGCAAATGCCACCGCGCGTAGTCACTGGAGTCACGTGCTATGTATGCCTTTTCCTTTTCTTCGGGCGTGCCTGTCCATGCGTCCTCTGCGCATCACCGTCTCCGCGATCCTCGGCAGCCGCAATCAGCGGGCAGGGCCTGCGCACGAGAACTCCGTCCCAACGCGGGGCGAGCTATGGCGCTTTTCAAAGCGACCGATTATAAATAAGCGTCGCATCCGTCGCCGTGTCCCCGTCGCGGAGCGCCCACTGCGAGGATCGCGCGGCTCCCGATATTTGTGCGATGCATTTTGCATAAGATTGCGCTCACGCGACTGCCGGGCCTCGCGGCGGCAAACGAAGATTTATCGCTTTTCGGCACGCTCGCTGGAAGAAACGAAGTGTCGCAACCAGAGGCGAACGCTCGCATCAGGCACACTGCGGAAAAGCCGATTTTGTTCGCGCCTGCGAGCTGCCTGCCGGGGGCTCAGGATCGCGAAGTCAAAGGAGAGTCGTTCCGACGGCCACCGACTGCCTGTGCTCATAAGCCTATAGCACTCCCGTCGCTATGCAGCTGCTTTGTCTTTTTTTTTTCCTGAAAAAAAAAAGTGGATGTGGCTTACAGGAACTGCGTACGAAGTAGACGATAGACGCGCATCCACGTCAACGGTTGCTCAGCAAGAGTGAGGCGCGTTACACGAAAAGTTATCAGAGAAAATTATTTCTTAGCCAACCAGATGTGCTGCATAGAAGAACAGTCAGAGGTATTCTCAGCGTTCGCCGAGACAAGTCATTGAGCGCAAACGTTGCTAGAAAGCAGGAAACCGTAATTTGCATAAAATTAGGGCGTGTAAGAAAAAAAAAACGCTTGCAGATAACATATTCAAGTGTCAAGGAGCACCTCGTTTAACAAAAGCTGCACATAGAACAATTAATGTGCTCTTAAAATTTGGATAGTTAACAAAAAAAGTGGGCACATGGGCCGAGTGAGAATCAATCTAAACGCTCAGTTCAAAGCAACTATTCACTTTGTCACATCGGGAGCTCATTTCACCTTATCTCGGTCATCTCTAAGGCGCGATATTGAAACAGGGCGCGCTTCTGTGAATCCCTTTATTTGAGCGTCGCACAATTATTGGACCAAGCCGCAAATGAAAAGGAAGAAGACAAGCATTCCCGATCCAACTCGGTCTCTCTCTCTCTCTCTCAGGTTTTGGACGTATGCGAAATGACAGCCGAATAGCAACGAACGCTTTTGGCGTTTTGCATTTCTGTGCCTGTCGGGGAGGCTACCGCGACAGAGACTGGAGCCGGAAGTTAATTAGGCTTTGCAATTATCCAGGCTCGGCCGCATCCTTCCGCTCGCGCCTGTCGCTCCCAGGGGAGAGGACGCTGGTATTTGTCTTCGCCCTCCGGCGCGTCATCTCTCTCCCCCTCTCTCCGTCTTTCGGGTTTTTTGTTCACCTAAACCCCCTCGATCGACGCGTCTTCAGCTGGTCTGCGGGAAACGCCATTAACGCTGTGTAGGAGATCGCGGACGAGGCAGCCGCCGACACAGCTGGTTTTTTTTTCTTTTTTTTTCGGCAGAAGGCGTCACTCGGCGCACGCTTCGCTTGCACGACCATACCGCTAGAAGTCCAGACTTGAACAATGTCAGCAGCTGGAAGGCGGGCTACGCCGCCGCGCACGGAAAACAAGCGGCAGCGAACGCGACTTGGACGCGCGCTATAAACGAGAGAGCGCTCGAGCGTCGCGCTACTCTCCGCTGAGGCTTATCGGCCGTTCCCGGCCCTCGACGGCGGTCACGGCCGACCGAGGAAGAAGACTGCGGAGGAGAGGCGACAAGCGCACCTCTTCCTCTCCCACTGCTGCACTGATGACGACCAGATTGTGCAGGGCACATGTAGTGCTGGCGCAGCCACGGCCAGCGCTGAGAATATAAGGCCGATAAGCGCACGCGTGTCACCTATCCGCCTTAGGCAGTGGCTACAGAGTATACCTGTAGTACACTTCTTACGGAATATACCTAGCGTAATACGTCTTATACAGAACCGCCTCTTATGTAGTTTGTACTAGCTAGCACAACATCAAGCTCTCTTTAATATATACTGTACATCTTCACACCTTATTTTGACAATGTCCGCCCGATTATTGTCAAGCCTTGGTCGCCACGCGGAGTGGTGTACTACACGCGTGCATTGCGAAATCAATCTCGCTACCGTTACGTTTGCAATTTGCATGCGCATTGCATACTTCTGCGTCAAAATTAACCGTGGGCTTTATACAGTGTAGGGTATCGCTTCCGTGCTCAAAGAAGCATTGCTCTGTTCGTGCCATCTCTTAGCTGACACGTGCAGATATACCCACATCGCTGCTAACCCTGATCACTTGCAGGGGATGATGACTCGCTTGTAGGAATGCTCGACGTCGCCACAAAAGCGTGGCAACAAAAGCCGGTTCACCTGCTTAAGGAAGTGTGTGGCGAGTAGGCGAAAGAACGCAATCATACCGACGCGCCCAATGCGAAGCGGCTTTAATGCCTCCTACCGGGACGCGAGTAAGAACATGAACATTCGGAGCACTGTTCGCACGAAGACGGTGTATATACGTCTCCCGCCCGTTTGTGGAAGGCAACCGCTTCTTTTCATTTCTTTCCTACGGTCCAAATGCCCCGCCTTGAGGGATGAAAATAGCTCCGCGAATGGTTAGTGCACGAGACAAACTGGGAGCATCACGCCCGCACACAGAAAAAGACATCTGACGGGTGTAACGTCTGGCGCGACGCACATATGCACTTTGCGAAGCTGCTGCTTCGAATCCGCCCCTTAGGCATTGCTAACGCCCTTCTTTTCAGCATGAAAAAAAAGGGTTAAAAACAACGATGTATTCAAGAAAAAGAAAATATTCAAAATAAGCGCTTAATTCTCTCCCCGCGCTGTGTTTACTGATCCGCGGATTGGCACAACGCTCCACCATACCAGTCGGTATAATTGCGGCGCGCCGTGCACACGGCCAATTCCACTCGGTAGTTGTTTTGTAAGCGCCAGGTAGAACAAGAGCACGCCCCAAATGTTTACGCCTGTTATGTCACGACCCAAGAATCGCTGCGGCGCAGGGTGCACAGCATTTGTGGCTGACACAATTTTGCACCCTCCCCAACAGCCCTCGCGGGCGGCGACAAGGCCGAGACCGGTCGAACGGCCGACGCACATATTGGAGAGATCACGTGGACCCAATCTACCAGCGATCCTCGTTTCTATAACCGCCCGCTGACTGCCTTGCGCGACGCCCGACATACGCCTGCGTAATCGAGCCGTACGAGAAACGTGCCACGGATGCAGCAGCGCATCAACGAGAGCTTCAATTAAAAAAACTCGGCCTGACTCCAAGCACAAGATGGCTGGTTAGCGCGACTCCTCCGTCACCATGGCGGTCTCATGTGGTTCGACTCCACGAACATGCAGGACGCCAATTAAAAAATTAAATTATGGGGTTTTACGTGCCAAAACCACTTTCTGATTATGAGGCACGCCGTAGTGGATGACTCCAGAAATTTTGACCACCTGGGGTTCTTTAACGTGCACCTAAATCTAAGTACACGGGTGTTTTCGCATTTCGCCCCCATCGAAATGTGGCCGCCTGGCCGCGGGATTCGATCCCGCGACCTCGTGCTCAGCAGCCTAACACCATAGGATGCTGGACGCCAATATCGAGCGGCAAAAGCGCGCTCAGCGGCGCGTGGAGCCTATATCACTTTCAATGCGTGTAATGCGGCCGCCCCTCCAGCGGCGCAGATAACGCCAAGCGGTGTACCCGCGAGTAACGTTCGGTGACGCTTTCACGCCACGCCATTGAGGCGAAAACAACGAGACGACGCCCTGGAGGTGCTGCGTGATTGGCGTAGTCGTGGCGACCAGCCGACGAAAAGCGCGCTCAGACAGCGCCGTGGTGCAGCCCGGGTACCGTGGCGCTGCACGAGTGTGAAGTGCGCATTCCAGCCGGGAAAGCAGTGCCTGTCCTAAATTAGCTCCCATCCCAGCTGTTTGGTGATTGGCTGCAGCGCCGGCGAGCCGCACTGGCGCGAAGAAGGAGTCAAGGGGAGCCGGGGCAGTCGGATGCAACGCATGAATGCTTCATAGATCCCCAACGCCTTTGGTGCGGCAGCCATCGCAATTTTGCATCCACTGGGCTCACAACAAGCCGTAATTGTGCCCTGAGGAAGCCAAGCGCCCTCCATAGAATAAAGGTGATTGTCAATTTATCGTTGTCTTTATGCCATAGCAGATCAATGCGGATTTCTGTGCTTTTAACCAGCGTTAGCTTTTACGAACAAGATATGCAACAGCCAAGAGACAGCGATGAAATAAAGAAGAAATGCCGGGAGTTAAAGCAGGAATCCGGTTTGCGACCCTATACACTGGGGCGGGGAGTTAAAGAAAGATAAAAAAGGAAACAGAGACGAACAGCTCGTAAAGCTGTGTCGAGAAAGTGGAAAACATACCAGATAACGGCCGTATAATGCACTAGAGCACTTGCTACATGGAGTTTTTCGATGATTGTACTTTATCCATAGTCGATTAACTTCTCATGCATATTGGTCGTAATATACCCCCCTCCCGCAGCTTCACTAAAATGATCTCGGTCGCAGTTATAGTTTTCTCAGCACTATACCGTTACATTATGAACCTCTTTCTTCCTTCTCTTTCAATCCCCCTTCCCCATTGCAGGGTAGCCTACCGGGCACAGCCTGGTTAACCTCCCTGCCTTTCCCTTATGACGTCTGTCTCTCTCTCTCTCTCTCTCTCTCTCTCTCTCTCTCTCTCTCTCTCTCAGCGCTGTGGGCTAAATTCTGCTTCATTCGTAAAGCGCAGAACGCTCCGTGGAGCACATTCAAAAGTAATTTACTGAAAACGCAGTAATGAAACCACACACTTTGAACTTTAGTTCCTGATCATCCATAAGCTGCCACCCACCGTCGTGGGGTGAAGGGGCTTCGGCGTTGCGCTGCTAAGCCCGAGGGCGTGGGATCAAATCCCGGCCACAGCGGCCGCATTTCGATGGAGGAGAAATTCAAAAGCGCATGTGTACCGTGCAATGCATGGGTGCATGTTAAAGAACCACAAGTGGTAAAAACTATTCTGGAGCCCCCCATACTATGGCGTGCCTCACAATGATATCGTGGTTTTGGCACGTAAAACCCCAAATTTCATTCTCTAAGGGGCAGCTTATGCTGCCCCTTGTTTTCAACTAACGTAAACAAGGTACCTTGTTTAGTTTTCCGAGGACGCCGAGGAAACTTACTACCAGCCTCCGAAGCAATAGGTTATTTCTACAGCACCTACTTCATTTTACATAACAGTGTGATCAAAAGCGACCACCCTGCAAGAAAGAAACTTCTTCACTTCAGCGATTATATGTCTCCCACTACCGCAGTACTATATAACGGTCACCAATTTCAAATGCTCGCGAATGTATTACTAACATGCCTGCCTCCGCAAAACGCAATAACGCAATAATGGTGCTGCGCCCCCTCCAAAAAATATAGAAAACCCCTGTGCATTTACAGATCATGTCGCACAGTTGAACCACAATGGCAGGTAATGCACGGATGAAAACCTTCAGAGAAGATGGGCTGCCTGATCTGAAGACTTTTTTTTTTCTCTTCAGTTTCGTTCCGGAGTAGGGAAAAAAAATCATTGCCGGCTCAGTTGTGAGTTAAGTGAGCCCAGTTCAGTGGCGTACTAAGCCCGTGCCAGACCGACACGGGCTTAGCGTTCCGAGTTTTCATTCCGGACGCTGCGTGCATGCGGCGTGTATATTGTGCTGAAGAGTAAATGATGTATACACGTTAGTTATGATGTTGTTTATAAAATGAAGATGAAATAGGTTAGGACCGCTTCGTAGCATGCCGGAGGGTAAGGGTACTAACGCTTCGTTGTGTAAATTACTCATACATGTTCCCAATGCAATGAATAGGGAAGTGTGTCGGTGCACCTTCCATGAGATTCCATCTCGTGTAGTGAGTCGTCTTAGTAAGAAGAGACGATTCTTCTCTACTTTCTGTTCAGGAGAAAAGAAAAGAAACAAAGTAGTTAACTTCCTCGTAATGTTTGCAAGACGTGTCGCATACCAATTTGCTTGTTCGCCGCCAGGGCTCGTCGTTCTCAAAATTTGGACTTCGTGTTGACCGAAGCTGAACGACCGTTACAGAGCCTACAAGCTTCCTTCTTCCTTTCCTTTCGTTTTTTTTTGTGCGTGTGTGTGTGTTTTAATTGGCATGCGGTGTGTAGAAGTGACGGCACTGGAGTCCAAGACTTACACTTTCCCAGTGCAATGCGCATAACCCGTGAACAAGTGACTTTTTCTTCGCGCCAGCGTTCTTCATCCGCTCGTCCAACAGCCACTGTGAAATTAACCGTAAAAGCTGAAGTGACACGTACAGAGGGAGACCAGTGTAACGGCCTCCGGGCGCGATCCACCGTTCAATAGCGCGTTTCGCCAAGTGTGCACAGGGAGCAGCGAACGAGCACCCGCCAAACTCCAGGCAAACAAAAATGAGCAAATATTTTCCCGCGACAGCCACGACGCATAACAATGCCCAAGCCGCGAACAGGGTGCGATCAACTGAAGAAACAAAGACGAAGAAAAGAATGGCCCGGGAGGGGAGCTCACTACATTGAACTTTCGAGAACAAACGCGCTGCCGCTGGCAGCAGCACGATGTATCGCGCGCGGCATGACGGCGCGCTCCTGGCTGCTCTCCTGGCCTGGGAGAGCTCCGGGAGTGACCTGACCGGTTTTTGCTCGCACTCGAGGCCGCCTCGAGCAGCGCGCAGCGTGGGGATTATTCGTGCTGCTCTTTCTTCCTCTCTTTCACGCTTGCTGTTACACCTCTCTATCCATCCTGTTACTCTCTTTTCTTGTTGTTGTCGGGGTGGTTGTTCTTGCCCTTTATGCAACTAGCGCGGTTCGGTACGTGGGCCTTCACTCCCCGGTTATTAAGACCTCCTCTCTGCAGCTGCTCAGTACACGGCCCTTTGCACGACGATCCCACGCCCGCTGAAGGGGGTCCCCTTCTGAGAACTTCCGCTGTCTTGCCCGGCGAACGATGCATTTATTCCTCGGATGGAAAAAAAAACGAAGCAGAGGAAAACAAAGAGCGCATAGATAGCAGGCCTGCCCTCCCCCATTCGCTGAGGCGAGCAATAGCACCAGAAACACTGCATGGGTTTTGGAAAGTGTCTCGCGCGTAGCTCCGTGACTACACGCTCAGGCATGCATGGGCTCTTTCCTGTCCCCAGGGCGGGCAAACGCAGAAGCGTGACGCGCCGTGAACTCTGCAGGAGACCATCTGCAGCCGCCTTAGTTTCTCTGCTGGTTGCTTCACTTTTGTTGCGTGCGCGAATGTTTTCCTGTGACGTAGACGTTCGCTTGCTAAATCAATCCTGCGTACCGCAGACCCACACTGCTAAAGAAGCCCTGTCTTGAAAGCCGCGCATCTACAAAGTAATGACTCTTCGCTTGGCTAGAGAGAGAGAGGAGGGGAAAGGCAGGGAGGTTAACCAGGCGCACGTCCGGTTTGCTACCCTGCACTGGGAGAAGAGGTATGGGTACAAAGAGAGAGAGAGAGGGGGGGGGAAACAGAGAGAACACAGTTTCGCGCAAACTTGAAAGTTCGCACCGAGTATACACACGGATGCGAAGACCGATCGACTTGAGGTATTTCAACAACGCTTTCGTGGTTTTCTGTGACATCGAAGCGGACGGCCATGGTCGAAGGCTAGTGCGCGAATAGGGTGCACCCTGGAGCTTCTATCATTTTTATGCTATTAAAGTAATAATTTCTTTTCTTCTCTGGCCAAGTAAGGGCGTACGACGGCAGTGTTGCGACTGCGAAAACGGTCATCTTGAGTGTAATATTTCAGAAATTTGTAGCACGTCTGCTTTCACCTAGATCTCATTCGTCGTCAAGCGCACCAGCAGAAATAGCTGCTTCGACCCGGTTAATTCGGCTACTTGGGCTGGTGGCTTACGTCACGCAGGCCGCAATAAAGCCGCAAGACCATCTATTGGCAAGGCGCAAAGAGTCAAAGAGAAGGAAATGCTCACGCGCTCTTTTTCACCGGGCTGCCGGTGACCACTCGTGTCGTCACCGTCGCCGTTCTGCCCGCAACAGCGGGCAGAACGGCGACCGCTTTCGGTGGCGTTTCACGGACTCCGTGGTCGCACGCGCCACCTTTGTGAGTCCGCTCCATACCTGCACGCCTGAGAAGAGTCACACTCGACCGCCTCCTTCGACGGCGCTTCGCGCGCCTTTCGGCACCTTTTTTTTTCTCTCTCTCTCTTTTTGCGTCTAGCTTTTGGTTCGCTGCTGTTCGCTTAGAGTGGTGGACGCAGATGACTTGTTCTGGGTCAAGGCCTGACGTGGTGCCTCGCTTCGACACGGTACCTCGCTTCCACGCTTGCTGTGCGTTGGAAGAGGCGACACTGTCGTCGCTGCACGTGGCGTTGACGCGTTAGCGGAAGCGGCGGCAGTCACCCGGCAAGCAGACCGACCAAGCCTACCCCGTACTCTTTCTTGGACCAAGTCACGATTTCGGCGCTGGGCAGCAGAAGGCCTCGGGGGCTGCGCGCCCCATAGAGGGTCCGCAGTGACCGTAGCTTTCTTTCGTTGCGTTCAATGATATCCACACGATGGCTCATAAGGAGCAGGTCTGGCACGAACAAAGCATCGACAACCCGGTTGCGTCTGTTACGTCTAGCATATCGTGAAATATACACATAGATAAAGGGCAATACAAGAAAGTTAGCCTTCAATAGAGTTTACAAGACTTTTAGCGTTCACCTGACGCAACTGGTCGCTGCTACCTTTGATGAAATGAGGGAGTGTTGATTAGCGTTTATTGGCGCGTCGTGTCTCAGCGATCGGTACAGTGCACCTGCAGTTTTCCTCTCTTTTATTTCATTATTTACTTTGAAACTCTTAGAAATGGAGTTAGGTACACTGCAACATAAAATTTACGACAGCACGGTACTTGTCAGCCACTGCATCCCCGTTCGCTGCCACACACTAGGGGCAGGGAAAAGACGGGAGAGAAAGTTGAGGAATGAAATATTCTTAGCGCGTGCTTTATGGTGTTCTTTCAATTATGCATTTCTGCGCCAGATAAACAGCAACGACTGCTTGCGTGTTTGTGGGATTTGCATTGAAACACACTACATTGGTTGCCGACAAGATATTTATCATTCCTTTCTCAACCGCTAACGGGTATACGCTTGCTCGCTCTTGCAGGTGCGCTTTTCACTTTTGAACCGTTTCCATTTAACAATGATACTGTAAAATTTGACTCTAAACGAGGAGGTTGTTGGCACGAAATGAAACAAAGGAAAGCTCAAGGTTAATTCTTTGTGACTAAATGTCCATGTGGATCGTCCAATTCGCTTTCCATACGCCTATTAATTGTCAGCGCATGTGGAAATTAATTTCGAACTATAAATATACAACATCTTTTCGCGCGCAAATTCGCAACAGTTATGCACAGGCGTTGTGCAGTGTCTTCCTTTTTTTTTTTCCTTTCTTTTGCGGTGGCGCTGAAATGTTAGCTTTTGTGGTCTGTACGTGGCAACGTCAACAAACACTCATTGTGACCAGTTCAGAGTTGGGACAATGATATATGTATCTACTATCCACATGATCATCAAATGCTCCCTCTTGTATTTAGCGGCCAGCTTGGTAGCCTTCACGAAGCGTAACAAATCATATGTCTCGCGTTATATAGTCGAATGTCTATGCAGGCGATGCAGAAAAGGCAGAGTGTCAAGTTGTTGCAACAGCCAAGTTTAGCGTGGCAAGCTATAGGCCGGCCATGACGCCTTCTTTTCGCTACAGCAACTGCCCGGCAAACTGGTGTCATGGAGGCGCGCAAGAAGCAGTACACTCGGGACTCTTCACCATGCATTCAATCAATCAATTAAAAAGTGAGCTTTATTTAAATAGGTCAAGGAATGTGTGCAAAAATAGTTGGACCAATAGCCTATGTGGCTAGTAGCTGGTCCAATACACAAAAGTACATATACAGGTCAATATCTATATCTATATCAATATCACATATCTGCTCAATGAGTAAAAACATTATTTACATGAACAAGGAAGAGGAAGTGCTATTACATTTGGCTAGACAAGAAGAAGCGTTTACATACAAGATCAAAATTTCTGGTTACTTTTACTTCCACAGGCACAGTGTTCCAAGTTATAGCGCCAAAGAACTCTAATAATCGTTCACCGTATACATTGCTGCAATAAGGAAGGTTTAAGTTAAAGTTAGTTGCTTGCCTGGTGTTTGCACGTGGGAAGTTAAATATGGTGTTGCGTAAGGGAAAGTTGGTGTTGAGTATTTTCTGAACTAAACAAGTGATCTTATAATTTCTTAACGCCGTGAAAGAAAGAAATACAAAGGTCAGTGAACAGAACGCTACTTGGGTGATGAACAGAGGAAAATGTTATTATTCTTAGGGTGCGTTTCTGCAACTGCACTATAGGTGTTAAGTAAGTTTTATATGTTAGGCCCCATATTTCACAACAATAGCTCATGTGGGTATGAAAGAAAGAAAAGTATATGCAACGAAGCAAAGCACGAGGAAAATATTGCCGGGCATGGGCCAGTGTGTAACAGCTGAAAGCGAGTTTTCTACAGACAGCGCTCATTTGTTCTCTCCAGTGCAAGTGACTGTCTAAAGTAACACCTAAATATTTAAATGAATCAACACAATCCAGAGTTCGGTTCTCTAGAGTTAAAGTGAACTCACTGCGGTCTAGTATTTTTCCTGTTAGAGTGAAATATGATATACTTGATACTCTTGACCCTTCAGTAGCATCACACACATGTCTAAAGCTCTCGTGAGGGAAGCCCTTTCATTTAGCGCCTCTCAGTGTACTATAGCGCGGGCGCATCCGAAGAAAGGTGTATGCTCCGCTCGCTTCATTCCATGAGGCACACCGGAGAAACAGCTAGCGTCCCGACAGCCACGCGTGTGTTTGAGCTTTTTCACTTCTGACTTTAACACACTTCCGACGCGATACACATGAGCGTGGGTTACACAAATTTAGGCGTTGAACTTTAATTACTGCCTAAAGCATATAGGAATAACCAGGAAGCGGAACCTGCCAAGCGCCAACATCTGCACGGGATCTCGTATACCTATATCAAAGTTGAAGCGTTCAAAGGCACGGATGCCTCTGGCGTCCAGCACACTAGCGTCGACATCAATGTAAAAGCAATAATTGGCGTCACCCGCGCTGCGCGGATATAAACGAGAAAGTTAACGAATCGGAAGCGACAAGCGTCTACCAGCGAAACAGCCAGTGACCATGGTCATTGACGCCAACGCGAAGTGGGAAACCGTTCGAACTCAAGGCAGAAAGAGGCCGGCGCGCAGGCAGTAAGTCTTTGCTGCCCGAAAGGCAGTCCCGCATTCCAGCGTAAGGTCATCCCCCTTCGATGGACATCACGGTGTAGGGGAGGGGGGAGGACATGGGAGGTGGCGTTGGCTGCGAGAGCGTTGCCGAGTAGCGGAGCCACGCTCGGCGCATGCATCGCTCGCTGGGCCGAAACTGTGCCGCCTAGCGACGTCAGCTGAAAGTGGGCGCCGAGCAGCAGGTCTCCTGCTCACACGGCGGACACGCGACGGGCGGGCGCAGACCGCCGACTGCGGGACCAGCTTGAACGAACGCCGAGCGAGGACGTGCATCATGGAGCACTTCCATTAAACTGAACCTTTTTTTTTTCTCTTTCTCTCTCTATTTCTATTCAGTTTTAAGTTGTCTGCTGTGCCCCGGTTAATCTTCCGTGTCCCGGTTACTGCATTTCTACGAGCTTCGCATTGAATGATAAGAGAACCAAACAAAAGCCCAAGCCAAAGAGTTCGGCGATAGGCGCGTGGGATTCAATAACTGCTAACTGACACTTGATTCAGCGCAGCAAAAATTAGAACGACCAATAAAATCAATTATTTACTGCCCAAAGTTGACCTTGCACACTCGTATAGTTGGGCAACTCCTTAAGATCCCCATTGACGGAGCTCTGCGGGAACATATCCAGCATAGTTACGAGAGTCGACGTTGCGGAGGAAGCGCCGTGAAGGGTTGAGTGCGAAGATAAAAAAGGGGGGGTTGCCGCGAAGTATGGACCCGTCCTTGCAGTGTGCGGTACTGTTATAATGAGTGTTATATAAGAGTAATTAACTTTCTGTTTTACTTATTTCGGACTGCTACCTTAATTTTAACTACGAAACAGAAAGCAACATGCGCCAACCAGAAATGTTTTTGTTGCGGTCGCAGCCGATCCCTTGGGCAGGGCAGCGATGGTCGATTACAACGCATGTGCACGAAAAGACTGGGGCCGATCACTACACTGTTGCTTCTTCTCACCAGGTGGAGCTCCTTTTTTTCTGTTTCTTTCTTTCTTTTCAACTCAACTCAACTGAGGGGGAAAACAGAAAAAACCTAGGAAAGCGGCTAAGCATTTTTCTGAAGGGTAAACTCGGCCGTATATACACGCCCGACAGTCTATGACGTTTGCTTGCCTACGCTTAGCGCTGCGTCTAAAGAATAAAAAGAAAGAGGGCGCGGTAGGCGCTCACGCGTCACGCCTTTTGTGCCTTTCGGGGCTAACTCAAATGTATGACGCGGAGCTTAGTAAACCGAGGACCTGCTAGTTTTCCTCCTCAACGTCGGTATGGCCAAACATCGTTGCTAGGTGTCCGTCTCACGAAGTTTTCTACTTCATTCTCGCGTAGACAGCGCATGAAGGGGCGCTATTTCGGCGATGGAGGAAGTAGGACATATTTCTCTTGTAAGGTTGTGCACTCCGGCCTAGCTGTCCCGATAGTTGTGGGCCGCGGAGGCTTGCAACAATGAAGGCGGCCGGGCGCACGCTAGGCGGCGTTGCAAACTTGCGATGTCGATCGGGCGGGACAACCTGTACGTGCGTGCGAGAGGTTTCTTCGTTTTTTTTTTGTTTGTTTGTTTGTTTCTTGTCCTCTTTCCAGATAGGCACATAAGCGTTTTTTGCAATGGCGTGCGCAAATTTGCAAACAAATGCCCCTCGACTCTCCCCCTCGCCCTTTTTGTTTGCGACCAGCAGTTTTTGAGCTGAGAAATCGGCCGATACTGCACGTTCGTTTATCACGCTTTGGTGGCGTCGAACAAACGATCACGCATCCTCAAAGCTAGCATTTTATAGCCATTACATTACGGACGCTTTTTCGCAAGCGACAGCATAATATTTGCCTTGGGCGCTGAAAATAAATATGCTACGGTTTTTCATCGCACTCATCTCGTGCACTGCACCACAGCGCGGTCCGATCAGCGGTGTTTGTGCCGATGTTGGGGTGTTAACGATTTACACCCTTTTGGGCGTACGTTGTCCCCAAGCAATTATCATCATCCATCATACTTGCGCGTTACTTTAAAACTCCATGCTTGGTGCTTTCATGCCACGCAGATACGCACATTCTGTTCGTGACCTGAAGGCACCGGGCGCTCAGCGTTAAAAGAAGGAAAGATAACCTGGGGACTAGATAAGCCCCAAAGGGCCACGACGCAGACGGCCCGCTAACAGGGCGGGTCTTGCGCGTTCCCCTTTAAAATGAATGGCGCTGCGGAAAGCGCGTGTCACGTATATGCTGCTGATTACGAGCCGCATGCTCCTTCGCATGGCGGGTGAGCCTGTTGGCGTCGTCGAGCAGTTCCTTAGGTGGCACTGGAGTGTTCCCAATGCTTTCCAGGAGTACCATGCACGTTCATCTCAAGATCACTTTAGAAACGTGCCTCACAGCTGCTTTTACTACGGCCTCCTTCATTTGTTGTAAACTACCTCAAATCAATAAGGTATAACAAGAGCCCCGGCATATTGAGGAGTAATAATCTCATAACCTTAAGTCGCAGTGATTAAGTGAGGTAATCGGAGAGTCATTGGATTCTGTGAATGTTTTAGGGCGCGAAAGGCTGAGCGGCAGAGATCATTGCATATTTTATACCTTCTCCGGCTAAACAGCAGCAACAAGTCGGCTGGGTAAGTCTAGCTGATTAGTTTTTACCGTGCAAGAGACGGAAGAGAATGAAATGAAAAGACCGGACTGTTATATTAACAACAGCAGTTTGTCCTGGACTAGAAGTGCAATTAAAGCTTCTTTTTCTACAGGAAAAGCACAAACTTCCAATTGACATTTATAACTGACAGCGTTCAATATATCGTAAAAGCCTTTATCATCGCTTCTTTTCTTTGTCTTCGCATCTTGGTCTGTACATTCATCCTATGTCACCATATCGACTATCCCAGTTGTCGGGACCATTTTATGAGCTTCTGATGGAGATTTTGTTTGACTGATTTTTATTATTGCGTAAAGGGCGGCTCATTTCTCCATGCAGCGTTATAAAAGGGGCCAGACGGCTTGATTTGCTATACTTAATTTGAAGCAGAATGGGCTGTGCGAAGAGCACTGTCTACAACAGTTGTTCTAGTGCCGTGACTCGTTTGCAAGAGAGACTGCAGGGCTGAAGGACAGTCTCCTTTACCAGCCAAATCCGCTTCTCATCGCCTAATGAGGAAATGAAGCGCCTTGCAAACACTATCACGTATACTTGCAGTGGTTTCATTGCGCCATGCTGGAAGGCCACTAGCAAGCAATAAGCTGCGTCCTGACCTAAACATCTCATCTTCAGCACCATCGTGGAAGTTATGAAATGTTGTGATCGGCCCTGCCATTGGCGTCGCGTGCGAGACTGTATAGGAACAGCGATGGAAGTGTCCCCCGTGTTACTTTCACCTTCGCGTGCGCGCCAAGTACGTTGCGAGCTCCCGCGGCACGACGCGAACATATCGCGTGACATCGACAGGCAAGCCCTTGTGATTTCATCACCACCTTCCTCGTGGTTTCCCCTTATTGCAGCCGGCTCACTGTGCACGCATCGTACGTCACAGTAATGCCTATGGCTTTAAGTTTGTACCAAGAACGCTGTCATCGGTTATCCATTGCGAGCTCAGAGAAGACCATAACTGTGCTAGTAACATATCGCAGAACAGATGCTCTCGTGTACGTTTCATTTTACAGCGAACGCTGTATATGACTAACCTTCGGTAAATTTTTCGGCGTCCGGCAACATAAACGTGCTTAGCGATTTCTAACAAACCCATGCGGGTGCAGTGCGGTGGCGCAGATGTCAAAATGCGGAAAAGATTAGAAAGCTCACCGTGAACAATAGCGTGACGTCAAGGTTATCGCAGTATATAAGCTGGAGAGGTATCGGCGCTAAAATCAGCTGCGTTATTGATGGCGCGTCACGTATAGTTCGTACACCCGAATAACAACATGCGTACGAGGAGCGCCGGAGGGAACAGCAACGACAATGTGAACGGCGCCGGCGCGAATCGACTAGCGACGAAGAACGTTCCCGCGATGCTCAATGAAATCGACAATCTCGAGGCCGGGCACCTACGAACGAGCAACGGCGCCAGACTCGCAACGCGAAAAAAACGAAAAAAAAAAGGCAACCATTTCACTCTGTGAAGATGCTTTTCGTTTGAGAGCTTTGACTGTCGTCAGATTTCGCTGCCATTCCATCTTCACAGAGTGGAACTGTTGTCATTTGTTTTCTCTCTCTCTCTTTCTTTTTCATCTTTATTTTCTGGGAGGCGGGGGCGCGGGGGTGAGCAGGACGATGTATACAAGCGTTCTGCACAATTCCTGGCAGAACTTCAGTTGAAAATAAATAAATAAATAAATAAATAAATAAATAAATAAATAAATTGCAGTAGAACACTCGTACCCTGACCGTTAGAAGGGTCCTGTACGACCTCACGTGCTTGGTGGAAAAACGCAGTCCGCGGATAGCATACGCAGCTGTGAACGTCACAGCCAAATTTTGCAGTGGTGCGCAGCGCGTGGAGCTCGCAAGCGGAGCGCAAGGTCATCTCTCTCTCAAACGCTTCTCACTCTTTACTGGACGCTTTATTTCGTAACAGATTTCCATACGCGGCAGCTGTTGGCCAATAGTTGACACCAATCTAGAAGGGTGTTTGGATCAGTGCGCTTCTTCCTACTGTCACTGTGTATATTTATTGACGCAGTTTGGTAAACAGGCTGAAGTAAGCGAAAGTCCGCTTTCGAATTTCGATAATGACGTACTTTCGTAAGAAGCCGACTATCGTCTGCTGACGCTCGGCCCTGGCCGACCGTGTAGGAATTGAACTTTGACCACCTTGCTTATCGGTGTCGTAGCCGTCAGGTCTCGCTAATTTCGACGAGTTTTGAACATTCAACTAGCCTAGAACCGCGCTAAACTTAAATTCAGGCCACACGCATGCTTGTCAGCGCTCGCCCACTGCTGGACGCTCCAGGTTAGACTCCTTGCCAGAGCTGGCTTCGCATTGAGCTATTCTATCTTCCAATGGCTTCTGGGGCACTGTGGCATCGTCGGAAATGACCTTGCTCATGATGCCGCCCGGTCAGCCCATAAAGAAACCCTGACACTTCCTGTACTCTTATCAAGGACAGATGCTGCGAGGGGTCTTCGTTTACTTGATCAAACCAAGACTGAAACTTCGTAGAACACCCCGATTTTTTTTCATCTGCCGTCTCCACCGGCTGGATCCTACACTGAAGCTGTGGATTCCATCGAACTTTTCTTCCGCCGTGATGCAACTTTACTAAGCCGTCTCTAAATAGGGGTGGCTTTTACGAAAGCCTACTCATTCCCTATTCGAATGTCCGATACACCGAAGAGACGATCGAGCACGTGTTGTGTTTTTGTAATCTCTATGACAACGAACGCGACGTTCTTCGGAGTGTGTTAAACCAATTAGATAACAGACAATTTTCAGAGATTAAGGTTCTCGGACCATGGCCTTACGCGACGCAGGCTTCCAAAGCGACGCGGGCGCTGCTACGTTTCATGAAAGTGACTGGCCTCAGTGACCGATTGTAGGCGTGAAGTTATGGACATCTGCACGTATTCACACCGATAGTCCCTTCTTGCTTCCCTATCCTTTCTTTTCTTCCCCTTAAAACCCTTCCCCTGTGTAGGGTAGCAAACCGTACGTGCGTCTGGTTGACCTCCCTACCTTTCCTTCTTTCATTTTCCTCCTCCTCCTCTTTAAAAATGCGCAAGTTGGATGTGGCTACTATCCACCGGTCAAGATGGTGCAGGACAAAACCAGTCTGGCACCACGTAGCACGGCTAGAGCATATGAGCGCGAGCGCGCAATCAAGCCGTCGTGCACAAAGCAAACACTGCGCATACGTACGACAGTTGCATTTATAGCTGCGGTATGCACGTAGCGTAGATGCCACGGCCGCCGCGGGATACCGCGACATTGGCTGAGCGCACTGCGGCTCGCTGAGAACAACCGCGTTTGGCGCGTCGTAGGCGCCACAGTAAAAAATAGCGGCGTCTACGTGAACATCCAAAATCTAAATTGAACTGCACGCCACGGTGATGTTCAGTGGGCGGAGCGTTGTGGATACGCCCCGCTCCGCCATAGCCTTCGCAGTGCAAGTCAACGAAGAAGGAGCGGAAGCACCGCGAAGGGGATGTTTGATTGCCAATAACTCCGCTTCTGTTCAACGAAATGAAGCACTTTTTGTGGTGAAGTACTTCTGAAATAGTTTAATTCCACTTCGAATGCATTCCTCTACTTCAATAAAAAGTGGTTCAGGGCCCATTTAACAGTTACACAGCTTTCAGCGTGAAGCTGCATCGTATTATTCTGAAGGCGCAAACTCTCAGCTAAAGGGCATAATCGCCGCCGTGACCAACTAGCCTTACTTTATGCTTACCTAATGGAACGTCATAGTGAAAGTCATAAGTAAATATTCTCCATAAGAGATTATTCCCACGCTCAAGCTATTTCGCCAGACTAAACGCCGAACCTGAGACATCAAACACCAATACGCTCTCCCACGTTCAGGCGGAAGCTGCCGAGGCCGCGAAGAAAAGGCATACGTACATTGATTATGGGTCCTGTTACCTACAAGCGGCGCTATTTTCGATCGGCGGCCTGTTGATGCTCGCGCCCCTGTGTCTAGCCAAAGCCACGGCGGCAATTTCTCGCGGGTCCCGTCTGGAGGTTTCCGGTTCATCTCATTACGACCGAGATGGATTTTCCGCGCAATCTTCCGCGCAAAGCGGGAGGAGATCCAGTAGCAGAGCAGGACTGGTAAGCACCAGGGACGGCACAGCATGCAGATCGGTTATTTTGCGACTGCAGTGCCTAATCGGCTTTCAATTATTAGTTCGCTAAACATGTGCGGCCGTTCTGTGCGCAGTTGCGGATGGCATCACACAGGGCCTATAAGACGACGGCTTCGGTATCGACAGCGCCCAGAGTCTGGCTCACTTGGCGCAGATGCGCTTTCGCCCGCCCATGTGTGCTCCTGGAAGAGTGACCGAATTTAGTTGTAATGCGAGAGGACATGCAGGAAAGTGAGCTCACTGGTTGGTTGCCTATACATTCACTGCAACAGCACATGCCTGAAGTAATCACAGTACTCAAAACGCACCTTCACAGAAGTAGCAAGCCAGATATGGTGGCCATGAGAAGTTCGCATGCAAGAAAGAGCGCTTCAGACTGCGAACCTTTTCTCCAAGTTTACTCAACAACGCGTGTTTTCATCACCTGATGACCACTGTCTCCTGCTCCAGATATTGATAATTAAGGAGACAGGGAAAACAGGTGTATAGAAAAGCATCAATATTCAGTGTCAGTCCTTGACTGCGCTCATAGCTTTCTGCGCGACGCACACAATAGCACAAAGCCAGACGCATGTGCATTAGGGCCACCCTACCCCCGTCCCATCCTACATTACAAAACGAGTTGAAATACTGAAGTTTGCAAATTCATGACTGTAAAGCTTATGGAGATCGTAACTTTCGAGACATGCTTCAGAATGCGTCCTCTGTGAGGGGCGAACAAGACCCGTAGCAGTAACTGTACTGACCGGAGACATCAAAGAGCAAAGAACACCACAGACGGCTTTCAGGTGATGTTAAGCCTCATAATACTGCAGTTGTACGCGGCAGGAAGTCTGGTCGCGTAAGAAGTTTTCTAGAATCGAAAGGCATGACTGACAGCACCGTTCGGCCCAACACGTGCGGACGCGATGGCCCATGCTGGGCCACGTTGAAAAGCTGTAGAAGCCAAGCTGTTCCAGCCATGGATAACGATAACGAGCACGCAAACTCGGCGCGCCTTGTTAAGACCAGGCGGGGGGCAATGGTGTGCGCGCATCACCGAACCGGAGCGCGGTCCTGCGGGTAGGCAAGCGTCTCTCTTTCTCTCCAGCTCGCAGCGCCTGCAGTGTCGGCACATCGGCACCGGCTTTCGCAAGGGTCATAACAAAAGGCCCCGGGACCACCTTTGTGGCGGCACCTTTGTCGCTGCAGGCGTTCGATCCACGTTCCTTGGATGTACGTCGCATCGCTGTGCTAGCGTCTACTTTCCAGCGGTCAACCGAGGACGGCGCTCGAGCCGCGTGCTGCATTCTGCTATTGCTCGCTGCATGGTCTGCTCGATACGGAGCACGTGTCATGTTTTACTTTTGCAAAGCGCAAAGAATAATGATAATAATAACTGCCGAAGCGCGCTGGTAAACGGGAAGGAGTCGCGAGCAGCGCGCCTGCAGTTTCTTTGCGGTAGACGCGGAAAATAGGGGGAGCGCTTGCATCTGGCGCTCGCGCCTCGCTGCGTGAGCACACGTTTCAGGTTGCACAGGAACGTGATCTGGTGATAAAAAGAAACGCGTAGCCTTTGTCTCGATCAGCCCTCGTGTAATGCGCTGGAGCTGTATAAACGGTGAAGCGCCAGCAAGACATAGTTGAGGACTTTATGACGTGAAACAGTGGGCATTATTACAACATGGTGACTGTGCGCTCGTATTATACGACGAGTTCGGTGCGTTCCTAAATATTTCGGCCAAGGTAATGCTGCTATTTCGCCCTGACGTGCATAAATCACTTCTTTCTCGTTTATACGCAGTGTGCCGTCGTTAATCAGATTTCTGTTGTTTTTTTTTCCGGGGAGCCAAAGAGCGCATGATTTGTGGAGTGCATAAGCGAAATATATTCCAGGCTATGGAGCTGGAAGTTTCCCTACTTAAACTCCAGAGTAAAGACAGCGTTACAGTTAATTCAGTCGTACTACAAATGGGACGAGAAGCGCGTTGAATGTACGCAGGCTGCTCAAGGAAATACTGTCAAGTGTTTTAGAAGCAGATGAACAGCGTCTGCAAAACATTACAAGAGGTACACAGTATATGTGGACGAATTCCTGCGGGGGAACCATAACACATCACGCAGTCGTGAGTATATTAAGACCACCCCTGCTGATGAGACGCGAGTGCCCCAAAGAGCTCACAATGTGCATATTGCGAATCAGTGCCCCTTTTGGATCCTCTGCACAGCGTTTCTTTCGTGTCTGGTGGAGCACGCGTCCTAGAATTAAATATCCACACTGACCGAATCGCATTAGTTTCGCCCCGTGCGCCGCGTGATGAATTGCATTCACACGCACTCAACGTTTTTTCTATTCTCCAGCCGTTTACGTGCCCGAGAGACAGCAGAACGCTGGCTATAAACGAGGTGACGACTCTACAACCGCTATTATGGGACGAAACAGGCGCCGGACACATGGAACGGTTACCCGTCGGACTTGTCTCGACACCAAGAGGAACCATATTGAGCAAAGAGAGAAAAAAAAAAGGGGGGGGGGGTGAAGGGGAAATCAGGAAAGGGGCGTCGCAATTGAAGCAGACCTCGTTCTTCGGTTGGTGCGCGAAAGCAGCGGGAAAGAGAGCGACCGTAACGCTTCCGGCGGTGCATGCGACGACGTGCGCGACCCTGAAAGGGCCATCGCGCACGATTTGCAAACCTCTTTTATCGCGAAAAGGTATAAAACATCAAGAGGAACTGGAAGATAACGATGCAGGGCGGGGACGAAACGCGGGGCGATACGTGTTCTCAAGGGCGGCAGCATCGCGAAATCAGGTGACCAGACCAACTGCGCTGCAAGATTCGGGCAAGGAATATGTCAGCCGGGTCACTTTTTCTTTCTTTTTTTTGCATACGTTACACTCGCGACGCATCTTTATTTTTTGCCTATAGCAAAGCTCATGCACTTATGCGAGATACGTTTGTAGTCAATTCATGTCGTTTCCAGCAGATGCCATCACTGGAGCTACTCCCAATGCTAACTCGAAGTTGGAGAAGCAGTGGCAAAACGAAATTATTGGCTGACGGTGGCGCCTTCGTTAGGAACCTATTGGATCCCTTAAACTGCGTCTTGCTACAGTCTAAAAAGGAAACAAAGGGCTGGATAACACGGGCAGTGAAACGTCGGATGTAATTCGGCAGTGCTGAATATGCTCATATTGTCTGCTGGCGCAGGCCGCTGTCGCGGCAATTTTCTGAGCACACAGTTCTGTGTATACATCGCTCCCTCATTTTACAGTGCAAATAAGCTGGCAAGCGAAGGTGCACTATTTGTCGAAGGTTTCCAAGAGACTCGACGAATGACAGTGCCTGTCGCCATACCCTGTCGTTGGGCTCCCGTATACGCACCGTCGGTCGTATGAGTGACGTACACTATCCCTTTCAATCTCTGCAGGGCTTTGAGGCAATGAGAGTTCGACGGGGACCCCACAGCACGACGCCCCGGCGACAGGGTCCCGTCACGCGTGCAGCGGCTTCGAAACCTTGGACAAAGGCTTTGCATACACCACGAAGCATTAGAAAACAAGGGCCTCCGAGTGCGCTACATTGTCGGAAGTGTCAGACAGACTCTGAGTTTGTCTTGCAGGAGCTTTAAGGCATGTGCAAATACTACTAGTGCATCTGCAGTAATTTAATAGAGAGAAAAGGACAGGGAGGTTAAACCGAAGAAAGTCCGGTTTGCTACCATGTACAAGGGAAGACGATCTAAAGAGAACGGATGGAAAAAAGATGAGTAGAGACTTCTTATGATTTGATTATTAAAAATCGGGCCCCTCAGTTAATCCCCTTTGGTCGCGTTTATATGTATATATATATTATATATACACAACCATGTGTGCGTGTGTGCGTGTGCGCGCGCGTGTGTGTGTGCATGTGCGTGCGTGTATGTATGTATGTGTGTGTGCGTGTGTGCGTGTGTGCGTGTGTGTGTGCGCGTGTGTGCGTGCGTGCGTGCGCGCGAGGAGAGAGAGAAGTGCAGGCGCACGTAAAAAGCTAAAACAAACATTTAATTCCGACGTTTCGCCCGGGGTCCGGCGTTCATCAATAGTTCATAGCCCTGGCCAAAATGCCGAAATTAAATGTTTGTTTTTGCTTTTTTTACGTGCGCCTGCACTCCTTTTAGTTTATTAAACACCTTATCCGAAGAACTATTTCCTTTGTTGTGTTGATATCTCTACCCTGTAATATTAATGAGCCATTTGACGCCAAGATATTTTTGAAGTCGGTGAGGAGGCAACTGCGTGCTGCGGAGCTTTGTGTTCAGACATTTTGCATGGAGACCTGTTCTAGCATTCGGGGAAAAGAAAGTATCCATTACCACACGCACACCCGCCCTTACCTTTCAAAATGAGAAAAACCGCGAACGAAGCGCGCCTCGTCAAAAGTGGGGTAAAATGTCACCTTACCCATAAGCACCATAACTGGTGACTGCAGCTAAGCAAGCTTGAAGGAATACAACAGTTTGCGTAGGATTATATCATTCATGTTTCTCTGATAGGTAGCGAGGCACTGGAAGTGGTAAGGGAATACATCTACTTAGGGCAGGTAGTGACCGCGGATCCGGATCATGAGACTGAAATAATCAGAAGCATAAGAATGGACTGGGGTGCGTTTGGCAGGCATTCTCAGATCATGAACAGCAGGTTGCCATTATCCCTCAAGAGAAAAGTGTACAACAGCTGTGTCTTACCAGTACTCACGTATACGGGGCAGAAACCTGGAGGCTTACGAAAAGGGTTCTACTTAAATTGATGACAACACAACGAGCTATGGAAAGAAGAATGATGGGTGTAACGTTAAGGGATAAGAAAAGAGCCGATTGGGTGAGGGAATAAACGCGAGTTAGTGATATCTTAGTTGAAATCAAGAAAAAGAAATGGGCATGGGCAGGACATGTAATGAGGATGGAAGATAACCGATGGTTATTAAAAGTTACGGAATGGATTCCAAGGGAAGGGAAGCGTAGCAGGGGGCGGCAGAAAGTTAGGTGGGCGGATGAGATTTAGAAGTTTGCAAGGAAAACATGGCCACAATTATCACATGACCGGGGTAGTTGGAGAAGTATGGGAGAGGCCTTTGCCCTGCAGTGGGCATAGCCAGGGTGATGATAGCATCATTCATGTTCATCAAGACTGCATCCATTTTCATGAATTCAGATCGTGGATACATCATTCATGTTTACAATTTCGGATGGCGATTTAGGAAGTGAGTACACATTTTCATGGTTCACTGACTTAGTACTGGCTTGCGGCTTTGTATGCGGAACCATTTTGATGCATCGTACTGGCTGTGCGCTACTATACCAGCGGCGACTACCATCGGCGAGTTTCGCGTTCGAGACAGTTGTAATGTCAAAAACAAGTGGTCCCCGATGCCCACCTCTGCGCAGCTTACCGGCGATCATGTCCTTTGGAAATTTTCTATTTGACGCAAGCTGCTGGCCATGGAGGAAAGAAAGCATAGGAGAGGCCCCGGCCAGCACGGACGTGTTGAAGAAAGTGGCGAAAGTCAAGTGCTGCTTTTCGCAAGGCAGCACTAGGAGTCCTACCCCAAATGCCAACGTTGCCATAGCAACCGCGCTTCTGAAGCTCTCGCTGTTTGGCCTCTGAAAAGCGAGATACGTTTTTTTCCGACCAGCGTCTTTCTCGCAGCGCAGTCTGTTCGCGAAACATACTGACTTCGGAGTGTGATGTGTAAGCTTGAAAGTTGTGTTTAAGGTCTATGAGTGTGAGTGTCAGCCAGAAACTGAGACACTCAAGTAATCATGGCACGGCTCTTCGTCATCGTCTTCAACGTTCCACGGAAAAGCACAGGAGCGCGTCTGCTTCACTAAAGCTGTCACAGAAGTTTCGTAGCCTTGTTTGGACGCACGTCGGCAGCACCCACTTCCGGCGGCTCGTTGCAATGCATGTTCAAAGCTCGCGCCTATCTGCCCGTGCGAGCTGATTGGAGGTGCAAAGAAAGATGGCACACCAATATGGCTGCATTTCCGGCTTCAAAAACGTGACGTCAGGGCCTCGCCTATTTTGTTTGTTTCCTCCATGCTGTTGACTAATGACGTATGGTTGGTCCTACTGATGGCGCAGGCAAGCGGTAAGCATAAGCATGTTAGGTTCACATAAAATATCGATGACTGCGCAATGTCAACAGGCACTCCATGCCCACAAGGAGGAATGCTACGTGCTGAGCACGAGGTCGCGGGATCGAATCCCGGCCACGGCGGCCGCATTTCGATGGGGGCGAAATGCGAAAACACCCGTGTACTTAAATTTAGGTGCACGTTAAAGAACCCCAGGTGGTCGAAATTTCCGGAGCCCTCCACTAAGGCGTGCCTCATAATCAGAAAGTGGTTTTGGCACGTAAACACCCATAATTTTTTTTTTAGGAATGCTACGCAGCTTACTTAAATAGATGTGCAACAGCCCATTGACGACACTGTGCTGTCTCCCCACTTATTTATTTATTTATTTATTTATTTATTTATTTATTTATTTATTTATTTATTTATTTATCATTAAACGTTTTTGTTTCTCTCACACTCATGCAAGATGGCAAATGGTGGCACAGGAAGATGCCTGCAAAGAAAGTCATGCGAAGTCTGCCACGCTCTGACTAACACAAGTGCCAGCCTTAATAACGGTGCGGGAAAAAGAAATGCTCGCTGCCTTCGCATTTTTATTCGTTTGCTTACATCACGTATATATCCACGAGAGTGCCGCGCGGAGCGGCAGGCCCACAGATTAGTAGGCGCCGGGTGCACGGCCTCGATTTGATTGTTGTGAAAGCAGCTCCTTTTTTTTTTCTTGTTACAACATTGGCGTGCGGGTCGTTAAAACGCAGTTTGTGAAAGACCAGCGACCAGACGTCGACACACATCGCCCAGCAAGCCTGTCGCTGGCGCTATATGGGCTGCTTTCCGTACGAAAAGAAAACTTTGATTGATTGCCAATGCACTGGTGCGGAAAGATGATAACACAAGAGCCAATGCCTTTTGTTCATCGCTGTAAGTTAAGCAGCGGAAAACGCGCTTAATGTTTCGGCAAACCCCGAAATTGCAGCCGCGCTTGCTTCTCGAGACAAATCGCACAGCGACGTTGTTGCACGCATGCGCCGCGTCCGAATAAATTTTACACATTGCGCACATCCCGTCGATAGCACACATACGTCGATCGATATTATAACTTGTATTGGTCTTAGAGACATTTCGCTGATTTATTAATTCGATTTTCATAATGTTGGCTGAACTATATATTATCTGATGTTTTTGAGTTATGGCTATATGCAGAGTTTCCCACTGGTCTTGAAACGGCCAGAGTTTGTTTAATCAATACTCGTGCTGCGCCGAGGGCTATGAATCAAGCTAGTTTCATATATATTACCACACATCACCGTTGAATGGATGGGCGAGTGGCATAAACGATGCGATTACGACAACATGCCACTGGAGCCCACTTTTGACCGAATGAGTTCTGTTACGAACTTCCAACCGGTGCCACCAGTGTTACGACATCCAACCGGTGCCGCCAGTGTTACGAACTTTGCACCGCTGCACCACGATTACGGCTTTGTGGTCCCGTAGCGCTCGTCACCCGTTTCGTGACAGAGCCTTGGTAGCGAAGACTCCGAGCCTGGCGTCGATGAGAATAACAAAAGGGACTTTATACATTATATACAGGTTATTATACAGGACATGAACGGGTCGGCACTGGGGCCGAGTGCTCACAACAAACGCGACTGTTCTCGCACGACGACGTCCGGCGAAAACGCGTGACACATCTCACCCCAGTCGGGAGCGACACTCTCTCCCGGTGGGGTCGGCGGATCCTGTTTTTCAGGCGGCGTGTCGCTGCTTTTATAATCCCCGAGGACCATTGTCACTCAAACGGCCCAATACACAGTCAGCACACGACGGTCGTCCGACGGGTCCAACCAGCGACCGCGCTGGCCACCCGGTTCAAAGTTCGCGCGCGCGGTGACCTCCAGGCAAAGGGAGGTGCGGCGCCGGGCTGTCTGGCACACGCGGACACGTCCAAACACGCTGCTCGCCGAGGCTTCTCCCGCACGACGGCGCAGCATCTTGACTTGTGAAGGGAGAATTATGGCGCTCGCAGGATAGATTCCGCATCTTGCAGATTCGGAATCCGGGCTTGTGGTAATGGCACAACAGCATCCCCGCCCTCAGATAAGGCGCCGGGAAGACGAGCTGCCTCCACGTGGCTCGGATGCCAGGCGCGCACGTTCGTCAGGCTCGTCCAAGTTCACGTCCAGTGTCGGGACGCCAGGTAACTTCACGTGCCCAGGTCCGACTCGCCAGGACAGGAGCTCTGCTCACCACGTCGTCGCCAAGGCACCTTGACCAGCTCCGCTCGGGTCGTTCCTAAGACCTTGCTTCTCGCCACTGGTCCTGCTTGGTCGTTCTGCAGCTTGCAAAACCGACCGGCAAAAGGCAACACCCAACACGAACAAGTGCCCTCTGTCTCCCGTCAAACACCAGACAAGGCCATAATCCAAATCAACCTAACTAAATTTCTATCCCTCTTTTTGCTCCCGCTGCAACAAGAGGCAGGTGTACGATCTAGTACACAAGGCTCAAACAACCAGTTTTCAAATTAACAACGCAACAAAATAGAAACAATTATTAATCAGCAATAATAATTACAAATAGAATGGTCCCCTTGAAATCGCTTGGACCGAAAGCATACTTCTGAGGAAGCAAATGAGGTCATTCATTTTTCCCGGCGATATTTTCGCGGAATCCGAAGCTGCTTATATTTGCGACCCTGCTTATCCGTGTAGCGGCGGTACAATAAGCCAGATTCCTTGCCAAATGAAACCCCCTTTTTTTTCACTCCCCGTTTGACGCTCTTCCTCAGATCGGCTAGTGAACAATCTTCCTGTTGTTCGCGAATCCGAGTTTCCCTTTCAACTGCAGCCTGCTCCTGCCAGCTGGCGGAAACCGGAGCGAGTGTGGAGCCCGCGTCGCCTAATTGCGGCGTCGAGTCTATATCGCGGCTAGCACTGCACGCGTCACTCCCACTCACTTCCAGGACCCGCTCGTCTAGGCCAGCCTCCGAGCTCTGCCTCTCCCGTGACTGCTCGCCACTCAAGTTACCGTGATCGGTCCGTGTGCCGCACCGCCTTTCGCTCACCGACGCTAAGTCAAGTTCCCTCGACAGCGGGCGCGCTTTGGATCGCGTGGGGGCCATGTACGCCACGTCGGCAAAGAATGATTTGCCCTGATCCTTCAGCAGCTGCTCCGAGCTATTTGAGAAGAGGTAGGGAAAGTGCTCCGGGAGGGCGGCAGACACAGCGGCTTCTGTGTTAAGTTTCCCAAACTCTCCTTCAATGGTAACCGTTGCGATCGGTAAACAGACACTCTCCTCCTCGGCCACTTGCCGTATCCAAGCGCACTCTCCCGTAAAATCACTCGAGGAGACGAAAGACGGGTGAACAACGTCCATAGTTGCTGCAGAGTCTCGAAGTGCTCGGCACTTCTTGCCGTTTACCTTAATTTCCCGCATATATGGCTCCAATAGTCGTATGTTTTTGTTAGTTTCCCGTATTGTCGCAAAAGCAATTTTCTCCGGGCAGCTCGCTGCGATGTGCCCTTGCTTTTTGCAATTGTAGCAAGTTAACGGCTTCCGTTTTTCAAAAGAACGCGTCGTATCGTTTCGCTGCTTGGGACCATCGTTAGCATTCTGAGATGCATTCTGTCCTTCCCTTACAGTTTCTTTGGTAAGAGACTCATCTTTCCGAAACTCGCGACGCGTGATTTGCTTCCGTTCGTCGGACTTCCCGGAAAACCCATCTCTTCTATCAGCTTTTTCTACGCGCACTGCCTTGCTGTGCAAGCTGCGGCGTGTGTAATACTCTTCCGCTAACTCTGCTGCCTTGTTTAGCTTAACATCCTTTAGCCTATCTTGCAGCCAGAGCCGGACATCCTCATCAATGCAACGGTAGAACTGCTCCAACGCGATGCATTCGACAATTTTGTCGCGGTCGTCGTAAACCTCTTCGCCCTTCAGCCATTCCACCAGGTCGGCTTTTAGACGAAACGCGAAGTCAACATTCGACTCCTTACCCTTTTTTGCATACCGGAACCTCTGCCGGAAAGCTTCGGGCGACAATTTGTACTTCCGCAGTAGCGCTTCCTTCACATCACTGTAGCTCTCAAACGCCTCTTTCGATAAGCAAGTTATTACGTCTGATGCCTCCCCAGGAAGCAAGGCTAACAGATTCTGTGCCCAAAGGGATCGCTCAATGCTATTCCGTTCGCAGACGTGCTCAAATTTCACGAGGTATTTGGCCATATCCTCTCCGACGACAAAGGGTGGAAGTTGATCGCGTATTCTTGGAACATTAGAAGTGAGACTAGGCGCCGGCGAGTTATTTCGGATCTCCAACTCTTTCATTTTAAGCTCGTGCTCACGTCGCTCCCTCTCTCTCCTTTCCTCCTTTTCCTCTTCGCGACGTTCCTGTTCTCTCCTTTCCTCCCTTTCCCGTCGTTCATTTTCCTTCCTTTCCTGCTCGCAGCGTTCCTTCTCCCTTTCCTCCCTTTCCCGACGTTCCTTGATATCCGCCCAGGCCTCAGCGGCTTCCTCAGCCGTTACGTCCCCAGTCCTCATGACCTCAAGGATCGCATTCTTTCTTTTGGTTGAGCCCAACTCAATGCCCAACTCCTCACAAATTTCGAGAAGTTCCTTCACCTTGTACTTCTCCATCGTTCACACTGTCCTCCTGCTGTTTAGCCTTTTTGAATATACCTGCCGTACGCTACTATAACACTACTAGTAAGACATATGCAAGTATTTCACACACTGCCCTGTTTACCCCCTCAGCATCCCCTGGTTTTCAAAACACTCTTACTAGGCTTGAAACACACAAGGTTATCACAATGCAACACCAAATCCTGCCCTAAGCTACTATAACCTGTGTCAGAGAAAGTCTGGTGTTTGAGGTAAACTTCAGGCACTCACCGCGCCGAGGTAGCTGATGCCGGTCAATCCCGTAGCTGCCATCCAGTGTTACGAACTTCCAACCGGTGCCACCAGTGTTACGACATCCAACCGGTGCCGCCAGTGTTACGAACTTTGCACCGCTGCACCACGATTACGGCTTTGTGGTCCCGTAGCGCTCGTCACCCGTTTCGTGACAGAGCCTTGGTAGCGAAGACTCCGAGCCTGGCGTCGATGAGAATAACAAAAGGGACTTTATACATTATATACAGGTTATCATACAGGACATGAACGGGTCGGCACTGGGGCCGAGTGCTCACAACAAACGCGACTGTTCTCGCACGACGACGTCCGGCGAAAACGCGTGACACATCTCACCCCAGTCGGGAGCGACACTCTCTCCCGGTGGGGTCGGCGGATCCTGTTTTTCAGGCGGCGTGTCGCTGCTTTTATAATCCCCGAGGACCATTGTCACTCAAACGGCCCAATACAAAGTCAGCACACGACGGTCGTCCGACGGGTCCAACCAGCGACCGCGCTGGCCACCCGGTTCAAAGTTCGCGCGCGCGGTGACCTCCAGGCAAAGGGAGGTGCGGCGCCGGGCTGTCTGGCACACGCGGACACGTCCAAACACGCTGCTCGCCGAGGCTTCTCCCGCACGACGGCGCAGCATCTTGACTTGTGAAGGGAGAATTATGGCGCTCGCAGGATAGATTCCGCATCTTGCAGATTCGGAATCCGGGCTTGTGGTAATGGCACAACAGTTCGTTTACGTGCAAGCTGCGAATTTTGGGTAATGCGAGAAATTCGTTTTGGTCACAAGGAGCTCAATACCACTACGCTGTGGATGGTTTCAGGGAGCCCTTTGACAAAAGTACTGTAACTGTGAGGCGCATTTGCCAGTCAGTATCACTATAGCACGCGCACTATTATACAGAGTGTTTCAGCGAACCCTTTCAGAAAATTTTAAAAATTCCCTCTGGCAGAGAGCACAATTCTAGTCCATGACCTGGTCTACTCAAAGAGGTGGACGCTACTTCCACGATAACTTGAAATGCATAATCGGCTAATTAAGAAAATTTCCATAATTAAGTTTTTAATTAGATACATTGCGACACACATTGCAATTTGCAAATGCGGCACTGCAAGGCATATCGACTTGAAAAAAATTGTATGGATGACTCCATTTACGAGATGTGCACCGTCTAATTTGGGGTAAAAATGCACTGTCGTTCTACTTAATTCTTGACGAAACGTCGTTTTCTGCACTGAAACACAGAAGTAACTGGAACGCCAATGCATTTCTCCGCAAAGTTGGGAAATTAATATCTCGAAACTCATATCATCCTGAGAATTCGTTCCAAGTCTATTCGCGTGGCGAACTCCCCGGTTAGAATTCGCAAATTACAAATATCAGTGAATTACAATATATCAGTGAATTTTTGTAAACTTTAGTCGATTAGGAATTTCAATTTTTTTGTGCGAGTAATGTCCGCGTCTTCGAATAGACCAGCTCATGGACTAGAATTGTACTATATGACAAAGGCAATTTTAAAAATGTTTTGAAAGTGTTCGCTGAAACACCCGGTATAAATGCCTAAAAGGTACGTATATAAATGACGCAACTTTTCAAGATTGTTTTTTTTTTTCAGGTAAACACTACCTAGTCCAAATGTAAAAAAGTAAAAGGACGCTTTTTCATACAGGGAAGGCTTGAGAAATTTTGGACCGAAGACACCTATATCACTTTTTTACTCCTGCAGATTACCCAACGAAATCAGCAGCGCAGCTGACGCTCAGCTGAGGTGAGAACTGTACGTTATTCGCTCTCTTTAGAGACTGAAGGAGGACGTGACGCGCAGTGAGGCAGCGATAAAATCTTTCTTACCTGTGACATAGCTTCGAAGTACTGACGGCGCGCACGTGCATGAACTTCGTGATTACTCTTTCGTTTTGTTTTGCGGTTGTTTTTCTGTTTGACTCGGGTTTCAGTGCGACACTGCGTCCTCCACTATTTTGCGTAAACTTGAGTTGGTTTGCTCTGTTATTTTCAGTAATTTTAGTCATCCGTATATAGTGCCTCAGTGCTCACGCTGCCAAGGTCTAGCATGAATTGCGGGTCCAGTTAGTCGTTGGATTTTCGCATCGATTCAGATGTGAAATGGAGGAGCAGAAATTAAGAGTGGCGTTGTGGCGTATATAAGCTGCTGTAATTCATCTAACAGACTTAGTTCGCACTCAGCACGTGTCCTGTCTTCTCTTTGCTCGTCCCTCTTTTAAGTACACTGCTGCCTTATTGGTCATTATACCAACTTTTCCTGTGTACAGTTCTAATAGAAGAGAGAGAAAGAGAGAGAGAGAGAGGGGGGGGGGGGTATGCATAGAAAGGCGGGGAAGTTAACTAGGCGTAGTAAGATCTTGATGAGGGCTAGTTGGTTCATACTTAGAACTGAGGTGAAACAGCGACCCCTGCACAGCGCTTGTCTGTGGTATTTGTTTCCTTGTGTCCTCGTCTTTTTCGCGCTGTTTCACCTCAGTTCTAACTAGGCGTAGTTCCGGTTGGCTACCCTGCACGGGGTGAAAGAGTAGGGGGATAAAAATAGAAAAAGCATGTAAAGGGGAGATAGAAATAGAGAGAGAGACGAGCACACACAAACCGCCTACACTATGGAGCGGTAGGGTGCGGCGTTCTTAAATTCTATCGTGAAGCACCGTAGACCGCAGGAACCTTAGTAACGCGAGTAAGGCTTTTAGCGGGGATGTTCTTTGGGAGCACTCACCTAAACCTTTTAGTTCGGATAGTGGAGGATTGTCCAGCTGGTCGAGCACTCTGCACATCACTTGTCCCTGACACTATATCGCGGGCAGACACAAATAATGTGTGCGAGCGTACATCACTGCCGCATGTGTCGCACGTGGGGCTGTTGGTCACTTCAATAAGGAAAACATATGAGTTCGTTAATGTAACGACTAGCCACAGACGGTACAGGGAGATCTGTTCACGTCGTGGTAACCCAGCCGGTAGATGCATCCGCATATCCGCAGACAAGAACGCAAAAGACACATGGTGAAAAGGTTCGGGTCCCACAGGGGCAAAGTGCATTCACGGGACATCAATCGCAGCCCAGCCGCAGCGTCTGTTCGCGAAAGCATAATCAAGACGCGTCAAACACCTTCATGTGCAGATCGGGCGGCTTTGTCGGCGTGGTCACTCCCGCTACCTAGTCTACCTAGTCCCTCAGGTAACGTTACCTTACCCTGTATACGAATTGAACTGAAATTGGCGCTTGAGGACATTGATTTTCTCGGGGATTTTTTATTAACATCGTCGGTAGTACTCGCTTGATCGAAGTTGTTCCCGGACGGTGCATAATTTAGTTCGTGGCAGTAGCCACTAAACACGCCTATTTCACTCTAGAACGCACTACGGCCTTATACATAGGTATAATGAGATGCAAGTATATTGCCCGCTGTTTCTTATAATCAAAGCTGCCTCCTAAATCCGCCTGTCCAGTTTACTTAGCTCGACCGCGGCCAGACGCCTCACGGCATGTCTGAGATCTGGGTAGCACCGGTGCATTTCTCACAGCGTATACGCCGGGATTCGCACCATTTCCCAATTTTGATGGCTGGCAGGGCATTCCAACGCCTGTCGTGTCAAGGTCGAGATATAATCGGCTAAGATGCGTTTTCCACTTTCTGGTCACGGCGATCGCGTTTCCACGCGGGCAAATCGCGAAAAGAGTCCACCGTCTTAGATTTCGGCACTCACGAAAGAGGAGGAGACGCACGTCTTAAGCTGATCTGCAAACTCGCCTCTCATATACAACCCAAGCTGCAGCTGCTTGCCCCCTTCACCGGAGCGCCTGTACGTACATAAAACCCCGAGCACACTATATATACTTTATCGTGTTCTTTCGCTGAGAAGCAGCGCTTCTCGTCTTTCTGCGAACGAGTGGAGCAGGATAAAAAGTGACTCTCACGGGGAAACTTGGGCTTCCATTTGGCCCTCCCCACCCTCTCTATTCCGCCGCCGCCGCGCTGCCAAAAGGAGCGCAAAGTTCCGAGTGTGTATACGGCTGCACTCGCATCCAGTAGATGGACTCGCTTCGCTCGGCGTGCATGCACCGAGCAAAGTGTGCAGCGTCAGCAAGAGTCGCCGAATGCGCGCAGAAGAGAAATAAGTCGCCGAGCTGCGACTCGGTGGCCTCGGGTCGCAAGAATCTGTGCTGCGTTGGCGTGCGTATTAGAGAGCTGGCGCCAGTCGGCTTCTCCTTCGCGCTGCAGCCATCAGCAGCTTAGCCCGCACGCACTGCCCGGCGGTCGGCCGAGCACCGTACTCCTGCTACCACTACTGCGCTGCTGTTGCGGAACGCGGCTAATCCCCGACCGCCGCGCGCACGCTGTCAGACGAGCGCCAGTTTCTTTTTTCCGGCCCGACAGCGCGGCTCTGGCCGAGACCATCACCCTCTGGGGGATTACTGCGAGTGTTGAGAAGGCCGAAGCTCGAAGGAGAACGTAGACTTTATTTCACTCTTTTTTTTATTTCTCGTACCAAAATTCCAATCCTATTCACTGTTTCAGTCAGCGGTTTACCATCTCCTCGAGGGGTGAATTACGCTTCAAACAGGCGTTGTCTCCTTCTAGACGCATGGGCTTACGAAGCGGAACGTACATCTAACAAGCTTTCAACTTGGTAGCGGTGCCTTACGACAACTGAAATCAACTAATCAAAAAAGCGCGTCTGATGGAATTTGCGACGTACTGATAGGTCTTACAGCGGTTTCAAACAGTCGCAATTTCGCCCGATAGGCGATGCATCGATTGTAATGGCAAATTAGTACGCAGCCATAGGAAATAAGAATAGTAGTGTTTAGGCCATATAAACTCGTAAACATTCGCTTACTTACTAAATTAACAAGTCTGATGTCACGTGCGTAGGAGCAAACATGAACACATAGGACAGGCGCGCATAATTGATTCCCTGCAAAGCCTTACAGCAAATCAGAAGGAACTAAGTAAAAACATTACAGAAATCTCCGCCCGCCTTAACGCTGTTGAAAATAAATTGCAGTTGCTCGACGCAGTTCGGGAGGACATGACCACAGTGAACGAAAGTGCTGAAAGAGCATTAGCTCAAAATGAGATACTAAAAATCCGTTTAAATGACCTTGAGGATAGGTCTCGTAGAAACAATATTGTATTTTATAATGTTCCAGAGGGACCCAATGAAACATGGGCAGAATCCGAGGAAAAAATAAGAGGTATTGTTCAAAAGAACATGTCCTTAACCTTAGCCGAACTGGACATTGAACGCGCGCACAGGATCGGTAAGGCTGTAACGGGGAAAAAGCGACCAATAATTGTGAAATTCACGCACTACAAAACTAAAGAACAGGTCATGGGCGCAAAAAGCAAGCTAAAAGAGTCCGATTTCTCGATTAATGAAGATTTTGCTCCGGACACCAGGCATGCACGGAAAAAGCTTGCTGAATTCGCAAAGCAAACTGAGCCCGGTGAACCGTTTAGTCTTCGTTTTAATAAGCTTATTCTGAAGAAAAAATGCTATACCTACTGCCCTATAACTGATAGCGTTCGAGAAAAAGATGAAAAACTTGTTGTAACTAACTCTGGTCCTTTGTCTCCTAGATAGCTCAACGAACATGAGCACCGACCTGCGCAAGCACCACATAACGTCTCAGTTCTTTTTACTAATATACGCAGTGTCATTGGCAATCGTGATAGTTTATCTTGCACGACCGATACTACAGCAGCCGACATCATTGTACTGACAGAAACTTGGCTCAATGAAACTGTAGATAATAATGAAATATTTTCAACGGAAAAGTGTTACCGTGTATTTCGCTGTGACCGTTCTTTTGGTCGCGGCGGTGGTGTATTAATCGCTGTGTCCGACAATCTAGAATGCTTTGAAGTTAGTGTTGGTACTACACTGGAGTTCAAATGTCTACAGGTAACAATTAACCATAAAGCTCTATTATTTTGTGCATGCTACCGCGCACCATCTACGCCCGTCGGCTTTTCTAACGACCTTCATGATATTCTGAACATAATTCAAACAAAGTTTCCTGGTCGTCCTATCTTTATTTTTGGTGATTTCAACTTCCCGAACATTAACTGGTCTAGCCCTGCAGTGGACGGTGACGGATCTTCCGAGTCGGCAAGTTTTTCAGCCCTCTGCTCCTTCTTCTCGCTAACACAAATGGTTACTCAGCCGACAAGGACGACAGCTACCAGTTCTAACGTATTAGACCTTTTGCTAACGAGCGCCCCAGATTTTGTTTCCGAGGTTAAATACTTGCCAGGCTTAAGTGATCATTGTTTACTGCACGTCACGTTGAATTTACCGTCGAATAAAACGCCAAATAAAACGAAAACCATTTACAATTATGCTAAAGCAAATTTTTCTGCAATTAATGATGGCCTCCGGTTCTTTCTCGACGATTTCGTCCTGGCATTTGCCGAACGATCTGTTAACGACAACTGGTGCATGTTTAAAGAAAACCTGCATGATTTAATCGAATTGCACGTCCCTCGTAAAATAATCACGACTAATCGTAGGTCCCCATGGTTCACTCGTTCCTTAAAACGCCTCGGGAACAGAAAAAGGCGGTTATATGTCAGGGCGCGGTCGTCCGGAGGATCGGAGCATTGGTCAGCTCTAAGAGCCGCAGTTGGCACTTATAAAAAATCGTTAAAAGATGCTAAACAACATTTCTTTATTGTCACACTGCCATCATTTCTTTTAACTGACACTAAAAAATTCTGGAACGTTGTTAATGGGTCAGATCAGCCATCAATCTCTCTCCTGGATTCTCATTCAAATCCCATCCCTAACAGTGATAGTGCTAATGTACTTAACGAGACTTTTGCTAATGCATTTTCTGTCCCTTTTAGCGCATCACCACCTGACTATACTCCCGATATCATATTTCCTATGGATCCCATTCGTTTTGACTTTGAAGGCATTATAAGTATCATAGATCGTTTAAAGTTATCCTCTTCATGTGGTCCCGATAATATCAGCACTAAAATCCTGAAAAACACTAAAGTATATTCTTCCATCATACTATCGAAAATATTTGAGCAATCCCTTCAAACTTGTGACGTCCCAGACGACTGGAAATTGGCTAAGGTAGTTCCACTCCATAAATCAGGCGACAAGCACCTATCACTCAACTATCGGCCAGTATCACTAACCAGCATTCCTTGCAAGATAATGGAACATGTAATCTTGTCATCCCTAGCAAACTTTCTTGAGTCATCATCCTTTTTTACTCATGCGCAGCATGGATTTAGAAAACACTTTTCTTGTGAAACACAGCTAATAAATTTTACAAATGATATTAACTTCATACTTGATCGTGGCAGTGAGGTTGACTGCATCTATTTAGATTTTTCCAAAGCATTCGACAAAGTCTCTCACAGCTTGCTTCTTTACAAACTAAGTAAACTTAACATCGACCAAAATGTACTACGATGGATTGAATGCTTTTTGTCTAACAGGTTCCAATACGTGCACGCTAACGGCATTAACTCATCACCGGTATCTGTGACCTCAGGCGTCCCACAAGGTTCTGTTATCGGTCCCTTGCTCTTTCTGGTATATATTAATGACTTACCTAGCAACGTAACATCCACAGTGCGACTTTTTGCGGATGACTGTGTGGTTTATCGGGAAATAAAAAATACTAATGACACTGTACTACTCCAGGAAGACTTAGCTACTATATCTAACTGGTGTTCACAATGGAAGATGACACTTAACGATACTAAATGCAAAGTAATGCGTTTTTCGCGTCACGTCAATCCGTGCCCCGCTCCCTACACTATTTGTTCCTCCCTGCTAACACCGGTAACATCTTACAAATACCTCGGTGTCATCATAACGTCAAACCTAGCTTGGAAGGCACATATCATTTCTATCATCGCGTCCGCTAACCGCATGCTTGGATATCTGAAACGGAATTTTTCCTTAGCCCCGACACCTATTAAACTTCTTCTGTACAAATCGCTTGTCCGCTCCAAATTAGAATACGCTAATTCAGTATGGGACCCTTTCACTAACTCTCTTATCGACGCCCTCGAAGCCGTACAGAACAGAGCAGCCCGTTTCATCTTTCGTAACTATGATCGTTTGTCCAGCGTCACAGAAATGAAAAACACATTGTCACTAACCCCTCTCTCAACGCGCAGAAAAATATCACGCCTGTGTCTGTTTTTTAAAACTTACCACATGAATTCCACCCTTAAAGATACATTACTCACGCCGCCAACATATGTTTCATCCCGCTTAGATCATCCATGCAAAGTTGGTGTTTCACAGTGCCGTACAACATCCTGCAGGAATTCTTTCATTCCAAAAACATCATTGGACTGGAATCAGCTACCATGTGATATTGCACTTTCGAAAGATTTTGATGAATTTAAGAAGAAATTATCAACATATTATTGCTTGCCATAGCTTTGGTTCCATTTGCATTTTGCTCGTTATCATGCGCATCCTTCTGTATTTTCCCCCCAGATTTGCTGTGTTCATGTTTGTGCTAATGGTGGCGTTTTTCAATTTTTGCGATTTTCGACTTTTCTGTGCGTGACTTAGCGTTTTTTGGTAATTGTATAAATTTTGAACTCGCTTCATGTTCTGGGTAGTGAATTATGTATTTGTTCCGGTATATATATATATGTTTTATATATATGCGTTGTCTCCTTTTGTACAAATTTATTGAAATGTGTGTACCACTCCCCTCAATAATGCCCTCTGGGCCATGAGGGTATCTGAAATAAATAAATAAATAAATAAATAAATATCACTCAATGACCGAGCACACGCGCTCTGAAAACGCTGGAGTGAGAATGCGCGGCTGCTGCAGCGAGCGAATTGACCTTCGTGCTGCCTCTGGCTTCAACGCGAATTAAGCGGCGAGAACACAACGCACACGAAGCTATCAGCACTCGGCGAACACTGCCCCCTATCGCAGATCGCTTTCAAGATAGGACCAGCGCGGCCGCGCCATACGCAGCTGCCGCCGGACAAGAACCCCCCTACCCTGCCTCCCATCCCTCCCCTCCCCCCCCCCGGTGCCTTGCGCGCGACAGAAAAGGGCGCGCTTCCTCCCCGCTTTCATCCCTTGCGTGCAAAATGGAGCCACTATCGTCGGCTCACCCTCCCACGCTTGCCCTAGCACATAAAGCGTGCGGCACGTAACGACGATGTTATCGCCCTTGGACTTTATACGGAACACCACAGCGAAGTCGACGGCGACGACGACGGCGGAAATGCGCCTGAAGTGTTCATATAATTGCTATCGCAATGACAAACCATCCCACTCAATTTAAATCCGCCTGTGGGGTTCGCGTACTGAACTGAACGTCGCTCGCAAGGCGCCTAATTTCGAACCCATGGGTTCGGATCTCAAATCAGGTTCAAAAGTTAAAGCGCTATCGACATCTAGACTAGCGTTCTACCCAAGGGCCTCTTTCATCATTATATGACCCATCATCGGGAAACTGAAAAAAGATCGCATTCATTCGCCAAGCGCTGATTACTCCCCGAGACCACCTCTATACGAAGGCGATTCTCACGTTTTCCACAACAGCGCTTCTTTGAAACTCCACCAAAAAAAAAGTGTGCCTTGTAGGAATCATTGACTTCCTAAGTACATCGAGACATCTGCGAAGAGCCAGAGCCAATTAATTTTCTGGGAAAAGCGACCTGCTGTCTGCCGTCCCTATGATGGGGAGCCGAGGGGCTCGATTTTTTGTTACCAAAAACCAAATGAAGCCAGCAGACAATGTAACCAAGGAAAGGCATGGAGGAAAATCACTGTTTTCGTCTTTTTTTCCTAACTGAAGTGTTCAAATAAGGAAAACAGAAATGGAAGAAGAAGAAACGACAACTTGCTGCCGTATAGTGAGACAAAGGCAGAACCTCCACATGACGCGGGGCGGCTGTCCCTCTCTCCACTTTCTTGTGTGTTTATATATGTTCACTACAGCTAGCTCTGTGTGCGTTAGCCAGCGCCGCTCACGGCAATGACGGAGGATGTGGAACTTCCTTTTTCATCCGCGGACGAATGATGCTACACTGCCTTTTCTGCCTGGAAGACGGGTAAGCGAAGGTGTGCCATGGTAGGCGGAATCCTATAACTACGACTCGTCTTATTGGCCTCACATAACGTCATAGGTTTCCTGGTCTAGGGACCTAGAGAAGGTCAATTCTAGGAATTGAGAAATCCCCTGAATCTTCGTTGCCGTCCCCAATGCTGTGAATATGCAAAATAAACAAGTTGTTTATCGTTCCTAATCAGAGCGCCACTCCTCACTGAACAACATCCTCAGCGTGGAAGAAGTAGGCGGTGGTGTTGGCCAGCTAGCTCTTGGGTGACACTCGACCCCACTTCTTATAACCCGCTCGTGAAGTGCCTTAAGGTCTGTTTCCGTATGACTTGACAAAGGTAAAATGAATAGCACTTTTCTACTTGGAGACAACGCGGTTGTGTGGCATTAAATCACTGTACTGCAACGCTTACACGAAACAGGTGCATTCCTATAGTTGTGTTATACTCATCCATTGAGGCAGAAGAATGAAAACAAGTTGACAGTTAAAATTCTACAAGACGTCTTGAGTTGGCAAGCGCCTGAAAAACGCATGATTGCCACTGCCACACTTCGGGCGTCGTTATCATTTCTTAAGAGCTCTTTGATATAGCATTACGTAACGGAGCAATCACAAAGTAACACACAGCATGCATAAACATAGTGGTATTTCAACAGCAAAATACATAGCTGCAACGCTCTATCCAAACAACGTCATTACAACTGCAACAATCTACATAAATAACGACACCGTTATATAGAAAGCTACCATGGAAAAAGGTTAGTATAGACAAACAAACAATCAATCAATCAAAAGGGGACAAAGAAAAGCAAAAATGAGCAAGGTTATTCAGTCTGTGTTGGCTGTGCGTGTACCGAGATAGGTTGTTCGTCATGTCTAAATTTAGATTGCGCTGATTAACTATTGGTTCGGGCAGTCGGTTCCATTCGTCAAATACGTTTCAACAAGTTTGTTGAAGCGGGTAGCTGCTGTAGGCTTAGAAGAATCGAAAAGATGACGGCAAGTACGACGAAGATTCAGAATATGTGGAACGTTTTACTACAGTTTCTGAAATAAACAAAGACGATTGACCCTGCGACGTAATGACAAAATGGAAAAAAGTAGGGATGGTTTGATGTTACTGGCACTAATACATTAATCTTACGTCGAAGTGTTGAACCTGGATGCATGATTCTAAATTTCTTCTAAGGAGTCGATTGAGCAAGCCTCCAGGAGGTTTGCCCATACTACTCAAGTCTCGTGCGGATGAATGTTTCGTAGGGAAGCTGCAGAATACGGAGGAGACAAAGTGAGAAAGATACAGAGAACGAAAAGGGGAAATGCAAGGAAGTCAAGCAAAACGGAAATACCGGTTTGCCACCCTATACTCAAGAAAGGATGGTATAAAAATAAGGAAAACGTAGATTAGATAGATAGATAGATAGATAGATAGATAGATAGATAGATAGATAGATAGATAGATAGATAGATAGATAGATAGATAGATAGATAGATAGATAGATAGATAGATAGATAGATAGATAGATAGATAGATAGATAGATAGATAGATAGATAGATAGATAGATAGATAGATAGATAGATAGATAGATAGATAGATAGATAGATAGATAGATAGATAGATAGATAGATAGATAGATAGATAGATAGATAGATAGATAGATAGATAGATAGATAGATAGATAGATAGATAGATAGATAGATAGATAGATAGATAGATAGATAGATAGATAGATAGATAGATAGATAGATAGATAGATAGATAGATAGATAGATAGATAGATAGATAGATAGATAGATAGATAGATAGATAGATAGATAGATAGATAGATAGATAGATAGATGACAGTGGTCATGAGGATACCCTTCAACATGTTTGCGACTGTCCTCACTACAGCTTACAGAGGTGATCGATCGAAACTGCTCAGCTCGCTTTGATCAAAGAGAGAGAGAGAGAGAAAGGCAAAGGAAAGACAGGGAGGTTAACCAGAGATTATCTCCGGTTGGATACCCTGTTCTGGGGGAAGGGAAAGGGGATGCAATAGGTGAGAAAGAAAGAAGGATAAAAAAAGGAAAAAAAAAACCTAAGCACACACACGCACGTACACACGAACTATTTCTGTGGGCACTGTCACGCAACCCGCAAAGGCATTCCTAGTCTTACGCAGTGTCACCGTACAGTCCTGCGCCACACAGTGTACTGTCACAATTTGTCAGAAAGGCCCGTGTCTTTCAAATATCGCAGCAGCGCCTTCATAGCGGATCGCGCTGATGTTCGCGTAGGCCAGGTTCCAAGGATCTTGTCTTCTGTCATTGGGCGCTTGTCCAGTTTGTCTAAGGTGGCTGAGAGGACAGTTCCTTGTAGGTTAAAACGAGAGCACTGACAAAGAAGATGCTCGATCGTTTCGTTGCACCCGCAGAAGTCACACAGTGGGCTGTTGGCCATTCCGATAAGGAAAGAGTAGGCATTTGAAAATGATACTCCAAGCCATACACGGATAAGAAGGGTGCAGTCACGTCGTGGAAGCTCGGACGGAATATGGAGCCGTAAATTAGGGTCCAGAGTATGGAGGCGTGCACTTGTGAAATCCGATGAATTCCACTGGGCTAATGTCAGGTCACGCGCAAGTGTGGCAAGTTTTTTCGCTGCGTCGGCTCTCGAAAGAGGAATGGCAACGCAGTTGACGCCGTCATGGGCAGATCGGGCAGCTGCGTCTGCTCGATCATTGCCATGTATGCCACAGTGACTAGGCAACCACTGATATATTATATCGTGTCCTTCGTCAACTAGTCGATGGTGGACTTCTCTGATCTCTGCGGCGAGCTGCTCATGTGATCCATGGCGCAGTGCTGAGAGTACACTCTGTAGGGCTGCCTTGGAATCACAGAAGATTGACCATGCCTGGGATGGTTCCTCCTTAATAAAATGAAGAGCCGCAGGCAGGGCTACGAGTTCAGCAGCTGTCGTTGATGATACATGTGACGTCTTCAGCTGTATCTTGACGGATCTTCTTGGTATCAGCACAGCGGCAGCTGCGCTTGCAGATGTAAATGAACCATCGATGTAAACGTGTACGCGGCCACTGTGCACCTCATGTAAATGTTCTAACGTGGCCTGCTTAAGGGCAAACGAGGACATGTTGGCTTTCTTCATGATTCCTGGGATGGTGAGGCGTATGTCAGGTCTGTGCAGGCACCATAAAGGTAAGGATGGTCTTGCTGCAGGCATGTAGTTCGATGGCAACGAGGGGCGATTGGCCTCAATTAAACGACTGAAAGTTGTGTGTGGCCTTTCTGTGGGTAGAGCGGCAAGATGGTGAGAAGGTAATCGGGCAACGTGCCGAATATGCGCCCTGAGAGCGTCGGTTGCCAAGTACGTTGATATTGGGTGATCTCGAGCTATGACGATCGTTGCCGCTGTAGACGCACACCTCGGAAGACCGAGACACGTCCTTAGGGCCTGAGCTTGTAGTCCCTGGAGTACACGCAGGTTTGTTTTGCAGGTGTTGCCAATCACAGGGAGGCTGTATCTTGCGAAGCCGAGGAACAAGGCGTTATACAGCTGCAGCATTGACCGCACCGAAGTGCCCCATGACTTTCCGCCGAGAAATTTGAGGAGATGTATTATTGTCAATAATCTCTTCTTCAGGTATGAAACATGCGGGCTCCATGATAGGTCTCGGTCAATAATTACCCCTAAAAAGCGGTGTTTTCGTGCATTTGTTACTGCTTGCCCATTGACCTTTACACTGTAACGCTTCATTTCCTTCCGAGTGAATGTAACAAGGCAGCATTTCTCTGAAGACAGCTCTAAGTTCTGTTTTCGCAAGTACAGAGATGTTATGGTAGCTGCCTTTTGCAGCCGTGCTCGTACCTGCAGCCGTGTTACGGCAGACGCCCAAATGCAGATATCGTCGGCATATATTGATACCTGAACTGTGTTGGGCAAGGATCGGACTAGGCCAACGAGCACTAGGTTGAAAAGCGTCGGGCTTAACACTCCGCCTTGTGGTACTCCACGGCACGTTTGGTGTTGAGTCGTGGCGCCATCCTCGGTCATCACGAAGAAATGCCTGTCGGTCAGATAACTGCACAGCCACTGAAAAGTGCGGCCACCGATTCAAAGACCACTGTAAAGCAAGCTATTTCGGACAAAGTGAGGGATCTTCTAATAAAGCTTAGTGATTTGTCAGTACCTGCACTAAGCTGGATTTTTGTTATCGGATCAAGATATGTTACTTTCTTGCAACGCGTAGATAACGATATGAGTCAAGTCCGATGTGAGTAAAATAACCGAGTTCAGCGAATATAGTATACAGGGTGTCCTAACTATATCATGCACCAAGATTTAAAAATATGAAAATGCCGCGTAGCTGGGCCGAACCAAGGTAATGGTGTTTGCCGCCGCTTGGAGATACTCAGATTATTTTTTGCACTACGATAATTACATAATAAGTCTTAAATAACTAATAAACTTCTTAAATATTATAATTAGATAAACTGCGTCATCGAGAAAATTGTACAGCAACATGAAAAACTCCCTATATAGCTTTTTGTTGCTCAATATGGGCTACATAAAAGTGTTTTCCGACAGTGAAAGAAGCCCGGGGATGCACGCAAAGTGCCTCGAGCGGCTAAAGTTTGCTGGGACACCCTGTATGGGTAACGTTCAAGCAAGCATGAAACATCGACGTCTAGACGCTTAGGGACATTTCCTAATGCGAGCACAAATATCATGCTTCAATTTAGTCTTGCTGAAGCATTGACTTATGCGTACTAGGCTACAATAACTGCGACACACATTGCCTTTATCCAGGTTTTCGAACATTCTCCAACTCCTCTTCGGCTGTGCTAGTGAACGAACAAATTCGTTTCTACTGTTTTCCTTTTTTCCTCAAGTAGCGACCACACTTACAACATCTCTACGATCGTTTCGCGGCGTGTACGGCTCAGTGCTTTGGAGAAATGTCGGGAAAAATAAGAGAAACAAACACGGCGACCTGCGGCACACAGCTCTCGCTTGATGCCGGGCGCGCAACGGCGCAACCATTTATGGTTCCTATTACGAGCGAGGCGCGCTGCCAGCCATATCAGCAAAACTTGGACGCGCACGCGGCCAAGGCGACACAGTTCGCTCCCGCTTCGGGTCAGAGGGGGCCCAGCGGATTCCAGTCACGACTGCGGTGTCCGAGCTTCTCGCCGCCCCGTGTGGGGGCTACTTCTCCTCTCCTGCTGGGCCAGCGGAGGGCCGCGTGGAGAAAGGTCCTTGGACGCGGAAGCGTCGCGCTCTATGACACGGGCGCAACGTGGCCGCTCTCCGCCGCTTGCTTTGCACGGCGGCCGCGGAACGTTTCCGGACAGGATGAAAAATGCCCGAAACTCTCGTCGCTCGCCTCCGCGTGTACACCTCCTCCTCTTCGGTGGTGTGTATACCGCCTTTTTATCTGCTCCGTGCCGCCGCTCATTGCCGTAGACACGTGTATATACGCGCGCACGCATGAATCTTTTACCTGGCCGGAATAGGACGCCCGGTCGCTGCCTCATAATGCGCGAGCGCGTATCTAGCTTACGACATCCTGCTCCGAAGCGCCCGACCGGACGACTGCGGTGAAGGGCACTGCTTGCGCGAGCGGGCATTACGACGTCTGATGTGCGTTCCCTAGTTAGAGCAACGTTTCAGCTTGCTATATACCGCGGGGATTCACGTTGTATAGGGGTTTTAAAAATTTCTGCGGGCTTTTGCTGTCACGAACGGACCATAGTGTGCGTATCCGTGTCAGACATTAAACATCTGCGTGAAAAATTTGTTTCTGCTCGCTACTCTTACAAAAGTTCCATAGTGGCGAATTTAATTATGTCAGTTCCTATATTTTTCTCGCAATTCAGTAACCATCGTGACCGTCCGATTGGCAAGATAATGATAGTAACATCCGATTAGTTACGTAAATAAAATCGATTTGTATTGTAGCCTCGATTGTATACTGCGACAGCTCATATACGAGGTGAACCACTTTCACTCCGTCTGGTGTCACCAGGAGTGTCGCATCGAGAAGCTTACCTCAGCGAAGAATGTTCATCATGACCATGCAATTCTTTCGCGTGAAGCTTAGGCATGAGCTTCACTTTGAGATAAAATAAAGCTGAAAGTTTCCAACGGCCATTAACAAACATTTCATTCTAGTAACTGCGTTTTTAGCATCGATTTCGTGCTGGTAATTCCTTCTGCAAATTCCATCTAAAATCAACCTCGCGCTTCATGATTGCTTATATAGGCTCTCTTCTTTCCGGTTTACTTCATCTTTGTGTAATTTTGGCCAGTTCTAATCTTGCAATGTATGCTTCGAAATTTACGTGGAAAAATTATGCAGATATTTATTGCCTTGCTGTCGTTAATCCTAAATTAATTACGAATTACTATGACTACTTAAATACCTATGTTTCACGCTGATTACCCTCGTTTATAAGCTTGTTTGTTACTTTCGTTGATACAAATTGTATTCAGACTCCATATTACTCATTCTATGGGTGTAACCATACTGCGTGTACGTCTCCATGCACAATGAAAAGAAATAGTTAATTCAATGAAGTACTTCAACATTTCGCTCAAGACACGACACGAGCATGCATAAAAATGTCTTCCGCTGAAGGAGTTATGCGTTGCTTTGCGCGCGCCAGCAATACGCCTTGCGCGATACTGCGCCTTGTTAATAGATGTCACATTCTTGACCGATCACTTTAAAGGATCCCATTTTCAGGGCGCGTTGATTGACTAATGTAGCGGCAGAGGATGCGGCGAAGGGAATGGCACCACTTCCCAAGGGAGTTATTTTAACGTCACGTCGTTTGCGAGTGCGCCGATTCCTAACGCTTCGCTTGTGTGTCGTGCTGAGCGTTACGTCACTCGATAGCGAAAGCACGCCAGAATGTGACCCACCAAGAATACGGTCTCACTCGAGCACTTGCAGCCAGCCTAGATGATGCGACCAAACGATACGACCGAGGAAAAACAGTCGTTCTTTGTTTTTCGCGCTCTCCTATTTCGGCCGCTGCGAAAAAAAAGGTAAATACGTATAAGCTGCAAATACGAGCTGTATATAAGGAACGTAAACAGAATTCTCAAGTAAATTACGGTAGCAGAAGTTCTATATGCGCTGCGAAACCTGTACGAAATTCATCCTTCATATCGCACAACTTTCTGGAGTAAGTTCCTCTTACGGAAGAGTTTTACCACTTGAGGAAAACAAGTATTTAGAAAAGCCACTATTTATGCCGTCGAAATAATTACACTGCTCCCCGTAGGTTTTACTATGTTCGTGCTTACGAAAAACCTCCGGATACCATCGTAAACGTCGTTTCAGCGCTAGCCCTCGGATACGCTATCAGCTTAATGAATCGTGGGAAATGCATTCTTAAAACGTTAATCCCGTTCGCAAGTTTTGTCATAAAAAAAGTGCTCATTCTACTTCTCGCCGTGGCCTTTAATTACACGTGCACATTATCCACAAACGCTCACTCCGAAAGCCAGAGCCGTTCACTGGAATTCGAAGAATAAAAACGCTGGCAGCAGCTGCGCGAGACGACAGCGACCGAACGGTCGATTGAGTTTCTGCAAGCGGTACCTGTATGTTCATGCACCTGGTCGAAAAACAATAACGTTTTCCTTTTTCTTTTTTTGTCAAGCATGTCGACCTTAGCTCTGCTTGTATTGGTGCCAAACTTTTTTTTTTTTTGACATCGACGAGCGCTGTTATGCGTAGGCACAGCGACATAGACAACGTGCACGTGGCCTGACTTTTCTCGCCCAACACCCGCCTTCCTCCTGCCACCCATCCCAATACCCAAACCTCAGAAACATTAAGAAAGTGAGGCATGATTGGAGTGACTGAAAGAAAAAAAAAAGAAAAGAAGCTAATGACAGAAATGTGCAACTTGGGATATACGCGTACATTTACGCAAAGTGGCTGCTGGGCGCTCGCAAAAAAAAAAGAAAAAAAGAAAAAAAAAGAAGCGATCGTGCGCGCACGGCCGAGCACGAACTCGGGCAGGGAGCATCCCATCTCTCGGGGGGCGCACCACTCGATGTGCCCACAGCAAGATTGGACGGCGGTAACTGCCGTGTATTATGTACCGGCCAGTGTAGAGGAGCGCCAGCGTATGATCGGTAAAAGAGGCCGGCTGCGATGCAACAGAACTGCCCGGCTCTGGGAAGGAAAGCGCGCACTCGAGGAGGCCTTCGGCGATCGTTACAGGAGTCGGCGCTGATCGCCGCCTCGGTCGATTCTCTTTCGATCAGCGGAGGCAAAGTGGTCGGCTATCGAGCGCTCCTCCCGAAGCGCATGATGACGAGTAAATGGACGGGATTTCCGAAAGCTAATTGTAGTCGTGGTTCGAGCAATGTTCATGTATCGCGACATTTGACTCGGTGCCAAGAGTTTCGTATAGAGAGCGTCCCGGCCAACTTTAGCCAGAGTTTTTTTTTTTTAAATGTGCGAATGCCACGTGGCTGGACAGAACAAAGCTAATGTTGTTTGCCGTCGCTTGGACATACTCAAACTACTTTTTTTTCTTTCCGCCTAATAAGATAATTAGTATTAGTTAATTATACAACCTCCCAAATACAGTTACACGAAAAGCGTCAATGAGAAAATTTTACAGCGACATAAAAAACTTCCGATACATCTTTCTGTAGCTCAATACGCGCTACATAAAAGTGTTTTTCCGAGCGTGAAAGAAGCCCACGAATACACGCGAAATGCCGCCAGCGACCAGTCGCGCAGCAATTTTGGATGCATTTGCGGGCTACAGAAAGCTGTAGCGGGAGCTTTTCATGTCGCTCTACAATTTTCTCATTGACGTCTAATTATATGTAATTACAATATCTGAGCAGTTTATTAGCTAACTAAGGCTAATTATCTAATTAGGCGGAATGAAAAAAATAGTTTCTGGCGGAAAAAACTCTAGCTGAAGTTAGCTGAGACACCCGGTATACAGGGGTTTCAGCGAACACTTAAGGTTTTTTAAAGATTGTCCTTGGCAGATGGCACAATTCTAGTTCATGAGCTTGTCTACTCCAAGTGGTGAACATTATTTGCAAAAAAAAAGATATGGAAAGGCGTAATCGACTAATTAAAAATCACTGCTTAGGCTTTTAACTAATTACCTTATGGTGCATATTGCAATTTACAAATTCTAGCGGCTGAGATTGCAAGCTATATTCACTTGGAAAGAATCGTGTGGATGACACCATTTACGAGATATGCGCCGTCTGATGTGCGGTATAAATGTACTGTCGTTTCACTTAGTTTCTTAATTAAACCTTGTTTTTAACAAAGTAAAAATGAGACATCCACCCAATCGTAGCAATTGCTACAAAACAAAACGTCGTTTTATGCATTGAAGCACAAGAGTAACTGGAACGCCAATGCATTTCTCCGCAAAGTTAAAAAAATTATGGGGTTTTACGTGCCAAAACCACTTTCTAATTATGAGGCACGCCGTAGTGGGGGATTCCGGAAATTTCGACCTCCTGGGGTTCTTTAACGTGCACCTAAACCTAAGTACACGGGTGTTTTCGCATTTCACCCCCATCGAAATGCGGCCGCCGTGGCCGGGATTCGATCCCGCGACCTCGTACTCAGCAGCCTAACACCATAGCCACTGAGCATCCGCAAAGTTCGGCAATTAATATCTAGAAACTGGCGTCATCCTGACAATTCGTTCTAAATGGACTCCCCGGCTAGAATTTGTAAATTTCACTATGTCCCGTAAGTTAATTACCTAGAAACCTAATTAGTGAATTTTTGTTAATTCGCCAGCTATGCATTTCAATTTGTGCAAGTAATGCCCGCCTCTTCGAGTAGACAAGCCCATAGACTATAATTGTGTTATCTGGCACAGGCAATTTAAATAAATTTTTGAAAGTGTTCGCTGAAACACCCATTATACGAGGGGCAACGACTCTTTCACTTGCGCACGGGGATCAATCCCACAACGCACAGGCGGTTCAAAAATACGCGTAAAAGTAATCAACATTATTACGAACACGTGAACTGATACTGCCTGTATATTATTATCTTTTATTAAATTGTGGGCTTTTACGTTCCGAAACCACGATTTTATTATGAGGCACGCCGTAGAGGGGGACTCCGGAAATTTGGACTCCGTTGGATTCCTCACCGTGCTCTTAAATCTAAGTACACGGGTGTTTTCGCATTTCGCCATAGTACACTGATTGTAAACAAGACAGAGGTACACAGGAAGGGATGAACACTTGTCGAAGAAGAGACAGAACCAGTGTTTCGACAAAGGGACTTGTCTCGGTTGAGGCAATGACTGCTTTCCACTGATCGTATACAGCAGGATATATAGCCACCCTAAGTAGGATATGTAGCAGTGTGAAGTGCACGAGGGGGGTTGCGTGCGCACCTCGAGCATTTAACTTGCGCGCAGTCCGTCTTAGTGATAACGACGAACAACGAGGAAATAATCCCTAACTTAGTTGCCACACGTAACCATGCTTGCACCAGGTAGCCCAGATGCCTCCTGCAAAGGCACTCTCCTCAGGAACCGTAAACGACCTCCGCGCTTTGCCGGCAGCTCCACGAGATGAAGTCCACTTTCCGAAGGCCTCGAGATTCTGCCGCGCATAAGCCGCGAATCGTCGGCGCATCTCCGGTCGGCGTAATCCCTTCGCGAAGATGTAAAAAACCGGCGTATCCTGCTTCTTTCTATATGGACGGTGGGCAGCAGCTGATTGCCTTGAAATAAGCCGTGCATTTCGTATCCAGCCCTTTGGCACGAGTTGAGCGGAGATTACCCGTAAATGGGTCAGAGCTGGATTCGCCTCACTTGGACTTTCACGGCAATCTCCAAAACGTAGCGCTCAGTCGGAGCTGTAATTCGTCTTGAAGCGGGTATGACGGCCAATGGGCGAGAAGGTTCCTGTAACGAAGGTCATTTTTTCCACATGTGGCCCGATATATCTTGTAGCTAGTCCGCGAGGCTGTGGGCTGTATAATTATTTAAGTTAAGCGGCCACGACTGAAGGTGACAGAATTTTTTATGGATCGATCGAAATAGAAGAATCTACGGACAGACGTCGAAATGAGGGGGAACAACTTTTTTTTTTCTTCAGATATAGAAGCGCGTGCATTTTTTATTGCCTACAGAATTTATGAGCTAAGAACCCGCCGTGGTGGCTTAGCGGCTTTGATGTTGCGCTGCTAAGCACGAGGTCGCGGGATCAAATTTCGGCCGCGGCGGCCGGAATTTGATCCCGCGACCGCATTTCGATGGGGGCGATACAAAAACGCCAGTGTCCCGTGCGTTGGGGTCACGATAAATGTGCCCTGATGGCCAAAATCAATCCGGAGTGCCCCACTACGGCGCGCCTCAAAATCAAATCGTGGTTTTGGTACGTAAAATCCCAGAATTCATTAATATGGGCTAGAAATGGGTAGCTCGTGTTCCTCGGTTGGTGCCGTTCATTCGTTCATACTTCAGGTGCGACGTGACGTAAAAGAAATATCCGCCCCGAGATCTAACCAATGATCGCGCGTTTGCAAGAAGATAATTCTAATCACTACGCCTGGGCCGCTTTGCGCAAGAGAACAGATAATACTTGCACCAGCGCTGGCGGTGCAACTCCAACGGTTTTCCTTCGGGCTCATCTCGTGCATGGTTTGCCACAACGCCTGGCCGTGAACAGAGTTGATCGAGACGCGGATGCCTGTGACGTTGGCGCACGTGCGCTCCGCCGGCGTTCGCATTGCGCTGCCAGTGATTTATGCGTGTTTCGCGGGTGTGTGAGGTAAATGCGTAAAAATATGTTCCAGGGGTATGAAGTCGAACTAATTAGAGACCACCTCGCGGAGTGCTCACTGGCCGGGAGTGCTTGCATGAGCTGTTTTGCCGATCGATGGTTCTACTATAGGGACAGCATGCTTCTGCTGCTGCATGCAATCTGCATACTTCTTTAGGTGTCGGGAAGGCAATTGGCGTTATCCGAAACATTCCGGCAGTTGTTCGATGCCACTAGAGCTCTCTTGATGGTTTCTTTCTTTTTGTCTCTCTTTTTACGAGCACCGTGTGGTTCTTCTCAAGATTACGTGGGATTCGAGTCGTTGGGCTCATAAGTGCAGTTCGCCGTAATTTAATTAAGAAAATTGAAGAGAAAATGGGTTATAGCGGCATATTTTGTCGTTTCTATCCGCACGCCATTGGCTTCTCATTGTTCAAACAAATTTTACTTTTCGGTGAAAATGTGGCAGTTTTACAATTCGGGCGACGTCTTCAAAGAGCTCGACAAAGCAGCCTCTCGTTCTTCTGAATCTGCCCTGCTCGTGATGAATAAGGCGACATCCGGACCCACAGGTCTGTTCACAGACACGACCTTCTCCTCTCATTAAAAGAGAAGCTGCGCAAATGACGTCAGACGGGCACGTCGTCGCGAGCACATGGCGAGGGCAAACAATACATGGTGAACAGCGTGTAGAATGAAATAGAAATTGCACATAGTATATTAATTCAGACTAAAGCGTATACTATAACGCTTTACTATACTATACTGCTTTCTGTATGAAAGCAGTCATTTGTATGAAAATTGTTTCATAACTCCTGCTGCTGTGTGAAGGGGCAGTCACCTCGTCAAGCTACTAATCTCAGTAGCTTTTTGTGGCTACTCCTTCCTTGTGTATTTGTTCAAGGAGAATAAAAATTCAATTCTATTCAATTATATCGCACCACTCTGGACAAAAATCATTTGGAAGCCAGCACACTTGTATCTCCCTTGTCTTCTACTGTCTAGTGTACGCTATGCGCCAGGCTGAAAAAAAAAATGCTGGCTCTGCCGTAATCGAAAGCAGATGCAAGTATGAAATGGCAACCGGCAAAGCAGATGAGTTGGGAGATAATACTAGCCACAATCTTAAAATGGGTGGAGTGCATGTTCGTAACGGCATACCCCACCCTACCACACCACGCCATACTGTGTACTGGTCTAGATGGACGCTGCCCAGCTAGAACAAGGAAACCGGCTGAAGGCGGCATGGCAGGCAGCGAAAGACGCCACGGACACAGAGCGCACTGCCCAGCTAGAAGGAAAACTCCTAAAGGAGGCGCCACGCAGCGTGTCTCCATCTCTCGAGGTGGCGCAAAACCCGCGCCGCGGAACTCACAAACTGCTGGCGTTAAAAAGAGCCCAGGCAACCCTGTCTCAGTGCCAAATAGTGACAATGAAGTGTACGGTGCTCAGTATCTGCCTTTTCAAAGTCGCCCCCTCCCCCCCATTGGGAATGGCAAATAAAACTTCAGCGTACTAGAAGTTACAGCTTGAGTGATAGCGCAAAAAAAAAACATTAGAAAGAACTCGGAAGTAATATTTTTGTAAGTTGTTTGGGCAGTAACTAGCGTTTGTAATGCGGTCCTGTAAAATGGGTTGGGGGCCAGAGACCGCCAATTCTTCCGTAACGACGGATTGGCCGGATAATGTTTTGTTCTTGCAACTTGCCCGGAGAAAGGCTCTAGTTTTTGGCTCAAGGTAGCCGACAGCGGAAGCCATAAACACTTCATGCTGAAAACCAACTCGCGCACATTCAGATTCTCGTGAGTACACGTACACGCACCAGGTGGTCATATTGGGTCAGACCGAACTGACATCCGTGGCGACTGATTGAGTGACGTGTAATGCTCAGGCATTGGTGCTACGATCTTTCTCGACTCACAAGGCCTCTGACCACTGCGAAACGAAAGTTGCCGCGCTGCCGAACGCACCTCAGCCGTTTAGCTTCGAATGAAACGATTTTGTCCTGGCCACCTTTATTTTACTGGTTTTTTTTTTCTTTTTTTAGCAGTTCGGAGAGCTAACTGAGGCCCACGATAACGGGTCATTCATTGGAACCGCGGGGTCCCGTTGATGCCATAGCTCCCGCCGGCCGCTAACGGCAGTATACAACGGCTGCAAAGCCCCCTGGGGAGCCACCCCTGCGCCCTTTCTGTTATCTCTCCCCACCCCCTTTCTTGCGTGGGTTGGCCGCTGGATAACAACTGCCCCCGGTCCGTCCCCGGTGGCTACCGCGGGACTGGGACCGCAGCAGGCGAATGGCTCCTACGGTTCGGGTCTCACAAACCAGCAGTCATGGCGCGTGCTTCTGTTTGCGCACCGTTTGATTCCCACCTGTTTTTCTTCCTTGTCCAGCACGCCCGCTTATGTCTTTACGTGCCGCCATCTGATAGAGTCGCGTGCTCTGGCGCCCGCTCCCTCTGCGACTTTTCTTGTTTGTTTTTCTTAAGCCTCTTTCTTCTGTTATTTTTGTTCACTCAGCCGTAGTAGGCGGGCGTGGGTGCGGGAGCGGCCGGCGGCGCTACTGCGTAGAGTGCTAGCGATAACGAGCGCCGTGCGTTACGTGAGCCACAGTCGTTGCCGTGACCGACGCCTTCGCGCGGGGAGACCGAAAGTTTGCTTTCTATTTCCTCCCTAAATTTAGCGCACTAGCCCATCAAGAATTACGCAGCCCCTCCACACACACACACACATCCCGCAGCTTCTCTATGGTTCTGTAGTTGCGAAAGGCGCAGTTCGCGAAACGTCGCGTAATCCGCAAAAGTTCGCTGACCTGCCCGATCTGTGCGTGCACCACAGATGGCGACAGGCACGCTGCAGCGGCCGTGCGTGCGTTCTGACATTTGGCTGTTGCGCTGCCCTTGCCGCGCGAGTGCCGGTTGTGTGCGAAGCGCCGCGATCATTGCGTCGGGCGGCAGAGTTATGTGGGTCGAGATCATTTGATCGCTCGCGCGGGATAAGAGTGGCCGACGTGTCTGCCTCCCTGGGATTATATGCCACTCGCCTCTGTTTCTCCTACGCTACTGGTTCTGTGTGCGAAATGCGTCTGCCCCCGTATACAACGACGACATGACGTGCGTCCCTCCAGGGCGAATCACGCACTGGCCTCGTGCCATGAATATTCATAACGCATGCATAATAGCGAGCCTTACTTAAAAGCCAGCCTGCCACCACCATCCGTCGCACCCCGAGTTTTAAAACCCGTAAACTTTGTCCGGTGGGGGAAAAAATTTCAGCGCGAGGATTTAGCACTTGGCTCGTGTCATAGTGGAATGATTTTTTCCCCGGCTCAGTCAGAAGAGAGTATATAGGTCGCAATGCAAAAGTGATGAATATGCGTGAACATTATGTTGCTCCCAACATATCTAATATGCTGCTCTCTTGATGGAAGCCAACATCGTAAAATAAATGTTGTCGCGGCAGGCGTCCTTGGTCTACACTGCAATTCGCTACGCGAAGAAGGGAAGACGGAGTGAAACAAGAAAGAATATGAAGCCGTTTCCCAACTTTCATTAGGTAACTCCAAATGTTGCATTACTTACACAAACGCCAGCAGAGAGTTATTTGCGGAATAAATTTATGATAAATAATACCGCAGTGACCAATGTGAAGGACAGCTTGCTCTCTAGATTATTGCCTTTAGTACATAATCATTTTAATTGCAGCGACCGTTCTGTTCGTCGGCGCCTTCAAATGTCCGCGGGACGAATGTTTTGCTGTCTCAGCACATGAAACGCGCGCACGCTGCTTTCTATACTGCACAGCTGCCTATACTGCAGAGCTGGAATTCAATAAGAACAATTACGTTCAAGCCCTGTACCGACGTTCGGAAAAGTGTCTTCATCCACAGCCAGACTGTCACCTTAAAACTTTGTCGAACTTGATTTGCAGAAAGAAAGCCTCCGTTATTTTTGAAACCATTAGCTTTTCTTATGTCGTCGCTCAGCATTGCGCCGTTGGCGCCGTCCGCAGGGGTGTGTGAGAGAGCGAGAGAAACATTATTAAATGTTGTTGATCCGGTCAAGGGGGGCGGGGGCCGGGAGACTAGCCACACCGGAGCTCCCCTTCCTCAGGCGGTGTCCAGACCTTGAGCCTCGGCGGCGTCGTTGGCCAGCCGGAGTGGGCCGATCCCGGAGATAGGGCAGTCTACAGTTCCCATGGCTATGCGCCGTTGGGCATGTGTCACTGTGTATGTGCCGTCGTCGTCTCACCGCGGTCGTCATACAGTTGTCGTCCTTAGATTCTCTGCATACAGTCATCGTCATCCCATTGTGTTCACACCGCCTTAGCCATTCCATCGACGTCATTCCATCGTCATTCCACCGGAATCATGCTGTCGTCATTCAAATGGGATTTTGATGCCGTTGTGCCATTATCGCCATGCAGTCGCCGTCATGTATTCGCGATGCTGTCGTGGCAGTTCCATCGACATCATTCCAGCGTCGTGATCCGATTATCGTCATAGCGTCGTCGTCACGCCGTCGCCCTCATGCCTTCGTAAGCAGTCGCTCAAGATCACTGTCTGTTCATGCACCCATTTCGATAAAGTACAACAAACGGTCGCTGAATACTTTTCATGTCTTACTTTCTCATAATTAAAGTGCTGCCCGCTTCGCCGAAAACAACTACTGCAGTAGTCAAGTCATACATAGCGCGCGTGTTATGCAAGGCACTGCAGTGGGTGCTTCATTGCACCATTTTCCTTTATTTTTCCTTTGCTGTAGAACACAGATACATGCAGTAGCTAAGCTCTCGCAGAGAGTCTGTGGAAAGTAATTTGACGCAAGTTATAGCTAGGGTATTTCTTGCTTCACTTGTCATCCGTATAGTCCCCCTATATACATAGACGAACGCTACATTCGTATGGCTTAAAAGGGTTTGCTTAGTGCCTATAGGTTGTGCATACTCGAAATAAGTGAGCGCAAAACACACATCCACACAACACGAAAAAAATGAAAGCACATACAAGCGCTATTCCCAACTGTTTTAACTCAACTGTTTCAACAAACAGTCGAGAATAGCGCTTCGCTTGTCCATTTCTTGTATTTCGAGCCGTGCGGGTGCGTGTTTTGCGCTCAATTACCATGTCCTATCCTACATGCGTACATTGCGCGGCGCCTCTTGATGGCTGCCACCGGAACACCCGCCCGTGGCGCACGATGCTTGGCTCGAGTCGTGGTGCGCGAGAACGACCGAAGCGCCCTGGTGGCCAGAGCTATATAATAGTCTCGCCGGAAGAGCTACTAGAAGTTTCGAGACCTCATTTACTGAGTTCTGAAATACAGTTCGTGTCCTCACCACCTGTTCGCTATTTAGAACGATATCAGTAGTCGTGTTTGACCGTGTACACGCTTACGAAAATAACCTGACATAAGCGTAAAAATTGCGCATAGTCTCAGCCGCTCAAAGACACGATAGCGTGAACGTTTATGCTACCACGTTACATGTCTTTCCGCGTAGCAGCGTCGTCTGCTCAGTGTCGAGAGCAAGAACAGGCTTGTAGCTTTCGCTCCACTACCAGAGTATTGTGAAACCGCTGTTGTGATGCTCATATACACCACCACAGTAATTCTATAAACCACCGCCTGAAGATCTTGCGAGTGGTGATGACATGCTAAAGCACTCCTGCACTCGTGCTTAAGAGTTCGCATGAACATGTCTGCAGTTGTTAAAAACATCCTAAACCAGGTCATGATGCTTGCTTCTTTTAAAAGATGATAGAAGAAACAGAGGAAAAAAATAAAGTGAGAAAAAATGCACACAATAACGCGATGCTACGCGCTACAACTTCAAAGCTTCCCCGGCACAGGGTATGCCAGCCGGTATACTTACACTGTTTAACTTCCCTTGCTTCCATCAACGAAAAGCTCAATGTGAGGGCGCCGTTTCGTTGCAGACACGGGCTTTAACGGTACATAGCCCGGTCGCTCTCTCTCTCTCTGTATATAACGGCAGCGTTTACGCACACGAGTTGCCCTTCGTGCGTTCATCGGCATACGCCTCGAGTCGAAGCACGCAGTGCAAATCCAAAGCGGCACAGCCGCAGTCTGTCACTTGGCGCCATCAGGCGCCGCACTCATTGCCACTCGTTATGCTGAAAGTGAAGTTGAAAAAGTGGCCGAGAAAATGCGGCGCTAAGAAAGAGGAACGCCGTGCCCAGTACGATAGAGCGGACGTGTTGCTTAATGCCCTGTCGTTGTACAGGTGCTCGGTATTGTTCACCCTTTGTCTTCAGCGCCGAGAGCAGCTTTCCCGCCCCTTCTCGGCGGCGGCGCAGAGGCAGTTGAGAGCACGCGAAACACCGCCGGCAACTTTTTGACGCCGGTGCCCCTGAAGGATGGCCAGGCAGCCGGTCTCAAGGGGCCGCGGTCAGCGCAGCAAAAGAGAGCGGAGCGCATTCGAAATCAGGTTTGACCTGGATGCATACAATTACACAACGAACAGCCCGGCTGCTCTCCCAGCTGGGCCTCGCAAATAGCAGCAAGCGTCGACGCGCCTCCTCCATTCGATACACGTCTGTAGCGGCCGCCTGCGGCCACTTCGACGCGCTGCTTTAGACTTTTCTTTGTATTTGCATCGCCAAAGCATTGAACGGGGAAGGGGAAGAGCCGCGGTTCACTATATATGCAAGAAAAAAATCTAAAGAAACAAGGCTATTCGAAGTAGCAATGCAAACCAAGCGCCACCTAAGCGGTGTCCGCGCGCGCTCGCATGAGATGTATGCTGATGCGCAAGACCGCAAGTGCCATCGGAAGAGAGGCAGCGGAGTTGTGTATTGCTGATCGTCGCGGTAAAAGGCGAACTAAATATGCAAAAAAGAAGGCTCTTCAGCTAGAATGTAGTCGAGCAGGAGGGAAGTGGTCGTCTGTCAGCGGAGAGAACGCGATCCGCTTGTTACGCGTCAAGGAATTGAAAAGAGAGAGCGCGGACGACTCTAAAACCGGGACCCCCGAGCACGTACAGAGCGGTCCAGTAGTTCTTGTGATGACATTAGAGCGGCCACCTCTGCGCACTTTGCCTAACAAGCGGGGTGCTCTAGACAGAGTGCGACGAGACGAGAGACATACACGTAGGATGACCGCGTGTCCCGTGCCCTTTGCACAAAAGGGGCCGGCGGCCGACGACATCTTTTCTCTCTATATTCATTTCTTCGAGGGAAAAGCACCTGGCTTTGATAGGCTACAGAGAAGGCCCTCTGCATACAAAATGCATTAGACGGCGATTGGAAATCGAGTTTCGCAGTTGCCACTGCAGAAGAAAAGACACCGAGGGAAAGCGGCGAGGTTCGCGAGCGCGAGCAGAAACCCGTCGACGTGAACGGCAGTCTGCGTATCGGGAATGCCGGACGCGGAGGCCTTGCGCCGCGAAGTGCCATCCCAGATGGTGGCGTGCCCCTCGCACCACGTCGCCGTTCGTCAGGCTGCATCGAAAGCCGCTACGGTGAATACGTGTATCAAAGCGCCACGACCTTCTCATGGAACGCCAGATCTGATCCAGAGGCGCACGCGGGTACATTTCGCTTGGTACACGACTGCCTACATGTGCGTGGTCTGTTCTACACGTGCGTGGCCTATAGACTGCTCGCTTCCAGTAAGTGTTGTTAGTCGCTCTCTAAAGACACCGCTGATGTCAGCAGGCATTATCCTGCCGCCAGATTTTAAAAAAAAAAGGGTAACGTTTCTTAATCTTTTTTTCTCAAAATAATTTTGTAAGAGTCCACCTAGCGGACATGTCCATTTCGTCTGCAGCTGAAGTGCTCATTGGCTGGGCTGGGGTACGCGTCAGAAGGAGGCAGGCACTCCAGCCAATCAGCAACTTTAGCAGCAGATGCAATGGACATGCCCGCTAGGTGGACTCTTACTGAATACCTCCCCCCCCCCCCCCCCGCCCCTTTGTGTCATCCAGAGAATCGGTTTCAATTGAATTCACTTTGCGATCGCCCTGGCTACAATTTGCAAATTTCAGTATAAGCCGTAAAGTAATTCGTTATAAACCTAATTAGTGATTTCTTGTTAAGTAATCGATTATGCATTTAGATTGCTCGTGAAATTAACGTCCACCTGTTTGAGCAGTACAGCCCAAGGATGAGAATTTCGCTATCTGCCACATGTGATTTTTGAAAATTACTTCGTCTTCGCAGAAACACCCAGTATATATATTTCCTAGTAACATTTTAGCGATACTGCCGTGGTCTCGCTGTTACCGAGGTACGTGCATTGGCTTGCGCTTCTGTTTAGCGGCAATGACAAGCTTCTCGTCTTTACTTCGTGAGCCTTGGTCAGGCGCAGAGGCATTGACTCGGTCGATTCTCTTTGCAGCAGGAAAAGCGTACATATAACGGCTGGTGACTGTGTCCTCTGAAATGTCCGCTCCCTCGATCGAGCAAATCCCGCAACGCCCCTATATATGCATCTTTTGTTTATTCCATCTTTCACCCTCTGTCATCCTTTATCTCATCTCTGTTTCTTGCTTTTTTCTCGTTCTCGCTCTATTTTCAATAGAACGAGCTACTTGGTCATTCGCCGTGAGACAAAAATTTGCAGTCTCTCTCTCTCTCTCTCTTTGCTTGCTCCCTAGGAACACTCATATTTCCTCCCTTAAGCTCCAGCACGCATGATTAAAGTCGAAGTTGACTGAGTTTCGTGGCTTGAGTCAACAAATAAGAAATGTGGCCCGCTTCCTCTCAGTCAGCTACCCCCCTCTCCCCCCGTTTTTTTTTCATCCGGGAGCCTAAAATATCTAGCGAAAAGAGAAAAATAAGAGCTGACTACTATGGCGGCCAAAGGTGCAAGTACATTTGGCTGCTCTGCATTGGCGAAACATGCGCCCACGCGCGCGCAGATCGTGTAACTATGAAAATCAGCGGCGGCCGCATCGGCTGTCGCATTGCGAGAGCGAGCGACAGCGAGAGAGAGAGAGAGAGAGAGAGAGAGAGAGAGAGAGAAATAAGCAAGGGGTGGGGGGAGAGGGGTCTTTTTTTTTTTCGTGTCATTTTAGCAGTGAGCATATACAACCCTTCTTCAAATTTATTTGGGCACTGTATACGCGCGCACGAAATTGCGATGACGTTTCGCATAAATTTGCGTGCGCGGCTGAGTCGCTGACAGTTTGGCCAGCTGCACTTCCCAGGTGCCAGTGAACGAGATTTTGACGCTCGAGCGCGACTTCAGGTCTCCGACGCGAGAGGCAGCGGGCTGCTCTCGTGTCATGCCACGTACAGTCGGGCAGGGCAGCAAGAGCAGCGCGAACCGCTATAGTAATAATAATATTTGGGGTTTTACGTGCCAAAACCACTTTCTGATTATGAGGCACGCCGTAGTGGAGGACTCCGGAAATTTTGACCACCTGGGGTTCTTTAACGTGCACCTAAATCTAAGTACACGGGTGTTTTCGCATTTCGCCCCCATCGAAATGCGGCCGCCGTGGCCGGGATTCGATCCCGCGACCTCGTGCTCAGCAGCCCAACACCATAGCCACTGAGAACCGCTATAGTAGAAACCAGCCAAAGGGTGGTGATGAAATAAGCGCTTAGTCCCCCCCCCCCTCCCCCCCCCCCCACTTCACCAGTCGCGTGAAAAGACTGGTAAATAGTGCAGGCAACACTTGCCGAGATAAACACGAGATACAGCGGAGGGAAAGCAGCCTTTTTAGGCGTCGGCTGATCTCCGGAAGCGTCGTGGTTTTTTTTTCGTTTCTTTTTTTTCTTTTGTGAAATAGACTTGGCGCGCTCTTGTAGCAAAACGAACCGAATCGCACATCGGACCGTAAGACGACGTCAGAGAGCGCCTGGTTGTTTCCGTTCAGCTGTGGCGTCTAATTACATGTGCGTTATTTTCGTTCTTCTTCGTGAATTCAATTGTAGCTCCAGTTCTCGGACAAACTTTATTTGTTTGCAGGGTGCAGACAGTCGATAAAGTCGTGGCGTGCAAGTGCACATACTTTCTTTCTACTTTGTGCTACTGAGTTTATATCTGCGATTTCACACCCCGCCTCCTTCATCTATTATTCGCATTTCGTGCCGCCGTTTGACGGAAAGCAGGACATCACAAGCGGACTTCGTTTCGGAGGCATCTCGCCGCTCCCTGCGCGCGGACGCACGGCGATTTATTTTATATCAAATTTTTTCGAACATCTTATTCACTGACTGCTCCATAGGGAACACAGAAGATCACTTTAACCGTCAGCATTAACTATAGAGAGTGCAGAAATTACGGTCGTACAATGTTATTGAAAAAAAAGCAGCGCGTAGTTGCTTATTTAGAAGGCCAGCCATGACAGCGCTATATGGCTGCCGTGCACGACGACACCAGTGAAAGGTTTCTCCTTACCGGCGTCTTGCGTTTATTCATTAATTATATTATGCTTATGTTGTTTTTGCCATTGCCACCGCGACGTGATCATTTTTTGGCACGGTACGCGGGGGGCGGACACATGGCGAGCCGAAAGGATAGATGACAGCGACCGTTGCGAAAGAAAAGAAGAACGCGTCATAAGCGATGTGTACTCACTCGGCGAGCCCACGCGCGTCGCGGAAGGTGCGGCCTAGGGATGTAGCTAGCCGATTGTGTCGAGCGATGCATATCACAAAGCGCCACTGGTTTATTAAATGTGTGGTTTAACGCCGGAAAAATGCATCGGTTGGTTATGATGGACGCCGCAGTGGAGGCCCCGTATTTATTTATTTATTTATTTATTTATTTATTTATTTATTTATTTATTTATTTATAAATACTACAATCATTTGCAAGATCTTAGCAGCGTTGGCACCAGGCACCACATTTCCTTTAACTCCAAGTACAACCAATGGTTCAAAATAATTAATAAGAAAAAAAGCAATGAAAGTAGATCGAAGAACGGATTTAAACAGCTTGAAAAACACAACCTCGGCCGAAGCAACGTCTTTCTTTCCCCGTCCCCTTGCACCGAAGATATGTTTAGAAAGCCAACAACGAATACTAAGTTGCTGTTATGTCAGTCAGCTTCTTCCACTCAACTACAGTTCTGGGGAAATATGAATATTTAAAACAGTCAACACGTTTAGTGAATTTAGTTACAACCAATGAGTTTCTGTGTCTAGTAGCGTAGCCTGTCGAATAAGCGAGAATTCCGAGACGTACCGATATTGTAGTGGCCTTTGTAGTTGATAAAATAATTTTAAACGACATATGCGGATTCTATTTCAGCAGGTAAGCCACTCTGAGAAATGAGGTTGGTGATAGAGGCACGCCCATGGATATTGTAAATAAACCTTAACAGTCTTCTTTTCTTTAATGTTTTCAAGTTTCCTGACATCGGTTTTAGTGAACGGGTCCTATATAATAACAGCGTATTCCAAAACTGGGCCAGTGTTTTATATGTCAAGAGGTGTGTAGAGGGTGTAGATGTCGTTATCGGGCGTCTTAAGAAGAAAAACTTGAGGCGTCAATTTGCTATTACTGTATCGATATGATTCGTCCAGGACAGATCCTTAGTTATGCAGATACCAAGATATTTGTAATGTGTTGCCTCTGACAAAGTGTTTTCAGTGCCGTAACAATATGCAAGCGCCTTTTTTTTAGTGTTAGCGCATTGTACAATGTATTTTAAGATTAATGAACATTTTCCTCGGGTTACATTTTTCAACCACTCTATTGAAATCTATTTAACCTGAGCTGGTCATCACTTGATGTTATTTCCTGGTACAGCACGCAGGCGTCAGCATAGGGATTAATTTCGACAGAAAGATTGTTAACAATATCATTAATACATAACAAAAATAAGAGGACGGATCCCTGTGGAACGCCAGAGTCAACGGAAACGAAGTCTGAGGACGTTCTATTCATAATAACGAATTGACGGCAGTTCAAAAGATCCATGCTAGTATTCTGTCATTCCTTAGTACAAATTTTAACTTTTCAAGCGATATAATATGTAAGACTTTGTAAAGCGCTTTGCTAAAGTCCACAAATATAGCGTCGCTTTATTTTCCTTCGATTACTGTGCTTGCGAAATCATGTGTAATTTCAACTTAGTAGTCGTCGAAAAGCGGCTTCTGAAGCCATTTTGCATAATTTTAGAATGTTGTGTTCCTCAAGAAAACCAATATTATGATAATGAATTATGTACTCTAAAAGCTTGCATGATGTTGATTTTAACAAAATTGAGCGGTAGTTCTTAAGGCAACTTCTGTCTCATGTTTTATGTAGAGGTTTTATTCTAGCTGTCCGCCAGTCATCTGGTGATGTTATTTTACTGACTGACGTTGTAAGTAGGATGCGCATGTATTTCGCACACCACTCTGCATAACATTTTAAGAAAGCGTTCGGAATATCATCTGGCCCAGATGACTTTTTAATGTCAAGCTTTAACAATAAATTTAGGGTGCCTTCTTTAGAAATAACAAAGTGAAGGAGGGAAGGTAGATTGAGAGAAATGCCCGGTACACAGACGTTATCTCGCGTAACTACAATTTTTATATGGTTATTAAAAGCAGAACACACTATATATTCATCTCTTACACATTTGCAATCGATGAAGAACATGTCATAACATGTACTTGGAGTCATAACCCTCCAAATTTCTCGCGAGACGATTTAATAAAGTCTTAACAGTATGTTGTTATAATAGCCTTTATCTCTCGCAATGTTTTGTTTGAATGCTTCAGACTGTCTATCAATACAGATTTGCAAGTCTTCACTATCATTTGTTCTGGCACGTTTCTTTATTCGCTTAAGTTTCTGCTGCATTTGTAACGTCTGACGGGTTATCTACGGGTTGCGACGCTCGGATTTGTTGGCTATTTTGGGAACGAATCTTTCTATTCAGTCAAAGACAGACCTTTGAAGCGAGAGGTCATTTACACTGAAAGCATTATTCCTAACGTCATCGCAATTAAAAGCTAGCCTGTCTATAATACACTCATTCTGAACACGCGAAAAAGTGGGAAAATATTGAACATTATTACTTTGTTTTAATGAAAAAATGTTTAGCATGAGTACCACGGCTTTACGGTCTGAAATACCGGTCTTTAATCCACATGAAATGTCATCTTTTATAGTACCACTTACGAGGAGCAGATAAAGAATATAGCTTGAATTAAATTAATTCTTGTGAAGTCTTTAACAACTTGTACTAGATCGAAGCTAAACGCTATATCAGTCAACGTTTTCAACATTCTGAGAAGAATATGAGCAAGAAGTGTTCCAATTGATGTTTGGCAGGTTGCAAGCTCCATGTTAGTATCACCTTATCATCTCGTTTAGCCTGACAATGCATATAACCTGATAAACGCTCCAAGTTGGCAATGGAAAAGGTGGGCGGTCTATACACAGCTCCAACGATGCACCTAAAATTATGCATGTATAATTTGAGGAATATGCTTTTAACATCTGGAACGTCAGGCATTCTCTGCAGTTGAAGATTTATACGGCATGGTAATACCTCCCCATCTTTTGTCGCGGTCTCTTCGTAGCACTGTGCAGTTCTTTGGCACAAACTCACTCACAAACATTTCATCGCTTAACCAGCTTTCGGTAAGTACAGCTATGTCGGGATCAACTGAAAAAAGTACAATCTCAAGCTGAACAGCTTTATTTACGACACTGCGGCAGTTCATATTCAGAATTAAGAAGGGCCTATTCCTTAATTTACAAAGTCATTTATTTTTATTAAGTATATAGTGTTTTTCCTCAGCTTGATCCCACCCACACATCACACCGCCCAGCTTATGGAACACAAGCTTGACTTTGGCGCCGGAATTTTGACCACCTGGGGTGGTTCTTTACAGTGCACTTAAATGCAAGTACGTATCGTTTTTACATGTCGCCTTCATCGAAACGCAGCCACCGCGACCGGGAATCGAGCCTGCGACCTCTTGCTCAGCAGCAGAACACTGAGCTACCGCGACGGATAAGAACTTCCTACGAGAGTTTGCCACTCATGTAGTGTTGCTTGGCGAGCTGAACGGAAAAGTTCCTTATAATCTCCTTATATTTATGTACTAGGAACCACACGGCATAAATAAGTGCATATTCTTCTCATGTGAAAAAAAAAACATTTTTCACACACTCATGGTGGTACCTGCCCCCCCCCACCCCCCCGCCTCCTTAATGCGGCGTCACTTAATTGAACTTCTTTCAGTTCAAACTCTGTTCATAAAGAGATGATGGGCGCCCCCAGATTACGCGAACGTAAGCGACTCCCTGCTTTTATTGATCTCCATATACGTAACTACGCGGCGCATCTCCTGTAATGTCACTGCGACGCGATTACTATGAATCACTGCTATGGCTTCTACTTAAGCTTGAGCCAATACGACACATTTTAGTAGATTTCTCCGCACAACGTCATCGTTAACGCCAATTTCAATTTTCGTCCTTTTATTCCGCCTTTATTCCTTTCATTTTCTTGCGCACAGCAACTGCGCTGCCGCTAACGCCTCAATCGCGTGTATGAGCGGCACAACCACAAGGCGCGGGCTCGTTCGGTAAGATACAGCAAGGCGTCCCCATCTCTCGGCAGATGGCTATGAGCGAACCTCTGCTTCCCCGTCTAACTCCCCCACTCGGAAAAGAGAAACACCGAAAGAGATGACTCCATCAGCTCCTTGCGAGTCAGCAGACGCAAGTCTTGTGGGCAACTGGAGATCGCTGGGGGAGTCATTTGTCCTGCAGTGAACGTGAAAGTGGTAGTGTATGACGATGAAAGTGGGAAGAAATACGTTGAAAAACGGCTCTGGTCCGACCGGTATTCTTGCGATAAAGTACGGACGCCTTCGGTCGCTGTTTTTGACAGGCTTCGATGCCTCAGGGTGTAAAATAATAAGGGCGATGCTTGCGGCTGACTGCTGCCGCAGAACAGATGCGCTTTATTCAGCCTGCTGGATGGAACCGTACAGTGCCGACACGCTGGACGGGGTGACAGTGGGGAATCAGCAGACGAGTGTCATCAAGATGACAGAATTTCTGGGCACTCACAACCAAGCGTGTTAAACGCCAAGTAGAATCGAGTCGATCAGCCTCTTCATTTACAGCGATACCTATTCGTGGCAAGCTATCCTTTGGTCGATGAGGGGTACCCCACGAGATGCAGTGGTGCTGGCAGTGAAATCAATGCCACGCACAATTGGGCTAGCAGTAAGTTTCTCCGCTGACGGCAGCAGGGGAGTCAGTAAGGATGACAATATTCAATGAAGTTAGCTCCCACAGTACGAGCATCAATCCTCCTCCTCTTATGTAACATCAATCGCTGCCACCTCCACGGTAGTTGTTGATGACGTTTAATGTGGCACTTGAAACACCCGTCAAATTTCGGCCAAAGGGCAAAGGAAAGCTGCGAAGCCGCCTTATCTGTGGCTATGCACAGTGCGTCGCTGACCACTTGAAGGTAAGCGCGATTTTTTTTTTTAATAAGTGTGACTAGGCCAAATTACCGTAGTGGCGAAACAGTGCAGACACATGCCCGGTGACACTTGGGATCATTAAATGTGATTAGTAGAGGATCATCCTGGGCTCCCCTACACGGAAGCTCCTCCAGGGTGGTTCGCTCAGTCCAAATAAATGATGCACCACAAAAGGTTCAGTTGCCTAGCAGGCACGGCGTATGTCGTGCACCTCACCCGCTATGACCCCGTCACCTAGGAGGGGACGAATGCTCGCGGCAACGCACCGCCTGAGCAAAGCGAGGTCCTGAATGAAGGGAGACAGAACAAGAGAGAAAAATAAGATATAATGATTCGATCGAACACGCACACATGTCCTCTTCGAAGAAGCTTTTGCCAACGCCATCGTCCGCAAGGCAGTGAAACCACACGTGGAGGGCACAGCGGTGATTTCCTGAAAAGTACGAATAAACATTGACGCGGAGAGACAGGGTCACGCATATAACGACCATCATCCATGGGTGCACACATTCAATGCGGCTTCAAACTATCTAGGTACGCGTCGGCTAATGCAGCAGAAGCTTGTTTTAGAAGTGAAAAGATTAGATGCTTTTGGGGGTGGTGATCATGGCAATAACGAAATACCTCTATTACCGCCACCTCGTTTTCTTCGCCCAGTTCAATCGATTCCAGGAAAGGAAACAAAGTTGCATGCTTTTGTGCTTCCAAAAAATATTACACCGATCCATAAAACTTGGTCGCAACGGTCAAGCCGTTCACGATGAGAAGTGGTGATGAAATTGCAATGGGGGGTTCCCAGAGGCTGTGTCGCAATTCTGGCGAGATTTGGCCCACGGCCGTTGCCATACTGGAAGCACCTGACTGGCTATACGAATGCTTCCTCACTCTTGCGCGCAGTGACGCTAACTTAACGTCTCTAAGAAACGGCAAGTGCGCCTGTATAACCCCTTTTGCTCATCACCATCCTAGTTATGCAGACAGGACAGACACTGCCCCACCGTATTGGGGTGATAACAGGTGTAACCTTACCACAAATTAAAATTTGCGTGAACTTCAGTCATGCGTTGACGGAGTTGTCCTATAACCATTCTTAACCAATACTCCAACCTCCACCTGCTTGTATCTACCTCTTGCATACTAACATAACATAAGTTCGTCTTCATCAGATGCCGAACTTTTTCATAAAGGTAATGTCATTTTAGAGGAACTAAGCACGTGGGCAGATAATAACCAATTAAAGATAAATGCAAAGAAAACAAAGGCTGTGATGTTTCATTCTATAGGCAGGAAGGTTTCAGTAGTACGTAACCTAGTTTATCGCTGCTCAGAGATAGAGCTAGTTAGGTCTATTAAAGTACTTGGTGTGCATTTTTCAGAATCACTGCAGTGGGATGAGCATATCAATGCGATATTACAAAAGTTAGGTGCAATAACAGGAATTCTGAACAGAAACCGCTACCTAATTCCGAAGTCAATAAAATTGTTAATCTATAACGCCCTCTTCGCTTCCTATCTAAACTATTGTCATTTGGTCTGGGGGAATACAACACAATCGAATTTATCGCGGCTATTAGTCATGCAAAAAAGAATTTTGAGAATAATTGAGAATGTGCCACTCCGGCATTCTACTGAGGAGCTCTTTAAAAAATTTAAAATAATTAGAGTACAAGACACATATGAGTATAAATTGTTGCGTGAATATCGCCTTAACTATGACTGTCATAATTCTATCTTCATGGGTTTGGTGAATCTCCATTTGAAGGAAGCATCATATGCCACTAGAACAACAGAACTATGGAATGTTCCATATTGTCACACTAGCTATGGTCGGCAAATGCTCCAAAATAAACTTCCACGTCTACTAAATGAGTTTAATAAAAAACAAATCGATATTCGCGAAGCAACATTATCTGACTTGTACACATTCTTTCTAGCCTAACATTGACCACTAGAGCTGTTTTACGATTACTATTTAATTATATTGTTTCAATGTCACTATTACTAAGCGTACATTGTTATGAAATGTGCTGTCATTCGATGCTGAGGTGAAGTAAAGTATGTTAACGCATGATGCCCTACGTAGGACAGTAACTAATGTGTTTAATTTTGTGGTTTCGTCAAGGTTTATGGCAATGTTGTGCTTAATATGTTTTGTAAAAGTGTACGACCATGTGAACAAGACGTGTGTGCCTCTGCTGTTGTCTTTCCAGCGTGGGGGCGAAGGACTCCCTCAAGCCATCCTTGAATGGCTTTTCCCTTCGCCTCCCATCACATGTATATGTGATAAACCAATAAAGATTCAATCAATCAATCAATCCCCGTGGCAGCTTTTAAATCCAAACGCTTCTTGGACATCCGTGCTTGCCTCTTCCACTTGCGAACGAAGAGAGAGAGAATGCTCTTTATTGAAAATGCGTGCAGAGTGTTTAGTCAGCGTATTTTCGCCTACATGCTACTCTTGCGAATGAAGGAATTGCACTTAAAAAATATCGTCTACACGGTCAAACTCTTGCCTTATGCGTTAGTTCCGTAGGATCTAGCCTTGGCCATAAAGAAGCAAAGCGCTCCCCTTGGAGTTGTCATGGATGGATGGATGCAAAACTTGGATAAATATTACTCCGATCCGTAAAACTTGGTCACAACGGTCAAGCCGTTCACGATGAGAAGTGGTGATGAAATCGCATTGATGAAAGATTTCTTTTTAGTATCTTATTTAGCGGGGGGTGCGATAGTTACGTTAAGTTCGTTTATCATGCTTTCTAGTTCTCCAGTACTTCTCGGTCTGTGTTACTTTCTGTACACATCGCAGACATTATTGAAATGTAGGAATAACAAGGTAAAATCGATTGAAAGCGTACGAAAATACAACTTGCAGCAGCTAGGGACCGAACCCGCATCTCCCGCACCACGCCCGCGGTGTTTTACCCATTGAGCTACCACGGCGCCATCTCTGCGGCCACTTTCATGTGTTTCTTGCGCAAGATTAGCCCTGGAAGTGTTCTCCAGCACCACTCATGGTCAAGGCGGCGCTGGCTAACACTTCCTCGCCTTATATGTAGCGGGTTTTTTTAGCCGTTAGCAAAACTTTTAAAAATTCTCCCCTGTGGCATATGGCACAAATGAACTCATTGAGCAGGTTCACTCGATCACGCTGACATTACTTACAGCGGAAGTCAAAATGATTGACTAATTAACAAAATTTCATTAATCATCTTTTTAACTAGTTATACCTTAGCGCACACATTGCAATACACGAATCGAAGCCACTGATTTCACATTGCACATCCATTTAGAACGAATTTTAATACTAGCGCTAGTTTTCATATAAACGCAGTCTAACTTGCGGTAAAAATGCACTGTTCCACTTACTTTTTTTTAGCGAAAGGTCACTTTATGCACTAAACCTCAAAAATTTCTTGACCAACAATCCATATCGTCACAAACTTAGGGGACGCATATCTCGAAATTTATATCATGCTCAAAATTCGTTCCAAGTGTTCATGACTTTCGAAGTCCCCGGCTGCAATTATTAAATGGCAACAAGCGTCGTTAAGGGATACGGTTAAAAGATGATTAGTCAAAAATTCCTTTTGATTCCTCGTACAAACAATGTTTGCCTTGGAGAGTAATCTATAGCCCAAGAAGTAGATTGTGCTGCACTCCACGGGTGATATTTCAGTATACTGTTGACAAAAAATACGTAAGAATTACTTCGTTGCAGTGACTTAGCGTCGATGGCGCCGAGCAGGCTCTCCATTGTGTATTCCTCCCCTCAGTTAAAGCAGACCAGTGCTAAAACGAACGCTCTTGTATTATTTCTCTGACGCAGGATCGGGAGCCATGGCGTTGCTTCGGCGTGCCGAAGGCTGCGGCACGCTAGACGGCTGCGGCCCGGAGGCGTCGGTCGCGAGGCCCCGCCCGGCTCCCTGAGCCCGGCGGTCGTCGTGCCATGCGGCAGCAGTGCCAGCGTTGGCGGCGGCCAGGATGGCCCACTGCCTGCAGGATTCCGGCTGCCCGACGACTGTTAGCTCGGAAAGGTACGTGATACCAACAACGAAAAAATCGGGATCTTTATCCCATCTCAAAAACATTCCGCGCGCTGCGACGAAAGTTATGACATGAGTTAATGAAGGCGCGGAAGATGACAGACCAGTAAAGATGAAGACATCACGAAGCGGTTCGTGGTGTGTCCGCCTTGACTTTCAGTTCCGTCATCCCTTGAAAACCTAAATCTCGCGCAGGTGCGCGCGCCGCTGCAAAAGAGCTACGGGCGTTGCCCGAGTCAATCGCGAACGGTAAGCGTCTGCGTGCATCATAGAAGACAGGCTTGCCCATTCTTCGCCGCTAACCCTCCCGTGATACTTGAATTCAGCGGACGTCGCACAGGGGAGGATTAGCGGAGGTTAACGGACCAACTCACCCCTGACACGAAGCGCGTCTTTTGCTGCACCGAACAGAACCGGCGGGCACACTGTCACGATAGCAAAAACTGTAGTAACGGAGCAGTGCAAAATAAAAACGTATCCACTGAAGTTTAAGGCATAGCCGCGGCGCTGTGTCCTGCATCCCTTGGTACGCTCATCTTTCGCACTGTTTCGTTACGGGAATGGCCGCAATAGTTTCCTGCTCGGCCCCAAATAGCTTTTTATTCACTGACCACTCGCATCGACTGCTTTGACGGCAAGCTTCCCAGCATCAGCTAACACCCACTCGCTTGAAATCATATGTCGAGTTCGAACACGCGATAAGACCGCGACCAATTTCAGTCTGCCGTACCGGCAAGATAATGTCCGCCCAGCTAGTACGTGGTGTGACGGCATCCTGAAATATGGAACATTGCTTGTCCGCAATACTTTTGCTGTTAGTGGTCAAGTATAACCTCAAGTTTACACGTTAGACCAATTGACCTGCTTTGGACCGCTTGAGCTGCTCGCGAAAAAAAAAAAGCGGCACTCATTACATATGGGTCATTCCACGCCAAGTGTCCCAGTCGTCTCGCAAGACCATCTCTGATTCGCTTGTAAAAAGTCATGGTTAGTTACTATCTTTCTCAGTCATTTTCCAGCACAGCTTTGCTAAAGAAAGTTTTACCGTCACACAGTGCTGCCAAAGTTTGCCCAAGTACGTGAAACAGGGTTCTGCGAGATATTATGTACGAGGACGAATCAGAAAGTCTTTTTCCCTATTTCTTTTAGAGCGCAGCTCTTTGGCGTCCGTTCCTGGGTTTCGCGTCGTCGTTGTCGGCGTTGTCGTCGGCCTCGTAACCAGCTCGCCGACGAATCTGCTCCGCCGCCGCCGCGCATGCGCGCTGTCGGCTCTCCGGGCGAGGGAGGATGATGGAAGGGAGGAGGAGAGACTGTGGAGGAGGGCTGGCTACACAAATGGCTCTTTGGCGTCCGTTCCTGGGTTTCGCGTCGTCGTCGGCCTCGTAACCAGCTCGCCGACGAATCTGCTCCGCCGCCGCGCATGCGCGCTGTCGGCTCTCCGGGCGAGGGAGGATGATGGAAGGGAGGAGGAGAGACTGTGGAGGAGGGCTGGCTACACAAATGGCTCTTTGGCGTCCGTTCCTGGGTTTCGCGTCGGCGTTGTCGTCGGCCTCGTAACCAGCTCCGCCCCCCTTTCATCCCCCCAGCGCTAGCAGCGACCGACTGATACCGCTTTCGTGAGTCCGCTACCGCACTCACGAAAGACGTCGTGCACTTCCTGCAACTCGCATTAACCGTCCATCGATCCACACCGATGTTAGTAGTGGGGGACTTTAATGTTGACATAAAGACAAACAGCAATTTCCTAACACTTATGCGGGAGAACATCCCGTTCCTCTCGCTCGTAACGCGTCCCACGGCTGTGACAACCTCGCGAGGCACTTGTATAGATCTCGTCTTTGAGAATCAAGCATTGGTGTACCAAGTCGAACATATATCAGTCTATTTCTCCGACCACAAAGCTTCCTTCATGACTGTCAAGAACTGTTAGTGGAGTCTTTGTTAAAGGAATACGTGTGAAAAATAAAAAAAATTCTGTGATAGCGCATACATGTGTTGCTCGATTTCTTTGCCTCAATCTATCGAAAAGGTGAAACAGCTTATTTGCTGCGCTCAAATTTCGCATTAGGAAGTAACGTAATCGTCGGTAATTTTTTTAGTCCAATTATGGCTGTAAATGCAAAGTCAACGTATCCATTCACAAAGGTGGACCTTTCTTAGACCGGCCCGGCCTTATCTGCCGGTAGCTCCACGGCACGACGTTGCTGCCAGTTGAAGATGGCGGTTGTGCTTCACACGTCCACGGCGTACGAGCAATGAAGTGTGATACGTTTTCCATGTAGCAAGGGACGAACGCCCGTCGAAATCCACAGGGAAATGCAGCCCACGTATGGGGAAAGGTGTCTCGCTTTGAGAAGTGTGAGGTGGTGGTGTTGTGAGTTCGCAAAATGCCGTGAAGACTTGTGTGACAATGAGCGTTGGGGGAGGCCGCATGCGTCACTGACTGACGACTGCGATGGGACTAATGTCTTAATCGGTGTGGGAACTATGTGGGAACTATGTGGAAAAATTGTGCAAGGTGCTTAGAACAGTACGCATATATTGAATTACCCGTATGTACCTTACTTTGGCCAATAAAAAATAGGGGCAAAGACTTTCTGACTTCCCCTAGTATATATGAGATACGAAAGACAGCGAGGTTAACCGGAAGACATATCCATTTTGCTACCCGGCACTGTGGAAGGGGTAAAGGGAGTTATCAAGATGAAGAAAAGCACACACGCAGAGAGAAGGAGAGGACACACACATACGAACACACTAAAGAACGTGGTAGTGCCACAGTCGTCCAACTAGGTCGCGAGAAAATTAATATATAGAAAGTATTTTAGTGTATAATGCTGCAGAACTTCGGTCTTCAACATGTACCCTCGCTTATTGTTAACTTCGGTCGGAAAAAGTTCTTTAAAAGCGGCAAATTCTGACAAAAAATATGCCTTTGCAAGTTGACCATTTTGTACTGGTAAAATGAAAATCAATCTTTTCGTTTAATTATACTTGGCTAGGAGTGTACTTTACAGTAAAAATTCGCTTGCGTAAATACATTGTACAAATTTTTCTAGAAAATAAAGCATTACAAACATACCGAAATGGCAGTTTTGGTCCACTTTCATGCTTGATTTTCGCATTGAGGTGCTCCGTGAATAAATATTAAAAAAGCTGTATTGGGTTTGGTTCCTGTCATTATCTTATTTTGTTTCAGGCGAGGTGTGAATTTTTGAATTTGACCTCTGAACCAAGCTCGGCATAATTCCGCTCCACCACTTCGCCGCTCAGCCCAATGGCTGCCGCGCGTCAGGCAGCTGACACGCCCAGCGTGGCACTGTAACGCTGATTTCCTCAGCATCTGATGGCTCCACTGTGTGGACCAGTCCTAAAAACCATTAAAAATATCGTATTTGCCTTGTCATCCTGTCGTATCTCATATAGAGCGTGCCGCGCAAAAGCCGGGAGGTAAGGTGAACGCACTCGGAGTTCGCTTCGGTTATCGCAGCCTGTTTTCGTTGTTTGTTTTTTTTTTTTCTTACATTCTGATTCGCGCCTGTCTGGGAAACGTCAGGCCACAAACCTGAGTGCGTATGCCGTAGATGTCTGGTACACATGGAGTGTTCATCCCGGATAAAGTTGTACAAAGTGGTGAAACTGTGCCGGCGAACTGTTCCACGCGCAGTTGCGCTATAAAAAAAAATGAAAAGCTGATAAGATGGTGTGCATGGGCAGTTAGGTATGTGGACGCTTGTCATGAGGCAAATTGTCCGTAATGTCACATTCAAGACAGCTAAAGAATCACCGTCGTCACCATCATCATACTGTTTGCCTATTTAATGTACTTACACTGCAGGAAAAACGGCTCTCCTTTTTCTCCCCGTTTCTAAAGAATCGCTTACTGTACTGAACGAAAACAACACACGGCCGCGAATTTGCTTATTCAACTAGCTCCAGACATCTAAACTCGAATTTTATTTGTCAAACATTTGACTTGAAGCCTAATTCTAGCGGAGTGACTTCTATAATTGGACACTTCATATTCTTGCTTCGCTGGGCACAATGTCAGTCCATCAAAGACAGTGCATGTCAAGATTGGCTACAAATTTTGAAGTGTTCTAGTTCCGTTAATTGGGGGTGTGCACTAACCTGCGTGCAAGCAAGATTACTTGTTTTTTCTTGAACTGCGATGTTCGGCACCCGCAGAATTTTATTATTATTATTACTACTACTACTACTACTACTACTACTATTATTATTATTATTATTATTATTATTATTATTATTATTATTATTCATGTGTGCGCTTTCTATATAAGTGTTAGGGCAGGAGGTCCCGAAGTGAAAACTGTCAGGGGGACCTCCTATCGGTGTGACCTCGGTTGATCACAGGGCACGTGAGCCTTGTGAGCATCGTGATGCCTTTTGGAGTTACGAATAGAAGACAAGGCAAAGACAATATTTTAGAAGGTTTTTGGGACTGGGCAACACAGCCTGGCCCTCAGTTGCTGAGGAAATTCGCATTACAGCCATGCGCTGCGTGTGCTGACTACCTGAAGCACCTTTGCGATGTAGTGGTGGTACGAAACATGCCGAGCGTGGTTCAATGGCCAAATTCAAGAATTCACATCTTGCTTAAAACAAAAATCATAATGCGATAATGACGGAAACAAAACGCCAACAAACTAGCCTATGTAATGCCCTTTGTGTCGTTCATACATGGAGCACCTCATTGCAAAAATCAGGACTCAAAATGAACCAAAACCCACAGTTTGGTATTCTTTCCAAAAACTGTTTACTTTTTATTCACGCGAAGAACTTTTGCTGTAACATACAACATTAAGACAGGCAAGTAAAATAATCAAATTGAACAAATGACTATTTTGCCTGTAAAAAATTATCAATTTGGCAAATCCTTGTCACAATTTGCGCCTCTTAAAGAACCTTTCCCGACCAAATTTGCCGATAAACGCATGTTGAAGGCAAACCTTTGTAGATTGATCAGCCGAAGTTGCGCAGCATTACACACTAAAACACCTGTTAAATTAATTTTCTCACAGAATCATGTTTCACGTACTTAAGTAAACTCTGAAAGTAGGTGACGTGACAAGAAATTTTTTTCAGCTTAAATGTACTGGGACGTTACTGTGAGCAAGGTAGTAAACAGCCATGGCTTTTACAAGAAAATATGAGATGGTCGAGTGACACGTCTGGGACACTTGGCGTGGAATGACCTACGTATGTATGTATGTATGTATGTATGTATGTATGTATGTATGTATGTATGTATGTATGTATGTATGTATGTATGTATGTATGTATGTATGTATGTATGTATGTATGTATGTATGTATGTATGTATGTATGTATGTATGTATGTATGTATGTATGTAGGTAGGTACGCATGTATGTATGTACGTACGTATGTATGTAGATAGATTATGGGATTTTACGTGCCAAAACCACTTTCTGATTATGAGGCACGCCGTAGTGGAGGACTCCGGAACTTTCGACTACCTGCCTGGGGTTCTTTAACGTGCACCTAAATATAAGTACATGGGTGTTTTCGCATTTCGCCCCCATCGAAATGCGGCCGCCGTGGCCGGGATTCGATCCTGCGACCTCGTGCTCAGCAGCCTAACACCATAGCCACTGAGCAACCACGGCGGGTTATGTATGTATGTATGTATGCATGTATGCATGTATGCATGTATGTATGTATGTATGTATGTATGTATGTATGTATGTATGTATGTATGTATGTATGTATGTATGTATGTATGTATGTATGTATGTATGTATGTATGTATGTATGTATGTATGTATGTATGGATGGATGTATCATTATGCTTGACATACTTATTGAATACCCCAGCCAGCCCGTGTGCACGTGTATTAGTACTTTTTGGAGGACACCCTAACTCTATAGCGCGCAGTTTAACTAAGTGTGAGGATGCGCGCAGGAGTGACATAGAATGTGACAATAGAAAACAGTCTTATTCTCGGAGCTCCGACATTACGCTGCAGCAACGACACTTTAGACTGTACACATCGTGGTGGAATGGAAAACAGGTGCACTGCCACAGCCTAGTCATGCCTTAAGAGTGCAGCTGCAGCCACGGCCGATATTCTGACTACCAGAACCATCTGCGCTTAAAATATAGAAGGACAGGCGGGCCTTTGCACTGTGGTCTTTCGCGCTGCATACACGACAAATTTTATATCGATACACTCGACTTCCTATCATGTGTCAGCGGTTCTTTCTACTAGTCACGATTACGCAATGTAAATACACATGCGAGATTGCGAAAGCTTTGCGCCCGTGCTACACACAGAACACGCATAGCGCGCCGCACGATGTTATTTCTGGCGCGAAATTATCCTGCTCACGCCCTGCAAAAACTTGCCTCGCCCGGTACGATTCTCAATCGCAACAATGCGTTGACGGCGTACAGGTCGCAGCTTCACGCCAGCCGCACTACGAAACTTCGTATTGACGGGCAGGCTGGGGAGACGCGCGCCGGCAGAGGTTGCTGCGATCGATGAGGAGCGAAAATAGCGGCGTCGAAGAAAGTGGCACAAAACGAGGCCCCACGAAGTCGAGCGCGGCAGCGCGCACTGAGCGTCTTATCAGCGGGCGCACTGCGCGCCCCGGCTTTGCATATTTCACAGCATTATTTATAACCTCCACACCGTGCGAGGACCCATCATTTTTGTTTCTTTTTTGCTTCACCCCATCACTCATCTAGCCGCAATATTAATCCACCTAGTGTAGGCGTTGCGGACGCGTAATCGGTATGAAGCCTCGACATTTAAACCCGCCCTGGCGAGTTAGCCGGCTTTGCCAGCTTTGCCTGTTTTCGTTCTATTTTCTCTCATTCTCTCACTACCCCACTCCGCCATTTTTAATTCTAGTTTTGCGCATTCATGGAGAATAATTCTAACGAGAAAATGACTTCCTGAAGTTAATGAGTGCATACTTTCGCGCTTCCAAGTGATTCATTAACGAGAAGAAAGGGGATTAACCGAGGGGCCCGATTTTCATAAGTCATATCACAAGAAGCCAACAAACAATGACACCAAGGACAACATTGGGGAAATTACTTGTGCTTAATAAATTAAATAAAGAAACGATAAATTAATGGGAATGAAAGTGGATGAAAAAACAACTTACCGTAGGTGGGGGAACGATCCCACAACCTTCGCATTTCGCGTGCGATGCTCTACCAATGGAGCTACCGCGGCGCCATTTCCTCATCCACTTTCTTGGGTATTACTGAAGCGAAATAAATGGAGGGGTTGTCGCCGTTTACTGTTGACGGCTACACATTTTCGTCTGGTTAATAATTAAAAATAAAAAATTAAAGTGTATAAATGAAATAAAACAGAAGATAATATATCATCTCTAAGGGTCAAAGTCTCGGGACTTCGTATGTTAGTTACTCAATATGGAGCCAGGTTCTCCTAGTTCTCACATACGTGAATGCATACATACACAATAACGAACATTATGAACGAATAAGAATGAATAAGAATGATAACGAATGATTAAGAACAAATAAGAATCCTAACGAACGAATAAGAACGAATAGAAAATAACGAACGAGAAAAACCAGGGGAACTGAGAAATTGCAGTCAAGCACATGACCCACCGCTTTCGAGAAATGGTTACTCAAAAATTGTGGCAGAATTTGTTGCTGCTTCAGTTGATATGTTTGCGCACTATTAAAAAAAGGCCGCACGGAAAACTGCGAACTAGAACAGCAATGCTACAAAACATTTAGAGTCCCTAATTTTGAAAACTGCTGCGAGGAGTGGTTTCCAGCAAAATGTTAAGCCGAGGTCCTTTAATATTGTTCAAATATTATTGAAGAACCCTGGTTATGCTTTGAGCATTTGCTTAATTCAAGTTTGTAATTACAACATGCCCCCTAAAGCAACTAACTAAATGTGAATTAGTAAAATCTTGGTAATTGAAAATCGCATTCGCGATTATATCGCGCAGTCATGATGACCGCTGCTGCTATGAAGCTGTGGAGGTATTCTGTAAGAGTCCACCTAGTGGACACGTCCGTTTCGTCTGCTGTTGAAGTTCTGATTGGCTGGGCTAAGCTGCGCGTCCGCAGCAGCGAGATGCCGCAGCCAATCAGCACTTAAGTAGCAGACGAAATACATATGTCCAGCAGGTGGACTCCTACAGAATACCTCCCTGATAAAGCGCCGCCGTATATTTGCTCGTCTGAGCTGCGCTGCGCTGAGAATTTCGGGAGTTTTCGTGCATGGGGGGGGCTTTGTAGTATGCCTTCCGTCGAGAAGGATTCAATGTGCTGTGCCGGATGCGATCACTGCGCACGAAAAGTCGTTGATGCAGTTTCGCTGCACTGCCGCTTTCGAGTATGTACTGCTCAAGCCACACGATGTCAAACTGTAACGGCAGACTGTTGCAATGTGTGTCTACTCGTTTAACGCGCACCAACGCAGAACCGTGACCCCTGAAAGACGATGTAATCAAGTAATTAAACTAATAAGCGAATAAATTAGGTGCTATAGCGTTGCCGCTATGACTGAGTCCGATCGGTTCTGGTGCGTGTCGACGCTGGCTGTCGTTGGACTGGCGGGGCACTAGCATGCTTGTGCGGCACGGGCACATTTCCCATCAGTGGCCATCAGTAAATCGTGTGATTGTGTCTTCCATAGCCTTTGCGTTCAAGCGCAATAATTTCGCTCACGGAGAGAGAACGATGAGCCGCAATTATTTCGCTTGTTTGTCACTCATTTCTTTAACAGCAGCGTATAATGTGACAAGAGACCTTTAAGCACCGCTCTTTATCGACATTCCCCTAACAACTCCATGCTGTAACTGGCTGTCTGTGCCACGTCAGTTGATGTTTTGCTTGTCCTCTTAGCAACGCGTTCCGCAGCAGTTTCTACCGCTCTATGAGCTTTCTTTTAATTACCTATGCCGCTTCACCATCAAAAATCTCCTAAAGTACTGCGAATTCCTGCACGCGGCAGTCTGAAGAGAACACTACCCGTAGTTTTAGAGACGACTGCATTTTTGCTTTAGCTTTTTGCATTGTTAAAGGAAGCACGGAACGCGCTCTCGACGATATGAAGAGTACTGTCAACGAACGAAAGTGCCTTTTCCGGTGGTAAGAAGTGTAGCTTAAACAAATAAACGAAGCAAGTTAGACCGGCTGCTATATAGCCCGATGACAGTGTAGCTCAATGCGGAGAGCTGAGACTTGTAGTACTACCCAGACAATTTCGTCGCTCGCCACCGGTTCAAGGTTGCAGCGCGGTGCGTTCAAAACTCCACCGCATCAGTCCCATATTGACTTGCGGTTGAAGCTCATGACGCCCTATAAGTCTAGGATATTAACTGTTGAATAGGTTAAGAAGCAGTGATGGCCAGTATCGAACATAGATGTACCTTAGATACTATCTTAGATACTCCTCGGGTATCTTGTATCTGTATCACGATGCGTCCGGCAAGAAGTGTGTCAATATCTGTATTTCGAATACATGAAGGAATGTATCGTGTATCTTAAGATGCAAGATACTGGCTATCGCAGCATCACCGTGCGAAACTGTAAACGTTGGCTGAAGTCCGCTTGTCACTTCAGCCAACGTTTACAGTTTCGCATGGTGATGCTGCGCGCACATCTGCGCGCAGCGGACCTTTCCTTGTATTCCTTTGCTTTTTGTTTTGTTTTGTTTTTAGTTGCGTCGATGCCATGACACTTGCTCATAGCCACCGTACTATGCTGCGTAGGCAAATGCATGCGGCGTCTTTCGCGCAAATTCTGGTGCCGCTATAGTGTCGTTGTCACGAAGTTTGAAGAACGCAAGAGTGAGCTTGCCTTGCGTCTAGTTGCTTTCACACATTAGTGGTTTGAAGGATCTCGTGGATGTAAGTTTGACTGTTGTGAACCAAAGCATGGATAGCGCTGCTCCCGGGAGACTTGTGCATAAGGCTGCTATTTTGTGCACGTGATTGTTGCTCGCAAGCACCAAAAGCAACGTTTTGGACTACGTTACATGAGAAGAATTCTGCGAAATACGAATAAGCTACGAAAGTTGCACACTACGGACGGACTAGCGCTTCTTTATACGTTGTGACAGGTTGTTGATCTGCTCGATTTTTGTAGTTAATGCGCTCCAAACATAAGAAGGATATTTCTGTACACTCTAAGTGCCAAAATTAAAAAAAAAATGCTAAGAACTGAACTATTAAAACTGTCAACTTGAGCCCGAACAAAACCATATGCTGACCGCGTTACATTTAGGATCGATGCGAGTGCTTTCTAACGATTCTGTCAACGCTGCTTGTACAGGACATACTTACGCAAATAATCGAGCTAGCACTTGCTCTCTGAAATAGTCGTGACCAACGGGCGTAGATTATTGTTCACTTCAGACCATCACAAGCATTTCGTTCGCCTGCTTCAACACATTTGTGTAATAATTTTGCGGCAACAAAGGAATCAGTTACACCTCAGCCTGCCTAACGGAGCCTAGGTTACAAGGTTGAAATGAAGCAAGGTTGGTTGGAGTTAAGAAATTTCCAAGCAAACATTTTTGCGCATACGCGTTTGCTACTACATTATATAGATCTATAATAAATTTGCGAATGTAGCGAAGTATCATATGATACAAATGGAAAGTATCGTATCCGATACAATAATTGCCGTAGTATCTTGTATCTTGAAGAAGGGTAAAAAGAAGGACACCGACCACTGAAAGAACACAAAAAAAAAGACGTTTTGGCTCCCCTGACGGGAGCCTTGTGTGGAGCCGAAACATCTTTTCTTGTATTATTTCAGTGGCCGCGGTGTCCTTTTTACCCTTCATGATGCCACCCGACCAGACGGGCTTCCGTCAAAACCTCGACTTTATCTTGTATCTATCTTAAATACTTGTTGACCGAGTATCTTGTACCGTATCATGATACAATTGCAAAGTATCTTTGTCCAGCCCTGGTTGGAAGGAATCAGCCCGCGCTTATTTCACTCCTGAGTGGAAACAGAAAGCCCGACGAATAACTATACACAGTATAGAGAAGAGTCGTCAGAACCGACGTGCTGTATAAAATACTTTATTTTTGATCAATTATCTGCCATTATTGCCTAAAGGGGAAATCTAGTGCGCGCTAGCTCTTTAACAGCACGAAACTTAACAAAACAGAATGGTGCCTCGTTATTAATTTTAGTATTCGCAAATACGATTTAACTCTGTGTGATGCGACTTGTCTTCGCCTTTTATGTCTATATGTTCGTGCGAGGCAGGACTGTGTGCTGTGGATGTTACGCCCTAGGACGTTGTTTCCTTCCTTGCTATATAATCTTTCTGCTATGCGAAAAGGAGAAGCCATCACTATTATAGGCTGATTACAACTTTCTTTTATTTTCGTTTCAATAAGAAAAGTCGCAGTTTCGCCCGAAAAGCAAAGCATCGATTTCTATAGCAGAAATAGAAAGAGAGAGAGATGAAGAAGAAAGGCAGAGAGGTTAACCAGATAATAGTCTGATTTACTACCCTACACTGGGGTTGGGGATAAGGGTTAGAAAGAGGACAGAGAGGAAAGGGTAAAAAATGCACACACAGAGACACATGAACGTCGTTCCAGTTAGAGACATTCACAAAGGGCGGTAGATCGCAAGAAGCGCAGTAGCGCTTGGACGGCCTTCTGTGATGTTAGGTGTCGATGGTGTAGAATTCCTTCTTCCTATAGTGGTCGATCGTCCAGCTGGTTGGGTTCGTGGTGAAGGGATTCTTTCTGTGGACTGTACTGCGGGCAGTCGCACAAAATATGGCCAATCGATCCTTCATGGCCGCAGTGGTCACAGGTTGCGGTGTCGGCCAACCCTATGCGGAAAGCATGGGCTTTGGTAAAAGCAACGCCCAACCACAGTCGATACAAAAGCGCGGCGTTTGCACGGCGAAGCTTTGATGGGACTCGAAGGCTTAATGTGGGATCAAGGGAGTATAGTCCGGAATTCCTGAAATGTGGCTCATTCCACTACGACGTGGTGCACTGGCGAGCAAAAGGTGGAGCTTACGTGCTGCGTCAGTTCTAGAAAGTGGTATTGGTACGTGGTGGTCCTCAGTATGGACTGAACGGGCACATTGATCGGCCCGTTCATTGCCGATAATCCCGCAGGCACTTGGAAGCCATAGGAAAGCTATTTCATGGCCTGCATCACTTATACGGTGCATCGACTCTTTAATCTGAAATACCAGCTGTTTGTGGGGTCTGCGTCGTAAAGGTGACAGTAGAGACTGCAGTGCCACTTTTGAATCACAGAAGATCGTCCACTTGTGTGGGGGCTCATCACCGATGTAATGAAGGGCGGTAAAGAGCGCTGCGAGCTCTGCTGCCGTCGATGATCGCGCGTGAGTCATCTTAAATTTGATGGTTGTTACTTTCGCTGGTATCACGATTGCCGCAGCGGAGATGTTTGACAGGACAGATCCATCAGTGTAGATATGCGTAGAGTCACGGTAGTTCTCTTACAAAAGTAGTAACGTGAGCTGTCTAAGGGCTGGTGAGATCAGCTATTTTCGTGATGCCAGGTATTACCAGGTTGATTTTTGGCTGAGCGAGGTACCATGGAGGAATCGAAGGTCTCGCAGCAGGAGTGAAACAAGCTGGCAAAGATTCACCATGTGCGGTTATAGTTTGGCTGAAAGAGGTGCGAGGTCTCTCCGCTGGTAGACAGGCTAGGTAGGTGGTGGGCAGGAATCCTGGCAAGATGCCTTATATGGGCCCTAAGCGCTTCAATTTCAATGTGGAACTTGACAAAGCGGTCTCTAGTGATTGCTATATTCGCCACTGTTGATGCACTCTGAGGCAGGCCTAGACAGATCAGGAGCGCTTGAGCCTGAACAATTTGTATTGTGCGTAGATTCATTTTGCCTGTGTTGGTTATTGCTGGCAAGCTGTACCGCAGAATGCCGAGAAAAAGCACCCTGTATAGTATTAGCATAGCACTTGTCGACATTCCCCCAAGTCTTGCCAGTGAAAAACTTGAACAGGTGACAGATGCCTGTAAGCCGTTTTTTCACGTATACGTGAGGGCTCCATGACAAGTCCCTGTCGATTAAGACACCTGGAAAGTTGTAAGGTCTAACATATGGTATTATTTTGCCATTTATCATTACACTGTAGTTTGTCATAGGTTTCCGCGTAAATGGCACTAGCGCGCATTTCTCAGAGGCAATTTCCAGGCCTCAATTACGGAGGTAGATAGCAGTTTAGGTGGTAGCTCTCTGAATTCTCGCTCGCAACTGTAGGCGTGTCATTGCAGACGTTCATATGCAGATGTCATCCGCGTACACTGATCGCCTGACTGTGCTTGGCACGTGCTCAAGGAGAGGGATAGCAAATTAGTAGACAGCTATACGAAGTAAGGATATTAGTTTTATTGGCCGTATGAACTTGTAAATATTCGCTTACTAACTAAATTAAGAATCATGGTGTCACGCGCACAAACAAACATGAACACATTTCACTCAATGACCGCGGAAAATCGATGTCAGAACGCTGGAGAGAGGAAGCGCGGCAGCAGCAGCGAGCGATTTGACCTTCGTGCTGCCTCTCGCTTCAACGCGAGCTTAGCGGCGAAAACACAGCGCACACGAAGCTGTGAGCCCTCGGCGCACCGAGACTCTTTACTCATCACAGATCGCTTTCAAGATAGGGCCCGCGCGGCCGCGCGATATACGCAGCAGCCGCCGGAGTAGAACGCCCCCCCCCCCCCTTTCCCCCCATTCTTCCCGGTGCCATGCGCGCGACGGAACACGGCGCGCTTCGTCCCCACTTTCTACCATTTTCCTTTCTCCCGCGCACGAGATTAAGCCGCCATCATTGGCTCACTCTCCCGCGCTTTCACTCGCACATGCAGCATATGGCGCGCGGCAACAATGTTATCGCTCTTGGACTTTGTGCGGAACATCACGTCGACGGCAGAAATGCGCCTGGGGCGTCGACATAATTGCTATCGTAATAAAAAGAAAAAGATCCAGACAGATATAGGCAGACATCCGCGTTCACAATACAGTTATCACGCACTCCCGCGTCCTAGTAGCATTCCAGAGGCCCTATTCCACATATCTACTATAGTCTGACGCCCCCAAAATTGACATCGTCTCAGTCGCCTGCGAAGACGGAACGCAGCGGCCAATCTATGGTCCACTTAACCGGGACAGCAGAATGCTTGGAATGCAGTTCGCGCAAAGCATGAGAAATAAACGGGCTTCTTTTGTTTAACGCACAGGGGGTGGCATGCCCAGTGGTACGCAGTCCCGGTCGAGCCTACACCTTTGGAAGACTCGCGGACATTTCCAGGGTAGCTATCCGTCGCGGCAGAGCAATGTTGCTCATTACGGAAGCCGGCGTTTGCCGCCCTGTCGCCTCTGTATTCCCATAGTTCTAAAGGACAGGAAAAAAAAAAAAGATTTTGTTTCATATAAGGTGGGGAGGTTGGCTTGACGTATAAATACCCATAGTCTTCCTAACTTCACAGCAGTGTTAACTTAACGAGAAACTTGTTAAATGTATCAAGCTTTTAGTCACCTTAACGACCGCATTGAGCAAAAAGAATATGGGGAACCCATGGACTCGATTTTCATTAGAGGCAACAATACGAAGGAACGAGACAGTAAAGCCGGAAATATCCCCTGTGATTTCATTGGCTTTATTTTCTGTTTGCTTCATTTAGTTGTAAGAACAACCTAATCATTTCTGGAGTACGTCTTAGTGACTTTTCTAGGTTTATATTTTTTATATTTTTTTAATAGGGAGTAAGTTTACCTTTTCAAATTTCGACCGTTCACTCCGAGTGCACAAGGAACGATAAAAAGAAAAGAAAAGACGAAATCTCGAGCAAGTCATCATCAATTAGCGACTTCTCGGTAAAATTGGGAGTGTTTTGGTCCGCGACCTGACTACTTAGTACAAGAAAAAGTTTAAATTGCGGAGTTTCTTCTACGCAATCCCAGGATGCTGAAGCTCCGTGATGGTCCGTCCACCGCATAAAGAAAAAAGTTATAAACAAAGGTGCTGCATCCGTTTCTCCTAACTGCACTCGCGTATTACGGTCACAGCGATAGCAACAATCCAGAGAGCCCGTAAAACTATATCTGTCGGTGTCGAAGTCCCGCTGCGCCGCAGCGTAGGCATTGCGCAGCTGAGGCGCATATAGTAAAATATTAGCTGCAAGAAAATGGCGGTAACGAATCGCCGAAGTTCAGCAATCAATCGCGGTGCCACCGTACTCCTGTGTCACAAGAGCCTGTGTCACCGAGTCCAATTCGCCTATATGTATGCAGCGAACGTATACATGTTCGAGCGCGATGTTACTTGACGTGCACATCCGGATTTCCAGCTCATAACTGCTAAACACAGTACAAGAAAAAGCGCACAAAGTCTAGTAGGCTACTTTCATAAGTCAATGTTTTTTTTTTCTGTTACTCTTGTATACTTCTCTCTTCTTCCAAGGTTATTTGCAGCGTGTAAACTCGGCGACGTGTGGATTTTAGGTGCCCAGCGCGCCCTAATGTAGTGCATCTCAGGCACGTGTATATCCTAATCTTCTCAGCCGCGGCGCCTTCGTCCTCCAGCCGCACAACGTCATATTGTTTTTCACCACGAACATGGTGAAGGACTGTACGTAATAGTGACTTGTTGGGCTAGTTGTTACATCGTTATAATAGGAGAATGCGAGCAAAGAAAAAGAAAGAAATCGAGAGGCAGACATAGACAACGCGACAGGAAGGTGGCAGCCACTATACTGTCGCTTTGTCTATGTCTGCCTCTCGTTCTTTTTTTTCCGTTTTCAAGTTTGCGGGTTTTCTGTCTAGCCTCGCACGCCACCGGGAGGGTACACACTTCTTGCGGAAATTATCATTATCATTATCATCATCATCATCTACATCATCATCATCATCATCGTCGTCGCCGTCGTAGTCGTCGTCGTCAATGGCTGGGTGCGTCCCCCTCCGTTTCCAACGTCCCTGACGTGTTCTTCACTATAGGACGTTTTGCCCCCCACCCCCCTTCCCCGATCTAGTTTCTGCATTTCCGCCAACAATATCAACCGCGCAAATAAACATCAACACAAGCAGGCAAGGACACGATAAACATGCGTGGTCTTTTGTACCACTGATTGTGTTAACGGTCAGTGCAGCGTACACAATTTCACACTCTGTTCTGAACACGACACAATATTTAATGGAACCATATGAAGCCAAAGAACGTACACTGGGAAATTAACTGTTCTTACTTTTATTGAGCTGTAAAACTCACTACAGATTAAATTTGCGATAAGGAAAAAAGAAAAGAAAGCCATGACCTCGAGAGTGACGCTGGTTAACACTCCCCATAGGCCAGGATATAAACACATGTACACAAATATACGAGAATGTGTACGAAAGGAGAGCCGTTGCCGCACCGCACGCTTCGTGCGGAGTTTGTAGCTTCTCCCTCGTTCTCCCCCCCCCCGCCCCCACTGACCCCTTAGTTCCGGTACCAGAAGTTGTTTCTTTCTTTCTTGTACATTCATTTGCGCTTTCTTTATAGGGAATATGAAGCTTATTGCACATCTATGTCTCATGTATAATTAAGCCCACAATTCAACAAAATATAAAATCAGTTAATTTCCTATGTGCTGTCCTTGGCTTCGCTGTCTGACAGCTCTATATAGGATGCTTTTTATAGCTGCACAAACATTTTAAAATTGAAAGTAAAATAAATAACGCTGACCGCATGTTTACCATTCGACAGTTTTTCAGGTTGAAAGCCTCTAGATAAGAGGTAAATTGCACAGTGCGTAATGAAAACAGTTGCCACGATCAACTTTAATTATTGATTCGAGCAGTTCGAAGCGCTTGCTTTACTTTATCTAACCGAACGACGAAGTGTTGAATAGAGAAGTTGTGGTGAGGGCTACGGGAACGGTTTACTTCGCTTCCACGGGCTCGCTGAAATTGAAACGAACATTTAAAAGGAACTGTGACGTCGATCAATGACTGCGAGCAGCAGTTAGGAGCCCTCGACCCCTCGACACGTTGAGAGGCTCCTCCTTGAGAATCTTTCATGATCGCTGTATTAAACGTTAGCGACAAAAGTGCGATCGCCATGACGTCGTCTTGTCGTCGTCGCACTGCTACTACTGTACGGTCGCTGAACTGCAGGAAAATAGTTGCGGCAAAATTACGCGAGATTTTTCTCACTGAGAAACTGGAAACTTCGTCCTCATTTTCTTTCTTTTCCCGAATAGCGTAGTGCACTATCTTACGCTGAGCGCGAAAGTCGCGCCGGAGGAATTACCTTAGACAGCCGCATTCAGCATGACCCGGCGAGCGTCAGACCCACATGCCGAGCCCGAATAACGGTCCTTTGTTTCCGCGCCGCCACGAGGCTGGCACGGTGACGGCGCCGCGAGTGCGCGCAGTCGCTCACCTCGCTCTGGAGCGAGTCCGACTGCACGTCTTGAAAAGGCGCCGCATCACTCCTCGCTCCGGAAACGGTGGGGTGACCTCGTGCGTTGCGCAACCACGGCGGCCACTGCAGGACACACCGGCTGTCGAGCGATCGAACGACACGCTTTCCCCGTCGGGGCGCCTTGCCTAACACGCGCGCATCGCGTCAAGTCAATAAGAACGAGCCGCCTACACGGAGGCGTGTTTACCTTCTGCCGACGGATATTGAAGCGTTGTCGACAATAACGACGCTTCCTAGATAATACGCACAGTCTGACTCGCACTCGTCTAGAGACTAGAGTGGTGGCGTGGCCGGCTGCGGGCTGTGCCAGCGTCCGCAGTTGCTGCCTCGCGGTAGCTGCTAGGCTCCACATATGTTCGCCCTGCGTGTGGGACCTAGCACGCGGCATGACCATGCGTTGTCTCACTGCGGCGTCGGTTTGTGCTTTTTTTTTTCTTTTCGAAAGATGATGGCGAGATCAGCCGACTGACCATTCTAGAGAAGTGTGATTCAGACTAATTTCGGTATGCGTGCGATGGGAAGATAGGGGTTCGTACCCCACCTGTGGTCAGTTGTATGTTGTGTAACTGGCCTCTTATGTTGCACAGGAGTTACAACATAACAAGGTACGCGGTTGCCCAGTGACCGTACGAAAGTGGCTAGTAAAGCTTCTTTCTCACTTTGAACTTTCCCTGCTTGGGAGCCGTATACTTGAGACGCATTACGCGAGTTGGTGGTCAATGAAACCATAATGCATGAATTTTCTTGTGAAAAAGTTAAACGAGCTTTTCATTAGACCAGATATGCCTGAACCAACTTCACTTTTCTAATGAAACGCTTAGTTGCAAATTTAGGCGCAATAAATTGTCGCGTATCAGTTATGATACACCGTGCGCTTGCGTTTCCTTGTCTTTTTTTTCTTTTTTTTTAACCATGCAAAAAGACATCTGAATTGCAGAAAACTTGCAAACAATATCAGAACGATCGAAAAAGTTGACACGATGCTTTAAGAGATGGAGCGTATTTCTCACAGCTCCAGCCAGCACATGTTTTATTAAATTTTGATGACATCCTTGATTGACTGATTGATACCTTCAATATCTAGGCCGGATCATTTTAAGACCTTGGTTTTATGTTCATTTTTTCTTTGCATAGACATTATGAGTTTCTCGCAAGCCGAAATAAAACCTTCTACCTCTCTTTCCGAGGCTTTCTTGTTTATTCTATTGTTATTAGCTCCTGGAACATGGTGGGCTCCACGCTATCTTCATCGCAAACACTGCTGGCATTTTAATTTTTTACCTATTCTGCCCAAATAATGGTTCCAAGAAAAAGTATAGCTCGTGCAAATAATAAATTTTGCCGGCAAATTTGTTTTCTGTCAGCAAATTTGAGAGAATGTATATCTCTACCGTCCTCCACAAAACAACCCATAACTGCATGCCGCATCATATATGATACAGCAATCAATGCTTGCTTCACAAAACCACCCGAATGTATTTCTCAATCGAAATTTCACGGTAGGCTAATAAAGAGTAAATGAAATACCCTGATATTTTTTGTGCGCCGATTTTAAATGTAGAAATTCTCGAAGTAACCTCTTTACTTAAAAACTTATTGCACGCTGTGTGACGAGCGGCCGCCACGTATTTTTGTAAAGGAAACTCAGTTATTATTTTAAGTGCTAAAGTCGCTGTGTATTTCATTGTTAGAGAGGCTATAAATTCCCGGTGAATATGTAGGATTTTTTCCCCCTTTTCGATTCTGTTACGCTATAGAAGAAGTTATTCTATTATACATGATACGTCATGTAAGGGGCTAATTCATTTTTTTTTGGGGGGGGGGGGTGCAACGCAGGACAGACGGGAACAGAGCACGAGAACACACGCCACGGGCGCTGACTAACAACTGAGGATTTAGTGTGCGCTGATTGGCATGTACAAATGTCACATGTCCAGACACAGGAATGAACAAACAAATCAAAAGATAAAAGTGCATGGTATCTCGAGACTGATTTTGCAACTGCGGAAAAAGTTAACTATTCACTTGCAGCAAACCAAGTTCTTCGTCCAATAAAGCGCTCCTTCTTAGGATATTTTCCACTTCCATAATTTCGAGCGTTATCTTGTGCTTACTTCTCCTACAATTACTTTTTTTTTCTTTCAAACAGTGGCATGCAGCCGCAACCTTCTGTTCCAGGGTTGTTTTCGCTTTTGATGTCAGGTAAATATCGCTCAGAAAAGACAGGGTTCAGCGAGCCTATGCAGATTCCCTCGCTATGGATGAAAACTTATTCAACCCAAGAAACGAAGGTGGATTGAATATACGTGTACAGTAATTCGAGAAAGGCACCGGCGCTTGCATTGGACATATCTTGAAACCAGGCTGCTCCGTAGGCCTGAATGCACTCACTGACACAGGACAACAGCTTATCATGTGCGATGGACTATAATACGATCCTTTATGCCGACTGAACAAGCTAAAACGCTCGAGCATGCCACATTCTCGAAGAAATCAATGACCCGTCCCAATTTCTTCACCTGAAAAGAATCGTCAGTAGATGAAACATCCAGGCAGTTCTGTAAAAACTTCGCGAGACCATTTTACATGTTCCCACCTTCCTAACAAACATTCACAAGGGATTGTGGATTTTATGCGTTTTTGCATGGCAATCCAATTTTAACTTCTTGAAAGGGCCAAAGGAACCAGTCTGTCTATCCTTTTTGTTTCTTTCTTAACTATTTCGAGGCCGACTTCAGGGCACATTTCAAAGCATGACAAAACTGCTAACACTATTAGTAAGCGTGTCCCTCGACTAAGCGAATTCCTCGTCAGCAGCTAAAAAGGACAATACGTTCTTTTTTAGGTAAGCAATATTTTTACATGGTAGTCTTCTGGAGGTCGACTTATACCAAGCCCAAACGTCGAGTTCCTCGGAGTCTCAAATCCTGCCTCATTAGTGCCAGCAGTTCGTGAGGCTACTCCTCTCTGGCTGAACAGTAAACTTGGGCCATAGGGCCTGCTCCGAAAGGAATCGAGTGGAGCTGTTTATGCAGCAGCACACGCCCATGTCATGGTGACATGAGTTCATCTTCCGTCTTGATCCAAGAAAATGACCTAGGTGGTTGAGCCGAATCTGCTACAGGGTGCTTCGATAGTGCCGCGCACGTCTTTAGAATATGCTGTTGTAACTTAGGCCAAGGAATCTTGCGCAGTCATGTGGTGCGTCCGACGTGTGGCGCTAGCCCGCAAAGGGGACATCCTCGTCGCTGCTGCGCTGCAGCCCTAAGAATGAGACGGATGCTTTCCTCTCATTCACACAGTGAAAGTTACGTCAGCCGTGGTAACCGGCTTCTTTGGAACTGTATGGGTTAGATTCACCGGGTTTCCTGTTCCAAAGCAACACATTCACCATGAAAGACGCTGTAGTGGAGTGCTCCGGACTAACCGAGACCGGAATCCTATGTTCAGCAGCAGCTTGAACGCCAAAGCCAGTAAGATATTGCGGCAGGTAATACCTGCTGGCGGCGATACATCTTTAAGAAACAAAGAATGCAGTGATATTGTGAAAGCAGAACATTCAATTAGCGCCATTAGCTGAAGTATGTAACAGAGAGCGTATAATGAAGCTGGAGTAAAGTGAGTGAAGCTGGTGCAAAGTGAATGAAGCTGGAGTAAAGTGGATCAAGGTTGATTAAAGTGGATTACAAGGTGGATAAATGTTGGTACAAATTAGAGCAAGGCGAATTATGATGGATTAAGGTTGGTACAAGTAAGAAGGTGGATTAAGGTGGATTAAAGCGGATTAAGGTGCATTAAGGTAGAGTTATGAAGGACACGTGACAAAGTGTGACGTCACGTATCATGGACGTAACCAATTAATTAGAGAAGTCAAAGTGCTTTCGCATTCAAATCAAGTAAGGATACTTAAGTGACTCAATTTTTATACAGTAAGCGACGCTGCAAAAGACACAGCGCTGCTTTTTTAAATTGAAACTGACCATACGATGAAAAAAGTATCTGGCCAATGCAAAGTAAAATAAAGAGAGAAAGAAAGGAAAGGAAAAATAATTTTAGTCTTAGACATCCTTAAGCTAAGTGTCGCTTACGGTCCTCTCCGCTCACACTTCACTTGTGCAGGCATTGCGTAGAACTGTTGTTGATTTGACATTTCTATAAGCGCGTCTCTTCGACGCCAACTGCGCGCGGTCACTTCACTGCAAAGGCTGAATCGGCTTGGTAGCATAGCGAAGACAGCGTTTTGCCCAGCTGGTTTTGCCTTCCGGTACCGCAATGAGCACTGTACAAAAGCGCACAAAGCTAGCCTGAATGGACAGTTAACGTCGAGCTAAGAAAATGCTGCCAAACCCTGACAAAACTGAGACCATGCGAGTCACGATGGCCCCTGTTAAGCCGTATGGGGACGAAGCCATGAAACGACGAAGCTGGCAAAGCCCAATGTGACACGACTGCGGCGATCATAATTGTGGCAACGGCTACAATGGTTTGAGAGTGTCGCTGCAGTAAACGTTCACTGGCTGACAAACACCCTCACTGCAAAGTATCTTTTATTGCGATAACAATTATATGGACACTCCAGGCGCATTTCCGCCGTCGCCATGATCGTGATTAAAATTCAAGTGCGACAATATCGTCGCCGCGCGCCTATGCTGTATGTGCGAGTGAAAGCGTGCGAGGGTGAGCCGGCGATGGTGGCTTAGTCTCGCGCGCGCAAGGGAGGACAGCGGGCAGGTAGCACGCCGTCTTTCATCGCGCGCAAGACACCGGCGGGGGGGGGGGGGGAGTGCAGAGGGGGGGGGCATTCTACTCCGGTGGCCGCTGCTTATGGTGGGCCGCGCGGCCCCTATCTTGAAAGCGATCTGCGATGGGGAAAGAGTGCGCCGAGTGCTGATAGCCTCATATGCGCTGTGTTCCCGCCGCTTAGTTCGCGTTGAAGTGAAAGGCAGCACGAAGGTCAATTCGCTCGCTCCTGCTGCCGCGATTCCTTACTCCATGGCTTTGACAGCGAGTGTGCCCGGTCATCGAGGGACTTGCTTTCATGTTTTCTTGTGCGCGTGACACCATGTTTTTTTTTTATTTAGTTAGTATGCCTATGTTTGCAGGTATATACGGCCGATAAATCTACTATCCTTACTTTGCATAGCTGTCTACTAATTTGCTATAATAATCGATGCTTCGCCTTTAGGACGAAACGGCGACGTTTTTTATTGCAATGAAAATAAAGTTGTAATACCGTATAATGGTGGTGGCGGCTACTCTATTTCGCATAACAGAAATTATATATATATATATATATATATATATATATATATATATATATATATATATATATATATATATATATATACTAAGAAAGGAAACAATGTCCTAGGGCCTAACATCCACGGCACACAGTTGTGCATCCCACAGAGTTAAACCGTTTTTGCGAGTACTAACATTAATAACGAGGCACCATTCTATTTTGTCAAGTTTCTTGCTGTTCAAGAGCTGCGTACTAGATTACACCCCTTTTAGATCGATAATGGGAGTCCGGGAATCTCGCTTTCCGGGTCGCGGCACCAAATCCCGGCCGCGGAGGCCACATTTCCACGGGGGAGAAATGCAAAAGCGCTCGTGTATCGCGCATTGGGTGCACGTCAAAGAACCCCAGGTGGTAAAAATTAACATGGAGTCCACCACTACGGCGTGCCTTATAATCAGATCGGGGTTTTGGCACGTAAAACCGCAGAATTTTATTTTTATCTTCCTTTTCGCAAGGGACCCTTGCCGAAAATGAGATTGTGTCACCCCGCGTCACCGCCTTTCCGGTAGATGTCCCCTAGTCCAAAGGCCTTCGGAGTAACCCTGTGTCAGTGGTATTACCAGCGCCACTCACGGCGAAGGTAGCAAACGTGGAGCATCCTTCTAACTGCGGACGTCACGCACATGTACGTGAGCTTAGGAGCAGGCAACTGGCCAATCAACCCTCGTGTGCTGTACGTCATGACTTCAAGACTGCCTCATTCGAGGCTCTCGCTATGTAATTAGCGAGAATAAGGGGATTCGATGGACTCAATTTTTGTATGGGAAAATGGCCTAATTCCACAGTAAAGCACTGCAGGCGTAATGCGGGGAGAGAGCGAGAGAAGAGAGGAAGGAAAGGTAGGTAGGTTAGCCAGACTGAGTCCAGTTTGCTACCCTACACGTGAGGAGGGGTATGGACGAGTGAAAGAGAAAATGTGGATTCGGCTCCCACCTGCCGCAAGTTGTATTTTCGTCCACTTTCATTTGCCTTTTTCTTATCATTTCTACATTTACATTAAACATAAGAATCAATTTCCTCAATGCTTTCTCTGGCTTCATTGCTTTTTCGCATTGTTTGGACTAACGAAAAATCGAGCCTTTCGGATCCGTCCGTTTTTTTAGGCCATAAGAACTAGAAGTACTTTCGTGTGTGTGTGCGTATTATTACCCACCAATCATTTCGGTCTAGCGAAATAGGTTTTAGTCACCGAACATATGTGTCAATTTTACGGGTGCAATAGTACTTTATTTAATAGTTGTTTTTTTTTTTTGCCTAGAACTTGCTTTACACTGCGTGAAGCAAAACCCACAAAAAACATTTTTCATATTTTTTCCCCCTCTACATTTCATGCAGGATGGTGGGCCATATTGATGGGCGTCGCCTTCTTGGGATGTCCGTCCGCGGCAAAGCCTGACGGTGGTAAGTGTTTCACTTCAGGATGTCTGACAACTAACATTCACCGCCTTCCTCTGTATCTCTCTTCCCTTCCCCCTGCGTATAGGGGGAAGGGGAAGAGACGCTTTTCACTTATTAACATCCCCGGACGCTTTTCATTTATTAACATCCCCGCCGCTTATTAACATCCCCAGACGCTTTTCACTTATTAACATCCCCGCCGCTTATTAACATCCCCAGACGCTTTTCATTTATTAACATCCCCGCCGCTTATTAACATCCCCAGACGCTTTTCACTTATTAACATCCCCGCCTTGTCTTTGTTTTTTTTTTCTCTCTCTCTATCTGACATGTCGCATTACGGCGTTACAACACGAAGAGTTACCGCTCTTCTTGCACCGTTAGTGCGCCTGCCAGATGCACCCTGCGAATGCGAAGTCACGGTGAGTGCAATACAGCTAGCATACACGCAGCAGGAAGCTGATCGACCATGGTGCTTACGATAACGGCAGAGCGTTATCGCTCTAACGTTGCTGGCTGTCAAAGCAATACAGTGCGAGGCAAAGAAAATAAGGGTGCAAACTAGACGAGGACAAAGAACCGGCGTTTTTTTGTCCTCGTCTAGTTTGCGCGCCGTTAATTTCTTGGAATTATGACTCAACAACCAGCTCGCCACGAAGGTCCTGCACAGTATGAGGGTTTCTTTCTTTCTCTCTCTGTCTTTCGTATATACTTGATATGTTCCTTATCAAGTGAAAAAGGAGAAGAAAATTAGTTATGTACATGCGCACTCCCGAATAGACAGAGAATGAATTTAATAATTAATCACACTTTCTTTTTCACATTTTTCGCGCACTCTTATACTTTCAAATGATAACCTGCACCAAACTACCGGCGCGAATTAACCACTCAGATCGGTACTAAACCACCGGCGAAACTGAACAATCGCTCTCGACAAGCCAACCCTGTGCCGCCACTTTTTTTTTTTCTTTTCGCGCTCGTGTGCGCGCCAGGTATGGACAAAGCTTGAACCGCTGGGAAGAGACGATAATCTGGAGCTAAGCGCATGGCACCTCTTGAATGTGCCAAATAGAGAGCAAGATAAAGGAAAATCCAGACTTTTTCTTTTTATGCGAAGCATATTACGAGAGCTCAACCCAGCTCCTCAGGCGCGGCGGTGACGCCTTGAAACCACGTGACACCGTGACGTCACGACAGAGGAGAAGTGGCTTTGGCTCAACTCTTGCAAGACGGGCTGGGTGGGAATCGAACCAGGGTCTCCGGAGTGTGGGACGGAGACGCTACCACTGAGCCACGAGTACGATGCTTCAAAGCGGTACAAAAGCGCCTCTAGTGAATGCGGTGTTGCCTTAGAAACGAGCTGTTTCTAAAGCTCAGGCGTGCGTCTCTTGCTCAGGCGCACATTTCGTTGCCGCGCCGAACGCTGCTTTGCTCGACGCTCACCGCGTCCAATGCGGGGCGCGTAGTCGCTGCCCTGTAGCCCATTGTCTTACACCCCTTGGCGGGTCGACGGGAACGCTGTCGCGTTCCACTCTTGAAGGCGAAGCAGTAATGCATGAGTTGTTTCTTCGTCTAGCCGAACCAAATATAGCCAAGCAACAGCAGTTCACCAGGCTAAACAGTGGTTCAACAACTAAAATAAAGGCTAGTATGCTTCGCATCCTGGGCTTAACCTTATCGAAGCCACAGCCATTTTTTTTTTCAGCATTTTGTGCGCCGTGTGATGTGTTTGATATTCAGTGTCCTCGGTCTTCAATATTTTCAGTTTCAGTTTTATTACCTTAAAGGCCCCTTTCTGGGGGGCATTACTGAATTATTGAATTCAGATTATTTTTTCCGGTGTTTGTCTCAAACGAGAATTTCCAAGTAGGTGGGAGAGTAGTGGAGTTTCGCTGATATTGCTCGAATGAACCTCCCCAGGATCTTTTTCTCTCCATCATTCTCTTTCTTCTTCTTTTTTAAATTTAGTTTTTTAAATATTTGCGTGAAAGTTTACCTCCTTTTCCAACAAGTTCGGTAGAAATTCCTGTCAAGGCTCGACGCCATAACCTCTGTTTCAACTTTTTTTTTCTTTTTTTTCTATCAAAATGTTTGTATAGAGTGGCCGGTCAAGGTACCGGCCAATGAACTCAGTAGTAAAATATGAAAGGCAAAGAGTTTTTAGCCCTACCTGTTTTTAGCCCTAACCTGAACGGTCGTATGGTAATACGGTAAACGGCTGCTTTGTACGTGCTCTCTTTCGCAGGACGTAAAGATTTTCCGCAGAGATAGGTGCTTTTCTGTGCACTAATATAGCATGGCTAAAACTCCCTAGTGATGTCCCTTACAATGTGGCGACAAGCGTCGCCCAATCGCGATAAGATGGCTACAGTAAGAGATACTTTTCTAAGCATTACAGGGTTACTGAAATGGGTAGAAGCTATTGATGTTTAGTCTCATTTTGCTATGGCGGAAAGAAACCAACGTAATTTTACATGGTAAAGTTCCCGAGTACAATTTTCTAACATTTCTATTTTTCCTGCGCCGAATTCACGTGCAATACCGACTTATTTCGGTTGTAAGCGAACTTACGAAAACAAAGGTTTAGGCGCCATTTGTAGATTTCACCAGAAAATCCAAGCCCTTATCGTTCATTGTGGTTTCTGCACGTCACAGTTGACAAAACACAATAGTTTCGGTAACTAACATGCATGTTCTTATCGTTAGTAGAATTGAGCGAAACAATGCACTGACGTGCTTCCCACTTCTTCAAAACGACTTGTGAACTTGCTCTGTTCAAGGCGCTGGCTTTAGGCTTACTTTTATGTTTTCCTTTTGCTACGGCCTGCAAAATTTTGGAGGGAACTCATGGCTACCGAATCCGGTTAATTAACGCGACATTGAGGATATAAAGGAAAAGCAGGCGTATAAATTTGCACACACACGGAACTTTTTTGCATATGGGACTTGCTCTGGCGAGTCGGCAGTCCTTGAGCGAATAATACAATCGCGCACACACCCACACAAACACAAATGTCCTGTGTTACTTGCTTACATACGAAGACGAGAGGTGTGCCCTTTGTACAGCTTTGGGGCAGTGAGACGACCGTCCTTTCACAGAGGAGATCTGGGGACCGTGGCCTTGTGCATCTGCTATGTGCAAGGCCACAAAGGCGCTGATGCGTTTTTTGAAATGCACCAGCCTGTATGACCGCCTGTGACTGATTCAGCGGTGAACGCTCGTGTGCGTAACAGTGGAGACTGTAATCTTCTTCCTTTTCCTCTTTCAATCCCTTTCCCGCTTCCCCAGTGCATGGTAGCCTACCGGGCTCAGCATGGTTAACCTCCCTACCTTTCCCTGATGATTGATCTCTGTTTCTTTCTCTAATTGTCGGTTCTAGTTAATGTCAGCATGTGTTTCCCTTCCCGCGGTGTTTCCCGCGGTGTTTTCTCTTCCCATGGCACCAATTCTGCTAATCAGACTGCGAGTTATCTGCACTCACCGCGCTAGCTAAGTGGCTATGGTTCTGCGCTGCTGAGCACGAGGTCACGGGTTCGGTCCCGGCCACGGCGGCTGCGTTTCGGTAGGGGTGAAATGCAATAACGCTCGAGTACTTGGACTTAGGTAAAGGTTAAAGAACCGCAGGCGATCGAAATTGATCCGCAGTCCCCCGTTATTCGGCGTGCCTCATAATCATGTCGAGGTTTTGGCACGTAAAGCCCGAGAATTTATTGTTTAATTACCAGTTATCTGCGACACGCGTTACGTAAATTGTCGACAGAAAACTGTGCATAGCTGGTGCGATGGGGCTAGGAGTCGCCTGACCCGAAACAGGGGTAAATGAAAATCACTGAGCGAGGCCCTCCTTCGTTATGCAGAGGACAGAAATGGGCTGATGAAGGTGAGGATGTCTGTTTACAATATCAGCGAGGCACAACCACCCACGTCTATCTCACTGATCCCTATGCGCTGTACACAAGTGCGTGCACGCACGCACACACATGCGACATTGCATGGGGTAAGAAACGCGCCATCTTTTCATGGCCGGAAGAATCTCCAAGACTGTAATGCATAGCCTAGCCCGAAATCCCCACCCCTCCCCACACCCCCGGAAACCCGTCAATACTCTGGACGCCTGCCCATTTAGTTACTCCGCGGTAATCAAGCGTCCCACTCATACGCCCGAGATCTTGCAAACCGCGCACCACTGGAGGATGACCACCGAGCAGACCACCCGCTCATTACTTTCAATGGCATCACTAAACACTACATGCTGTCCCGAGGCACTTATCCGCCTGGATACGACACGCTGTCGAGAGAACAAGAATTAATTTTCCGATAACAGACACTGCGGCCAACTCGCTACGCTATATCACATCGTCTGGGAATGCCAAAGAAACCCACTGCCGGATCCAGTACCCAGCCCAACCAACAAGCTGTGGGAGAGTGAACTTGCCAGCTCTAGCTCGGAAAGGGCGAAGACAGCGGGTAGAACCAACGGGGTCCTGGACTAGGGAACGCGCCCACCAGCCAGCTCTTTTTCCATTTAATAAAATTTTCCCCCCCATGCTCTATACACATTTCGTGGCCGTTAGGTGTCGCCGTTTTGTGCAACAGTGCATCTTCATTGGTAGCGGGAATAAATAAACAAATTATTTTTATTTTCTTTCATCTGCCATTGAAGGCGTACATATATATAGCACCGGACTTGCGAACACGTGTGTTATGGGCGCACATTCGTCCTGTTTTACAAGGCACGAGCGTGCGCGGGCTTGACGCGCTCGGCTCAAGCCTCGCAAACGTGCTCCCTGCTCAGTTCGCGCACTATAGGCCTGTCTGGTACGCTGAACCGTCAATGATTTGGCCTCCGCGCCATCTAAAACAGCGTGTCCATCGAGGTTACAGAACAGGAAACGCGCCCCCCCCCCCCTTCTCGTCCCCGTTTCAAAGCGCATTTCCAGGCATTGCCAGCGCGCCGTTATACTGTCTCCGGGAATGTCAAACCTAATTCCTCAAGAACGCCAGCTCATCATCTTAAAACTCTGTCTTACGCAGATATACGCGGCGGCAGTTCCTCGCTCAGGAGCCGATTACAGGTTCAGGTAACCGAGCGACAGCTCATATATACGCGTCCTTACGCCATTTCCTAAGCGGATTTAGGCTGCGGAAGACAGAGTGGTAGCGATGACGGAAGCAGCTGTTTCAGTTCGGACAGCAGGGTTACGTGCTGTAAGAAATGGGCCGCCCTTGTCCGCCAATCTGCCCGTCGTTCGTTCGCTACGCTTTGATTTAGGCACGTCTCGACGTGACGTAAGCAAAGATGCCCTACTTACGTAAAGTACACTTCGCAGAGGTCTGGCTCACCGGGGCATGTCTTGCATGTCCTGTTTTCCAATGAATGGCGCTGCCCGCGCATGCGGAGGTGTGAGCCGCGTGCATGCGTACAAACTGCATGATTTTTCATAATGCCGTGGAAAGCCAAAAGTGTCCGCAAGTTTGCATTCCGCTAGTAAGAATGGTTAAATGGGGTCTAACTAGAGAGATGGGAGCAGTACGCATCCGGCTACTTAATTTCACTTACATGCAACAACAACAATTTCTTTCGCTGTAAGCAATGAATGCTTCCAAAAAGAAAAATATTTATATAATAACCAGGACACTTAGCACGCGGTGTCACGTAGGCTTCCCTAAGCGCATCGACGAATCGTGCTACTGTAATTATTGTTTACATTAACTGAGTTAAGAAAACCTAAGATATAGAGGACGTTTCTTTCTTTCTTTCTTTCTTTCTTTCTTTCTTTCTTTCTTTCTTTCTTTCTTTCTTTCTTTCTTTTCATTCATACATTCATTCATTTCTTCATTTTCCAAGAGCAGCTAGGGGTCCCACGGGCAAAAAGCGGTAGCAAACCCTTAGAAAGTGCCAGAGGGCCCACGTACAATATGGCAGCGGTTACAGGCCAGATGTGTACAAATGTACATTAGCGGAATAGAGTAATAAGGAAAGTCAATAAAAAAGAATAACGTATCAAAAATGAATCATTATTACGAATACAACGAAGGCAATTATTCAGTGAATACATACACTCAGGAAATGTTTGGTACATTAAGCGAACGTAAATGTTAAACGTGAGCACAAATCACAATATAATGCAAATGCCAATAAACACAATGCATAAAGCTAACGATCATCATTCTAATGGTAATAGGCCAACATAAAATAAGAACACGAACCAAAAGTTAGAAAATATTCCCGCATTTGCCTTCTGCTGTGTGTGGCGAAGTCAACGTCTCTCTGTTCACATTTGTTGAGCAATGATGGTAACGTAAACCTTACTGAGATTGCAAAAAACATCCCATGCGCCTATAAAAGTGCCTATATAGGTAAAAAACCCGCTGCAGACTTCAAAAGACGGCCGTTAGCAGGCATCGTGTGCATATATGGGCCAGAAACCACTGTGCATACACAAAAAATAAAATACGACATAACTCATCTCGCGATGACTGTCGACGGTAATGCGAATAGCATTCGAACAATATAGCGACATACGATATTCCTAAACTCACGCTTATTCAACACGTGTAGCGGTAATTTTAGGCTTTCGTTGCTCCGGCTATATGCCACATACTCCAATATCGTCCCACTTTGCTATGGCGCTCGCTTGCAAAGGTCACCCATGTGCATGGCGGCATGACGACGACTGTATGACGGCGACACAGGGACGATGGAATGACGAAGAAGGAAGTGATATCGGTAGACCAACAAATACGGTATAACCACGACGTCATGACGACAATGACATGTCGATGATTAAATTAGGCGATGGTGTAACGACAACAGAGTGACGACGAAGACACGAGCACAATGAGATGACTGTATAGCGACGATGGTGTGACGAGAACCGCAGGAAGGAGCGGGAGTAACGACGATGGCACGGCGATAACGGCATGACGATGGATGCATGATAGCGTGTCTGACGACGATGACATGACAATGGTGGCAGATAATCACAATTGAATGATGACAACATGGTTACGATAGAATGAACAAGGAATGACGTCGATGGATCGACGAAGGTGGTACGACGACGGAATGACGGTACCGAAGTGATGATGATGGTGAAACGATAGCATGACGACGATGGCATGATAAAAACGGTATTTCGATGACTGTGTCACAACGATGGCTCATGACCACAGTACGACGAGAATACAATGATGATGCTGTAACGACCGCGACGACATCGCGATGGTAGTGTGACAACGAATGCATGACGACGCAATGACGATGATGGCGTGGCAACAGCATGAGGACAATGGGATGAAGACGAGCGTAAGATGACAATGGCGTAACGATGGCTGTATAATGAAAACTGTATTATGAATATAGCGTGACGTTGACGGCATGACGAGAGTTGGATGACGAAGCTGGTGTGACGACAACGGCACGCCGTCGACGGCATAATGATGACGGTCTGACAACGGATGCATGATAGCCACTGTCTCGCGATGACGTCATGACAAGGGCGACATAACCACGACTCAATGGCGACAGTGTGATTATAATAGAATAGCGAAAAAAGATTGATGTCGATGGAACGATGAAGGCGGTATGACGACGACGGCATGGCGACAATGGGATGACGTTGCTGGAGTGATTATAATTACAAAACGACAGCGTGACGACGACTGTGTTACGACGATGGCATGAAGACGATGGCATGACGAGAGTCGGTTGTCAAAGGTGGCATGGTGACCCTGCAACTACCACGACGGCATCAAGACCACGAACTCATACCTAGTGGCCGAAGCTACAAGACAGCTTGGACCACTGGGTTGGAGTAGAAGGCATGACGACGACAGCATGACGAGATTCACATCACGAAGCTGGAATGACGACGACTGTACGACCACAATGTCATCACGATGGTGGCGTGACAAAGAATGCATGACGACTGTATGACGGCGATGGCGTGACCAAGACGGCATGACGAGAGTCGGATGTCAAAGGTGGAGTCAAAACGATGCATCGACCACGACGGCATCACGACCACGAGTCCATACTTAGGCCCAAGCTATTTAAACTTGGGCCACTGGGTCGGGGTAGAAGGCGTGACAACGACAGCATGGCGAGAGTACGATCACGAAGCTGGAATGACGACGACAGTAAGACCACGACGGCATCACGACCAGGAGCACATACGTAGTGGCCTAATTTAGACAGACAGACAGACAGACAGACAGACAGACAGACAGACAGACAGACAGACAGACAGACAGACAGACAGACAGACAGACAGACAGACAGACAGACAGACAGACAGACAGACAGACAGACAGACAGACAGACAGACAGACAGACAGACAGACAGACAGACAGACAGACAGACAGACAGACAGACAGACAGACAGACAGACAGACAGACAGACAGACAGACAGACAGACAGACAGACAGACAGACAGACAGACAGACAGACAGACAGACAGACAGACAGACAGACAGACAGACAGACAGACAGACAGACAGACAGACAGACAGACAGACAGACAGACAGACAGACAGACAGACAGACAGACAGACAGACAGACAGACAGACAGACAGACAGACAGACAGACAGACAGACAGACAGACAGACAGACAGACAGACAGACAGACAGACAGACAGACAGACAGACAGACAGACAGACAGACAGACAGACAGACAGACAGACAGACAGACAGACAGACAGACAGACAGACAGACAGACAGACAGACAGACAGACAGACAGACAGACAGACAGACAGACAGACAGACAGACAGACAGACAGACAGACAGACAGACAGACAGACAGACAGACAGACAGACAGACAGACAGACAGACAGACAGACAGACAGACAGACAGACAGACAGACAGACAGACAGACAGACAGACAGACAGACAGACAGACAGACAGACAGACAGACAGACAGACAGACAGACAGACAGACAGACAGACAGACAGACAGACAGACAGACAGACAGACAGACAGACAGACAGACAGACAGACAGACAGACAGACAGACAGACAGACAGACAGACAGACAGACAGACAGACAGACAGACAGACAGACAGACAGACAGACAGACAGACAGACAGACAGACAGACAGACAGACAGACAGACAGACAGACAGACAGACAGACAGACAGACAGACAGACAGACAGACAGACAGACAGACAGACAGACAGACAGACAGACAGACAGACAGACAGACAGACAGACAGACAGACAGACAGACAGACAGACAGACAGACAGACAGACAGACAGACAGACCGGACGGACGCACGCACGCACGCACGCACGCACGCACGCACGCACGCAAAACGGCTGAAGTAGGCACAGAATGCTATTCGCACTGAAACCTTAAAGGGCACTTAGCATACAATATTAAGTTATTAAGCTAGCGAGTGAAATAACTTTGTTGGAGGTCCGGATAGATATTTCTTAGTGTTTATTTCGAGTTCATATAATAAATTGGTCACTGAGTTTACATGGTACTCATAATCGACTTTCAGTTAAAATTCCATTGAGTACACTCACTATGTTCTTTTTCGTTCTATTTAGTTCTTAAACCACGTCCTGCAAAAAAATTTAAAAGGAAGTGCACGTCAATTTTAGTGACTGATTTCGGCATAAGTATTTTGCTGATGGCTTTTTAAATAATTTTACATAATATAATTTTACATAAATAATAAAGTTACTCTCACGAGAGTAACTTTATTCTCCTGCTGCCTGCAGTTTCCAGAGAATATTGAAAGTGTCAATTACTTAATTCACTTACTTCGCTCACAGCTAGTATTCAAGACAAAATTTTCACTTTACCCGGTAGGGACCAATTCTGTGACAACCAAGAAAGGATATGACTGTCAGCGTAAGCAGAAAAAATACTGTGCCAATGTATTTTTTGATAAATCGATTTAAGTGCGTATACTGCAGCATAATTTTAGCTCGTATACTCAATTGTAATACACCTGGGGTGGGGTAGAGGGGGAACCAAGGTGCTCCAGTTCGCCCATGGGAATTGACAGTAATCTTGCACGCTTCATGAAAACTACGCACTACTACGCACTGCTAGTGAGGCTAGAATAAATGCATGTACAGTCAACCACGAAAGCTTACACAACACGAAATATGAGAAAATGCTGAACATCTGCACAGCCTCACAACGCAGCCTAGTATTCGCATTTACAGCCTCTACCAGTATATGTGAACATTGTGACGTTCGGCTTGACTGACTGCGACTCGGAAAACAGGCTGCTCGAAAATTGAACGTTTTCCGAGATCCCGTGGTTCGTAAACTTTTGTAGTTGACTGCGCCTTAATGGGTACCATGTGCAGTACAATCGGTTTGTATAGAAGGTGACTGTACCTTCGATGGGCTTGCCTTGAAATATCTGTTTGTGGGCGCTTGTCTCAGCAGGCCGCTGTAGCGGGCGGAACGCTGACGCTGTTTTCCTGTGCTCAGATCTTTGCAGGTGGATGAACGGGCGCAAGTACTACGTCGCTCTGGGTGAAATAGGCAGCATCAACGCCATCAACGTTACAACGGATGGTGCCGGTGCCAACTCGAGCGGTGGTGACCGCGACCCGAACCAACCGAGGATCCCGCAGCGGTGCAGCGTGGAACTCATCACTTGCCCGAGCTGCCACATCGTCGTGTCCATACTGTACATCAACATACCCACTTGTTCGAGCGATGGATCTTGCCAGTAAGCACAACCCGCCTGATTTCCGACCAAACTATCCGCCCGTCGCGCGCGCGCCGCCTGCGCACCGAGCCACAGTGTCGCTAATGGCGGCTCCGCAACGCTACACCTCGGGGGCGTAGCCCTACTCCTTTGCTTTGACGCACCGCTTTCCCTTCCCATGCGTCTGCGAAATCGCGAGAGCAGCCACGACGTAGCCCACTCGTGGAACAGTATATGCGTTGAGCATGCGCAGCCATATTGCCATGCCGTGTCTTTTACGTCCGACAGCCTGGTGAATGAAGCTCGCCATATTATACTGATGTCACCATTGATACACTTTGTAGCGATTCTTCTCGCTCCTTGTCATTCGGTCGTTCGGTGCAGCAAATGAAAAACAAATAGAATAAAAGTAATGGTTGCACTGATAATAACTAATGCGACGCGCTCCGTCCGACGCGCCGTATAGGACAAAGGAAAGTACGTGTACTAGTTCACTAACCATAGACAACAGCGATATATGGATGACTAGCACGCTAATCACGGCTGGATCGCACGGAAGCTTTGCCGAATCGAGAGTAATGACGGCACCTCGTCGTTCGGCGACGACGTAGTTGGAATGCCTGCAGGGACAAGTGCCGTGGTACATTTCTTTCACCGGGCGTCGACAGAACGCGCTTTGAATTGACCTCAGCACCAAGTTAACTGTACGGTGTCATAGATCCGGAGAACATTGTAGGCGTATTAGTCTTGCCAACAGTGACGATGACTGTTGGAAGACGAGAATGGAGGAAGAGGTCAAAAAAGTTCGTAACCAACTACAGGGTAATTGAAAGTGTAAAGATACAACCAGGAGTCATCAGAAAGAAAGTGAGAAACAGAGACAGTGAGTTGGATGCAAAGAGTGGAAACAAAAAAGACCATGGAGATTTACAGGCAGGGGAGGAAAGAAATTAGAAGGGAAAATCTGTACGCTAACACGTAGGGAAGTGCCTTGCTATCTTGAGACTCGAGCTGGTTGCCTAAGGACAAAGACATACCGGAGCAAGTATTCGCAACTAGATGAGACATGTGTATGCTGCAGCAAAAATTCGGAGGCCACTCAGCAGATCCTAATGCAATGCGAAAGGATTCACCCAATGATACCCGTAGGTAACGTACACCTTCCAGAAGCGCTTGGATTTAAAGTTGGCGGAAGCACCAACCGGTCATCAATCGAGATAAGCAAGACACTTTTAGAGTATCGGTGGGAAATAATGCAGGGAAGAGATTGATACGACCGGCTCCGTTACAATAATAGGCAGCGGTTCAAGGGTGATAAAGAAGTTTTGAGGAAGAGAAAAAAGATTAGAGAGATGTATACGAAAATGCTAGAATGAAAAGCGTGTATAGCATACCCGAGTAACCCAAGCAGGCTAGATTACCATTTGTTAACCCCCCCCCCTTTTCCGTTTCAAAGGAGATGCCAATAAATTATCACCATAATCATGATAGCCATTATTGCATTCTTTCTCACCACTCAGCCTCATCTGTGCAGCCCGAAAGGTCTTTAAAAATTATATTAAATTAGGTTGTGCGGTTTATCGTCCAGAAACTACACAGCGGGTCAGGAAAGGACGCCGTTCTGCAGTGCTCCACATTAACTTTGACCAATTGGAGTTCTTTCACCCAAAGCAGGGTACACGGGCGCTTTTGCGTTCCGCCCCCGCCGCACAATGCGGCTGGGAATGGAAGCCGTGGCCTTGTGCTGAGCAGCGCAGAGCCGTGGCCACAGCTCAGCCAACGCTACGGAGCAAGGATTTTCCACAGAGCCCAGCTTTCCTGAATAAACCATTATTCGACTCGTTTCCTCACACATACGGTCAAATGCACGCCTTCCGAAATGCACTTTCTAATCAGAAAATGCGCCACTGTTTCAAAGGATCTTCTACGTTTATCGTTTCTTTATTTTTACTTTTTTAGAGACAAGCAGATTCGTTTGTATAAATGTGTTATTAACCCCTTGAGCCACGGCGCCCACATTTGTAGATGCGGCCTATCTTTACCATTTCTGTGCACTCGTAGCAAGGAATAGAGCACAAACATTAAGTTTAGGGTAAATTGAACATTCTGCTAAACTAAATTACTTCCATTTTACTTCTGGGTGATATCGTTACAGAGTACTGCTTTGGTGAGGGCACTACCGTGCTTTACGTGACGTTTGACGTGGGGCATGCCGGTAGCAAGCTCGAAATCTTTCTTTCTTTCTTGAAATGCTTGCGGCCAAGAAATAACATTTAAATATAATTAATTAAATCATAGATTTTTACGTGCCAAAGCCACAATCTGATTATGAGTCACGCCGTATAGTGGGGGACTCAGGAATAATTTGGGACACCTAGGGTTCTTTAACGTGCACCTAAATCTAAGCACAATGGTGTTTTCGCATTTCGCCTCCATCGAAATGCGGCCGCCGTGGCCGGAATTAATGAATAACTTGTGCGTGTAATTCGAGCGGGTGATTCAATCCTTTTTATGAAGAAATGTAGCATGACTGACTTTACAATATTCAAATATCTAGTTACTCAGTATTTATGATGACTCATCAAAAATGCACAAAGAGTCATTCTACAACCTTGATTTGCTTTCAGTGGAGTCTGAAGCACCCTGGCATAAAATTATCTATGTCGATACATGTCACACATATGTCGACAGTCGATCATAATTCGTGACTGAAGGGGTTAAAGAAGAGAATTTGTGCAATGCGGTGCTGAAAGTACTCCAAATGACGTCACAAAAACAACCAATAAGATTGCTCGGCCTAAGCGGAATCACTCACTCACGGTCACTCACTTGCACATTCCATGTAGTGGAATGGGCAAGTATGGGCGAAAACGTGCGTTGATTCTTCGCTTTGATCAGCAAGGGTGGGAAATATTTAAAAGTGCTTACATAAATTACAGGGTTTGCGCTAGGGCATTCAAAACTGGCATTTACAGTTCCAGAAACCTACCTTGCCAAATTAGTGCATTCTCGCACAGCCGCGACAATAGCTTCAAGGTCCCCTTAAACACGTCGAGGTATAGTTTGAAAAAAGCGCGGAAAAAAACATTAGCGCAGCTTAGGGCCTCTTGCCAAAAACAAAAGATGTGCGTAGATCACGCGGTGACGATCCTGCCCGCAAAATATTACACCAATGTATACGTCGCAAAGACAACATTCAAACAAAAGCCCGCATGCCGTTATCATTAGAGCAGCCAATTTTCTCGCCAGCACCATACTTATTTGCTTATTCATAATACCTCAGAGTTCCCTTGACCCGCTGTGGTTGCTCAGTGGTTATAGCCCGAGGTCGCGGGATCGAATCCCGGCCACGGCGGCCGCATTTCGGTGGGGGCGAAATGCGAAAACACCCGTGTACTTAGATTTAGGTGCACGTTAAAGAACCCCAGGTGGTCGAAATTGCCAGACTCCTCCACTACGGCGTGCCTCATAATCAGAAAGTGGTTCTGGCACGTAAAACCCCATAACTTAACTCAGAGTTCCCAAGAATCGAGACGTTACATGAGGGTTCATACATGAGGATGACGCGATAGCTTTCGCCTACCACGTCACGGCACCCACCCGCAGCGCTCAATTAGCTAGAAACAACACGAACAACCCGGAGATTCCTGTGAAACGCAGAGCGCCTAGAACCGCTGCCAAGACGTGCGCCGCGCAGCAAGAAAGGGAGGGAGCATAGTGCGTTGCGCTGAAGCTTTACACAGTAGGGAGGCCACATACTATGCGACCTACTCCGGAGTCGCGCGCGTATTTGGGCTCCTCATTCCAACAGCATCGCGTCGGAACACACAGGCAGCGAGCGCTGGAAGCAAAGTAAATATTTACCGTGACATCTCCAATCACTTATCGCGAGGCAAAGGTTCCCGAGATCTGAAAACGTCAAAGTGCGCACGTTCCGCGTGACTCGGCATGCTTGCGATCGAGATTATAAATAAAATCTCGAAAAATTTCCCAGCCTTCAGCTCGGCACAGCTCTGTGCATAATCACTCAGACGAACGACGAAGCGTGGTTCCTAGTCGCTTTTACTATCGTCTCATTTTCTTCGCATCCCTAGAGGCCGGTGTCAGCGACTGGGATGATAAATGAGGCCGTCGTAGAGTCATCTGGCTGGTGTAAGGCGCCTATTGCTTACATACAGCGTAGACAAGGGGCGTTTCAAAAAATGCAGACGCCGTTGCGTCATTGTGCATTCATGCATGCGCAGTGTGTGGAAATAGCGCAGGAACTATTGAGAATGTTTTAATTGCAAGTCACAGCATCCATCCAGAGGTAAATGAGGACGAAGTTATCCTGCCCGAAGCGTTGGGTTTTTATTTGGCAGGAGAAAAGTGAAAAAATCTGGGGCGAGCGTGAGGACGGGGGAGAGAGAGAGTTGTGCTTGGAAGATTGGTGCACGCGTAACGGAACACATAGGATGATAAAATATTAATTTTCATGGTAATAAATATAAGATTCGATAGCTTGCTAACATTAACTATACGAATTAATTCAAGTACCGAGAATAAACGCAGCATCAAGGTAAAAATAACGAGCTTGGTGGCACCATACCGTTTCAAAGGGGACGCTCATAAAATTCATACACTTACCCAGAGAAGGTAAAGGGGAGGCGGGACTCGTAGCGTAATCTTCGTGTGGACCCTCGGCTCTGATACGGCAGTGGGCAACGTAGAGATGTCGCTTGTGGACGATGGTCAAGGCAATGGGAGAGAGCACGCGTCCTCGCACGGCAAGGGTAGCCCGCCTTCTTGCACCATCGCCTAGCAACGTTTAATCTGCTTCTACCGTAGAGTTTCCCACAAATACTAAAGGGAACTCTGGCACCGCTGCGATCATTTGACCACCTTGAGAATGGTGGGATAGTACATGGATTTGTCTGATCTTCGTGCTTGGGGCACGGTGTTGCTTCGGGCTTCAAACATTCTTGTGGCTTCGTTTATTACGCTTTATCTGGGCCTAAACTGGACTAAGTTTCAAAGCCATTTATACTTTTCCTTTTAATGCAGAAGGCAACAATACTCTGCAAGCACGCATCATTGTGGCTAATTGATGTGGTTCGGCTTGTCCGTGCGTCCGTAGCGTAATGGTTCCAATATCGGGCTTCTGTGCTACATGTTCTGCGTTAGAATTCTTCCGTCGTTATATTAATTATAACGCGGTACTGTCTTAAACATGACCACTTTGTTAAGTCACAAAGCCACTTAAAGCCAGAAGGACGAAGTTTAGGCAAATCCATCTAGTGCCCATAATTATCACGCTGGATGAATAAACTACCCTGCATGATTTCAGCTCCCGTAGGTCACTATATAGCATCTCAGTTCCTTCTAGTAACTGTATGAAACTCTATGGCTTCTTTGTTAACTATATCTACGCACTTATTTAACAATTATTGCGGAAGAACGCCCCTTGGACAGCACTTTGTAACTTCCAGCGTATAATAAATATTTCCGACGGGTCCTGGTCAGCGTCCTTTTATTATGCTCTGGCATGTAGTGACCCACGACGTTGTCTCCGTGTTGTTTACCGAAAGGGTACGTGCACTTGCAACGACGTAAGAGAATGAACGAGGATATTATGCAGCCAACTCGGTCGCTGATGTATACATACGCCTACGAAGGTTGAAACTCGTTTCGGCGTTCTCGCAATGCGTGCCGCTACAGTCAGACCCAGCGGCCCTGTCGGCAGCGGCGGCCACGATCGAAGCCGCTGCGGTTCTTTCCGCAGCTTCATTTAAACGCGCTTCACGCGCAATTTAGCGAACACGGCAACGGCTGCGCTCGCACCGGCGCGCACGCCATCGGGCGCCTCCCGCCGCGTGCGAGGCTCGCGCCGGACGACCGCCGCCGCCGCGCGGCGTGTAACGACCGCTTCCGCGTTCATTAGGAGCAGCGTGCCTCTTGTGGCGGCGGAGGCACAGGTGAAATCGAACGCGACTGCCGCGTCCTTTCCGGCGTCGTTGGTGCGACGCGCCGATGTGTGTGCCGCCTTCGGTTACCGCTCGCGTCCGTTTGATTTGCGAATGTTTGCGGCAGTGGGCCTCTAGAGTGCCAAGAAATTCTACACCGGTGACACACTCCACGCGTTGCATGGACCAGAACTGGGTCAAAGTGATCCTGTTTCTACACTGCGCAAAGAGCCATGGACTGAACGAAAGGAATACCAAACGGCGATTTAGGCTGAAACTTAATGAATCGACAAGCTGAAAGAAAATGTGAGGCGCTGATGACGTTCCGTTTTCTTCCGCGCCACACATAGAACCTACATTTGTGGTTGGAGCAGTGCATACATCTGATTGTAGCGCCATTCTTTCATCTTACCACCGCCTCTCTGCCATAACAACGCATCTTCTCTTTCACGAATCGACGGTCCAATGAAAGAGGCCATAGCGTCGAGCGAGATTATTTGAAGCCTTCTCCGCGAGTCTAACTAATGATAGCGACGACAGGTGATGAGGGCACTGGATAAGGAAATGTAGCGACGTGGACGGACGGGCCAACAGACTTTATGAACGTATCCTTTGCGAGCATAAGGCGGTGGCTAGTGCCGCCATGCAAGCTCGTTATTTTTACGTCTCTGCTGCCTTTATTCTCAGCCTTTGAGATCATATTTATTTATTTATTTATTTATTTTTAGCAAGACCCCAATCAACTCCTTGCTGATCTCCCCCACTAACCTTAGCACTCCCATCATCTTTGAACGTCAGCGCTTCTCGAAGGTGGACGTTCTCTTCGGTTCTGGCTGTATGAGTATGTTGATATTCCATTACAATGTGCTTAGTCGACACTCCAGATTCTTTCTTTTTTTCCTGGTATGCACGGTAAATACAGTGCTTTCTACACAGGCGAGTGTACGGAAACTTAAGGGCGGGTGCCAGGCTCTTATCCTCGCAGAACGTCAAAGTACACAGACTGGTTTCGTCTTTACTCTATATTCAGTGGTTGTGCATATTACACATCGCTTCCAACGCTATAACATCATCATCATCGTCGTCGTCGTCGTCGTCGTCGTCGTCAGCCTGGTTACGCCCACTGCAGGGCAAAGGCCTCTCCCATACTTCTCCAACTACCCCGGTAATGTACTAATTGTGGCCATGTTGTGCCCGCAAGCTTCTTGATCTCATCCGCCCACCTAACTTTCTGCACGCCCTGCTACGTTTCCCTTCCCTTGGAATCCAGTCCGTAACCCTCAATGACCATCGGTTATCTTCCCTCCTCATTACATGCCCTGCCCATGCCCATTTTTTTTTCTTGATTTCAGCTAAGATGTCATTAACTCGCGTTTGTTCCCTCACCCAATGTGCTCTTTTCTTATCCCTTAACGTTACACCCATCATTCTTCTTTCCATAGCTCGGTGCGTTGTCCTCAATTTAAGTAGAACCCTTTTCGTAAGCCTCCAGGTTTCTGCCCCGTATACGTGAGTACTGGTAAGACACAGCTGTTGTACACTTTTCTCTTGAGGGATAATAGCAACCTGCTGTTCATGATCTGAGAATGCCTGCCAAACGCCCCCCGGTCAATTCTTATTCTTCTGATTATTTCAGTCTCATGATCCGGATCCGCGGTCACTACCTGCCCTAAGTAGATGTATTCCCTTACCACTTCCAGTGCCTCGCTACCTGTCGTAAACTGTTGTTCTCTTCCGAAACGTTACTTTAGTTTTCTGCTATACAACGCTATAACAAGAGACGCTTAAAAATATGAAGCAGTGATATTGGCTGCATTCTCATTTCGCAAAATGTAGGCTCTTACCATGCAGCGTTACCTGCCACGCATTATTTTTACTACTGTTAGGACGCAAGCGGCTCGCGTATATCCCAAGAAACGAAAGTCGGCTCGCGGTCTTGTGGGACCCAAGTGGCTTGAGTACGCAAGCCCCTTTCGGTCTCTCTCTCTCTCTCTCTCTCTCTCTCTCTCTCTCTCTCTCTCTCTCTCTCTCTCTCTCTCTGTGGGGGGGGGGGGGCAAAAGGGGAGGGATGAACAATGAACAGGTGAGTTATGTCTCGGGGATGAGTGAATAATCGGAATATCCCCGCATACTGCTGCTTGCGAAGCATACGGCGCGTGTGGAATGATAAAGGCGCCACAATTACTCAAGTTATCAGCAAACAGGGCGTATTTGAGAGGGTACGCTGATGACGAGGAGGAGAATAGAAGACTCAGTGGACGATGGCGAAAGATAGCGAGAAGGAGCAAGGGCGCGGCGCCGGTTAGATTTGACTCCTTTTTTTTTTCTCATTACACTTTCGGATTCGTGCTCCCCGATTCATTTTCTTGTTGTCGTTGCTGTGTACTCCCTGAAAAGCTCCAAATTTATCCTTTGTCATCCTTCTTAATTTTCATTAATGGTATGCTATGTAATCATTATTAATTTAGCATTTGTTATTGTGAATTATCCGCACAAACCTTGGCCAACTGGCGGGTACCCGTTTTTAGATTGAAAAGGGTAACAGCATTAACAACCAATCACCGTTCGGGTAGCGCCCATAACGTATACAGGGCCCATGCGATCTGCGGAGTCCACAGACGGGAAAGTGCCTTCTAGAAGCAGACGGGAAATAAGGCACATATTTTTGATGATGCAGTTAGTAGTGCTTCATGCTGACTGACGCTATACTTCCAAGTACGGTTTCACGGAACGACGTATTCTGTTTCAGCTATGTCGGCTTGTTAAAAAAACACTTTTAAAAAGCTAAACTTCACATCAAACAACAGAAAATTCGCATTTAAAATATATAGAGCGACTTGTATCTTGTTACAAAAAGTCAAGAGATTTGGCCCGCGAAAATTGGACTTGTTCAATTTTAAACCTCTGATGGCGTAAAATCGCGCTTCGAAGCTCAAGAAGCACGTATATACGCCAACCCGTGCGACTCACTTGTCTATTTATGGCACGGGATAAGCTTCGACGGACGGAGAAAGCCGGCAGATCAGGATGGTAAAGCTCTAAGCTGCGCTCGGTGTAAAACGAAGAGCAACCACTATTATTATACGAAGTTATCCGGTGACTCCGCAGAGACGTGTGCATGTATTGCACGAGCCTATGCAGTGTGTGCTTGATTCCTACTTGCGCGCGCCTCAGCATTTTATAGGAGCAGATGAAGATCGGAAAGGCAGAGAAGAATCCGATATTTGCTCCATAAGCTTTATAACCTGTTATTTATTCGGGTGTTCCCAAAATGACGCTATAGATATCGCTGCCGCAAAGGGGCTGACAAAATAGCTTGGATTTCATTTTTTGCAGAGCGTATACGTATATACGACATGCCAGTGCCACGTGTGTTCGGTACCTTCCGTGTGATTTCGCTAATAAACACGACACGGACAAAGGCGAAGACACCCTTCGGCATGTTTGGCACTTCAGCGTTGTCTTTTCAGGCTAGTTTATTTTTTGAAGCAGTGTTTCTTTTATCCCATATTGTCTCTTTACCATTGCGCGTGTGCAAGCAGTATGTATGTGACGTCAGTTAGCTGCTCACCTTTTTCTTCTATTACCCTAATAAAATAGATGTTGGTGCAGAACTAATGAAAAAGAAAGACACGGAAATATTGCATGCGTGCACTCTCACGTATACTGTATGCCAGAGACAAGTGAACCAACGCAGAAGCAGCGTGATGCTCTCAGACTTCCACAAGCGCGTAGCGACAAAGCTGCTTACTTCGAACACGTTATTAGAGCCATGACCCTGCCAACGCGGCACCGTAATCGCTGCCAAAGTTTCTCACTCTATATATAAAGAATATAAGGAAATCAGAGCGAAAAAAGGAAAACAGAAACGATGTGAATGGGGATCACGGAAGAAGTTTAACAAAAGAATTCGACGACGGTGACGGTCGATACCTTCAGCCCTATTAACGCGAGAGTTCTCTGCGACAGAAATTTTCGCCTTCGTCATTCAAAATAGTTGAACAGAAAATGAGTATTTTGTAATGATGCGTGGCTCCGTGTTTCAATTTGAAGAGGCCACACCATTGTGCTAGTATGTTGCCAAAGGCGCAGATCCTCCGACAAGGGAAAATAAATCACGCTCTACAAGCGGTGTATTCGTCAGAAAAATGTATAAGAGCAAGGGTCGAAACAGCTATACGGTGAAAAGCAACGAGGTACTACACGTTTTAAGATGTCCGCTTCGAGAGGACATTTCTGTTCTGTTTACTTTGCGGGAACACGGTGCAAGTAAAATGACTCGCCTATTGCACGAGAGTATATTTGAAGAGCAAGGAAGTTCCGATATACAGCCATATACAAAAATAAAGCAGCCAAATGGGCTTCAGACCTGAGTGCTTCACCCCGTGTAGCGCTACCTTGTACGATCCCCGTTCGCCGTCTTCGATGCGCTGGCGGGTTCTAAAGTCGCACACAAGTCGAAAAGAATAAAAGAGTAAGCACCACGGTCTTCAGAACTGATCGAATGCAAGTCAGGAACCTACGGATATCCTCTTCTTTTCTTCAATATTACGACCTCCAAGCGCAAAATATCATCTCAAGGATTCCTTTTAGGCAGCTTGCGTTGCCGCTGCATTTCTGGACCTACGTACACACTCGTTTGGTGCTCTGTCACTTCTTTTCCCCAAGCATGGTTCATGCTATTGCGAGCTTATTTTCTGGCAGGCTCACGAGACGGTTGTCACTTGCTTGTCAACTGACATTACCTTTCTGTAAGTCTCTTTGCCCCGCTCACGAGTCCAGAGTCTTGTTTTGGCCCGTGTGACTGTGCAATGTACCGTCACTTCAGAGCAGAGTGAGAAGCGGGCGAAGAGCAGCGTCGAGCGGAACGTGGGGCCGTGAATTCCACCCGCTGCGGTGGCCTGTGGCGTTCTACAGCTGAGCAATGTGTTCGATAACCGCGACCGCTGCGACTGCGTACCGATGGAGGTGGAATACAAGAATACCGCGTGCGGAGACGTGCGTTTTCTCCTGCACATTCTGTGGGTTTTTTTCTCCTGCACCATCGTGTAGACTTGTAGAGATACACATTCGTATACCTTTTACGGATGGGAGGACTGCGGGGAAAATCTCATTCTTGGCAGCTCGACGAGGCCCGCAGCCCCTGAAGTCAGTGCCTGGTAGCGGCGCAATGTCAACGCGAAAACATAAGTTGGAAAAAAAAAACAATCGAGACAAGTAGGCAAAATTGACAAACGACGAAAGCGATGCTAGAAAATAAAACCTTCACAATGCTTCGAATCGAATGCACTCATGTTGGTATAGTATCAGGTCAGTGTATACATTTCACGAGAGAGAGAGAAAATAATGCAGAGAAAGGCAGGGAGGTTAACCAGAGGTAGTTCCGGTTGGCTACCCTGCGCAGGGGGAAGGGTTAAGAGGGATAAAAAGAGAAACAGAGTAGAAGGGGGAGATAGAAAGGGAGACAAGCACAAACAAAGCGCGTACACTACAGAGCGGTAGGAGGCGGCATTCTTAGAGTCTGTCGTGAAGCCCCGTAGACCGCAAGAACCTTACTAGCGCGTGTAAGGCCTTCAACGCGGATGTCCTATCGGAGCATTGGCCTAAAGCTTTTAGTTCTGAAAGTGGACGATTGTCCAACTGGTCCAGTACACTGCACATCACTTGTCTCTCAGCACTGTATCGCGGGCAGACACAGATAATGTGTGCGAGCGTCTCGTCGATGTTACATGTGTCGCACGTGGGGCTGTTGGCCATTCCTATGAGGAAAGCATAGGCGTTTGTAAAGGCAACGCCTAGCCACAGACGGTAGAGCATGGTCTGTTCACGTCGTGGTAATCCAGGCGGGAGGTGCATCCGTATGTCCGGAGACAATGAACGCAACCGACACATGGTGAAAACATTTGAGTCCCACAGGGGCAAAGTACACTCACGGGACATCAATCGCAACTCAGCCGCAGCGTCTGATCGCGAAAACGGAATGACGACTCGCTGACCACTTTCATGTGCAGATCGGGCGGCTTCGTCGGCGTGGTCATTCCCGCTGATGTTACTATGTCCTGGAAGCCACTGAAAGATTATGTCGTGTCCCTTGTCATAGCTTTGATGATATATGTGCCGAATTTCTGAGGCCAGTTGTTCATTCGGTCCGTGGCGCATTGGGCTTCGTATGCACTGAAGGGCTGCCTTGGAGTCACTAAAGACTGTCCATTGTTGCGGAGGCTTCTGCTTAATGAAATCACGAATTTCACGAATCACATCACGAATGGTACTATTGGTATCACATTTCACGAATGGTACTATTGGTACAACGAGATATGTACATGTTCATTAATTGATAGGTAATTAAGATAGAAGGCAACGTGTGCCTTAATCACTGTTCTCCTAATTTAAGTCGACACATAGGGGTCAGCACTCTCCATGTCTTGTTGGGTTGTGCGACACCCTTTCTTGTAACTTCGAAAAGTCTGCAAATACACCGAGCACAAAGCGTTTGTTTTCAAACTGCGGAATGACGTATTATTTCTGTTCTAGTAGTGCGGACTCGGTTGACTTTTATTTAGTTGAATATCGTTAAAAAATAATGTTGCGCTTAGCGCTGCTCTGTTCCTTCTCAGATTTTGCAGCAAGATCGAGTTTTATGGTCCGGGTCGTTCAATATATTACTTGGCACTTTTACTTGCCTGTCCTTAAGAAAGAAAATGCCGAGTTGCCTTCGTCTAGGCCCGTCGCTAATAAGTGGTGCCCAACATATGGCGGCTACAGCGTGGCGCGTTTTTTTCCATAGCGTGCTGTATGGCAAAGCATGGCCTTCAAGATTGGTTCCCCCCACTTGTTTTGAGGTGCGATGTGGACATTACGAAGGCGCAGAAGAAGGCAAATTCGCATTTATTTCTTGAAAACAAGCGCCAATTGTGTTATACTGAACGATCGTGGCCATAAAAGGCGATCTTGCTGCGAAATTTGAGCAAGTACAGAACAGCAGTAAGCGCAAAATCTTTTTTTTTTTTTCATGTGGAGGGAATACGCGCGTATCTGTACATAGCTTTTGGTCCACGCTAAATGGTTCCAGATGATCAGAAATAATTTGGCGCCCCTAATTAAGGCGTCTCTTGTAGCCCGTGTTGCTTTGGAACGTCTTATAATGGGAAACGAAAGGCAACTTAATGGAGAAGCGCTTTCAACCGTTCTTCCTTTCTTTCTCTCTCTCTTTATTTCTTAGCCTCGGCCATGGAAACCCGCCTGAGTACCGAAGGAAACTTGCAGTGACGTCTCCATCAGATTTAAATGGTTATGCCAGCATATGTGTTCTTATGTTAATCTGATGCGCGCCGACCGGCTAAAGCTAGGGGAAGCGAATCTGACGAAAGAAATTCTGGGCAGCCACATTTCCCGACAGCGCTATTTTTGCGCCGTGTAATTGTTGAGCGTGCTTGTCTGAGTTGACAGGTGGAAAATGTAATAGAAATAGTAATAATAAAAGCCGCGATGTCAAGATTGCCTGTCACTATACGGCGAGAAACCGTGCTGAATGTCACGTCACGCGAAAGTGAAAGTATCCCCGAAAGTGATCGATCGAGAGCACGGCTCCTGGGTCGTCATCCAAACGAGATCTGAAGTGTGAAAAAGCTGTGGTCGCGATCACTTCAATCCTATGACACTTATCGTTTCTGCAGTAACACACCGCGTTATATTATTTATTTTCTCTTTTTTCTTCTTTTTCACGTTTAGTATTCGGAACCGTGCGAAAAATATAACGCAATTTATTTATTTATTTTTTTTTTTATCTTTCTGAGCATGCATCGAGCTCGACCACCTAGCGTTTGAGCAATGGAAAAAAGCAAACCATAACCCTCATGCAATATTTCGTAAGCGGGCTTTCCCACACATATAAAATCTGAATTGGTGCAGCAATCCATGACAATGGCTGAGCGTGGAAGGGCCGGCCAGGTAGAACAAACAATACATAATCGTAGACACCATTGCACAAGGCTGGCGGTATTCCACGACGTTGCACCATCCCACATTCTCCGTTGCGCGCTGTCATAGGCCGCACTTCTCACGACCGCTCAAGGGGCAAGTGAAAAGAAACGATGTACACACAGTCGTGTATATATATATATATATATATATATATATATATATATACATATATATATATATACCGTGTGTTTCAGCGAACGCTTTCACAATTTTTAAAGGTTGCCCGTAGCAGATAGCACAATTCTAGTCCATGAGCTGGCCTACTCGAAGAGGTGGGCATTACTTGCACAAAAAAATTGAAATGCATAATCGACTAATTAAACAAAATGCATGATTTATGTTTTTAACTAATTACTTTATGGCCCATGTTGCAATTTACAAATTCTAGTCGTGGAGTTCGCACGGCGGATGTACTTGGAAACGAATTCTCAGAATAGCACCAGTTTCGAGATATTAATTCCTGAACTTTTCGGAGAAATGCATTGGCGTTCCAGTTACTTTCTTAACAAAACGTCGTTTATGCATTCAAGCAGAAATGTGCCTTGCGAACTCTAGGGCTAGGAGGAGGAGGAGGAGGAAAATAAGAGAGAAGGCAGGGATGTTGACCAGAATCACAGCTAGAATTTGTACATTGCAACGTGGGCGATAAAGCTATTAGTTAAACAGTTAATTAGCAAAATTTTGTTAATTAGTCGATTATGCATTTCAATTTTTTTTCTTTTGCAAGTAGTGTCCGCCGCTTCCAGTATACCACCCCAGGAACAAGAATTGTGCTATCTGCCACAGGCAACGTTTAAGAATTTTTGAAAGTGCTCGCTGAAGCACCACGTATATATAGACACTTCTCACCGCGCTCCCTTGGGCGCTGCCATGTTTGATCACGTGGTGACGCTTCCACTGCCTGTCATAGCCTCAGTCTTAAAGGGCCCCTCACACCAGGTCTGGCCATTTTGAGCTGACAAGCGCAGAGCATACAATGCGCAATAACGACCGTGTCTGCAATGTGTATGCAAAGTCAGGGCTCCGCGCCTATTGGCTCTCGCCACAGGCCACTTCCGCTAGCATGGCGGCAGCCAGGGCCGCGGCCTCCGACGCTGCGTTTAGCTTAGGTTTGGTTGGGTTAGATTAGCGTAAAAGGCCATAGTGTAGCGCGACGTATTCTCATAGCGGTTGCAGGGGCGTCGAGCGCCACCGGGGGCCATTCAGCCACTTGCTTTCAACCGCGGTTGCTTCTAGATTTTCAAGATGAGGCTCGGGCACTACTACGGTCCCTACTGCTCCCGCGGAAACATCTGTGGTGTTATTTTCAAGGTACATCGCCGTAAGGCGCGAGACAGCTATGATCCGCCTCGACTGACTTATCACGAGCGCTGCAAGTGCGAGAAAGTCTGTCCGACTCAGCGGTCGCCAAATGGGACGTCAGTGCCCGCTGCTTCACCTGTTTTACCGCGCCAGCGTCCGAGCGTAAGCAAACTCGACCCCACAACGCAATGCCGGCACGCCTAGGGACAAACGTATACAACGCGCGCTAAGAAACCTCCTCCGTATGCCTAGACAGAGTCATATATTCAACGAGCAAATGCCCCACATTTTCTCTCTCGCGCTCGCTCTTACTCGCGCTTGCGTGCAAACGTCGGGCGATCCCTCAAATGACCATCTCGTCAAATGACCATATCGTCTATTTCGGTGGCTGTCGTCGACACTGACTAGGTAAATGAAAAGAAACTGTAACCAAAGCTTTGGATGACATTGTAAATGTCGCATATACATTATTACGCTCAGTCTAAATGGTGCGAGCACTGCTGTACGTATTTTTTTTCTCGTATCTATGCGTACGACACGCTTTTGACAATTTGGTTGTGTTTCAAGTGCGTAAACAACATTATATATCATTGTGTTGATTGCTACGCTTCATTTCCCTTGCACTCGATGTTGCTCTTTGCTAATGTTTGTACGGTCCGTACTTTCTTCCTTTTCATTTCTCTGCTTTTACATTTATTACAGCTTATTGTTACAAGGTGTGTGATCTTGTTATATACTAGTATTTGTACGCGTTGCTTAGATATACTTTTATGTACGTTTGCCCCTCCTGCTTGGGCCCTTTTCGGGCCTGCAGTTCTCTGTAAATAAATAATTACGAGCGCGAGCAGCGCTAATAAGATGTGCAAATGTAAAGGCACATAGGAAATGGCACGTTGCGCTTTTTAATGTCCCTTTACCTTCGTCCGTGTCCTTAAAAAGCGCTATTCCCGCTCGAATATGAACAGCCAACTAGCCGATGCTTTCACGTTAATAAGACCACTCTGTGCTCTCTCTCTCTCTCTCTCTCTCTACCCTGTCTCGCTACCCTTCCCCCAGTGCAGAGTAGCAAACCGGACGTGCATCTGGTTAACCTCCCGGCCTTTCCTCTCTTCTATTCATCTCTCTATCTCCTTCTCTGAGCACTAGAAAGCAGGGCTAAAAACGTTTCCAAAGCAATGCTTGTGCAAACTTTCTACTTCTTAATTAAATCAGGATCACTACTCTTTGCTTCGTTTTTACTTTATTTGTAGATCACTCTGAAGTCGCGGCTCGTCACATTTCTGTGTCAGTAACGTTTTTCGGTGCGATGAAATCTTGTTACTTATTTTTAACCTAATAGCTCCCGAGTGTGCTCAATTGCAGTAAGTTTATTTTTGCCGCGCTCCGGGCTTATAAACATAGATGCTGTGAATTTTTTTAGTAATTTGTAGATCAGACGTAATATCGACTTGTCACCCATTTACATTGTGGCTCGTAACTAAACGGTCGCCTTCGAACATTGGTATGTAAACGAGCCATTGATCGGCATACGCACTATTAAGTGCCCTCATTTCTAATACGAAGGCGAATCAGGAAGTCTTGGCCCCTATCTTTTATTAGCCAAAATAAGGCACATACAGGTAATTACAAATATACGTACTGTTCTACATACACTATTTTTCCACATAGTCCATACACCGGTTCAGACCCCCCATTTGTCCCATCGCAGCACTAAATTTGATATGCCCTGTCCTCAGTCAGCGACACACGCAGCCTACCCCGAACGCTCATTGCCATGCAAGTCTTCACGGCATTTTGCGAACTCACAACACCACCACCTCACACATCTCAAAGCGAGACACCTTTCCCCATACATGAGCTGCATTCCCCTGTGGATTTCGATGGACGTTCGTCCCTTGCTTCATAGAAAACGAATCAACTTCCGTACGGCGTGGACGCGTGAAGCACAACCGCCATCTTCAACAACTAACAGCAGCGCCTTGCCGCGGAACTACCCGCAGACAAGACGGGCGCGTCCAAGAAAGGTCCACTGCTCGGAATGGATATGTTGACTTCGCATTTACAGCCGTAATTTGGCTAAAAATAAGGGGCAAATACTTTCTGATCCGCCCTCGTATACATGAGTAACTGAGTGGGAGTGAGCGCGAGTCTCGGTAAGATTGAGTGAGGAAGGGTGGAAGTGAGAGGATACTCGGGAAAAAAAAATCTAACGTGAGTGAGTTTCGACTAATTTTGATGAGCCATATCTGGCGACCATCATTTTACGCGAATTTTACATTTGATTAGAAATAATCGTGAAACTGTTCCGCTACAGCAAAACCGTGGTCTAAGGTAAATGATGATTCAACATCCCAACAAGACAGAAGGTACAGTCAAGCAAGCCATTAACGTCATTCACGAGTAACACATCTTTTTTTCGATACTTCTACAACGCGTGACAGCTACCTAACCAGAAAGCGTGCTTGTCTGAAGTATGTACACACAGCTGATCTAGCAGATGACGGTGAGCACATCTATGTTGAGCTCAAACTAAAGATTCGAACTTGCGGGGCTGCTACTTAGAAATATTCTCTGCGCTGCGCTGACGTCATTATTCTACACCTTTGTTTCAGTTGTATATGGCACGTTATATGATAGAGCGCGCATTATAACGGCAACAATGTCGACGGGAACAATATTTTGAACAACGGTAGTGCGGCAGTGGCACAGTTTCAGTGCGCAAATGCATGCACAGTGCATTTTGGTTTGAGCCAGGAAACCACATGAATCAAATTATGGGGTTTAACATACCAAAGCCTACGCATGTAGGCTATACGAGAGAGGCCGTAGTGAGGGTCTCTGGATTCTTTTTCTTTTATTATTCGGGATTCATCTCAACCACTTCGTGTTTCTTTTTAATGTGCACCTAAATTTAAGTACAAGAAAATTTTTGCTTTTCTCCAGTAAAGAAACGCGGCCGCCGCGACCTGGAATCGAACATATCGAACCACCGCTGAGGCAACGCAATGGATCTAGGCACGAAATGGCTAGGCGCGCATGTGGCGCCATCTTGTTTCCGTCGTGAGCAATCTAGTCGGCTGTCTTAGCGGTAACTTAATCTCTCGAAAAGGTGACACTGTAGGGCAGAGGAATTAAAGGGCAAACTAAATCGATGTATCTTTAACACACCCTTGCAAAAATAAGCTACGCGGGAACATTTAAGTCCAGCTCCATTGAGCCTAAATTAATCACGTTCACCGTGCGCGGCTGCTCAACGCAGTGAACCCAGGCACCCATTTTCGCAAGCACACTCGCGTGTCCTTTGCTTTTCTTGGAATTTGGCTGCGTTTTTTTTTTCTGTAAGTGGGCGTCGTGTCGAGCTTTATATTGTCAGGATCCGTTACTTCAAGACAGCTTATTTTTCCCGCGCAGTTTGCAATATTCTCTGCGGGTGGCTCAAGAACAAAGGACTGAGTAATATTTCAAGCGCGCAAGATGATCAATCTTCAAGTGACGTTCGCAATAAAAATGTTCACGCATTCACCTACACACCCCAAGGCGTTCGCGCCGCCGGCTCGATTGCTCAACATTCCTCAACTGCTTATTCAAACAACAGTCACGGTAATTTTGCAGCATTTCGACATCGGTTAGGGGACTAATGAATGCGACTTCGAGGTAATATATATAAGTGCAATAACTGCGCTTGCGCAAACGACTCAGCAAGGAAAACATGAATGCCATATGCCAGAAATCGGCTGCAATGCTTTTACTCACCCAGAACTGCTCCTTAAACATATATGAGTATTCGTTCAGCCTATATACACAACGCCGCCTTGTTGATGCGCAGGTCTGACGGCCGCATTGCATCATGCGTAATCCTTCGCGTTGAGATCACATATGGAAAAGACTGTGGTAAGTCTGGAGTAAGCAGACGTCGCCAAAACTGGCGGCCGCAGTTCTTGTAAACGTCGCACAAAGTACGCCAACACATGCTGGTGTGCATGTAATACCTTGCGGCAAATATTCGGAGACAAAGGATAAATGACGTTCAAATAGCGCACCATGTTTTCGTTACGACACAATCGTAGTGCGTGCCGAATGCCATGTCTGTGCGATGTTTGATATTTGAGTAATGATCCAGCAGTTTAGCCGGAAAACCTGAGCGACGCAGTGTACTATCATTTCGTATGTCGCACATTCGTTTCAGTTTCACGCTTGATGCACCACACTTCATCACGTGAAGTATGCGAAAACAATTCGCGTAGTGACTATTCGACTCGAGCACCGAATCGAATCAATAGCATAATATTCTGGTCAGTTCGATAAGGGACACGCAAAACAGAACGGGCGCCGCCCATGCGGGCACCTCGGCCTATACTTAAGAAATTAAAATTAAATTATGGGGTTTCACGTGCCAAAACAACGATTTGATTATGAGGCACGCCGCAGTGGAGGACTCCGGAATAATTTGTACAACCTGGGGATCTTTAACGTGCCCCCAATGCATGGGACACGGGCGTCTTTTGCATTTCGCCCCCATCGACATGCTGCCACCGCGGCCAGGATTTGATCCCGCGACCTCGTGCTTAGCAGCGCAACACCATAGACGCTAAGCCACCATGGCGGGTACTTACGAAATGAACCAACGAGCCCGAACCAAACTTTCATTGCCCTAGATCAGCGTCAACGTGTTCCTGCATCGAAAGAACACAGTCGCCGAACAAAAGAAATGGCTCGCACATGACAACGTATCACTGGAGTGTCCGTCGAGGAGGCCAAATGCGCCCGACAGAGCACAGCGGCCGGACAGCCGTAAAGGGAAGACCGTGCTAGCTGCGCTACAAAGCTACTGTATGGTAGTTACGACGACGTGGGCAAAGCGTGCGCTGTTTATGTGGCCGCATCGGTCTGATGGTCGCCGCCGCGTACCTCTCTCCGGCGCCTGGGTGGAGCGGTTCGTCACGAGGAATGGCACCACGCTACGCTGTCCCGAAGTTTGGTTCGCTAAAACGGGGCTGAACCTTACGTTCGGTGAGGCCGACCGGCTCGGCACGAAAGAAGTGTGGTAAGGCTACAGTGCTGGCGTAGCCCGTCAGCGAAGCCGAAGAGAGCAACAGTATGTGTAGTGTTCACATGGGTTTACGACCTGGCTGACGCTGCTGTTATACCGCACACTAGCGCGAATCATCGAAGTTTTCTTTTGCTTTAGTTCATTTACATTATTTATTATTTTTTGTGTGGTACAAACTGCACCGAAGACAACGTTACGTGTAGTAGCTATTAAACAACTGCCACAATTTCAGTGCAGCTACAAAACACGTGGCGTGGAAGTTCAAAATAATTAAGCCACTGACAACGCAGAAAAATCTGTTCAAAAATAAATTCCACCCAAAAGGAAAGCAAAGATAATGAAGTCCTATCAAAAGAGCGAATGCGGTCGCAATGAACGCGATATAATTAAATTTTCTCGCGCACTAGTACTGCGGGTTTCAGACCATGATTACCAAGTCGACAGGCGCCCACTGAAGCAGAAAAACGGGGTAGAAAAGAGGAAGACAAAAGAAGGCAGTGCACAAAAACTTTTTCACTGCTTTTTGATATATTTCATGCTTAGCCCCCCTCCGCGTCCAGACTGCTCACCTCCCTCCTCCTCCTCCTCCTCCTCCTCCTCCTCCTCCTCCTCTCTCTCTCTCTCTCTATGATTTTCCCACTCGCTTTTTTTTTTCTTGTTCTGTCACCTCTCAAATCGATGTTCTTTCATTTCTGTTTATAAAACGTAGCACGGAAACGAAACTGCTCTGAGAAAGGAGGCAGCGTGAAGGCATTTCCCCCACTTGATTCAGCCTCTCTCTCTCTCTTTTTCACCGGCACGTCGCCTTCCAAGTACAAGCAGGGACAGCTATTGGTTTAGTGCCCTGGTGTGGGCGAGTGTCCTCAAAAAGAGAAGCGATGTCAGCGGGCAACAAGGCGCGCCAGTGTAGAGAGCTCGCGCCGCTCTCTGGCCTTCATCAATTTACCCAGGGCGGCCAAAACGGGCAGTCGACTGATGGCTTTGTAGCTTTGCTTTTCTGCCTGGTTCTAAGCTGAAGTCCGCTGCCGTGTTTCAAGTCGCACCGCACCTTTCCTGCTTCTCCATCGATCGCGATACACCATCCATAGTAAACCCCGCTAAAATTGAGCCGGCCGCGAAGTGCCCCAATTCGACACGTCCAGCCAACTTTCCTCTATTTGGCCACTCTCACCTGCTGGCCCTACTCCCTCATTCTTCTTTTTCTTTTCTTGTTTTTTTTTCACTGAACCATTTATTCGGGGAGGAGAGAAATAAAGGAGAAACTTTTCGAACGTTTTCGTGGAAGGAATGTTTTCTTTGTCGACAAGTGTAATCGCCACAGATCATATCCTGATTTCTTACCTAAACAAGGTCGGCAGTGCACGCACGGTTTTGAAAAGATTTTTTTTTTTCGACTGGTTCTTTTTTCGACAAGAGCCTTGTTGGAAAAGAAACGGTGCGCGTTCTGCGCTCTTGTAGCTTCCATACAAAATTTCCACGTCCGCGGTCAATTCATGAACGGAACTGGGGCACTATAATGTAAAACTATTCCAAACTTTTCTATTCCATTTCTGCAATCAGCCCTCCGCGATTGGTCAAAAACTTTTTTGGACCACCCCCACTTCACCTGCCTGTCACGCGACGTCACAAAACCGCAAAAACTCACTGCGTCGAAGTGACGTGTACGCTTTAAAGACGCATTAATATGCCGAACAAATCTGAATTTTCTTCTGAATAGCCGCAGGCTGCCCCGTTCGAAAAGGAATAAAAGATGGCTGCCGCCGATCGCTCAGACATTGGCCACTCGCAGCTGCCGGAGAGCATGGACTTATTTGCGCATAGAAAAACTTTTGCGTGGCCATGTAAAGTTTTTGAGCATTTTCGGCACGTTTACGACCTCGTTCTGCCAACTCTTCTTTGCTGAGGATCCGTTTTAGCGTCATTCTGAAGCTTCCGTTGCATGCCGCCGCGACTGTCGACGAGCCACCGTAAACTAAGTAAGGGAAAGCGGACCAATCACAGACGGCAGCAACACCCTCTTCATGCGATTATCAATTTTCAGTGCAGTGGCTCGGCCCCATCGAATCCCTCTTTACTTGAGCGTGCTCCTCGCCTCTTGTCAGCCAATTAGATGAGACAAGCCGCTCAGTGTAGGCAACGTTATGCGTTTTTCAAGCAACCAAATGTGACCTCCTATGAACGAGGAGAGAGTTTGATTTGTCAGTTCAGACAACCCTGCGGGTGACCGCCCGATGCCTGCGTCGGCGGTTACGCAAATTTGACGCCAGGAGATTGGAATAAAATCTTATTGGAATAGTTTTACGTTACAGGGCCCCTGTATTTCGTTTAATGATGTTCGAGCTGCGCCCTGCATAGGCATGCCCGTGTTGTAACGACGCCTTCCGGCTAATTGCGTAACGATGATAAAGGGACAAAGTGACATACACAAAAATAGTGTCTGCATTGAACAAGTTTCGCTACGCAAGGGTTAACAGTTGTACGGCAGTTACGTGCACCACATCCCACAGTGCAAGCGAAAGCGGTTCGCAGTGCGTCCCACGTTACATAAACAATGGCAGGCCGTGCTGCTCAGACAGTTTTCGCGTATTATTCCGGTAATGCCAGGCCTTGGCGATGCCTTATGAAAAACCAAAAACTATTTACTTGGTTTACAATGGCTCTTCCAGAGCAAAAATAACGATAACGTTCATTCGCAAAAAGGCAAATAAACTTTACACATTGTGTAATGCACGACAAGCAAGATTAGGCTAAGTTGTAACCCACAGAAATCGTGACAAAATAAAGTTCTGCTCCTCCTATAGTGCGCAATCTCAGACTGAATTTACATAATTCACATCACAAGTCAGTCGCGCAACGCTTGCACTCGCAAGACACATGACCGGCATATGCACGCTGCGCGTGCTGTGGACGACATCCTGTGGTGCGCGACTTGGGGTGCTGGCGACATGCACCCGTATCGTTTAATGCGATTAGCATTCTTTGCCTACTTCAGGCACTTTGAGTCTATCTGTCTTATACGCCGACCCGGTGACCCAAGTTGTCTAAGCATGGGTCACTCGGTATGTGCCGTGGTCGTGATGCCACCCAAGGTCGTACCATCGTCGTCATCTGACGCTCGCCATACCGTTATTGTCACGCTGTCTTTCTACCGTCGCCATCATTCCAACAACGTCATCCAATTGTTGTCACGCCGTTATCGTTGTAGGGGTTGGGGGACGGACGTCGGGATGAAAAACCCAAACTTGGGAGGATTTATTCTACATTATATACAGGGAGGTGAGCGTCAACTAACATTCGTATACTCATAACGGGCCGGCAGCAACTCGGACGCTGCGGCCCGCGGCAAGAAGTTCGAGAGAGGTGAATCAGGGAATCAGGGAATGTCCCAGAATGCTCAGGTCTCTCTGGAAGGCTTCTTATAAACCCTTCGAGCACTGTAAGTCACGTCATGTTTGACCAATGGGAGAGTCCGCTCCGATGACGCCACTTTCAGCCAATGGTAGGCGCCCGTGTCGCGGTGTCACACCTGGCGGCTCTCTGCGGTCTTGCCTCGCAGACTGACAATGCACTTCTAACGAGGAGAAGGGGAGGGCTGCTCATGCTCCATTGTCGGATGCCCACCTGCTAATCCCGGCGGCGCACGAACTTGTTGGCACGTGAACTTGTTGCCTTAAACTTGTTTGCTCGGCCGCTCCTCTGGAATGTGCTTTCCTGCTTCGGCATTCCTCAATTAGCTGTGCTGCAATCCGATGTGGTCTGGGGAACTCGAAGTAATCGCAGGAAACAGCTCCATATCTAACAGCTCGTCCTCGCCCCGGTTGTTCTGAATGGCCGGTGAACTCAATTCGCTGGCCATGAGGAACGCTGAAAGAAGCTGCAGGGTACTGGGGTCGAGCCTCGTTTGACAACCCTCGGGATCCTGGGCCCTGGAGAACATACGTCAAACAAACCAAACAACACAGCGCTGCACCACGCGTAAGCGCAGGCTCTTCACCCCTGACTCGCCAGGCTATTACTGAGTCAAAATCAACCCTGATCTTTTAGTTCCCCAATTTTGACAAACAGTTCCAACCACCCTTCCAAACAGCCATCCATTTCTCCTCGAATGCCGACAAGACCAGAGTACTATTGTTGTTGCAAAACAAAAGGGTCGTTGACGATGCAAACAACAAATGAAAACAGCCGAACATAACTTAAGTGGCCTAACTACACGAACAGCATGTTTCCAATCTATCGCAGTGGCGTACTTATCGCACGTAATGGTGCCACTGAACAATCTGGTCAACCTCACAAGCACGTAATCACAAGCGCACCAGCCTTGTGGTCACTAAACAGAACGCGTACTTGCATTGTAGGCAAACTTTTCATTCACGCTTACTCACGTTTCTTTCCTGAAAGTCCTACAGGACACGTGACTTAAACGAACAATTAAACTTGCGGGACTTACACACACCGCAGAACCCTTAAACTAATGCGTCTTCTACTAACTCTTTCCACGCACGCTCACTAAAGAAGTCAGAATACGGCTGCCCTCCACACATACTAGCAACCCAGTCATAAAGTCTGCTTCCTTCCGTCCACACAGGACACGCGCTAATGGAACGAAGAACGCCTCTCAGTGCAACTCATGCACTCACTGAAAATCTACGCGCTTAACCTTAGAAAATTCAAAACAGTTAAAAAGAAAGAAGGTTAACTAAAACACACGCGCGTTACGATAGGCCTCTCAACAATAACCTTGACCCTCAGGTTACTCATACACACAAAAAAAAGCCTATCTACTTATTAATGAGCATCTCGCGAGACTACATGTTTACTTAAAACGCATCTTTCAAATCTCGAGCTTCTCAAACGAAAATACAAACAAAGCTCATACCTTTACACCTTGAAAGAAATCCTAGTCTCAAATCGCGAAAAACTTTCCGATGCTCAAAATAAAAAAAACAAGACACTCCATTTCTACGGAAGGGCTCTTCGCCTCCCTTTCCAAACGCTTATGTCTGACTCATACTCTGAGCCGTCCTCGAGCTGGTCGCGGCTTGAAAACTGCTCTGGCTGCCGAGAGACAACAAAACGGCTGACTAACTATCAGCTCCCCCAAGACGTTACGGTCTCCTGCCAATTTGCGTCCCCGCGCCCCGCTTTCAACACGAACTCGATTGACCGCGTCGCTACTCCCCACCTGGTCTCGTCCTGCCACCTTGCGTTTCTTCGAACTGCACGCTGAGCTGTGAAAAGAACTACGGAACGACGAGGAGTTTAACTGCCTCGTGCCCTTTGTCCGCGTCCGTGCAGAACATTCTTCGCGGTCCCCCTTTGACCGGTGGCTTGAGCGTTTTCGATGCGTCAACATCGTCCGAGACGACCGCATCTTTTTCCTCGCGCCCTGCCGATTTGGGTTTCTCGCCATTTTTGGCGGCGCTACATTAATTACCGTCTTTCGGTCTTTACTGCGCTTCTTTTTACGGCGCTTTCTCTTTGCACTCGCTTTCCTGTCGCCTTCTCGTGCCTCGTGCTGGCCGGTACACATTTCGTCGGCCCGGATCGGTCTCTTACCCGCACAGTCTGAGTGATTTACATTTAAATCTACTCTCACTTTGCCTCGACTGGCGGACAGCCCAACCGACTCTGGCACAATGCAGCAGGCTTTACTCGAGTTAGACAACTCGCACTCTTGCGAACTGCCCTCTGCTACATTGCCCAGCTCACGCTGTGCATCGGCACACAGCCCGTCGGTATCGATCGCTGTCTCACGCGCACACTCCGAATGATTAACTGAATCATCCCTATCTAGGCTATCTACACTGGTGGAGAGCCGCACCGATCCCTGAACAATGCAGTTGTTCTCTCGTGGACTACGGAGCTCGCCATCCCGAGTACTACTCTCAACTACATCGCTCAGTTCGCACTTCACTTCTGCACGCAGATCTGACCTGACATGGGTGCTCGCTTCTGTCGGGTCAGAAGTACCCTTTTCTTCGCTAGCAACCTCGCTAACATTACCAGCGACGCACACGCTCGGTAACTGTGCCAATTTGTTCGCAGCTGGCCTAGCTGTATCCACAGTCATATGTTGGCACAGCACCTCGTCGCTCTCACTCTGGCCATTAACGGCCTCTGTTGCCACTAAGGCATCGTTAGCAGCTAGCCCTTTCCCTTCACTTATGAATCGGCAGCCAATCTCACAGGCACTACTCTTTTCGTCGGCTTCTGGCGAAAATCCGCTCGATGCTGCCTCATTCTTTCGCTCTGTACTACCTACAGAATTCTCAGACAGCCGTTGTCTCTGTGCCAATAACTGATCACAATGCTGTATCTCTTTGATCAGTGCTGCCTTCTCTCTCTCATACTTTTGTTCACGCTCAAGCTTACGTTCCTGATACTCACGTTTGCGTTCATTCTCACGTTCGTGACGCTGACACCTAAGAGTAAGTTCTTGAAGCTCCTGCTTCCGTTCATTCTCGCGTTCTTCACGCTTAAGCTCACTCCTAAGTTCACGACGCTTCCGCAAACGTACACGACGCTCTCGCTCCCGTGGTTCCTGTATCACCTCCCAAGCAAGCTCAATGCTTTTATCATCATTGCCACTATCATTAATCGCCTTTATGATAGCTGGCGTTTTCATCCGTTCGTCCGCCTCAACTCCCAAATCGTCGCACACCAACAACAAGTCTAACCTCGTCAACCTTCTAAGATCCATGGCAGCTGCCCCGACAGGTGGTTAAAACTGTTTTCCTTAATTAATTTGTGCAAACACACAATGCAACAAACTCCCGATTCCCAGAACTATCAAAATGAACACACAACATTTGAGTCTGGCGAATCATAAGGAAAAAAACCACGCGCTCACTTACGGTTGCAGCACCCTGCCATCCGGTTCATTCGTCCGCTTTTCCCGGTTCCTCCGGACTCCCTGGGTCGAAGACTCGCTCCTTCTTCGCTACTCCCAGTTTCTTCGGACCTCTTTCGACGAAGGTTTATCCGTAGCGCTGCCACCAGCTGATGCATTCGGAGGCGATCTCACCGCTGCCAACCAGATGTAGGGGTTGGGGGACGGACGTCGGGATGAAAAACCCAAACTTGGGAGGATTTATTCTACATTATATACAGGGAGGTGAGCGTCAACTAACATTCGTATACTCATAACGGGCCGGCAGCAACTCGGACGCTGCGGCCCGCGGCAAGAAGTTCGAGAGAGGTGAATCAGGGAATCAGGGCATGTCCCAGAATGCTCAGGTCTCTCTGGAAGGCTTCTTATAAACCCTTCGAGCACTGTAAGTCACGTCATGTTTGACCAATGGGAGAGTCCGCTCCGATGACGCCACTTTCAGCCAATGGTAGGCGCCCGTGTCGCGGTGTCACACCTGGCGGCTCTCTGCGGTCTTGCCTCGCAGACTGACAATGCACTTCTAACGAGGAGAAGGGGAGGGCTGCTCATGCTCCATTGTCGGATGCCCACCTGCTAATCCCGGCGGCGCACGAACTTGTTGGCACGTGAACTTGTTGCCTTAAACTTGTTTGCTCGGCCGCTCCTCTGGAATGTGCTTTCCTGCTTCGGCATTCCTCAATTAGCTGTGCTGCAATCCGATGTGGTCTGGGGAACTCGAAGTAATCGCAGGAAACAGCTCCATATCTAACATCGTCATACCGCATTCGTCATTCCAACGGCATCATTCCTTCTTCGTCATTTCATCGTCGTCACTGCGTCATCATACAGTCGTCGTCATGCCGTCATGGTCATCACAGACACTGCCAAGCGAGTATCATAGCAAAGTGACCCCGTCCTGGAGACAGTGTATGTCGCAGATAGCCGATACAATGGAAGCTTCAGAACGATCACTACAGATTCTAAATAAAGGTGTCTTCAGCAATCGGTATGACACTACATTGGTTGAATGTTGATCGCATTAGCGTCGGTAGTCATCGCGAGATGGGTTCTGCCGGAATTTGTCTTTTCTTTCTTTCTTTCTTTCTTTCTTTCTTTCTTTCTTTCTTTCTTTCTTTCTTTCTTTCTTTCCTTCCTTCCTTCTTTCTTTCTTTCTTTCTTCAGGGAAAAGGCAGGGAATGGCATTTCGTCATCAATAAAACATACCGACTTGAATTTAGAAGGTTACGAAGAACTTGTATCGCATATGACTTGTGACATAGCAGGGTTATTGACGTTTGCTGTTATCGGGAGCTCTTCGCAAGGCGACCAGTGACCGTGTACTAGGTGTGTTCTTTCTTTAACGCAGAAAGGCCTGTGCTGCCATATTCTACAACGTCTAAGTGACCTAATTTCTTGTCCTTCTTGTCATACATGTTCACTGTCTATGGGCAACGCAGGTAAGGCTGTTGAGTGTAAAGTGTTTATTATATATGTAAATGGAAATCAATAAATAAGTAAATAAAATTAGACAAGAGTGAAAGTCGAGCGGCTCTTTGTCGACTTAGCTCGAATCATTAGAAAAATAAGACGCACTTGCATCGAGTGTCTACAGTTCCCTTGCATGACCTAAAAGTCTCGGTCTCAACTTTCACCGCAACCAACAGACCGATTGTCGATTCCCTATTTGTGTTTTACTTTGGAAGGTACCTATTCACAACCAATGAGCATATTTAAAATGTAAGGCTTTTCACTCCGACATAGCGTAGACGCACGTAAATGCTTTTGCAACCAAAAAGTCAAAAACTTCTTTACATGGGAAGAACACAAAGCTTGCCGGGGGTATGTATATATTGATTAACGGCAGTTCCCTATCCATGGCAAAATGCGTAATGTTGCGTCGCCATGGATGAGCTTTACCTGTAGTATTACCCACCTGTAAAGGTGCTGTTAATGAAAACATACGTATGCAAGTACAGTCACTAGTTATTATGAAAGTTCCTTCGAGCCAGTTGCTGCATCATTTACACTCTCTTAGGCATTGGATCGATAGAGTCTCCGACTGTTGTGCAAAGGGAATTTGGCTAATGTTTACGTTGTCTTCCTGTTTTATGATTATCATTATTTTATGTAGCGGTTGTTCAACAACAGTGACAATGCACGACGAAAATTAGAGCGTTCCAAAGCAATAATTATAGGAAGACAGCTTCACGGATCCACTAAACATTAAACACAACTGAAGGCACAGCTTGAAAATGGGTGAGGTTAAAGGTATTATAAACATACGAGCCAATCAAAAGACGTTATGCAAAATTAGAAGCCCATGGAGTAATGCGCACTGAAGAGCAGGAAATGAAATTCAATATTGAGCTGCCGGGTTAGACCTGCGACTACGCCGCCGAGGACATATCCTTGAGGGTAAAAAGTATACACTGCACGACAGTCTGGATGCGTTCAACATAACGGCTCTAGTCGCTCACGTCCACGCACGCCATGGATGCGCAACAAAACATCCGTGACGTATGTGCGAGCGACATTACGAACGCACACGCGTTCTCTCTCCAGCTCATCCATGGCAAATACTCATGTTTCTCGTCAAGAGACGCTCGCGCAGTTTATGTGCTGTACTATTAACGAACGGTGCACTTTTTTATTATTATTTCATTTTTATTTCCTCCACAGGTGCGACTACGTGTGGGTTAAAGAACCAACAGTTGGGAAGTCTGGCCAAGAATTCTGCGGCATCAGGTCCAACCACACGATCCAGAAGTACGAGTCCAAGACCAAGCTAGTCTCCATAGACTTCCTGTACAGCTACTCGTACGCCGACGCCTTCAGCATAGAATTCACCGCGATCGGTGAGTCGACCTTCAAGGCTGAGCGCACACGGCGCGCGCCACTCTTGCCTTCAAGCGCGGCGAGAAAAACGCGCGCTATGGAAATTCCGCGCCAAAAGCTACGACGTCCAGCTCCGGCGGCAGAAAGGCTTCGCCACGCGCTGGCACACCGACGACGGTTGCAAAACGCAACGGCGCGAGTAGAAGCGCGTACCGCCGTAGGTGCTTCATAAGCACATGCAACGGTGCAGACTCCCACGAACGTGACAGACAGGCGAGAGGAGCTTACTTGGCGGTGTGTGCTTGATGCAATATGCAAGACTGCTGTCGCGCTGGCACAACGGCGTCGGCACTGAAAGCCGTGCAACGTGTAAATCCATGCATTACATTCACGCACCGATCCATTGACGTCGGCCGCTTTCTGCAGTTTTGTAACGTTGCTCCGATGTCGGCGGAGCGGAGGACACCGGCGCTAAACGATTCGCGATTGTTTTAAAAGTTAGGCGGAAACCAAAGGTCGTTCCCATTGTTAGACTTCCTCGTTCCCCTCTCTGTCTTTGTCTTGCAAAGTGGACCAGCGTCCATTCAGCTAGGACACCTTCTCCGACCGGAACTTGGCGAGTGAAGGGCAACAATGCGGAACATCATTAAGGGACTGATCACGCTCGGAAAGAGCATAGTGGACGGCTAGCACAAATCCATGCACTCACGAGCTACGAATGCTGGGTGCCAATAATTATTCAAAAAGGTCGAAGACCGCGCACACTACATACAGAGTGTCCCAGCTATAATCCACCAAGATTTAAAAATATGCAATGCCACATAACTGGACAGAACCAAGGATTTTTCCGTCGCTTGGAGATACTCAGATTACTTTTTGCATTCCGCCTAATCACATAATTTGTCTTAATTAATGAACGTCTCAAATAGTATAATTAGATTAAAAGTTTCAATGAGAAAATCGCAGAGCAACATGTATGAAAAACACACATTACAGATTTCTGTTGCTCAGTGCGTGCTACATAAACGTGTTTTTTCGATCGTGAAAGAAGTCCGCGAATACACGCAAGATTGCTGCGTGACTGGCCGCTAGAGACACTTTTTACGTAGGTACAAGGGCCGATGTAAAAGAAATGAACTGCATAAGGGATCGACGTCGGGCTAGTTCGTGTTGCATTTGAGCGGGGAAACCAGTCTATATGCTACACCAACTAGCCCAACGTCGATCCCTTATTCTCGGTCTGCCTCCCGTTATCTTAGGAGGTGTTGGGCTGGCTCAGGTGCATATATAAGTGTCGGCGCCGCGGTCCTTAATTGTGCAGACAAAGCGGATTCAGGGTAGCCTCCAGGGTGGACCCTCATCAAAGCATACATGAAAAGGGGGCAGGGCCCTACTTCTGGATCCGCCAGTACAACAAGGTATGGTCAAAGGTTGCCAAGACGAACTTTATTCCCTCACTGCCGCAGGTAACTTCTACGTACACGTTGGACAAGTGGACTACCAGCACAAGGGCGGCGCCTCAGGTTTCCTGGAGTCGCCACACTTTCCGGTCGGTTACCCGAGCGACTACAGCGTAGAGCACACGTTGCGCAACTTGGATAGCCGTGGATTCGTCCAGCTCGTCTTCACGGACTTCCAGCTCTCACCATGGTCCTACGTCGAGCTGCTCGACGGCAACGGTTCGCGCGTGGACGTGTACAACGGCAACACCTTTCGACCACCCATCGCCACTTCTGACGGGCCGGTCATGGTGCTGCGCTTCCGCGCCAACGACGAGTACCCCGACTTGGGCTTTCGAGCGAAGTACACGTTCGTCAACTGTGAGTGCAAGCACTCGACCTGCTTGGCCTTCTTCTAGAACGGGAAAAAAATGTGACCTTTGAAAACTAAACGAACACTGTAGTCGGATACAACAGTGAGTTTTATAATTAATCAGACAATTGGCATTACTTACTAACATTAACTCTAAACATGCACGATACGTCAGTGTGCCCCGATAGGAGCTGTGCAGCGTCAAACGAACCAGATATAACGTCTCACTTAAGATGCGAGAGCTTTTCTTTTTTGAAAAAATCGATAACTAATATATCTGTCACACATTCGTCAGTACTGAAAACATCAGGAAACATTTCATTCGTTATTGTCAACTCACAGGATATGTATCCAGCTCCGCTCATCAGATAGCCACTCACATCTATAGATTTTCATTTATAGTTTCTAGCGGAACAGTGTTCAAGATGACCAGGGAATTTCTTTTTCTTTTACACTATTTCTGATAGAATAATTGTCAGTGTAAGCGAATAGAACGAAAGCTTCTAGAAAACTAGTAAACGTTGTTTCAGTTGTAATTTGAGTTCCACGCCTTTTCTTATTTTTCGAAGACTCACATAGGCAGTCTATTATCATATAGCCTTCGCGCTCTCTGGCCCCTTCTCGCCCTTGCGTCAATAAATCCCAGCCAAAACAAGACTCACATATAGCTCAGTTTTGTGCACTCTGATATTCCACCACTCAATAACTGAGCCTTATTCATATTCATCGTAGCGAGAAAGTAATTTATCGAAATTACCCGTTGCATCATAAAACAAAAAGTCCTACTCATATATCGGGCAATCGCGCTCCTATACAGAAGCTTTATGGTGCGCTGCTCTAGTTCACTTGAGTTGTGGGCTTATCCTCGACACAACGCGTGATTTTATTCTTGCCCTGTTTACACACTGTATAAGAATTCTTTATCATTAAGTCTTGCAGATTCCACTATAATAATTGCTCCGCTGACTTGTGACAGGTGCTTGTATGTTCTATTAGGTATAGATTTTTGAAGGCGTTGTTTGTAGGGAATTTCTGAAGGATGTGATGTCCACCCCATACAAACCTAACCTAAATACGTGTCGTAGGTAGTTTTATGAACGATTGAGACTAGTGATAAAAACCTTGGCAGTATAAACTAGGAATCTGCGAACACCGAATAGTAAATTTGGAATGGAGAGATAGAAAAAAATCAGCCGAATATCATATAGAATATGATGATATCTAACACAAAGTTTAATGCTAATAAATTATGAGCAAGAAAACCATGGGTGCTGCATATCAGTGGCGTAACCAGGGAGTGGGACAGCAGGCACTCCCCCCCCCCCCCCCGGAAATGTGTGCGTTTGTGTACAGCCGTCTCAGCCCCACTCTTCTTTTCCTCCCCCTCATGGTCCATAGTCAAGTCGGTGACCCCCCTCTCCCCAAACAAATTTTCTGGCTACGTTACTGGCTGCACATGCTCAGGCATTTGCTATCAATCTGTTGCTAGCTATCAGTAACTTCGGTACCTATGCATCAAAATTTACAGGAGGATACTCATATTAAAAGGAACACAAATTAGTACAACTGCACTGATTACAGCTCAGTTCGTATACGAAGGTCTGGAAAATAGTAATTTCTTCTTTTTCTAAAAATTTTTTATACATGGAATGTCTTCTGAATAGAATCAAGTGTGCTTTCTTTTTTTCTTCTGAGGCTGAAGAAATAGTGATGTTGACCTGAATACCAATTCAGCTTACGGTCTGTTGCGTAACGTGTAGATGTCGTATGAACATAAGAATGGTATCAAAAATGATACCTCTCCGTGTCGAGAGTGTGTCGCAATAGACGGAAACTGAGAATATAATAGTGGGCCATGTATTGACTTCATGGCAATCATCTATTGCTTAGAAATTTTTCTCCGCAGTTATCCCCGGGAGACAAAAGGGTTTCCCCATCCTTATGGCAGGTGGGTTCTTAGGGTTACTGTTAGCTCATTAAGGCCAATCTGCGACAAAGACGAAAGCGCAGACCGCGCATCACGTGACAACCTCACCGTTCGGCGCAGCGTATCCAGCGCGTATCCATCGTTGTCGCAGCGGGTGTCGACACGGTCACCGCGCCGACGGTGCAGAGCAGGCGCCTTTTCAATGTCGGGTTCGGCGTCGTTTGCCACCTGTCGAAGGTTCTGGAATAGGGAGGGCCACGGCTATAGTTAGCTCACTGTACTGATGCGTCCCGCTTTATCCATTTCCATCCACTGTTCGTGCAAATATGCGCCTGCACATGACATTTTCGCGCCCTCTATGTAAATACAACGCTATAGTCGCGTGACGGGTTTGTCGAAGCTACGAAAAGACACCTACAACTGCGTCCGGGACGAGAGGCCCGCTGTACGCCGTGTCGCAAAGATGGCAGCCGTGAACAACGTCGTGCCATCCCGTACACCCGTTTTCTTTGGCGATGTCGTTTGTCGGCTTTTCGAGTGTTGTGCGGCTGCTGCGGATTGATATGTGCCAACTGGGCACCAAACCGTAACCACAATCGGCGACACCAGACGAAGCGCCGCAGATTAGGCCTAATTAATGGGCGCCAGTTAGGCCGCGACGAAAATTCATCGCGCCGAAGCCGTCGCGGAACGCTTGCCGCGAGTGTGTTCGTAAGGGTGACTGATCAGTGATTGTACTGAGATCACGGCCCTTGAAGCTGAGTTCGGGACCGCAGGCGCGACCAGACGCGCAACTTACCGCAAGCGCATGTACAAAGTTCGTGTACAAGAATCCGAACTGCGTGCTTGAATGCGCGGACACGCGTAGCCGATACGATCTGCGTGCCTTCCGAAGGCTAATAAATAAGTCCGACCTTCGCACATGCTTTCGCGCTTTCCATATGCACTCCTTTTGTCGTCGTTTCCTCCGTCTGCATTGCGTATGGTAACTGTTTTGATCCGTCCTATATCGACCTCTGCGAAGCTTGTACCGACAGGTACAGTGCGCCGAGACACCGATCGCGGCCAGGTTACAGTGAACTGGACTTAGGGGTAGCCGGATCTCTCACCAAATATTTGAAAGAAAAAAGTCGCAGTTTCGCCCGAAAGGCGAAGCATCGATTGCGATAACAAATTAGTGGACAACTATAAGAAGTAACGATAGTAGATTTATCGGCCGTGTCAACTTGTAAACATAGGCATATTAACTAAATTAACAAGCATGGTGTCACGCGCGCACAAGCAAACATGAACACCTCTCACTCGATGATCCCGGAGACTCGCTGTCAAAACGCTGGAGTTAGTAAGCGCGGCAGCAGCAGCGAGCGAATTGACCTTCGTGCTGCCTCTCGCATCAACGAGAACCAAGCCGCGAAAACACAGCGTGCGGCGGATTCTCTCCCCGTCGCAGATAGCTTTCAAGATACAGCTGCCTGGGCGGGCGCGCGCGGCCTGCCTGGATTAGAACTGTAATAGAATACGGTTGATCATATAAGAAGCCAACAAACAATGACCCCAAGGACAACATAGGGGAAATTACTTGTGCTTACTAAAGAAATTATAAATAAATGGAAATGAAGGTGGATGAAAAAACAACTTACCGCAGGTGGGGAAGGACCCCACGTCTTCGCATTACGTGTGCGATGCACTACCAATTGAGCTACCGCGGCGCCGTTTCCCCATCCACTTTCTTGGGTATGTATGTTTGCTAGTAGAATCCTGGGAGTGTTAGCCAGCGCCACCACTCACAAACCTTGGCGGCGGATGTGGAACATCCTTTCTGCCTCAGGCGTCACGGGAACGTGATCTTTTTTGGATGAAGGCAACTGGTCAATAAACCCACACATACCTGAAGGCATCGAGACCCTCGTTTATTACATAAATAGGTCTCGAATCCAGCAGCATTGATGCTTCCCTATGGAGAACAAATATTTTTCTTTATCTTCAAGCAGAATGCATCTTTCGTGTGTATTTTTGCGCATACAGTTTTCCATGAGTAGGTCTTGCAAAACGCAGATGGGAAACATATGTAAATTTCCTGCTTGCCGCTTCAAACAAATAAAACGTATCTGCCCCAACCGGCGCCCTGTACTCAGATTTACGGAAAACATTCTTATAGAAAAAGAAAAAAAAAAGCTGCAGTACAACATTCCATTTATGTTTCCGCCTTCCTCGCGTAACAGAATGCGGAGTAATTGGTAAGGGTTCCTTCATTGCGGTCGGACCTCGGGCGCTGAAAACAGTTTTAGGTAGCCACCATACATGCTAATCTTTGGCCCGTAAGCCGTGAGAAATTTTTTTTGTCCATTCCATGCGTAAAAAAAAAAAACGCGCCGTGGTAGCTTAATCAGTGACTACACAGTGGATATGGTGTTGCGCTGCTAAACTCAAGCTCACGGCTTCAAACCAGGTCGCAGAATTCAATGGGAACAAAGTGGAAAAATACTCACGTACTTAAATATTTGTCCTGTTTAGGTGCACTTAAAAGAACCCCAGATGTTGAGAACTGAACAAGGTGCTTCCTAATCATACGCCAGACGTAAAACGCCACAATTTTTTTATTAAAAAATACAAAAAAATTAGGTAGCTTCGTCCTTCAGCTTTTTTCTGGGGTGTAAACGAGAGAACTTATTCTCGAGTCTGATTTATGAGAAAAACCTGTTACGCTAATCTTATATTTCATACCTAAATGTAATGCCTTTCCCAACTGTACGTCCGCTCAACTATTCTGCATTATAAACGGCTGTTTTCAGTTATCCGGTGCACTATCATAAAGGACAATAATGAAGCAATTAAAGAAACATCATGCCTCTCATACACGTAGAGATATTAGTAGATCTGCTGTGTTCGTTGAAGAAAAGTGTGGTACCACATTGGGCACCGAGTGTTGATGCGTTGCAGACATGGTGAGACTAAAAAAAACGTATTCCTTGCTTAAATCAAGTTAGCAGATATGCAGGGTGACCACAATTGGGGCGTTTATACCGAATGACAGCTGCGAACTGGTTCAGCAGAATAGCAGGAACTGGTGCGCCTCTGCGCAACAGCCACGGCTCTCCAGCAGCACAATCACTCGGAATAAGAGTCCTCACTTGCATCGACCCCTCACCTTCGAGACTTCAAAAGTGCAGTTATGCGTTAGATTCCAACGGAAACGGCCATTCGATAATACTTAAAGGGCCCCTCACCAGGTCTGGCCATTTGGAGCTGACAAGCGCAGAGCACATTGCGCGATAACAATCATGTCTACAAAGTATTACATCGCTACGCGCCGCGGAGAGGCCTGAAATTTCAATCCAAATGCCGATTCCCTCTTCACTCGCGGCGAATCCACCCGGAGAGTGACGGTGACGTAGTCAGGCTTCTGCGCCTACGTAATCGTGTCCGCAATGTGAAGTCGCTCGTGGTGACACGTGACTTCGAGAATTATTCAGTAGGGTACAGTTAAAGTTAATCATTCGCACCACAATTTGTGTGAAACATCTCATATTAGGAGAGCTACGGATGATTACAAGTTACGCTCCTCCATTGTCATGCATTTTCTCCTCAACTCGTTCGCGGAGTGATCCGGGCTAAGCTCCGCCTTCACTGGTTCTGCGCAATGATGGCACGTCGTGTCGTCGACTTCCGGTTCTCTAGGAGCGTACGCACGAAGCCTCTCCAAACTCTCCGCCAGGTGCTTGGCAGTCGACCCCAAGCGAGAGCTATCGAAGCCGCGTGCGTCGCGAGCATTCTGTCGCAGCGTCGAACGTGTCTGGTATTCCGGTAACTACAGGCGAGCTGGGCGTGCCTTAGACCCGATACTATGATCAATTGATCATAGTATCAGGGATGGAGTTGCTGACTTGTCTTAGTTTTTCATTTAGGTTCTCTGATGTTGTGGTTGGTGTCCGGTACACTTGATCCTTGACGTAGTCCGAGAGAAAGAAATCTAGGGGAGTTAAATCTAGCCACCGTACCGGCCAAGCAATGGGTCCATGCCGTCCAACTAGTCCACTGCTGCGGGAATACTTCATGCAGCCCCCTGCAAGCTTTGCTGCTGCCGTGTGCGGGAGCACCATCATGCTGACACCAAATATACTTGATCCTAGCCAATGGAACATCACAAAAAAAATCCTCAAGCGCCCCATCAAGGATGTCGTTGACGTATTTTTCGCCTGCAAGCGTGTTATAAAAAAAAAAGCACGGGGCCAATGATAGTACGTGCCACCGTAAATTCCACACTACACATTAACCGACCACTGATATTGGTGATGTGTTTTCAAAGCCCAGTGAGGGTTTTCGTCGCTCCAATGGTGAGCGTTGTGAATGTTCACTTGGGCACCACGTGAGAAGGCAGCTTCATCGATCCACAGTATTTTGTTGACAAAGCCTGGACCCTCTTCTATCTTGATTATAATCCAGTTTGCAAAGTCCTTTCGATTTTGGAAATCGCGGGGTTCCAACATCTGGTGCGGCTGCACGTGGTACGGATGAAGACTTTGACACTCCACCTTCAGCACCCACACTACGAACACTTGCATGTGGGTCTGAAGAAAACTGTAACAGAATATCTGTCTCTACGCCCTCGCCCAAGATTGAAAATTTATGTCGTTTCTTCGTAAAAGTCCCAGTCTGTCTCAGCGTTTGATATGCACGCATAATCGGCATTGAACTTGGACGCGTACCTGGATGCCAGCGTTGAAATAGCTCAACTGCGCGCTTTTTATGTCCACTTGACGCACCTAGAGACAAAATAATATCTCTTTCCTCATTGGAGTAAGCCATATCTGCTGCTCAACGTTGGTCATAGCCAAATAGCGTTTCTGTGGAGAACACGCAGGGATACGGGCGCCTGAGGAGCACTGGATATATTGCAATTCGCTGGAAATGGTTCAAACGAGTTACATAAGTATGATCTACATCCGGTAAGGCCGATCTACACGACGGACCAAGTCTGCGGGCCGATCAGTCACGTGATGCGACGTCACGGCCCGCCGCGGTCCGGTCCGGCGCAGAGCACATCCACACGGCGGACCGCCATAGCAGACGGCAGAGCATACCAATCATTTATCATTGTAATCATTCCGGCTGGAATCCCACAAAGCCGGGAACTGCTCAACGAGGGATACTAAATAAAAAACCTCCTCGTCACTCCAGGAGGACATGGTGTTTAAAAAATATATCTGCAGCACGCACGTGTAGGCGCAACGGCGGACACGAAACGACTGGCTTTTGCTGAGCCGAAAAATAGATTGGATTTGACTGAAGACACTGGGCGCGTTAAGTTAAGGCGCTCGAGCGCGCTCTAGCCAGCAGAGCGCGCTCTTTTAAGCTTAACGGTTAAAAAGCGACTTCCGGTGCGTGATTGCGGAGCGCGCTCTACGCGCACCATCCTGGAAACGGTGCGCGAGAGCGCGCGCCTGCTACGGCTTCCGGAAAAATGACGTGTTTCCTACTCTTTCCACCAATGCAAGTCCGTTCTCCTTGCCCACTCGTTCCTCTCGCCGCCGCGCTGCCGGGCGTCTGAAGCTGCTGTCAGGCGAGATCGGCAACGTTTAGGCGCGCTTTGAGCTTGCATCGCATCGTAAGTCGCTGCTGCTGCCTCCGTCGCCGCGCGTCAAGTTCTTCTACCTCTTCATCGTCTAACAAGGACTGCAGAAGTACGGTCGGCGGGGCCATATTCGAAAAGCGCGCGAAGTGCAATAGCGGATGCGGAAGCAACATAACATTCGCCAGAAAACAGTCGGCGAAAATGGCCGTTAAGTTAAGCTCCGAAGGCGTCGCACTCGAGCGCACTCGAGCGTGCTCCTTTGGAGTTCGGAGCGCGCTAACTTAACGCGCCCACTCTGTTGCCGGACAACATTCGTTGGCTGCGCCAAAATCGCTGCGGTTTGCATGCGATCCGTCGCCAAAACTGAAGCGGGAAAAGCCTCGGCGATTTGATGGGCCGTGAGGGCCGCGGTCTTGCGCGGACCAATGCGTGATGCGCGGACCGTAGTCCAAAAGAGCAATTGGTCCGTCGTGTGGATCGGCCTTAAACTGGAACAGCCGGCGGGCGCACTCAGGAACTGACGCGCCGGTCACGGTGCACAAGTGTGAAGCCAGACGCGGCCACCCGATACTGCGACCACGAAGCGATGCGCACGTGCGGGGTGCGAGATCAAAACAGAACGTCTGGTAGACAGTAAGTGTGAAAAGGAGAGCAGATGGGGCCAGTCCGAAGAGAGTCGTCGTCTGAAGAAGAGATGCGTAATCTTCCTTGAATATAGCCAAGGTTTTTTTTTTTACCATTAGTTAGTTTTGTCCCCGTGTGATTTATCCGCTGTTATTAGAGCCCTAAGGTTTAAAGTTGTAGCATCATCGTTCAATTCGAAAACTACTACAAGGTCATTTGTGTACCAAGGCAAAATAGTAGCAGCCGTCGTTATGCTTCTAGCCACCATACCGTCATCACCTTCCATCGTTACCACGTGCTTCGCCTTTTCCTTCTTTCAAGCAGAATCAAAATGCTGCTTCCATTTTCTTCTTTTTCGTGGTCTTAGACGCTTTATCGCTTCGGCAACGCTCGGTCATCAGCGTGCATTTGCACCGTCATGCGATAAAAGTCGCATGCCCAGATACCTACACCAGGCATAACGCCTAGTCGCGGGGCAGTCTCGCTGCAGCCGACCCTGTTCATCCATCGCACGCTTGAGAGCAGCACAATAACAGTGTGCGAGCGCCCCGTCACGTGGTATTATTGCTTATTTCAAGAGCTTTCTTTGGAACGCGGAAAAGAGGACGTGAGATGTGTCGTGTTGGAAACAATTTATTGAAAGGTTTCTCAAGGTGCTCTACAACTTTGCGTATCACACCTGGGGTCTACAGCCAATACTTAAAAAGTTGATTAATTAAACAGAACTAATCCTTTAGTGAATGGGAAAATAAGAAATAGCCCGAGTAACTCTAGGCCAGTGCCAACATTATGCATTCTTTTCAACTCGCGTCCGGACTGCCTTTCATTTTTAAAGCTTTGGTTCAAGTTATGTGGGACAACCTGTATATGTCTATGTGCCCTTAGATTTATCCGAAAGTACGTTGGTCATCTGCATCTCCTCACGCCACGCAGTCAATAAACCTGGTTTATTACACTACAATATTGTACGTTTTCTTTGATCATTGTCCCTGATTGATATTCCACCAAGGAGAACGCGTAAAATGACACGATAATAAAATTTTCTTTCGTAGCTGTTACATTACTCAAGTATTATTGCGCAACAAAAAAACACGGACGTAAGAGAAGAACATACACCAAGGGTGTGTGTTCTTCTTTTCTTACGTCCGTGTTTTTTTGTTGCGCAATAATACTTATGTAATGGATTACCAACTTGCCCGGAATGCTGCTCTCATTAAGTGCATGTTGCAGATAGACGACTTCTGTGGCAAAAATTACGTGTTACTTTTAGAGAACAGTGTTAAATATAGCGGTTCACTTGGCTAAAACTACAATTGGTACCGGCCGACAAGAGTCGCGGGCGCACCAACGCAAGTAAAACCATAAAAAAATTCACTGCACAGATTTTCTGCGAGAAAAACTGGGCGTCAGTCAGCGTCCGCAACGAACGCGCGCTCGCTAGCAGACGACGCACTTGACAACGACAGCAAATTTGAAGACGTCGCGTTGTATAACCCATGCCTAAAATATGTATACGTAGCAAAAAGGTGTCACTATAATGTTGCAGTTCAAATAAAGCACCATCATAAGAGTGTACGCGCGCAATCGGTCTCAGCGCCCGCAGGGAAATTACGTTGAATGTGCCGCGAAGCGAGTCTCCACCCAGATCCTGTTCGCTCGCAGCGCATTTGCAAAATTTTTCCACACGCCGTGCCTCAGCAAGAGAGCGCCGTTCATCCCACTCGACCATTCTCTAGTACGATCTAAATGAACGCAACCGTCCCACTCCCCCATCTCTACCCACGACCGGAGCCTTGCGCGCGACGCAAGACAGCGCGCTTCCTCCCCGCTTCCCTTCTTTGCGTGCGCGTCATTTAGCGGCGATCACCGGCTCACCCTCGCACGCTTTCACTCGCACATACAGCATACGGCGCGCAGTGACGATTTTATCGCCCTTGGACTTTATACGGAACCTCACGGCCACGGCATAAATGTGCCTGGAGTGTCCATATAATTGTTCTCGCAATGAAACAGAATAGTAGATATTCCATTCGCGAGTCGAATTAGTCAAGCGTTCACAATTCGATCCATATGTTCGAGTATTCACACACCCCTAGTAAAAATTATGTAACAGGCAGCAAGTTTTCACAAACTAAATTAAAGCGAGTGCTACAGTAGTTTAAACCAACTGTATTTTGTTAGCAGCCATGAAGAGAAGCACCCGAAAATATTTTATGCATTGCCTAATTAGTTAACTTTTCCATTTTAAGTTGTGGGTCGCCTTTGGGAATATTTTTTTCTTACTAATAGTGCATTTTTTCTTGTCTGCCTTTCTGATTTGTTTGTTTATTTACTGCAGACTTTTCAAGTATGAGAGATCTACACAAATGATAGTGTGCTGCAAATACTGCATCCTATGTTCCGGAGGTGGTCTAAAGATGCGAGATCAGTGGTGGAAAGGTTATAAAATTAATCATCGCTCTAATTGCAGAAAACAAATCATACTGGTGGATTCTGCACATGGATATCTAAATAGTACATTTGCAACTGCATACAAGTGTTGATATGCTGTACACAAATTGGGAGAAACTTTATACTGCAAGCTTTAACCAAGCATATTGACGTAATTGATAAATGTGTTGTTGTGTCAGCAACCATGTGTGCCTCGGAAGGTTGGCAAGTACAGCCAACCTCAGAAGTTTTCGGAGCACGGAAAATTAGAATAAGTTTAATTTTCTCACGACCTGATCATCACAGAGACTGAAATGTATGTCAGGAATGTGAGGATTGCACGGAGAAGTATCAATTCTACCTTTCGTTTCGAGGACGTGTGCCCAGGCTGCGATCAAATTTAGATTTTACTCAGATCCAGTGTTCCAAAAACTTATGCAGTGAGGGGTACATTCCCACGCTGTGCATCAGTATAGAGTGTTGCTAGTATTGTAATCAGTATGTGCTGAAAAGGCAGCGGGCTTCACTAATGAAGTAATGTTATGTGTCTAAAAAATTCTAGTATGCCAACTGCATGGCTATATATGACGACATGCAAGATTCCACATCAAAGCTTCCTTTAACTGTCATGTCATTTTTCCAGATCCTGAAAAGTACTGGTTTAACAAGCCTTCAACAGGTATGTTTATTTCATTTTATTACCCTGAAAACCCCTCCAGTAGACATTCTTAAATTCAACTCCGATTAATTTTATTTTTCATTTAGTTCAATACCAACCAAAGGTCTCTGCTGGAGAACTTGAACTTGACTAGTCGGCACGCACGCACTTGACACCAATGGTGACCCTATGCATTGGCGGCATAGGATCATGCTGTCTTGGCGATGGTAGGGTACAGTGAAATGCGTCGAAGACACGCTGTGTCCTGCTGAGAACATCAATGTTCGGCCTGCCCTAGGCAGAGTTTCAGGCAAAAGCGGCAGCTCACAATGAATGATTATGTATTCACCGAATTATGATTGGATACAAAACCAAAACCTTGATGCCGGCATTGGCAACAGCCTACTGTCAGAGCTAATGCCATTATAATCATAAAATTGCAATCGAAATTGAAGTTTTCGCCTAGGTTGGTGATGATAACGTGACACTTTCTTTCAGAAAGCTGACTAAAAGAGAAGTTACTTTACATGCTAAGCTAGCCGAAACAGAGCCATGTCACACGTTTTCAGCATGTCGGTGTCTTGCATATGTCGCAGGAAGAACTGGCAAAGTGGTTAGTCTAGGTGTGGGCCACTATCCAGTTTATTATGGCTGTGGAGTTATTCCAATAAAGGAAAAATATTAAACGCAGTGAGCCATATAGACAATGAATGACATATTGTGGCCATAGTAATAAAGAGCTATCTGAGAGTGATGATGATGGACATTAAGCATAAATAACCCCCATATTTAGATATGCAACTTACGAAGTTGAAGCCCATGCTTGACTTGATCTAAATGACACCTATCGTGAACCCGCTGAAGGAAACGCAGTTAGCGTCTTTGGGCACGTTAACGCCAGGCGTCATTTAAATCAAGTCAAGCATGGGCTTCAACTTAAGTTGCATTTCTGAATACAGGGGTAAGTTTCCAATTTGTGCAGTATAATCTGTCGATTTCATCTTTTTCTGTTTGTCGGAATACCATTTGCCATGTCAGACGGATATTGCTAACTTAGCACAAAAAAATATGACTGAAATGTTACAGCAGGAATACTGTGGCATAAGTCATGCCACTCCGACATCATAAGTGCATGGGAAGAAGACAGAAAGCGTTTAGCCACTGTACACAACTTACTTACATATTAGTAACATTTTCATTATTATCTCTGATTTTTACCTCTTTGTTAATTTTCATTCAGTTCGCCTGACTGCTCACTTGCGCACTGCTCTAGTTTTTATGGAATTCCTTTTACTTTTGCTTTTAATTGGCATTTCTCCTCTCCAAATAAGGATTTTCTTAAGCTACCTCCTGCCACTAGATTCTTGGCCTATCTCCTTGAATGGCCACATGCCAGAAGAAAAGAACATCACCATCATATTTTGAACAGCTTGACATCTCGATGAGATGGACATGTCTTGCCAATTATATTGTGGCATTTTGAGGGGTTTTCGGAAGATATCTAAAATGTCTAGGGCCAATCTCTTGACAACTTTGCCAGCTGTATCTAAAATAATCATGTATGAAGCTCAGCTAAGCATTACGAGATCCGAGATACAAAGCATCCTGCAGCCCATCTCGTAGACAACTGACCATTTGTAAAAATGCCCTCACATGAGCAAGATATGTATTTCCCAACCAAAGGAGCTTAAAACGACAAATTTTGCTGTACAGATACATGGTCAACGTGCATTTTTGTGTTACTGGTTTTAGGTTGAAACCTGAACATCTTAGCAAATTGTCTTGTAGATAACGCAGCACTCAGCTGATAACACTTTCATCAGGAACAACCAGCTTTTATTTTCTAGTTAGTCTAGAATTTACACTGGCCGTGCAAAAGCACTTGATCTGTGCACAGACTCCAACTCAAATAGCCAAGAAACAATGAAATATCCCTGATAGGAATAGTGGCAAGATGCCTTGTTTTTGAAACAGATTTTGTACTGCAGCCACAGCACTGAAGAGGACACACACTATTTTGCATGTCAATTGAGAAATGACTAGTATGCCTCCATGAACCCCTGCAAGCTTTAAAAAAGATGCATAATCTGTAGTGTCTAGTAGTTAGATGTGATTTGCAATCTACATCTAATTTAATTGGAATGTGCCCAGCCCCCAAGGCTTCTGGGCAGATGCAATTGTCCTCGTGAGATGCAGATCCACATTTGTATAATCACTTAGCATGTTTTAATTGGAGGTGCACTTGGAAAAAGAGATGCGCTTGAGTGTGAGCCCATATTTTTTCTAAATTACACAACAGTGCAGAAAGCAAAAAATTCATATAATGCACAGAAATTTTCAACAGGGCACCATTACACTGTTTATTTGGAACTTGAGAAAACACTAATGAACAGAGAGATTAGTTTTTAAATCCCACACCAGTTCTGTTAAAACAAATACACAGTATATTTCAAACTACTCCTCAACTTGTCTGTAGTGTAAAAGATGATCCTGCTTGTTTCAGACTGTGGTGGTGTTGTGGAAGACCTTGGTGGCGCAATTACCATGATGAACATGGCAAATCCTGGATATACACGCAACTTTGACTGTATTTGGCTTCTTCGTCCTGGGACCACCTTTGCCTATGAAACACACATTTCAGTGCGAGTTGCCCAATTTGAAGAAATGGGTAAGTCTCATTACTATAGATACTGAAACACTGTGCACACAATTCATGCAGGTGCCTAGCAATTGACCAATTTAGATTATCTCAAAGAAATGTCACTGATGTATAGAAATGACAATACTGTGCAAGAATTATGGCTGCTCTAGGGAGGCTACTGCACGAACGAAACAATGAGAAGTTAAAGGCACATTTAGAGTTTCTTGTTTATTATAGTAATTCATTACCTTTGATCATTACCATTCATTACCTTTCATTGCTACTCCCGAGATAACTCGGGCACTCACCCTTGCACAATCCCTGCCACCCCGGAGTACACTTGCTTTGCGTTTTGAGTGCACTCCCTACCTCCCCAGAATAATTCATGCCAAAAAGAAAATTGTCTACCTGTTATGCTATCTATGGTGAAGTCATCTAAACTTCAAAGTAAAATTTCTGACAGCTGGTGGAGCAACCCGAATATCTCTCTCTCTCTCTCTCTCTCTCTCTCTCTCTCTCTCTCTCTCTCTCTCTCTCTCTCCTGTCTGTCTGTCTGTCTGTCTGTCTGTCTGTCTGTCTGTCTGTCTGTCTGTCTGTCTGTCTGTCTGTCTGTCTGTCTGTCTGTCTGTCTGTCTGTCTGTCTGTCTGTCTGTCTGTCTGTCTGTCTGTCTGTCTGTCTGTCTGTCTGTCTGTCTGTCTGTCTGTCTGTCTGTCTGTCTGTCTGTCTGTCTGTCTGTCTGTCTGTCTGTCTGTCTGTCTGTCTGTCTGTCTGTCTGTCTGTCTGTCTGTCTGTCTGTCTGTCTGTCTGTCTGTCTGTCTGTCTGTCTGTCTGTCTGTCTGTCTGTCTGTCTGTCTGTCTGTCTGTCTGTCTGTCTGTCTGTCTGTCTGTCTGTCTGTCTGTCTGTCTGTCTGTCTGTCTGTCTGTCTGTCTGTCTGTCTGTCTGTCTGTCTGTCTGTCTGTCTGTCTGTCTGTCTGTCTGTCTGTCTGTCTGTCTGTCTGTCTGTCTGTCTGTCTGTCTGTCTGTCTGTCTGTCTGTCTGTCTGTCTGTCTGTCTGTCTGTCTGTCTGTCTGTCTGTCTGTCTGTCTGTCTGTCTGTCTGTCTGTCTGTCTGTCTGTCTGTCTGTCTGTCTGTCTGTCTGTCTGTCTGTCTGTCTGTCTGTCTGTCTGTCTGTCTGTCTGTCTGTCTGTCTGTCTGTCTGTCTGTCTGTCTGTCTGTCTGTCTGTCTGTCTGTCTGTCTGTCTGTCTGTCTGTCTGTCTGTCTGTCTGTCTGTCTGTCTGTCTGTCTGTCTGTCTGTCTGTCTGTCTGTCTGTCTGTCTGTCTGTCTGTCTGTCTGTCTGTCTGTCTGTCTGTCTGTCTGTCTGTCTGTCTGTCTGTCTGTCTGTCTGTCTGTCTGTCTGTCTGTCTGTCTGTCTGTCTGTCTGTCTGTCTTTCTTTCTTTCTTTCTTTCTTTCTTTCTTTCTTTCTCTTTTTCTTTCTTTCTTTCTTTCTTTCTTTCTTTCTTGGAAGGGCAGCCATGGTGAACCAGTGTGGTAGGCCTGTCCGTACGTCGACAAGCAAAGGCATTTGTGAATTGTTGGTAAATTCTGAATCAGAAGAAAGCAATGACTAATAACCAATTTCTATGTAGCAAGAAATGTCCGCTGAACCAACAGGGAAAAAAAAATAAAGGGGGACTGAAAATGGCAGGGGCTGAAAATCGGTACGATAGCCATGGCCAGTGTGGCAGCTTTGTCTGTATGGACTACGACAGATGAAGGATTTTATTAATTATTTAAAAATACTGAATGGAAGTGATGACTAAACACCAGCTTCTATGTAGCATGATATGTCCATGGAACCAACAAGCAATAAAAAAAAAAAATCTGGTGGGGCAGCTAAGGAGTAGTCATAAAAAGAGAGAACTCGCAATCAAAGGCTTAAAAGGTCGTGTGCTTGTATTATGCTCCAAAGTAAGTCAAAGACAAATATGTGAACTTTGTGCTGTCTTTTTTTTTTATCTTAAGAAAACAAAAAAGTAAATAAATCTCATGAGTGGCACACACCTGGCCGTTATAATTTGATGCACTCACAGCTCTGTGGACATAATTCAATAAGCTGCGCTCTCATTGTGAGCAGTGAAACATTTGCACCTCCTACCTGACAAGAGCAATTTTCAAATGCAGGCCCAGATTCAAGCTTGGAGATTCGACAAGGTCTCACATCTGTCTCTTTACTGCTTGAATCTCTAACGGGCCAGCAAAGCCACAAGGCACCACAAGGCCAGGAGTACATAATTTCAGCTACCATCGGTTTCTACATACGGCTCCAAGGCAGCTTCAGCAACAAGTCACGTTTGGCAATTGTTTACTCAGTATTTAGTTATGAAAGTAAGTACCTCTTCTGGCATTTTTCTATGTCTTCTCATTCACACATAATGATTGTGCTATGTCATTCACATATAGCTGTTGTGTATGGATATACATATGGAAATGTTTATTTCGAAGTTAATAAGAAAGACGAAGCGGTTAGCATCTCGAGAATGAGACCCTGACTATGTTTCAGGTTCAGTGTTTTCAGCGAAAACTGAAAAACACATTACGCAATACTTTTATTTAATACATTCAGTTATAAACGAAAATTCACCTTACCCCAGCACAATTTGGCACAGCAAAAAATACACAGACGTAGGGAAATGGTACTTAGGAAATTTGTAATCTTAAAATGTTATAACATGTGAGGCATAAAAGAATATATCTGCACTCGTCTGTTTCAAGCTAGTTGCAATCAAGGTAAGAATCGTGTGAAATTATGTGTGTCTGTCCCTCATGGCTATATGAGATGGTGTGGCTACTCAGCTTTACTTTATTGAATTTTGTAAACTTAAACAGTCAAGCATATTCCTTACTGTAGTCATTACGTCGCTACTGTGCAATGCTTTTTGGCACAGCTTAGGACAATTAAATGGATTGCACAGGTGGTATGCTACGTATGAAAGTTACGCAGCACTTATGACTGCACAATGTCAGCCACATTATTTTTACTCTATTAAACAAGGCAAGTTTATAGCAAGAATGATAACAGGGGACATAGCACATCTATTTAGGTAAGAATGTCATGGAGGTTGCCGAAGAACTATAGAGCATATAGAGTAATCAAAATTATTGCAAAAAATAATAAGACGGGTGGCATTCAAATGCACAGAGTTACATATGTGATGTGCTCAAGTATCACAAGAATGTGTGGTATAAATTGGGGTGTTTGTATATTTAAACTGTCTGTTCTACTAAAATAGGAATAATGAGAAGAAAAAAAAATGGCTTCAAATGTCAAATCAAACACTGTATATTTCCTCATTTTTAAAGAGACGGAAAAAAAAAGAACACATTTAAGAAAAGTGAGCTTATTCAGGTCGGGTAAGGTGACAAAACAGTATTTCACATAAATTGTGGAAATAAATCTGCTGCCAGCCTGAAGAGGAAACACCTTTGACTAGATGACTCCGAGGCATAAAGGCATGATAAAAAATGACTGGTCCAAGTGTTCACACAGAAAGCAGTGCTTCTGTGCTGCAATAATGTTTCCCAAAGCATAGTTCTTCAGAACAGCAGTTGCACAATGACTTTGTATTCCTGGCTGATTAACAGCAGACATCTGGGGCACGATCGGTGATCATTGCTCGAAGCATGCGACTGGCTGAGGCTCCGCCGATGTTGTCAGCCGCAGGGCGCGGCCACATTTTTGGTGATGTCAAACTGACGACACGCTCCTGTCAATCATTTTGCAACTGAGTGTGTCGTCTGCTACGAGCAGAACGGGACGACAGGTGTGAAGTTAGAGCGGTCATGCGCTCACTACGAAACTGGCTTTGCATGGCACGTCTGTTGCATTGGATCGCATCAAAACCGTGGCTCCGTATACAGAATGGCACATTCAAATTTAATCCATAGTCTAATTTGAGAAAATGGCACCTGCAATGGGAGCTTTGGTTGTTACCATGGCGGAAGGAAACAAGAGGAGGTAGCATAGCACAACTTGATTGAAGCCGAAATCTGCTGGGCCAGTGGTGGCCCAAAACGCGGTCGCATGTCAAAGTGTGCAGTTGATTTTAGTGTTACCGTTCTGCAGGCAGAGCCACGGCAGGGCAGCTGAACAAATGCGCACTGAATAAAAACTACTGGCATAGCTACTGGGTACCAAACATCTCAGCAAATCTCGTTTCTTGCTCCGTGATCTCGACGTATAAGGTCACGTGTTGGGCCACCACTGTGGCTTCATGGAGAGTTCGCTTGCCAAGGCTGGATGCATGACGTAACGCTCCCTCCTACATTTTTCCTTTCTCCATGGTTGTCGCGTTGGCATTGCTCGAGAAGGGAGCAGAGCGGTTGGAGGTTTGCGTTTGAAGAGATGGCAGAAAGCGAATTCCGGCGTTGCTTTCATTTCTAGAAACAAACAGTGCGTTGGTTTTACGGTGAACTCGACCCCATAATCTGGTGCCAGCGAACGAGTGGAATGTCTTTGTTGCCACTTGAAAAGCGTGCCACTGTTCCTGTCGTTTCCTTTTTTTCTTTTCTTTCACTGTGCGCGACATCTCCTAATGACCACGTAGAGAAACTTGTAGTAGTCATACTTACTATTATTACTATTACTATTTAATAATATAATAATAATATATGGGGTTTTACGTGCCAAAACCACTTTCTGATTATGAGGCACGCCGTAGTGGGGGACTCCGGAAATTTTGACCACCTGGGGTTCTTTAACGTGCACCTAAATCCAAGTACACGGGTGTTTTCGCATTTCGCCCCCATCGAAATGCGGCCGCCGTGGCCGGGATTCGATCCCGCGACCTCGTGCTCAGCAGCCTAACACCATAGCCACTGAGCAACCACGGCGGGTTACTATTACTATTTGAGAATGTGTTTAAGTTTGAGAAGAAAAAAATACATTTTTTTTATATATAAATATTTTATTCATTGGAAGACGAGAAACATTTCATTCTGTAGCACATTATCTGTGTCATAATTGTGTCATAAATGAATATTCGAAAATTTCGAATGTTACATTCTTGATTTGCATAGAAAAGATAACAAAAACTATTCAAATTCAATATTTTGAATATTTGCAGTCTCCTAGTATATATACATATGTTAGGGTATCAAACTGCAGAAATATCAACTAGTAGATGAATGACATGACGAAAATAAATTGGTCGTAAACCTCTTCACAGCTGAACATGATAGCAAATTTAAGAATATATGAACACTGAGTTAAGAAAAGGATAGGGACAGTTTAATAGCAGCTCTTACAGTGGAGTTTGTAAAATGACACATAGAACCTGTTCAAGGGCCTCTCACCATGTCTATTGTATATTGAGCTGATAAAGACCGTGTCTCCAAAGTATTACATCGCTACATGCCGCGGAAAGATCTGAAATTTCAAACCGAACGCCGTTTTTCCTTCTCCTTGCGGCCGCCGCAACCCAAGCCGGAGGATGGAGTACTCACGTCTCTGCGCCTACGTACTGGTGTCCGCAGTGTGACGTCGCTCGTGGTGACATGTGATTTTGAGAATTATTCAAGACATCTGTTACCTGTGTGATCTGTTGCTCGAATAGACGAATTGAAGTTTAGAGAAATAATAAAACACACAAACGGAATGTCTGCGTGTTTTTGTTTTACTTCGCACCAAAGTTAGAGATGTGCTTCCGCTTCGTCTGCTTGTTCCCACGGTCACGCGGTCACGTGCCCAGCCCAGGTACCAAAACTAAGGCAATTTCTACCGTGTTCCTGCGCGTAATCGTGCTCTACGATCCACTTGTTCTGCCTCAGTATTCGTGTAGCACTGAATTATACTGCTAGCCATGTGTCCTTGTGCACAGTGCGCAAAATCGTGCACTGTGCGAAACTGATAACAGCTCGCGCGCAACTCCGCTACCGTAAATGCGCATCACTGAAAAAAAAAAGCGAGGAGAAAAAAAAAATTAAGGCAGGGCCCGTGATGTATGCATCACATGATCCTCGAGGTCCAGCATGGGAGAACGCAGGGAAGGAATTTAGATTGCGAAGGCTAGATGGGGCGAGTGGAGAGAGAGTCTCGCTATGCAGTGGAGCTTGCCTGCTGGAATCATGGGTTCCTGGCACTGAAATATTTCTATCTCGGCTATTAATGAGGCGATTTGAAAAATGTTTCTGGCAGAACGCTCCCTAGAGGACACGTAACAACTTCCAGTGTATAACTAAAATTTGCTATGGAGCCTGGTGAGGGGCCCTATAAAGGTTCCATGCAATGTCTTTTTTTTTTTCAGCTTTCTTCCATTGTTCAGCCTGCTCATAAACATGCTTATCAAGTTGTATTTATTATAAACTAGGGAGTTCAGTTTCACTAGTCATTTCACCTGGTTACATATCATGGCATAAGCTTTCAGCACAATTAAGCCATGCACTAAAGTTCTCAATGCCTGATGAGAGTGCGTTGCATCGATTAAGTGCTACCGACTGTGTAATTCTACAAACTTTGTTTCCATTGGCAGCCATGCTCCTCTAAAAGTAATTAAATCCATGAAGCGATGCATCTTACCATTTTGAGCTTTTATTTTGCTGCAGCAATGTTTGTGTAAATAAAGTTGGCAAATATATTTATGCTAAGATTCTACTCACCGATTAGCAGAAGTAAAATTCTGCTTTTGACTAAGCAGAATAGTATGCAACTTGTTCCATGTGTTTAAGGCCTAGTATATAGAATACCAAAAGCACATCTACAGAACCTTTCTTCATTTTTTCCCTCCATTGTGCCCAAACTGAATTCATTCTGGGATGTTATACACCACAATTAGCTTTTTTGTGCCTCGTGAACGTTCACCTTATGCCACTCATTAATGTTTCAGAACATTTTCATATAGAAATTTTTAGAAAACTAATGGATGTCCAAAGTATGTCCATGTCCAAAGTAGCTGAAAAAGAAGATACAAAGGATGTCTGCTGGATAATCTGTCTGTGGCCAACTGCAGTGACTCTTAATTTAAGGAATCTGGCACCAAAAACCTCTTTTACACATTAGAGATAAACAAGATTTTCTTTTTTCTTTGTTGCAGGATTACAGTGCCAATCTTCTGGAGATTTTGAATGTGGAAATGGAAGGTGCATGAAATCTATCTTGCACTGTGATGGGTTCAACCACTGCGGTGATGGTTCTGACGAGTCTGCTTGTTATGGTACGCTCATCAAAATATCTCTTTACCTCGCTGCCAACTTGGGCTTATAGTATAAACAAAATATGACACCGATAACCCTCAGGAGCAAAACGCAACAAGAAAAACAAAATAGTAACACAAGGATTGACATACAATGCTGGGCAAGATGCTCAAAAGATTTATCTCCAATATGAATACTTGGTGCCCTCAATAATTGTACTTTGGTACAGGCAGTGGAAGTTTACATCACACAAAACATACAGTAAAGCACAGTTCTGATTGCCTTATGCTCCCGACAACGTTTTTCTTTCTTTTTTTGCTTTATAATTGCTTCAAGAGAACTTGCTATTTGCAAACCATCAATTAATGCTTAACAAAATTACTGTTCAATGATGAAAGGTGCCTCCATCATGAAGACCCATCGGCAAGACAGGACTGTGGCAGACACCTGCAGGTTTAACTGAGAAAAGAAAGCTGAAGGAAGCAGATGCACGGACAGCTGCTACAATCCAAAAGGCAGGCGTCTATTGTGCCATGAAAATGTCTATGAGCATTCTTTACTGTGAGCACCCTTTACTCATTGATCATTTCAAAGCAGTCTAGGTAATAGGAATTTCCTTCACAAATGACATTATGTGCACTGAACAATATAATGACAGAAGATATAATTTACTGAAAATAAACTTCACACATAAATGAGGTTTGTTTGTCCCATAATCTCCTTTGGCCTGCTTTTGACCCTTCTTAAACATAGTGAAATACCATTCTATTTATTTATTTATTCAAAATACCCCCAAAGGCCCTCATTACGAGGGTATTACATGGGGGGGGGGGGTCAATCACAAGCACTGGTTGTAGTTCGTACATACTAAAAACAAGAGAGGTTAACAGAAGTAATAATACAGTGAAACATAGTTAATATACAAGATAATTAGGTCACAATTATTACAGAGAAAACATTAGTACATATTAGGAGAACATAAGGCAACTGCACTAAAAAACACCAATAAATATCGAAAAACACTGTAAAAGTCCCAAAAAAGAATAATAATACGATTAGTCGACAAGTCGTGAGCGAATTAAATGTTGAAACTTAGTCAAGTCTGGTTCCGTGGCAATGACTGATGGTAAGGCGTTCCATTCAGTTATTGTGCGTGGTAAGAACGAAGATGCATAATGGGATGACTGGCAGTTAATGCGTTTGACTTTGTATGGATGGTCACGGCGTGGAAAAATAACTGTTGGTGACTGAAAGAAATCATCGTGAAGTGATGGATGGTGATAAAGCTTATGGAAAAGTGTTAGGCGAGAAATTTTACGGCGAAGTGCTAAGTTGTCCAAGTCAGCTTTATTCTTTAACGCGGTGACGCTGGTGTAACGTGAATAATCTGAAAATATAAATCGCGCAGCACGGTTTTGCAAGGCTTCAATGTTACTTATGATATACGTTTGTTCGGGATCCCAGATGGCAGACGCGTATTCTAGTTTTTGATTCTAGTATTTGATTTGATATTTGAAGCCACTACATTCGAAATGCTCACATGAGGTGGGTTCAAAATAAACCGAACTTTTGCTATAACATCTTTATTGCTTGTTGTACAATAATTTAAGCACTGTCCCCCTCAAAATTATTCCCCTCTACTGGCCATACACTGTTTTAATCGTTTCTTCCATTTTTGGAAAGCCTCCTGGAATGCACTTTCTTGGATGGCGTGCAGGTCTCTTGTCGCATTGTCCTGAATCTCCACTATGGTTTGGGAACGACGTCCTTTCAACATGGTTTTCAGTTTGGGAAACAGGAAGTCTGTTGGGGCTAGATCCGGAGAAAATGGTGGATGGGGCACAAAGGGAGTGTGATGTTTTGCTAGACAGCTGCAACAAGGAGTGACTCGCAAGCCGGCACATTGTCATGATGCAATATCCATATATGGCTTTCCCACAATTCATGCCTATGTGCACAGCAGCCCTCAAACGCACTAGTATTCCCTGGTAGACTTCCTTCTTTACCATCCGACCACATGGTACAATTTCCCGATGGTCTTTGCAGTCAAAGAACACAACCAACATCACCTTGATCTTTGACTGACTCACACATGCTTTTTTTCGATGAGGAGAAGCTTTGACCACCCACTACGATTGCACCTTCGGTTCAATATTATAGCCATAAACCCACGTCTCCTCATCTGTTCTTAAGGAAGCTTTCATTCTCATTAGCTGTGGCAAGCAGTTCCTGGCTGATTTCAACACAGGTCTGTTTCTGATCGCCAGTCAACAAACGTGGTACGAATTTTGCACTGATACGACACATCTCAAGTTTGTCACTCAAAATTTGGTGGCATGATCCTACGCTGATGCCTACTTCGTCAGCAGCTTCTTGAACACTTAACTTGGCTTAAGCGACGATTTCCACAAATCACAGCACAAACTCTCTTGATATGGTCATCATCTGTTGATGTGGAAGGTCGTACAGGCTTGGGATTGTCACCGACCGACATTCTGCGGTGTTCAAAATGCTTAAACCACTCAAAGCAGTGTGTGCGACACGTACAGTTCACCGCGTATGCTTGGCTAAAGAATTGAAATGTCTCTGTGAAAGTTTGTGACAAGATTTCACACACACACATCATTCTTCAAGCTCTTTCATTGTCACTTTCGCACTAATCGGTCGAACAGCTTGTGCAGATGCTCACTTCAGTGGCTGTAGCTTTGCAACGAACGGTCAGGGCAAAATGCGGCAAATCGCAGTTTGTTGTTTAAACCTGCCACTATGTGTGCTCAGTAGCCACAGCATGCTCCCTCTGCCGGTTGGCGTGGTATTTCAAAAGTTCAGTTTCTTTTTGAACACACCTTGTATTTGATTCAATTAGAAAATTTTACTATTTCAATATTTCTCATGACTGTGTACCATTCTCTGCTCTACAAATTATGTTGCCTTCTTTACCACACACCTTTTTTTTTTGTACTGCTGTCATCAAAATTGACATCAGCAGACTTTGCCACCTTTCGTTTTTTTCTGCACACTTAGCAATAGCTTTCTGGTGAAAATGACTCTACACGCTACTTAGGCTCATCTCACAAAAGGCATCAATGTTTGCTTTTTTTTATTTTCTGCATTTGTAAAACAAGGTCACTAAAAGCACAACATGAGTGTTCAGAGAAGTTGGCTGTAGGCAATATATGCATTACAGAATAAACCATCATGTTGCCAGTAAGCGTTCATGTTGTCATGTTTTCATATTTAAACATTGTGCTCTGTAATGTAGGCTGTCATTAGAAACTACAACAGAATGTACTCTATCTACATGACCCTAAAAAACTTGTTGCTATCTTTAAGCATGCAACTGAGGTTTTACAACACAACTTATTTTTGTGTATGTTTCCAAAACAGCAGTGCCTGGTTCAGGAGGCCACCTGACGCCCAGGGACAGCAACTGGTGGCGCAGTCTGACGCCGAACTACTACTTCCCTAAGCAAGAAAGCTCGGCAGCTGCTGGAACCAACACTCTCATCTTAATCACCAGCCTCGCAGGACTGGGCATGTTTGTTCTCACCACCGTTATGATCCTGGTCAAGCTACACAAACAGCGTAGGCTTGAAGTGGTGGGCAGGGATGCCCTACGAACCATCAGCGCAGACGTTGGTACGTTTCCCCTTACAACTATGCCATCAGTCACACCATGTGCAGTGATGGTGAACCGAGTTTTCACGGTGCAGCTACCACTTCACCTATAATGTGTTGTGCATGGGTACAATGTCTCCTGAATGCAGCACAAAATGCACTGCCATTCCATGTATGCTTGCCACACAGTACACAAGGAAGGCTGTTCAGGAATATAATTAGGCGTAACATAATTGTGTTTCGTCACAACTTTAATGATGGATATTATAGGTATTTCAAAACCTAGGTGTCGAACTGTAAGTGGAACTTAATCACCTATTTTTTCTGAACTAGAATTGAACTTGAATCAAAATGTGTGCCGCAAGATTTCTGGGAGAGGTCTTCATCCTGCAGCGAACATGAAATAGATTGCTGCTTCTGCTGGTGATGAAAATGAAACCATGCTTGGAATGTCTACCATAGTCTGATGTCACAGTAACAGACTGTAAACCTCCATGTTGGATGATTCCATAGACAGCTTCCTGTTAATGTAGTCATATATGGTCTAACTCTAGCAGATGACTTAGTCATAATTAAGGACAAGATCTGAAGATACAGTAACAGCTAGTGCAATTGTACTACAAGGATTTCTATCTAATATGTTCACACCATGCTAAATGGGCCAAGATGTCACATGATCCTGCCAAGACTGTCATTCAAGATGGCAACACTGTCCTCTCTGGTGGAGGAGTTTGATGCCAATATTGTTTTACAAAACTGAGTAGCCTTGAAGTCAAATTAGTTCCATACAGTAATCAAAATGTTGATTACAGAGTTGGATTGTGGGTTATTATGTCACTTATGTAGTTGCTTGATAGCTATAATTTGCTAAGAAATTTTTGTCTTCCTGTTTATATAACCAAGCTGAAAATGCAGAATCGATGTGCTTGTGACAGGCAAAAAAAGTGTTCAAAATTATAGGCTCCATGCATAAGTGCTAATATAAATAATGGAGAGAGAAACCAGGATAAGTGTCTGGACCTTCTTTAGCAAATGAATGTTATTGTTTTGTGCACATGTACATACATTTTGCTTCTTTTTATTGAAACATTACGAACTGTAATGAACCCGTATGAAACAGTTCGAACTGTCATTTTCTTCGTTCTGGAGCTGAACTTAAACAGAATCAAAAGGCTTGAACCATAATGTAAGCTGAACAAATAAGAGTTTTGGTTTGACACTCAGCTCAGAAGTGGTGCTAGTATCAAGATTCAAAAGTTCTTTGAACAAACAGCTTCAATTATGCAACTTCAACATGAGCTGTTATATAATTATTAATTGAATTACTAACATTTTAATTATCAACTGCAGGTGAAATTGTGATTTTGTTCTGAAAGATATGCCTCTTGAAGTAATCCAGCCAAGTGGAAGCATTTTATTAAACACCACATGCCATTATTCATAATTTTGTTATATCTAAAAACTAAACAGGAGGTTCAATTTTACACCACACCTAAAGCCAAGAAGTTTCATTTTTCGCATTAGCACACTAGTTTGTTGCAAAAGTGTAAGGTCCTTCACTGGCATGTTCCATCTCCTGTATTTTACAGCTACTACTGTCACCTTTGGCAAGAAGATTAAATCCCAGTTTCAGGCAAGTGTTTGCAAGCACAATGCCAATACAAAGAGCTGCTATGTTTCAGTGACCTTCACACTTTTGCAACACACTGCACATAGCATTTAAAAGTATTCAGTGCCCATTTTCATTAATGATAATGATAACTGGATGGAATTTATGCACAATACAGTATTTATTATATTTTAGGATAGGATTTTAGTTCTTCAATATCGTATCTGGTTATTTTTCCGTGCTGAAATTAACCATCTCAAGATAATTCGAACCTGACCAGTCAGCACATACACGCATGACCCCTGTGGTGACCCCAATAGTGACCTCATTAGTGGCAGCGTCTGTCTCGAGGTAGCTTAGAGGACAGTGAACGCAATGAACATATGTCATTGCTCGTCAAAAATGCCCATTTTCGGTGAGCCCTAAGAAGATTTTCAAGCAATAACTGTAACTCACAATGTCTCACTATGGTATATGCCATATTCTAACACGTGCCTTTCATCTTTTAGAAGGAAAATTGGGCCGGAAATTGCCTGCACGGTGCAGTCGGGCAAAAAACAAAAAGCACCTTTGCAATGTTTGTATGCTTTGCCGCATACCATAACTATATTGCGGCGAAGCTAACTTTAAATAACCGTGTGGCGAAGCTGACTTTAAAAAACCGGCCGCCACAGTGCAACAATATTTCTTGCTCAAGAATTGGGTGCGCGTCAGCTTTCTACATTGTTTAGGCGCTTTAATGACATTTCTGCGTTAATGTTCTACTTTGGACACATAGAAAGTGGGCGCGCGTTTGATTCGGGGACGTGTTCGAATCGGGCAAAAACTGCCAAATGAATCAGCGGTGTTTCGGAATTTTTTTTATTCATCTAGTTTAATTCGACTCACCGGATAATTCGATAAATTTCGTCAGTCCCGTCAGGGTCAGATTAACGGACATCGACTGTACAAGAATATTTGTGCACAAACAGAAAAGACAGTGCAAGATTGAAAAAAGAGACAAAGTCTTAAAACATGCTTATTACTATTGCAGACAATCAATTTGCATAAAATTTGGCCAGAATGCAAACCAGTCTTTCCGGAAGAAGTGTAAAACTTCAACATTCTGCTGCTGCAGCTGCGCTTTCTTTGCTGTGCTGCAATGACAAGATTAAGCTTCAGCTGTTTGTGTTCCAGAGATTCTTCCGAGTCTTTTTTGGTCTCTCTCTGGTTGCTCAGAGCAATCAGTGCCTCAGTTCAAAGGATGCTCAGCTCCTGTAGCACCTCCTCAAAGCCTTTGTGGCCTTTGTTCAACCACATTATGGCTATAGAAGTGGCCTTCTCCACGTCAGTGCATGAAGCATTGCTGTTGAGAGACTCAATAGCAATTTAGAGTTTGCCCTGAATACAGCAAAACAACAGCTTTCTGCTTGTCAGCATCTCATATTTAGGACACATAGCTTTCGCCAGAGCACTTGTGAAAAGTGGAGAATGAGCTGGTGCCAACTCAGTGAGGGCTAGTGCTCAATTGTTGTTACACCAGGAAATGTCGCCATCAGAGTTAAACTTGTGGTTGTGAGCTTCATCAGCTGAGCATAAATTAAAAAAAAATGAAGCCCCTATGGAAACCACCCTTCATTAGAGTAATTTTTTTTTTTTGCAGTATTCCGATTGAAAATATGCCTTGATTTTTTATGCATGACAATGGAATGTTGACATGAAAGTTAGCAATCAAAATATTTAAAAAATGATTTCTTAAAAGAAAATCCAGGTATTTGACCTTAATCTCCTTTTCAGAAAGCTTTCCCTGCATGAATCAGGGTTTTGTGCCATTACTCTATGGTTTCTATAACATACCCTGGGATCCTACATGGAAAGGTTATAAATCAAGGCTATAAGAGCTCACAGAAAACATTTATCTTACTTCATTAACATTGATCCACTGTACTAAATAGTGCATTCCTAACATTTTCATAATGCAATTTTCAAGCATAAAATGGAATTACTTATGCAGCAACTTCAAAAAAGAATTTTCTACAGACTTATCATTTGCAAAATCTTGCTTTGCATAATGATCAATGACTGATGAAATGGAGAAGCAAATTTACATATTGCGAGATTGTCTGTGGAGTATAAGCAATGCCTCTATATGGCCTTCATGGATTGCAAAAAGGTGTTGAATTTACTACAGATACAAACCTCAGCATAACAAACACTACTATAATGCATTATCGGATATAATGAAGTAATAAGAAAATTTCCAGAATTTTTCCTTCTGCTATCAGCATGTAAGCTTATAACAAATATCGGATATAATGAAGGTATTTTCGTGTTGGATGCGACTTCATTTATAACGAGTTTTAACTGTACAAGCCGTGAAGAACGAATTGTTTAAGTAGTCAAGAAGTAAAGGAAGGATATGTGACCATCTTAGAAGACATTTACAGGAATTCCAAAGCTACCATAATTCTTCGAAAAATAATTATTGAGAAGGGCATCACGCAAGCAGACACAATCTCTCCAATGCTATTTACTGCATGCATGAAAGAGGTATTCAAAACGTTACACTGAAAAAGAACTGGCACAAAAATTATTGGAGAGTACTTCGACAACCTGTAGTTTACAGATCACATCCCATTCAGCTATGCTGGAGATGGCTTACAAAAAATTATTAAAAACCACAACCGGCAAAGTGTAAGTTGAGAATCAAGCCTTCTGAGTCAAAGTCTAAGTCTGAGAATTAACATAACAGCCTGGAAAGGTGACAAGAGCTTGTGATTAGTAGTTGGCTGTTTGAAACATTGCTCAACTACTCAGCAGTCATAGAGAACCCAGGTTATGAAAAGAAATTTTAAAAAAAATTAAATTGTGGGGTTTCACGTGCCAAAACCACGATCTGATTATAAGGCACGCCATAGTGGGGGGCTCCAGATATATTTTTACCACCTGGGGTTCTTTAATGTGCACCTAAATCTAAGTACCACGAGTGTTTTTGCATTTCGCCCCCATCGAAATGCAGCCACCATGGCTGGGATTTGATCCTGTGACCTCGTGCTTTGCGGCACAACACCAAAGCCACTAAGCAACCATGGCGGATAAAAAAAGAAAGAAATTTCCAGATGAATAAAAATGGTTTGGAGTGTATATGGCAAGAACTTCCAAATCATGATCAGCAGCTTACCATTATTACCCTTGAGGAAAAAAAAAAGTTCAGCAGCAGGTTACACTCCTGTAACATGTGAAGCCTGCAGCACACTTGGCAGCACATTAACTTATGCAATTTGAGGGGTCAGACTGCTTGCAAGACATAGCAGTGCAAATTGCACGTGTGGCCCATTAGGTCAACCTCAACAACACTTGCGAGCACTTAATGCACTGCGTAAAGGTGCAGTTTGCTTGTCGTCAGTAAGTGTTATGAATGTGTAACAGAACTCAAACACAATTAAAGACACATATGATAGTTGTACCTAATGAATGTTTATTTGTCCAAGTCCATTTTTAGTGTTGTCTGGTGGTAAGCGAGCCTCTAACCACATGGGGCTGTGCGATCCTCTAACACTGGGGCTGTGCGGTGGCTTCTCGACGTTCAGAGACATAATCATGGCTTTATGGCCTGTAAACTAGCAGGAGATGTACTGCAACTCTTTAATGGCACCGTGGTTGTGGAGCACCAAGTCTATGCACATTCCCCTGTTTGTAGTGACACTCCTGCATTCGTTGTATGCGTGATTCTGATGAATATATGCACTGCATGCTTCACTTTGCCAAGTGCTTATAGCCTCTGCATTACAAGAGGGATGAGCCTTGCATCTTTCGCTTGCTTAGGGAGGTATGAGCCATTGATGATGGTGATAGTTTTTGTACCATTGGAGGGGACGACATGTTTTATGGGTATGAGCCATAGTTTTTGTACCATTGGACCGGATGACGCATTTTCTTGGGTATGAGCCATTGCAAAGAGCCACTTAAGGCTCTCGCCTTAAAAGTACATAATCGGTGCGCTCTATTATTGCTAAATTATGGGGCTGACAATACAACAAAGTTGAAAAGAAAATAAGGACAGCGCAATAAACAATGGAGTGAAAAATAGTAGGTGTACCATTAACAGACAGGAAAAGAGCAGGATGCACTAGAGAGCAAATGCAGGTAACACATTCTAGCCAAAATTAAAAGAGGAAAAAATGGAGTTGGACTCGTCATGTAATGCATCTAGCAGATAACCAGTAACAGGACTGGTTCCAAGCAAAGAGAAATGCTGTTGAGGGTGGCAGAGCACCAGCTAGAGTAACGAGATGAGGAAATTTGATGGTGTATTGTGGAGTTAGCTTACGCAAGACAGGGGTAACTGTAGTTGACTGAGAGAGGCCTTTATCCTGCTGTGGACATAAGCTGCTGCTGCTGCTGCTGCTGCTGCTGATGATGATGTTGCTGCTGATGTTGAACCACAAAGCTGCTAGAATGGTTACAATGTTTTTTTTTTACTAATTCTACTCTTACGTACATTTTCCCGCATTTTTGTCTTCGGTATTACATGATTTGCTATCTTTCTTTGTTTGCTACAACCAGGTTATTATTAGACGAGGCTGAAAGCACAGTAAACTAAAAGTTCAACACAGCTGTTCATAAAATTTGACTGTGCCTACATTAGGCATCTGCTGGTTTTCTGGGTTAACTTCACGTAATTGCGGTGACGATGCAACATATGTGGCCATGCCCTCTTCCCATCTGTGTACAAGGTGTCAGTTTCACAGCATATGTTTTGTAACTTGTGCTGCTTGGCCTCTATGTAAACATTTGCTACATTGGGTGCATGTACCTTGATATGAAATGGCAGTTTAGGCACCGTAGTGCTTATGTGTGTTTGTTGTTCTCTTTGTTTGTCATCATCCTAGCACCACAATACAATACAATACACACTAATTCCCTTGCAATTGCAAAGAAATGAAATAATTATGTCAAGAATTATGTCCAATTATGTTTAATATGACTATAGCTAGTAGTATAGTAACTCTATAATAAAACTGCATCATTAGACGTATCATATGCTATGTTTTCTGTTCAATTCCCAACTTGAACAAGGCATGGACAAAGCCATTTAAGAGACCTGTGGAGTGCTGTACAGTGAGGAAGATAAAACTGACATCCAGCATTTGTTATTTGCAGACAGTGACACAGGGTCTATCGGTCATGGAAGGCACCCTTTTGGCCTCAATGAGCCTCCACTTTACGACCCACCACCATCCTATGAAGATGTGATCAAGTTCTACATGCCACCACCCCCAGCTTACAATGCAATTGTCCAAGTTCGTTCTGCAGCTACCATCAGCTCAAACCCTAACCCTAGCCACCACAGTGCAAGCGCGAGTGCCCCCTCTCATCGCCTGGGAGGTGTCGAGAATGCAGCCTATATACCGGATGAGCTGCAGAGCTCCTCTCGACAGGGAAGCAGCTCCTCAAGTGACCGGCGGCGGTCATCCTCTTCCTCCAAGGCAACTCACCTGCTCAGAGTTATCCTGCCCCCTGTGACCGTGTTTGAACGTGGTCCCCAGCGTAGACACAAGTCAACATCTGTCGATCCTAAGCAACTGGGCTTGCGTTGCGAGCCTTCTAGTCGTGGCCAGTCATCCCGGCATCGGCACGGATCAGTCCCAGCAGGACACAGCAGTGGCAGCAGCAGTGGAAGCAGCAGCCTGCTTGCAAGTGGTGGCCTCATGCACACACTTCTTGATCGACGTGCACCTACGACCAGTGCCGAGTCACATGGCAGTCTCTCTAGTCCAGCAAGGGACCAGGCGAGTCCCAAGTCTCCATCTCAGGCACAATGCCAGTGTGCAGGGGCATGCTCCTGTGCAACTCCTTCAAGGACAAAAGCACGCTACCTGCTGAACTCAACTGGCAAGTATCGACACCTCAGTCGTGGCAATGGCAATACGCCAGCCACAATCCTGGAGCCAGCTGTACGGTCGCCTGAGAAATCAGCAGCAAAAATAGACCCTGCACACTGCAGCAGTGACAGAGCTGCATCTGAATCCACCGCAAAGGCTTGGGTTAATCCACCACTTGAATCACTGAAGACAAACCAGCCGCAAAGTCCAAGACGTCCCACTTTCAGCAATTCAGCTTCTAAACAACCAAGCGCTGATTTGCAAGCAACTGAAATGACCATCTCAAAGGACACACAGCCACTTCTAAGGAGAACTTCATCACTGCCAGAGTTGGCAGCAGTGTTGCCAGCACGTTTAAGAGTGATGCCTCTTGAGGCAATGTCAGCAGTTGGGCAGAACTCTGCTACACAATGTGAAGGAGTGGACTCGCCAAAGATGATGATCATAGAGTCAACCCCACAGTAAGTGTGCACTGTAACATAAAGCTAAAAAAAAAGTGTTCCTATGTTAAAACATAGTGTACGAGTGCATGTGTACCATCCCGAAGTTTTTTCTGCTTCTGTGTGAATGTTAACTTCACCTGGTTAGCGATGGAAATACAGCCAAGGCCCTTGCAGCAAGAACACTATATTATGACTTGCTGGTGTCATAACTGATGTCGCCCCATAGAAGAGATATGAATGTCTGTGTGTTTTAGTTTAGGTGTATGTACTGCCAACAAGAAAAGTATTATGGTGTGACATCCCTCTTGAAATATGTTTAGCATACCGTGTTGAACAATTACTTCAGTGTAATCCTGTCATACCCATAAGTACTCTCTAATGTGTGAAATTTGGATCTCCTAGTATTCAAAACTACTGGCATAATCATAAAAAGCTCTGTAAAATAACATTTTTGGAATTTATGAGAGGGATGCATATATATCTGCACAGCCAGCTCCCTTCCCTCTCTGGTCATTGTAAGGAGTTTAGTTGTGCATAGAAAGTTTTAGTTTAGAAAGTTTTAGCTGTAAACAGTGGCATCTTGAGCCTATACAGTGGACAGCGTATTGAAGCCATCTTCTCTTTTCTTGTCCTATAGTATTATGTTACTGTAAGAGTAGGTAATCTATCACAAAGAAAACACTTATTTAAATAATGAGCTGCCCTAAACCAATCAAAATTTAAAAAGAATGACCTAAAATATTTTTAAAGATGCCACAATTGTTTTTTCTGTGTAATGCGTACTACAAGACAATTTGCGGCTACACAGCAATTCACAAGGACTTACTTCTTGGTGGTTTACTGCTGTGCAAAGATTGAAAGATGCACCAATAAACTAATAAATGATATCACATGCGAGTATCCCAGTGTCATTTATTTATGGATAACTCCTGATTCAAAGACATCAGCACAAGAAGCTTTCTTTTTTTTTTTTTTTACACACTGGCTTACAGTTGCAACTAGGTCACCCCAGTACACAACTGCTTGATGTGACAGTTACTTGGAAATCTTTTGTGGAGCTGCAACTGTTACCTTGATGAGCTAAACATGAACAGCTTCCTGAGAAGATCTCTGCGAGTTTCAAAGCATGTGTACAGGTCTCTGCAACACATAGCTGCAAATTAGACTGTTCATTAAAGAAAATACAACATGGAATAAGAAACCACAAGACACAAGCCTACAAAATTTCACAAAGATATGCTTGTACATACAGTAAAAAAAAATTGCTCGGTGTGCCGAATCGTAGCTGTGACCTTTCTTTTATGCATGCAGGCCTATTCTATTCTGCCAATGTGTAACCAAAGGCACTTTGCTTGTCACTGTCATAAATTCTCAAATGTAGCAGTGAGTAAACATTCAGTTTTACAGAGGGTCACACACTGTTCATAAGGATAATGCGCTATCCTACGGTTGCATGTTTGGATGATATGCTCAGTTTCTGACAGGTAGGGAAGGTTCTGCAAATGAAAAGGTGTGCACAGCTATCACTTAGGTATCGTGAAGACAACATTATGAACGTTTATGAACATCAACTGACCGTGTAGTGATACACTATCACCAGAACTTCACACACAGCTCTACCCAAATCTTTGTCCCATCATCGCTTCGTCAGGCAAGGCACACCTTCCATGCCCACGTACATCACTGGCCTCAATAACAGCAACAGATATAGGTAAGTAGCCTATGTGTCATGCAAAAGCTACTGCTCGCCATGCGGACTGCTGGACCAGGTTTGCTCCAAGTCCTAGCTGTGGCTGCTGCTTCCCTTCGAGTATGTTGTAACGCACTCAGCACTAGTTACTTAATGAAAGAATAAACCAGCATATAGTTCTGTATGTTGGCACTCTGTGTTAGGATTCATCACTCTGCAATCCCACAACTGCATGGGTGATAACGGGAGAATCACACCGCAGTTTATGATAACTGGCTGATAAGCATGTTAGAATAAAAAAAAAAATTTCTAGCTCCTGCTGAATTCCTATTCTTCAATACAAAAGTTGTCTTGAAAAAAAATTATCAATAATGTTGAGAATGTCATAGAAGCCATGTCTACTGTGGTTAACACTGTCCCAATAAATGTGGTGAACCACTGGAGTGATAAAATTATGTGACTTATAGAAAAGGAGGAGAACCACCCCGATTCTAACTACTACTAAATTCCACCATAGCTTATTCTGCTTTCCTCATACTAGCTATAGCCCCAACACTTTTTGCCAAATCATACTGTTGTGTCAAAATTTGTCTTCTATCAGAAATTCACTGCACAGTACAAGTGTGTCAACTTTTGTTGAGAGCACCAATTCAAAGACCACATTCTTTATTTTCATAGTTTGTTCAGTGCCCATTAAAACAAAACAAGCTACGCCTTAACAAGAACTATAGCCCTAGAGAAAATTTTCAATTGGAAAAGCAACTGAAAAACAATGATCTAAGGGTTATTGACACAAATTTGCTACTAGAGCAATAGAGTCATGCTCTTTTATGACTCTCATTATTACGAATTGTGTACTACTCTTGTGGGAACCAAACTTTTCTGACATATTTATACCTCAAATATGGAAACTCACAGTTCAGGCAATGGACAGAGTGAAAATGAGAAATGCCCACAGAAGCCCATGTATTTTTGTCGCGTTAGTATAGATGTTGTTCTTTATTAAATAAAATCTAATTACTTTTTATTAAAACTTGCTATTAAGAACAATTTCCTATACAGACAGTTTGGTCAGGGAACCAAAGTGTCCATATTAATGAGACATGAGTTTAGGTGTATTAGGCCAATAAATGTCCTAGATAAATACATGTGGTACTTAAATAGGCCTCACACAAGCTAGTGTAATGGGCAAGTCTTTTACACAATGATAAATGTAAGACTACTTTATTCACACAGTGCAAAGCAAGAACAGTTATATCAAGGGCATGGCACAATAGTCAAAGGAAATTCAATCAAGCTTGCACACAACAACATGTCCAAAAATGCAGCAGAAATGTTCTTCATGGCTGCTCATGAGTTCTTTGTTATACCGTCTGTCCTAACTTAATGTAGCCAATAACTAAAAGGTAACAGATGGCATTATGTGATCAGCGTCCACTGCGTTCTAATAACTGTTCTGACCAGTCATGAATATTTTATCGAACATTTCATCAACTTACACTATCAATAAGTCATCAATGCAAACATCGTGGAGGATGTAAAGAAATTACTGATAACAGTGTTTAAAGCAACCTAGGTCTTTTGTGGTCCTTTGTTCCAATAAAAAAAGAAAGCTTGCAAAAATTTTTAGTGTATCACCTGACAGTGCATTTGTGCCAGCAATGACAGCGGTCTCAAGCGTACATCTCATCATCTAGTACACTGTGCATCTTATGTGCATTCAAAGTCAGAGCTTCACCTTTGATAAGGATTGAAGATGCGTGCCAAAAACTACTGACGGGTTTGGGGAAAGAGTGTGGCCGTCCGTTCCTAGTGAGATAAGCTAGGCCTGTAATTGACAGGTTTACTAGAAGAGAAACTTGGGCGAGTGTGTGGTAATTCATGTTTTTGGAAATTAACAGCACAAAACAGACACGGATGAAAGAAAAGAAGAACGTGACACTGGCGCCAGTGTCACGTTCTTCTTTTCGTTCGTCCGTGTCTGTTTTGTGCTGTTAATTTCCAATGACAGGTTTGCATTCAAGAGCACTGCAATTTCCTGGTACACGGACACGTTGTCCCATAGTATGTTGTTAATTTCGCAGGCTTGCTCTATTGAAAAAAAAGAAAAAGAAGCTTGCAAGACCTCAATTACTTTACCCCCTTAACTGCCGATGACGATTTAACTCATCCTGGGTTGCACTACTATGTAATTTTGACACATCAGCAATACAGTCATTTGCAGTTTTTTTTTCAACAAAAGCATTAAAGGCACTATAAGCACTCCCGGTATGATAATTTTTTAAAAATAAATGGCAAAATAAATGCAGGTTTCAAGAAAATGTGCACTTCTCATGCATTTTTTCAAATTTCTCAAGGCAGTTAAGGGGCTAAATGTTGTTATTGGCAATTTCTCAATATACTCCACTACTTTTGTATTGATGCCTAATCAAATAAGTTAATTTAAGGTTAACTAATTAAACTTAATAAATATTCATCTAAAATTTAAAAGAAAATACCCACGACTAGACCGAACAGCCCCCAAAGGCGTACATGATCACCGTTTGCATAAAGCCATACATTACTTTTTAATTCTTGGTGACCTTTAGTTGGGACAGCCAGTAATAGCTACATTAATAGTGAAATACTACTCATTGACTGCAACACATAGTTTACATTTTCAAAAACTGCTTTTTGTTAAAATGGCAGTCGGAACCAATACATGTTTCATAAGTAGCTAGATGGATGTTAGCAATTCAGATCAATTTCAAGTCCACCACAGTTTCTCTACTTTAAAATCTTACTACAGCAATAGTCAGATACACAGGCAATGCTTTTGGTTTGATGCACAGTTGAGTCACATCCACATCTTACTCCCTGTTTTTTTTTTTTTACTTTCTTGCAAAAGATCACAACAAAGCAGTTCTAAGAGAATCAAAAACACTATATGAATAATTACCAACATCTTGGTGCCAACAAGAAGACCTTAAGAAAAGCTTAGAAACAACAGCTTAATAAATTACGCAATTTAGGTCACCAAAATGCTGTGTATATAAACTGCTCAGAACATATAAACTTAGCAACAAATATTTTGAAGAGACCAGCAAAGGCTCTCTGTACATAGTGTTGTTGCTTTTGTCAAAGCCATTCTCTAGGTATTAATTAAATACAAATGCCAGTGCTGCCTGGCATGCTTGGCCACTCTAAGTAAGGTCTTCATCTTGTTGCCAGATAAAGTCTATCAGGGGTGGTCACCTGATAAGCTAATGATGGTGAATGAATGTTGGCTCGAGCTGCAAACTTGTGGCCAGCAATGTCAACATAAAACTCATTCTTCAAGATGAAGTCATTTGTCAGCACTTGTGGCACACCATTCGCGTCCTTGTTCTCCACAAAGCCCAGGCAAACCTGCAAGGCCATCAGCAGGTTGCAAAATGCGTAGGCCACAGAATTCCAGAGGTACATCTGCTCATCAATTTTTCAAAGCACAGAAACCACAAGAAAACTCGATTTTCTAGCAATTTGGGGGCACACATCCTCAATTTCAGAGTTGCATAGTGCAAGTCACCTATACGACAGCCCAGTGTATCTGTGCCCTTCCCAGGTGCATGCTTAGCATAGAGGAAAAAAAAAGTTAGGAGGGAGCATCACACAATGCGACTGAAGCTAAGAGTGTAGTCGTCCTAACACGTGGTGAAAATGTCAGAGCATGGAGGATACGTTGGAGCACGTGGTAGGTTTAGTATTCCCGGTTCATTTTTTCCTATACCGAATTCACATGGAGGAAAGAAAAAGTTCCTCTGTGTCGGCAAATCTCGATTCTTGCTCTGTGATCTTGACGCAAGAGGTCATGTGTTGGGCCAACACTGAGCAAGGGACTGGCATCATGGAGCGTTCACTTGCCAAGGCTGGCTGCATGACATAATGCTGTCTCCCAACTTTTTCCTTCCTCCATGCTGCTTATGCTGCAAGAAAATTCAGCTTTCTTGTGGCTTCCATGTTCAGAAAACTTGGAGCAGCCAGCTGCAAGTAGTGCTGTTGTATCATCAAACATGTTGGCAAATTCACACAACAAAACTTTGTTCAAACATGCCGGGGCTAGGTGACACAGTCGACGTCCATCAATTCACTGCTAGTTAATTCAACAACTGGAACCCCAACTGGAAAATGGAGCCCATGTGACCCAAAGACAATGAGTTTAAGTGGCCTTTTTTAACAGGAAATATTGTGCTCATTTTGACCACTTCCAAGTCATCGAGAAAACCTATATGATTTTTTCAGATTGAGCTGGGCCTTGAAGTACAGTGCAAGCTGGATGAACACTGGCAGGAGTTTTTCAAGTATAACCACAGTGATGAGCTACACTGCCTACTGCCCAAACAAAAGTGCCAGCTGCCATCATAACATACTTCAAATAAATAAAAGTTTGTGTTGCCACAAGTTTGACAGTAATTGTTTAGTACAAATATCACATAAATCAAACTGATCTCATATATCCTGACAAGGTTAAATTAATATTATACCACTGTCACACACACTTTTAAGGACCACTGAAACCTAAGAGACCAAGACCACTGAAATCTGTGAGCCTCATTCCACAATTTCGAACAAAAAAGCCAGTGAGGCTCATGGATCTCAATGGCCTTTGAAAATGCACTTGTGACAGGAATATGGCCAAGTACATTGCAATTAATTAACCGCAAGTGATTATTATTTGCAGATTTCACTCTTCCCAAAAGTGTCACACGAGAGAGTGTGACAAGCTTGAAGCTGTTTTCTCCAATCATAAATGCAGCCAAAATGTAGTCAAGTGATGCCACTTGCCTCTTTGCAGTGCAAGTGCAATGAATGAAAGTTGCCCCAAGGAGAATGAGGACAGTTGAACAACAGGAGTGATGGGAGTTGGATGCAAGGAAAGTGGGTGGCATGTGTGGCACAGTGAGCTTTGCCTATTTATGACAAGTGGGCACTCATTTGAGGTGAACAGGCCAATTGTCCCCACAAACTTTGTCCAGCAGTTACTCCAACATGCTGACAGATCCACTATTGCATCAGAGGTATGGCAAGCTTTCGTGATGGCACCATTACTACCCAAGGACCTGACAGCCAGAAAAAAAATTTGACACTAAATTTCACAAAGGCAGCTAGCACAGAGAGTCTCAAAAGGTCATTAATAGACACAAAAGTAGGGCACAGACTTTAACCCAGCTTTTTTTTAAGCTACACAGTTGCTGCCACATTGCTCCTTTTTCCCGCAACAAGCTCTATACCTAGCACAGCCTTTGCACTAAAATGGTACTGGTTAAACAATGTCATACAAAATAAAACTTTTAACAGGACTTTCCTTAGGTGTGTGTGTAAAAATTTAGTGACTGACCACGGTTTAGTGACTGACCATGGTATAGTTCTGAGTAAGTGAAGCATACGTCTATGTAAATATACATTTGCATGAACATAGCTGCCTTAAAGACAGGCTCCCCACCCAATTTTCTGGATTACAGATATAAGCTACTTGTACGTAAACCGACTCTCCTCCCTACAACTAGTAATAAGGATCTGCAGGTTGAGTTATAGGAATATAGAAATGGTAAATATAGTCAAACATGAGGTTTTCTACACCAAACCGCATTTCATTATGCAAATCTACAGCCTCAAGACTCAATCACCTAAAAAAAAAATTAAATTATGGGGTTTTACGTGCCAAAACCACTTTCTGATTATGAGGCACGCCGTAGTGGAGGACTCCGGAAATTTCGACCACCTGGGGTTCTTTAACGTGCACCTAAACCTAAGTACACGGGTGTTTTCGCATTTCGCCCCCATCGAAATGTGGCCGCTGTGGCCGGGATTCGATCCCGCGACCTCGTGCTTAGCAGCCGAACACCATAGCCACTGAGCATGCGGGTTCCTCAATCACCTAAATACTAGTACAAATCAGCCGCTGTGTAGAGGGCTTCTTAAAAGTCAGCAGCACAGTGGTAGTCAGAAAAGTTCAATAATTATTAGCTGTCACACGTTTCCTGTTGCCCTGAGCCCTGCCAGTAAGCGCAATTTTCATAGCAATGCACTGAATCAGCCTGACACACCTGATCATACAACCCAATGAAATAGACCTATAAGCAACAATTCGCAGTGTTTACAACGAAAGTTTAAAGCTGCCAATTACCATATTTATTACCAAGTAATTATTTATTACCAATTACCAAGTACCATATTTATGAAGCCAACTGCTGCCAATAAAACTATGTAACAGATTGTAAAAATGATATTGAAGTGCATGCAACTAATAAAACCAGGTTAGATTGCTGCATGCAGTATGTCATGTTCTTTCAGACTGTTCTTGGTCCTTGCAGGATATAATGCCACAGAGACAATTAACATTCCATTGGAAATGCGATAAATAACTGTTACCTGTCCACCAAGTGTAAATCCATAACAAGTAGTGGATGTCATGCCAATGCAGCGGTCCTCAAACAAGATGGGCTCTCCACCCCAAGGCCATGGATCATAGTCAGGGTCGTGATCCTTAAGCAGCAGCTGCACATACCGTCGCGTCACACCTGCTTCTTTCTGCTTCAATAGAGCTTCCTTACCAAGGAAGTCTTTCTATTTAAAACAAAAAAAAAAAAAAAACAAAAAAAAGTTGTACTGTCACAAAAGCTCAAACGATGAGAGGATTCCAATGCACCATCATTTTCCCCGAATATCACTCTAAAGCTAAAAACAGGCCTCCCTGATTTGCAATAAAGCTATCACTGTGTGCTGACAGAAAGTGTTCTGGTACTTGGAAAGCCTGCGCACCCTTATGCCATTTATCCAACACAAATTTGGACAGAGTAAGTGAAAAGCACTTAATGTATGAACATTTTAAAACAGAACTGGTTACTGAGATTACAGAACCGATGTAAATATCTGTATTGGTGTGATGTGAAGCTAAGTAATGTGACAAGGAGTGAGTGCCTTTCAGTAAGAACTTTCAACAAGAATTATTAATTTATATTCATTAACAGGGGAGCTTCACTCTTCATTTACTGCACAGTGTAAGCCATAGAATCTGGTCAAACAACACCTCAAGGAACAAGGTACATTTGTTCTATCTATCATAAGTTTAGTTTACTGACAGAATGCCTTGAAGAGATTACAAGATACTCAATTGAATGGCGAACAAATATAACTGATACATTCGACAGTGTACAACGTAGAAATAAATAAATTATATTATAGGGCTAAATATCACAAACTGCAGAGTGTGCTACGAGGGACGCCATAGTGGAAGGCTCTGGATTATTTTTGACCACTTCAGGTTATTTAATGTGCACCTACAGCATAGTAGAGTGCATAGCCGAGCACTTTTTTATTCTGCCCCATTGGAATGTGGCCACCATGGCTGGGGATAAAACCCACAGACCTACCTCAAAAACTCGTCAACACTGTAAGCCAGGCTTTTGTGTATCATCCATCATTACATGTGTAATTTCAGTGAGGCAGCTGTTCTTGAAATTAATAATAACCTTGAAGGGCATTTTTTTTTTCTTTGGTGTGCATGTGTGAAAACAGCTTCTGCTGTGCTTCTATCACACAAACTAAGCCTAAATAGACTTAACTAAAGCGAAGGAAAGGAGATGCAAAAATTTGTATAGGATACAACTGATAAATGAAAACACTCATGTGCACCATGAAGGCACCAGCACTGTCCTTTTTGTTTCATTTTCAACACACTTTATGGTCCCAGTTATCCATTCGTTGAAGACGTTGGTTCTGATTAATGAAAGTTTCCATGCATTAATGAAATACAAAATCCAAGAAACTGCAAATGTGTTGCTCCCTACCCCCTGCTTCAAATGGGAAGAGTAAACATTTTTACAGAACAGTGCAGTGGATATATCTTTAATTGGCAACACATTACTAGCAGCCAAAGACACCAGTAACCATGTGATAATAACTTATTAACAACTTATTAACTTTCTACTTAATTACTTACTGCAATTCAAGAACTGAAGCATGTCAGTGCTACAGGCACATGCACTAAGCAGGAATCCTGCAACTAACATGCTGCAACTAACAAATCCTGCAACCAACAAATATGTCCTCAAACTTCTGTCAAGAAATACATTGGGGTTACACTAAGCTTTTGCCTCGCATTGTGCAAGGCTATATGATTAATAAAAATCAGGCCCCTCGGTTAACCCCCTTTCTTATTTTTACATAACGAGGGTCTCGAATCCAGCAACATTGATGCCTTCAGGTAGCATGTGCAGGTTTATTGACCAGTTGCCTTCACCCAGAAAGATCACGTACTCGTGATGCCTGCGGCAGAAAGGATGTTCCACATCCGCCGCCAAGGTTTGCGAGTGGTGGTGCTGGCTAACACTCCCATGGTTAGTTCTAGTAGTAACGCATAAATACCCAAGAAAGTGGATGGGGAAACCGCGCCGCTGTAGCTCAATTGGTTAGAACAGTGCATGCATAATGCGAAGACATGGGATCATTCCCCACCTGCGGCAAGTGGTTTTTTCATTCACTTTCATTGCCACTCATTTATCATTTCTTTAATTCAATTAGTAAGTACAAGTAATTTTCCTTATGTGTCCTTCGTGTCTGTTTGTTGGCTTCTCATGATACAATTAATAAAAAACAGGCCCCTCGGTTAACCCCCTTTCTTCTTGTGCAAGAAAGACTTTTCAGGAAAATATTAACTGGAATGTCGATGCATTTCTGCACAAGTCTGGGCAGGAATATCTCACAAGTGGTGCTAGTCTCAGGATTCTTACTAATTGGACAAGCATTGAGTGCTCATTTGCTTGGAATTTATATTTGCAACATCCACCCTAAATGTGGCTGTTTGCATTAAGCATTTATTAAAAGCTTAATGAGCAAATTCTGGCTCATTAATTAGAAATCAGCAATTATCATACATATAATGATGCCCTCCATCACTAGCAGTCCCCTAAAACAAGACATTATCTTAAAAATTTTGGCCTTTTCCATTTGGATCACATGGTATTAGTGGTGATGTGGGTAAGAAGCTGTTGCATTTAAGCAAAGTCAGTTCATATAGCAAAATTTTACTCCAGTCTCATCTAGTGCATCCTATAAAAAGCAACAAAACAACACATTCTTCAGAAGCTCAACTATGTTTCACACAAGTTGTATACGTATGCAATCACCTGAGTGGCTATGTAAACAACATGCAAAATGCAAGAAAGTTTGTTATTTAGCTACCTCTATTGTGAAAAAATCTAAAGGTGGAAATAAAGTTAACAGAAGGTTGGGTGGATCAATAATTTCTAGCTGCTGAGGCAGCTAGAAAAAAGGCTGCTTTGTCAGAGAGTGCAAAGGAATCAAAAGGCCTCATTCAAAATTAAATCTCCTTTAAGTACCTGGATGCATATCAGGTGTTTGTCCTTTAGGAGAGGACAACCCATTACCAACACAGACAAATGTGAATTCACTATCAACCTACAAGTTGTTTTACATATGCCAAAGTGTGCTTCCCAAGTGCAGGAATAAAACTGTCACCATAGCACTAAAAAATGAACCACTGAGTGGCATTATCATTCAGCATGACAGTGCTGCAACACACAACTGTGTTGCTGGTCATGCTCTAAACAATAGCACACTCACATAACCATTTCAATAGCAAAAAAATCTGAAAACAAGGTTTGTGCAAATACCAATTTTTTGGTTTGAAGCAAAGTTGAAGCAAAGCAAAGCGAATAGTAATTAATGTCAAATAATTTCAAAGTGAATAGTTTGAATAGTTGTGGGCATGGTGTTGTCATGGAATTTGCATTAAAACATTGACATAAGGATCAGATGTTGACGTATCTTACATAAAGCTGGTTCCTTACTTGCCAAAAAGGCAAGTCAAATCTAAGTCTAAACCTCTGGAGTCAGCTTATTCTCAAAGTGGCATTCAGATATTTTCATGTAAAAGTGCAAGTTTAATATTTATCAGAACTCCAACTATACAGCAGCACAGAAAATTTGCTTATAAGCTCTTGTTCACTGTTGTGCTTCAGTCTACTTAGAATTTTGCGGTTGAAGCCGCAGGAGCATTTCGTGCTTGCCCATTGTGCGTCACCGCAATGCTGTGAAGAGCGAACTCGACTGCATGACGCCTGCAGCGTTGCACAAATTCAGCTAGATACTTTCCGTCTAAACGTGAGTTAAACCCATTTTGTTCTACAAACGCACAGGCGAACTTGGTGGGCACACTCATCACTTTTGCGGTCTTCAGTCTAGCTCACGTGCATGATCTGTGGCTTGATCACCAATGAGCGGCAAACTTCCTGCAACAGTTCGCCATTCACCGCCGCACCTGCCTTGGCTGTTAGGCCTAACAGTGCTGTTTCGCCTACTAGAAACCAATTACAATGAGTAAAAATGCAATTGGTACAACCTCGTGTGCATTAACTGCTATCATTTGTGACCAACCATGTTTACAAGCAAGTTTTAGTGTTTCATACCTCGAATGTATGCGTTTTTTTCTTTTTCTTTTTGAAGCTATTAAGGTGTGAAACAGGCACAATATAACAACACTAATAACTCCTAAATTGGGATAATAAATTTCATACATTAAACTTGACTCTGAAGGCCCGTCCGCACTCAAATGGTGTCGTCGTGCAATCCAGGTCCTTTCCCCAGAAGGCAAAAAACTTCTCAATTCGAAGTGTCCGCATGGCAAAGTAACCAGCATGCTGAATGCCATACTTCTGACCCACTTCAAGGATTCTATCATATACATGAAGAGCATACTGAAAAGAAAAATAGCATGAGGAAATAACAAAAACTTGACTAACATGACCAATTTTAGAAACTTGACAAGGTCCTTAACATCAAAAAATATTAACATGTCAAATTATTATGCCAGTGAACTGCTACTTAGAACTAAAAAAATTACAGACATTTAGTATTTTTAATTTAAGTGTTCTCGGGCACAGTTAAAGTCCAATTGCAATGAAATTTCACTGTGGTTAAATTTGTTACATATGAGTGGTATATGCTACAGAACTAATCTTGGCAAAGCCACAGAGCTGGTAATCGTATAGTTTTTTTTTTTTTTAGCCACCTTCAAACAACACTTAAGCAGACAATGTGTGAACCTGGTGGTGTGGTTATGACGTAAGTCTCGGCACACTGCATCCTAGATTTTTCACCGCACCACAAATGTCGGGCACTCGAGCTGACTTGTGTTGCTATGTCTGGAGAACCACAAAAACCAATCAAAACATTTGGTAGTCGGAGCATCTGAAACAAGGAGAGGGTTCATCACAGCACCTCGCAGCGGCCGTGGTTTCTACGTGATGCAGCAGCTTAGTCTCCGAGGTTTTACGGTTGAGCCGTTGCAATGTCAGAGGAGGAGGCACGAAGGAGCCATGCATTAGGTTATGCGTCAGTTCCAGAGAGCAGCAACTACGGTGCTTTCTTCAGTTTCAGTATCAAAAATGACAATTTTTGTGAGCTTATTGTGCCGCTCGTGTTTGTATTTCTAATGTCAAATTTTGCACAAAGGCTCTTCGGTATCTAGATAATCTTAGACAAGGCTTTTTAAGTGGTCGAAAGTTTTGTTGCAGTTGGCATTCAAGTAAATGCTTTTCATTTTTCAAGCTAATGAGCCAGACACGCTCATTTTTTTTAGGCAGCACCTGCCAGAAAAGTACTGCTTTACTATAATCCTGAAAGGAGTAATGTGCTCGAAAACAAAACAGAAAAATAACTAAAAACAAACGACCAAAGGAGCAAATGTACGGCAAAAGTTGCATATGGTAAAATGTCAGTACACAGAGCACCAGACAATACAAACACAATGATTACATGAGTTCAGTAGTACAAGATCAATGCACTGCCTCATCTAAAAAAGTACACCAACTCAAAACTCTGTCAAATTTTTCTACTGCAATGAGCAACTGAACTACTGGCTCACTAATCATGGCACAGAACCGCATTTGCACAAGCATGAGACAAGTAAAATACGTGCTCTTTTACAGTGACTTGTCTAAATTTGAGTTTAGAAAAGTGGCAAGAGCACTCTAACACTGCGGGTCCCCATGATAAACACAGTTGGTATACGGTGCACACACGTAGCAGTGCACAACTGTCTACAAAAGGTGGTGTGGCTGGAGAGTGCGATGGCACAAACCACGAAGCACCATGAAACGAACTTCACGACAATGCCTGCTCTAGGCAAAGGTGTAGTGAGGAAAAAAAATGGAAGAAGCCAGAGGAGTGCACATGAAACCCATTGCCACATGGGACTCACTGGATTAAACTGGCGATTGGCTGAAGCTTCATTTCCTAAAGACCTTGTCTGCTCCTACAGCCAAGCCTGCTCTATTGCAGACAAAACCAATTTACCTGCCTTACAACATGTTTGCATCTGAATAACAGTCAATGAGCAGAAATAAGGGAGCAATTTTAATTTGTATATTGTGTTATTTTTGCTGTTTTTGTATTTGTTTCATGGGGTTCTCCAAGCAACAGCTTAACCAAGGCACATGGGCATCAGTTTCAAAGCAGCATAGTTTTGCAGTATGTGCAGTTTTGCAGTATTTTGCATTCTGCCTTGACCAAAACTCAGTTTCAGTGGCTGGCTGTGCACCTGTGCCTTTAGGGCTACTTTTAGTGAATTAGCAGTAAATATATACAGAATTCTGGGGCTTTACGTGCCAAAATTAAAATATGATGAGGCACACCGCAGTGGAGACTCCAGATGAATTTTGACCACCTGGGGTTCTTTAACGTGCACCCAATGCACAGAACATGGGCGTTCTTGCATTTTGCCACTCCCCCCCGAAATGCAGCTGTCACCATCAGGATTCGATCCCGCATCGTCGAGCTTTTAAAAGCAAGAATTTAAAAGCAATATAACTGTTGCCATAAAACAACCAATAGGTACTGCAGTGCACATCAAATGCACATTCCATACCTCATTAGGTATGTACAGGACCCATCCTCTGTCTCCAGTATGAGTCATGTGGAAAACTTTGATACCACTGGCCAAACCTAAGTCAAGCTCCTGAAAAGGAAAAAGAAAGAAATAATGTGAATAACTGTGTAATAGAACAAAATAATATACTCCTGCTGTTTACATTTGGCACCTGCAACCATAATAAATACAGTAGGCTACCATTCATTTGACTAATTAAATTTTTTGGTTAATTCAATTCCAACTGAAGGCGGTGGCCAGAGCCCATACATTCCTATGGGCCAAAGCTTTTGTCACTTCGATCCTGAAACTGGCCCTCGCTGGATAATTAAAACTTGACTGGTCAGCACACACATGCTTGACCCCAATAGTGACACCACTTGTGAGCACAATGGCTGCGACATCTGTGTTGGTAACACTACTTAGGAGACAGTGAATTCGTTGAAGACAAATTATTTCCTGCCAGAAAAGCCAACTTTTGGCAGATTTCGAAGCAAAAATGGCAGCTCGCAATGAATGATTAGCCTAATTATTTAATTCTCTTCTAACGCGCATCTATTTTCCAACTGGTCAAAAAGTGCTCGTGCAATACAGGTGGATACGAAACCAAATCTTCATATGTGGCATCAGCAATAGCCCACTGTAAGTGCCAGCATCATTGCCATTGTTATCACAACATCTTGGCAGTAGAACCAGTTTTCATATAGGATGACGAAGATACAGCACTTTCAGGCATTAAATACAAAAGCTTATTCAACATATAAGTAATTTTACATGCTAAGGTAGCAGCAACAGTGTAGTGACACATGCTTTCGGCACTCCGAAGACTTGCATGTGTTGTAGGATGAACTGGCAAAATGTTTTGTCTCTGGTGTGGGTCACCATCCCATTTGCAATTACAACATACTTGTTTGAGAAATGCAGAATATCAAAGGCAGGGGACCTGAAGGAGGGCAACATACTGTGGTATAATGACGGCAATAAAAAGCTGCACATGATTCATGATGACGGATATTAAATGCAGATAGGTTTCTATTCCGTGAAGATAAACTCTGCAAGTTTCATGTTATTTCTTATTGCCAGAACTGGAGGCATGATACTTTCTTGGTGTATGTGAGTGTATTATAAAATTGGACACACATTAAATTTTGGTACATACACATTGTTTTCCACTATGAACTCATAACTGGGGGCATGTTAGAATCAGGTTGGTACTGCCAAATAAAGGAACAGTTCGTTTGGACGTTTTTTCTGCCTCTCTTTCCTTTAAGTCAACCCACCAGATAATTCAATCGATTTTGTCAGTCCCATCAAGGTCAAATTAATGGAAGCTGACTGTATTCCAAAGCTGTACATGTTGCCAAAGCATCAGCAATTGTTGACATTACCCATGACAAAAATTAGCATGTATTATCTTGTCTGCTTAATCAACTTAATGGTAGAAGCAGACGGAATGAAGTTGTTTTAGGCATAGTAGCAGTTTACAACATTTTGTAAAGGCCCTGATGGAAACCTCCAAGGGCATGGCATTGAGTGCCGAAATCGGTTCCCTTTTAGAGCGCAGCTCTTAGGCACCGGTTCCTGCGGTGAGCATTGGCATCGTTCTTCGTGGCCGAGCAAACGAACAGAGTGAAAGATAAAAGCGAACAGAGAGCGCAGCGGGAGATTAAAGACAGCGATAGCAAAGAGAGCGGGAGGAGTAAAGTGGAGGAGGAGGGTGCAGCGATACCATGAGGCAAAAGAAATGGAGGAGGAGGGTATGGCGAAAGCACGAGAAGAAAAGCGTAGTGCCGCACAAGATGGGCTTTGCGGCGATGATGGCTACGAGATGGCACCAGAGCCCTGCGCCGTCTGTATGGAAACAAAGCACTGCATGAGCAGAAGTCTGTCTGCAGCAGCTGCTGTGAATCGTGCCCACACGTCACACATTCACTGCCTCTTGTGATCTCCTGATTAGTGAGGCAGTCGCGTCACACTTCACTCCCAGTTTGCATTGTGCCGCACGACACAGATTGTCTGCGCCAGCCAATATATTGTGAAACAAAAACACGTATAGAGCTGTGCTCAAATTTCGCATTCGGGAGTATCGTAATCATCGGTGAACTTTTTCACGGTAAATATTTACTAAGAGTTAAAAGAAGTGAACATCATATTCTGAAGCAAATATATGGAATGTAGCTCAATTTATGCTTGATTTAAATATTATGCTTTTCACTTGTCAAATTTTTGGGCTTCGGGTTCAGTGACACTGTACTGGCCTCTTGATACAAAAGCACCCACATATTAATTCTTTTTTGCTGCTGCATATTCACCCAGTACATTGCACTGTCATATTTTGGTGAGCAATGGTATCATTAACAATGGTCTCAGGATGTCCTGACTCTGCTAATGCTCAGTGAACCTGTCACGATCCACCCCGGGTCGTGAACAAGGGAGGTCTTGTGGCACCCTCCGTTAGACGGACGCTCCGCAGCGTGGTGGTGCTGAACGATGATACAGTATGACATATCGATATATATGACATAGTATATATCATATGTTTATATATATATATGGCCAGGTATACATGGCCAGGTATATATATATATGGCCAGGTATATATCATGTTTAGCAGGCTACCGAGCTTGGCGGGCGAACCAAGATTATGCCCGAGGGGGCGTCACATACTTGCTACAGAACCTGTACATAATGCTTTCTCAGCCAATCATTAAAAAACTTCCAGGTCTGCCTGATGCATCACAAGTCACAAGAGAGGGTATTTTATAAAAAGCTTCTGTTGCACATGTGACAAGACGTGTAACCTGCCTAATTTCACAGGTGACAACAATTTTGTAGCACAAATGTTCACAGGAGAAAGTGCTGTCAAGCAAATTATTGTCTGCAGTAAAATATTGGAGCAGGACAGTCAGGCAGGCTGGTTGGTTGGTTTAAATTCATGATAAGTACTTCAAAGTGAAACAAGAAAAAAAGAACAGTGACAGCCACAGCAGAAAGGCTTAAATCACTAGTCTATCATAAAGCAGTTGTGCTTTAAACGCTTGTCCTGTGTCTGCCACTGTGTTCTTATCATTTGTTAGGCTTTAATGTACTTGTGGCAAAGAAGAGCAACACTATAGTGGGCCATCCTCTCCAGCACTTTTTAGTAGGTCAAGCTCTCACGCGCTGTTCTTGGGAGACACCACTTGTGCTGAGAGTCTGTGCCCTGCTCTAACCGTCGGTCCCAAACATCGGTGACTAATAAACACTTTTACAAGTGTGGAGGGTGCTTTGGCCTACAACGTCAACCCTGGAACTTTGATCCCATACCCTACGCTCAACCATGCCTGAAGACGCATCCCAGCACATGCCTCCTACTCCATCCCAGCAAGAGTCTCCTCAGTCAGTCCTGTGCTCTGGTGTGCCTCGTCGCAGGGAGCCGGCCATTTTCAGCAGCTCAAATGACACGGACGTCGAGGACTGGCTGACGACATATGAAAGGCTAAGCGTCCACAACAAATGGGACGATCCCACCAAACAGAGCAATGTGCTCTTCTAATTCGCAGGTGTCGCCAGTCTCTGGTGTAACAACCATGTGACTGGCTTTCTCACGTGGTCCTCGTTCAAGACCTCTTTAGCGGCTGTGTTTGGTCGCCCTGCTGTGCACAAGCTGTGAGCGGAATTGTGTTTGTGAGAACATGCACAGCAGCCGCGTGAATCATTTACCAGCTACATTGAAGATGTACTGGACTTGTGTAAGAAAGTCAATGCGATGATGTCGGAGTCCAACAAAATCAGAAATGTCTTAAAAGGGATAGAGGACGATGCTTTCAACATGCTACTTGCCAAGAATCCTCAGTCTGTGACCGACATCATCACTCTATGCCAAAGCTATGGAGGAGCAATGCAGGCAGCACTCTTTGACACATCGCCCTTCCTCGCACGATGACCTCATTGCTGGTTTGGCTACCATCTCTGACCAGTCAGCATTGCTTGCTGAAATGAAAGCACTCGTTTGGGAGGAAGTTGCACATCAGCTCTCCTTGATATCCTTCGCTCAGCCGCCACATCTCTAACGGTGTGCATCGAATTTTATGCCTCCGCTCCATCGCGCGATCGAGCAGGAAATCACCTAGGTCTTGCCAGACCAGAGCCAACATCTTCTTGTGGCTGCACCACTAAGCTACGCTGACACTGTTGCGCTGTCCCAACATGTCCCAGCGGCTGCACCACTCAGCTATGCTGAAGTCATCACCAAGACTCAGCCACCCTTTTCAAGTCATCATCATCATCATCATCAGCCTGGTTACGCCCACTGCAGGGCAAAGGCCTCTCCCATATTTCTCCAACAACCCCGGTCATGTACTAATTGTGGCCATGCCGTCCCTGCAAACTTCTTAATCTCATCCGCCCACTTAACTTTCTGCCGTCCCCTGCTACGCTTCCATTCCCTTGGAATCCAGACCGTAACCCTTAATGACCATCGGTTATCTTCCCTCCTCATTACATGTCCTGCCCATGCCCATTTCTTTTTCTTGATTTCAACTAAGATGTCATTAACTCGCGTTTGTTCCCTCACCCAATCTGCTCTTTTCTTATCCCTTAACGTTACACCTATCATTCTTCTTTCCATAGCTCGTTGCGTCGTCCTCAATTTGAGTAGAACCCTTTTCGTAAGCCTCCAGGTTTCTGCCCCGTAGGTGAGTACTGGTAAGACACAGCTATTATACACTTTTCTCTTGAGGGATAATGGCAACCTGCTGTTCATGATCTGAGAATGCCTGCCAAACGCACCCCAGCCCATTCTTATTCTTCTGATTATTTCTGTCTCATGATCCGGATCCGCAGTCACTACCTGTCCTAAGTAGATGTATTCCCTTACGACTTCCAGTGCCTCGCTGCCTATTGTAAACTGCTGTTCTCTTCCGAGACTGTTAAACATTACTTTAGTTTTCTGGAGATTAATTTTTAGACCCACTCTTCTGCTTTGCCTCTCCAAGTCAGTGAGCATGCATTGCAGTTGGTCCCCTGAGTTACTAAGCAAGGCAATATCATCAGCGAATCGCAACTTACTAAGGTATTCTCCATTAACTTTTATCCCCATTTCTTCCCAATCCAGGTCTCTGAATACCTCCTGTAAACACGCTGTGAATAGCATTGGAGAGATCGTATCTCCCTGCCTGACGCCTTTCTTTATTGGGATTTTGTTGCTTTCTTTATGGAGGACTATGGTGGCTGTAGAGCCACTATAGATATTTTTCAGTATTTTTACATATGGCTCGTCTACACCCTGATTCCGTAATGCCTCCATGACTGCTGAGGTTTCGACAGAATCAAATGCTTTCTCGTAATCAATGAAAGCTATATATAAGGGTTGGTTATATTCCGCACATTTCTCTATCACCTGATTGATAGTGTGAATATGATCTATTGTTGAGTAGCCTTTACGGAATCCTGCCTGGTCCTTTGCTTGACAGAAGTCTAAGGTGTTCCTGATTCTATTTGCGATTACCTTAGTAAATAGTTTGTAGGCAACGGACAGTAAGCTGATTGGTCTATAATTTTTCAAGTCTTTGGCGTCCCCTTTCTTATGGATTAGGATTATGTTAGCATTTTTCCAAGATTCGGGTACGGTCGAAGTCATGAGGCATTGCGTATACAGGGTGGCCAGTTTCTCTAGAACAATCTGCCCACCATCCTTCAACAAATCTGCTGTTACCTGATCCTCCCCAGCTGCCTTCCCCCTTTGCAAATCTCCCAAGGCTTTCTTTACTTCTTCCGGCGTTACCTGTGGGATTTCGAATTCCTCTAGACTATTTTCTCTTCCATTATCGTCGTGGGTGGCACTGGTACTGTACAAATCTCTATAGAACTCCTCAGCCACTTGTACTATCTCATCCATATTAGTAATGATATTGCCGGCTTTGTCTCTTAACGCATACATCTGATTCTTGCCAATTCCTAGTTTCTTCTTCACTGTTTTTAGGCTTCCTCCGTTCCTGAGAGCATGTTCAATTCTATCCATATTATACTTCCTTACGTCAGCTGTCTTACGCTTGTTGATTAACTTCGAAAGTTCTGCCAGTTCTATTCTAGCAGAACTTTCGAAGTTAATCAACTTGCAGCAGTGGCGGTGGTAAAGTTGCAGCGGTGGCGTAGAGGTAGAACACCCGCCTAGCGTGCAAGAGGTCCGTGGTTCGAATCCCGGTGCCGGCAATTTTCCACCGGATTAAAAAAAAAAAAATCCGTGTGTTGATAAAATTGCATAAACAGGCCTGGAGTGTGGCCTGATCCCGGTGACCAGAACCGGTAACGCACTCCCTCACCAGAGCAGGATTGGCCACCCTGGTGCAGTACTTGGCCACAACCTCCTATATGAACAACACAATCAAACCCCGGCCCTCAGTCCCCAGCAGCTGCGAAGCAACTGACCACGGCGGCGGTCAGACCTGCGACGCTGCAGAGGGTGCTAAGAATCACTGGCTCCGGACAGGCTGCCATTGGAATATGAACCTGGCAACATTTAACGCTAGAACGTTATCTAGTGAGGCGAGTCTAGCAGTGCTATTGGAGGAATCAGAGGGCAGTAAATGGGATATAATAGGGCTCAGCGAAGTTAGGAGGCCAAAAGAAGCATATACAGTGCTAAAAAGCGGGCACGTCCTGTGCTACCGGGGCTTAGAAGAAAGAAAACTAGGCGTCGGATTCCTGATTAATAAGAATATAGCTGGTAACATACAGGAATTCTATAGCATTAACGAGAGGGTGGCAGGTCTTGTTGTGAAACTTAATAAGAGGTACAAAATGAAGCTTGTACAGGTCTACGCCCCTAGATCCAGTCATGATGACCAGGAAGTCGAAAGCTTCTATGAAGACGTGGAATCGGCGATGGGTAGAGTGAAAACTAAATACACTATACTAATGGGTGACTTTAATGCCAAGGTAGGCAAAAAGCAGGCTGGAGACAAGGCAGTGGGGGAATATGGCATAGGCACTAGGAATATCAGGGGGGAGTTATTGGTAGAGTTTGCGGAACAGAATAATATGAGGATAATGAATACCTTCTTCCGCAAACGGGATAGCCGAAAGTGGACGTGGAGGAGCCCGAATGGTGAGACTAGAAATGAAATAGACCTCATACTCTGCGCTAACCCTGGCATCATAAAAGATGTGGACGTGCTCGGCAAGGTGCGCTGCAGTGACCACAGGATGGTAAGAACTCGAATTAGCCTAGACCTGAGAAGGGAACGGAAGAAACTGGTACATAAGAAGCCGATCAATGAGTTAGCGGTAAGAGGGAAAATAGAGCAATTCCAGATCAAGCTACAGAACAGGTATTCGGCTTTAACTCAGGAAGAGGACCTTAGTGTTGAAGCAATGAACGACAATCTTGTGGACATCATTAAGGAATGTGCAATGGAAGTCGGTGGTAACCATGTTAGGCAGGATACCAGTAAACTATCGCAGGAGACGAAAGATCTGATCAAGAAACGCCAATGTATGAAAGCCTTTTCAAGTATGCCTCTCCAATCTGCCGACTTTGTGCCTAAACCCTGACTACTGCCCACTGTGCAGTCATGTCAGCAGCCACCCCGTACAACACATCCTGTGACATGGATGGGAGCTGCTCTGGCGAGCCGGTGGCGTACTCCCAACAACCGGCCAATATGCCTTGCGTGCGGCTACGCCAGTCATGTCGCATGTTTTTGAAGTCGTGTGCAGCTGCCTAGTGCCGTAGCACCCGTGACAAGCCAGTCAAACCGTCCATATTATGGCCTCCCGTCGGCTGTGTCGGCGACATTGTGCCCGACCGCAACTACCCGCTGTTCACCTTCTCCACGCCATTGCTCAATGCCGCCAATGCAACCTTGCCCTGTAAATCAGGACAAGGAAAACTAATCGTCGCAGTCCAAAAGTCAAGGGCTGCAACAACGTCGGAAATGTGAAAGTCCTCACTGCAGTCCCTCAACGTAATCAAAGTGTTTGTTAACGGTGTTCACGCATCTACACTCATGGACACTAGAGCCGCCATATGTGTTATGAACACTAAGCTTTGACACCTACATCGGAAAGGCACGATGCCTCTTTCTGGACTGTCCCTCCGCACAGCCAGTGCTCAGCATGTTCGACCCTTGGAGGCTTGCACTGCTCATACTGTCATTGCTCTTGTTCTATACGCCATAGAATTCATCATCCTTTCCTCATTCTCTCATGACATTATCCTCGGCTAGGATTTTCTCTCGTGCCACAATGCTGTTATTCATTGTGCACGGGCTGAAATAGAACTCTCACCGCTGTTAGATTTGCCGCTCACCGACATTTCTTTGCTTTCAAGGAAACTACTTGTCCAAGCCGACATCCACATTCCTCTGAACGCCTCAACAGTCATGCCCATGTCCTGTAGCAAAATTTCAGATGCTGTTGCACTAATGTCTCCATTTGACTGCTTTCCCACTCGGAAAGGTCTGCTGCTGCCTTTTGCGACAGTGGACATCACACAGGGCTGTAGCAAGCATTTTTGTTTGCAACCCGTTTTCATACCCTATGTTGCTGCTTCGAGGGGTACGTCTTGGCAATGCAGAAGCGATTGAAGATGTGCAAGTTATGGACGTGCCCAATGACAATTACTGTGCTAGTTCCAGTGCACTCAGTGCTGTTTCTACGTGTGACCTATCGGCCAGTCATGTCTTCAGCTCTTCTATTGCCGATGCCCTTACACCAGCCCATCGGTCTCAGCTTAAGTGCCTACTAGAATAATTTTGTTCTTTCGATGCAGGGCAATCTTCCCTGGGCGGGGCGCCTACTGTTACAAATAGCATCGTTACAGAGGCAACATCCGTATAGAGTATCTCCTGCAGAACATCATGTAATCAACGAACAAATCGATGACATGCTTCGCCGCGAGGTGATATGACCTTCCAACAGTCTATGGGCATCCCCTGCCATCCTAGTTATGAAGAAAGATAATTCTGTGCGGTTTTGTGTGAACTACTGCTGCCTGAACAAGATAACTCGCAAGGACGTCTACCCTCTCCCACACATACACGACGTGACTGACAGTCTACAAGGCGCAGAATTATTTTCATCTCTAGATTTGTGCTCGGGGTATGGGCAAGTACTCATGGCAGATGCCGATCAGCCGAAGAATGCCTTTGTCCCACCCGACAACTCATACAAATTTATTGTAATGCCTTTTGAACTTTTTAATACGCCCACAACGTTTGAGCACATGATGGACACAGTTCTGCGCAGCTTGAAGTGACACACGTGCTTGTGTTATCGTGACGACGTTGTTGTTTTTGCTCCCGACTTCTCCACGCACCTTCAATGGCTCCAGTCTCTTTTAATGTGTTTAACAAATGCAGGGCTACAACTAAACCTCAAGAAGTGCCGATTTGCTGCTCAGTAGCAGACAATTCTAGGTTACGTCAGATCCAAGGATGGAATTCTCCCCAGTCCAGCCAAACTTCGAGCCGTAGGCCGAATTCCCTAAACCAATGTCCGAAAAAGAATTGCGCAGTCTCATTGGTCTGTGTTCCTACTTCAGACGCTTCATTCACAATTTTGCTGCCATCAAATCGCTCCTAATGAAGCTACTTAGAAGCAACGTGCCCCTCACTTCGTGGTCATCTGGGTGTGATGAGGCCTTAACAAAGCTCCGTCGTTTGCTAACGTCTCTGCCAATTTTGCACCATTACAACCTGACAGCCCCTACCGAGGTACACACAGATGCCAGCGGTGTTGGCCTCGACGCTGTTCTTGCCCAGCGCAAACAGGGGTTTCCTGAATATGTCATGGCTTATGCAAGCCGTACACTTAAGAAAGCTGACACCAATTACACTGTGACAGAAAAAGAAAGCCTCGCCATTATCTGGGCTCTCACCAAGTTCAGGCCTTATTTGTACGGCCATCCATTTGATGTAGTCAGGAACCACCATGCACTATGCTGGCTGTCATCCTTGAAAAATCCCTCAGGCCGTCTTGCCCGTTGGGCACTTCACTTGCAGGACTATGATAGCCATGTGCCCTACCGTAGCGGACGCCAGCATTCTGACGCTGACGCCCTCTCGCACTCTCCCCTGCCTGATGACAATGCCTGCTGCTCACTATCCCGCTTTACCGTTTCTTCACTCGACCTTACTACTATCGCATCTGAGCACCACAAGGACCATTGGATTACCTCTATTATAGACTTGCTTTCAGGTTCATCAGCACCACGAGCCACTTGAACGCTGCATCGTCACGCTCACCATTTCGCCATTTGCGACAACCTGCTGCACCGACGCAATTATAACCCCGAGGGGCACCAGTGGTTATTAGTAGTACCTTGCAGTCACCGTTCTGACATATGCGCAGCTTTCCACGCCAATCCATAGTGTGCACACTCTGGAGTTTTCGAAGCTTATCAGCGCCTCTGACAGTGGTATACTGGTGGGGGATGTACAGCTACATTCAGAAGTTCGTTTGCTCTAGCCCCGATTGTCAGCAATGAAAATCTCCACCTTTCCTCTTGCCACCAGTCTGCAACCTTTACCTTGCCCTATCCGGCCATTTGGGTGCGTCCACATAATTTGTGTGGGCCCCTTCCCCTGACATCGGCTGGAAACTGCTGGGCTATTGTGGCAGTTGACCACCTCACGCGATACGCCGAAACTGCTGCCCTCCCAGCAGCAACAGCGTGCGATGTTGCCTCCTTCCTGCTTCAATTCATGGGCCACGTGAGGAACTGCTCAGTAATCACAGACGTGTCTTCCTATCCGAAGTAGTTGAAGTCATTCTTAAAGAGTGTCACATTGTTTATTGCACAACTATGGCATACCCAACGTTACTTGACTAGCTTCAGTTGTAAAACTCCCCGCCCGCGCGCTTACAGCCGGTCGCCACTTCTGTGACAGCTGCCAGATGGCAGCGCCGTTTCATCGAGCTCCACTGCAGACGCCTTGCCACAGCCTTGAGCTCGTGCGGACGGGTAGTTTGCGCATGTTTCACGCTCTTTGTCGTTCTCCCTTGTCCGAATTAGTGATACCATGAGAAAGCGGTATCCACCTACAGCAATAAGATTTATCGGGCCAGTTGGTTCATACTACATAAAACAAGGGTACGCTGCACGAAAGGCAGAAACACATACAGCGAAGCGCAGCAGCTGCGTTTCTAAATGTCGTGTTTCTTCCTGTCGTCTTAACGTTTCGCGCAGTTTAGGCTCAGGAGCCTGAAGATCTGGCCGAAGTGCGTGATTGAAGGATGATCTCCATCTCCACCGAAGCTTCTCACCCCGCCAAAGAAGCACTACAATAAGAAAGATGAGGTCAGTCTTTGAACACACGAGCCACAAAAAAAAGAAGAAAGAAAAGAAAAAAAAGGAAAGAGAAGAAAAAAAATCGTCGACTCTTCCACTCCGTGAGATGGTTTATCAGCGAAGCTGAAACGTGTGACCCCTGTGTTTATCACTGGGTTAATCCTGAGGGTTCATTAAAGTATTTCTAAATTATGAGGTTACACACACAATCGGCTGCGACGGAGAGAACGGCGGCACTGACGGTATGCCCGCAGTCCGCCGCTGTCGCTTGCGTTCGATGTCTCAAGTTTGCTCGGCAACGGGGTAAGCAGCCTTCGCCCGCCATTTGCCACTTGTGATTCTCAGAAATTAAATTTTTTCAAAATTAAATCTGCCCTTTACGTAAGACAATGAGTGGCTCATACCCCCGTGAACGCGGCCTCCCCATTACGACGACAGAAGAGAAGTGAAATTCTACGCTGGAATGATGAACGGCAACGCAGCCAGCTGTGGAAGACGACGACGACGAACGCGGGAGCAATGGCACGAGCGCGTGCCGTGGATTTCGCAGAGTTCCAGGTCGGCACAAGGAATCGATCTGTTCCATGCTGAGCGAAGCGTCGCATTGCTGGAAGCACAGAAAAAGTGACACATCTAACTGTCGACATCGTTCCGATAGCCGCCTATGCAGCCAGGTGCGCAGCACGTCGGCATCGTCTGCTGATATTCTTAAACTCGGCGAAGGCTACAGTTTCGCGGGTGACATGCTTGCTGAAATTCGCCGTCAACAACGAACCACAGAATACACCAACGCTGCACCACGTGCTTAATCCGGCCCGCACGCATAGCCGGCTAGTGAGGAAGTGAAGCTGGGCGCGACTGCAGCGCCATGAAGGCACGGGCGAGTGGCGGTTCCGCGCAACGACGCCGAGTTTTAAAGCTGAAGCTAGTCTAGTAACGTTGGGCATACCATCCTCAAACCAATGGCCTTACAGAACGCTTCAACCGTATGCTCGGCAACATGCCTGCAATGTACATCGCCTCCGACCACACAAATTGGGACGTCATTCTGCCCTTCGAAACCTGTGTACACAACACCGCTACTCAGAGCACTATTGGCTTTTCACCCTTTTTCTTAGTGTACAGTAGGCACCTGTTGCACACCACTGACACAATTCTACCATACCAGCTGGATGCATCTGAATGTGCGCCCATTTCTGTCACGGCAAGACATGCTGAAGAGTGCCACGATCTCACATGGGCCTTTACCTCCAATGACCAAGAGTGCCAGAGGAGCACTCGCGGTGGCCCCACCTCTGCACCCACCTTCCTTCCTGGAGCACTTGTGCGGCTTTCCGTTCCTTCCACTGCACCTGGGCTCTCTTCAAAACTACTGCACAAGTATGAAAGGTCACACCGTATCGTCGACCACACATCCAAAGTTAATGACGTGATCACACCCACTGAACCATGTTCGGACATGCACCGCGGGCGAGACGTCAAGGTCGAATGCCTCAAACTTTACTATAATCCACTCATAGTGAGGAGCTGTTAGGTCGCCAGATGGCTCCCTTTTCATTCCTGGGGGTAATTGCAGCAAACAAGAGGAACACTATAGAGGATCATTCTCTCCAGCGCTGTTCTCAGAAGATGCCACATGCGCTGAGAGTTCGTGCTATGCTCTAACAGTCAGGCCCAAACACCGGTGACTAATACACGCCTTTACATACTGATTATGTCACTAGTAAGGCTTATCCACACAGAAGGAGGATGCAAATCAAGCCTACCTTTTGCAACCACTGAAAATATACTATACATACAGGGTGTCCCAGCTAACTTGGACCAAGATATTGAAAAAAACCTCTGCATTCTTCAGAACAGAAATCACGTGGATGTAGTTAGCATTTGTCTAAACTTACAGTACCATTTTTCTGCTCGTCTTCTTTTAAAGTAATTTGCCGAGATAAATTAATTAACTTTTTAAATATAGCTTGACACGTTCAGGCGTCAATAGGAAAGTTGTAGAGCTTCGCAAATATTGCCTAAGCCAGGTACTTCCAACGAGATGGACTTAGCGCGGCCGTTTTTATTTGAAAAAAATGAAAGCCCGCGGAGTTTTTAAAATACCATGGGACAGTGCGCTCTGTATGCCCGAATGAACCACGATTACAGCGCTCTCAACCGCGCTTTGTAAAAAACATTGCTCGCTTCACGCTTTTCGTGCTGCCCATGACAAAGCTTCGTGTTGTGCTTGGTTCTGAGATAAATGCCAGTGGGTTCGGGTGGCAGTTGAAATACAGCACGGCTCCCATTTCTGCAGCGATAATTGCACTCTCAAGCTAGCAGAATGCATGTGGAGGAAAAATGACAAGCTCATGAGTTCGAATTTGGGAGCAAGACCTCAACAAGCAAACACACATTATAACAAGCTTGATAATGTCGTGTAAATTACGCTGGTTGTCACAAAAGAGAGAATAGTAAACTGACACGGAAGGTTGCTCTTTAGCTTCCTGTCCATTCCTTGTCGGCAGAGAATTTGTAATTTTTTATTACTTACGTGCCTTTTCCACGTCATACAAAAGTTTCACACAGATGGCTCTTTTCATGGATAACAGTTGTAGAGATTTATTCGCTGTGATGTCTGTCTAAAGAATGTGTTCAAACAAGTTGCCCTCTGCCATAATGCAGTATTGGCACCTTTTCAGCACATCCAATGTAGCTTTTTTGATGATGCAAGACGGTATCTCACTGCAGGCCTCTGCAATCTCTGCCTTTAGCGCTTGGTCTTTCACATGTCCCCACAAGAAGAAGTCAAGAGGTGTCAAGTACGGTGACATTGCAGGCCATGCCGCTGGTCCATGCCGCCCGACCCACTGGCTTTTGAAGGCTTCATTAAGCCAGGCTCGGGCAAGACTGCCACAGCGAGCTGGTGCACCGTCGTGCTGATACCAAGTTCACTTTAAAGGGCCCCTGAAATGGTTCGGACAAATTTTGTAGATGCGTGGGGTACAGCTTAAGTAGAACATTCGCACCACAATTTAAGTGAAGCGTTACGTATTAATGGAGCTACAAGCGATTAGAAGTTACCCTCCTCCCTAGCCATGCTTTTCCTCCTCAACTCGTTCGCCGAGCGATCGGGGCTAAGCTCCGCCTTCAGTGGTTCTGCGTCACGATGCGACGTCACATCATCCACTTCCGGTTGTTTTGGAGCCTGCCCACGCGAAACCTCTGCGCTAGCCGCTTAGCCGTCGACCCCAAGCGAGAGCTATCGAAGCAGCGTGCATTGCGAGCATTCTGTCGTAGCGCCGAACGTGTCTGGTATTCCGGTAACCACAGGCAAGCTGGTCATTTCGGCAAATGACTGGAGGCATAAACTCAAGCTGATGAAGGAGCGTTAGCGTAGACGTACGTGCGGCCAGATCCATCTGAACGGTCCAGCCACTTGTTGGCGCAGCGCTTAACCAGCCAAACAAAGAGCTAATATTGCTCTAACCAAGCGTAAAACATTTTAAACATTTATAAAAACGTGTTGATGATTACACTCCTGCGAAAAATACACACCAGCAGCAAAGAATAAACTTCGTTACTGCTACTGTGTATGGTTGAGCTCTGTGCCACCAGGTGGCTGCACCGTGCAGACCATTCATATTTGCGATTCTGCTCATCCCATGGCTCATTCCGTTATGGCACAGTCAAGCGGCCAGACCCTGTCCCCTTGCGCTTGCATTTGCCCTAATACCGGACTCGCGAAACACTATTGCGTTAGTAATCTTCCGGTGTAAAGTGACAGCCACAAACGCGCCAACCCTGGCGCCGATCGGATAGCCGCAGTCCGATGCGCAGCAGCCAGTTCGCTCGTATGCTGCCTTGCTGAGGGACACGATGTCGCAGCTTGATATATTGCCAGTCACTACATTTGCAGTCCACAAAGCAACAAAGTCGAATCATAGTGCTCGCGAAAAGACTGAGACCGACTCCTACCGCGGAGCTCTCGTCAAAATGGAGTACGTTTTAACACAAGCAGACGACACTTGCTGTGTGCCGGAAGTGCTTAAGTGTACTGAAAAATTGTTCTTGTGCATTCTCTTTATGTTACTTTCTTTTTATAAAAACAAATGAACTAACATTCCCAACTATTACGAAGATCATTTGTTTACCATAAAGTTGGAAAAATTATTGATCACGCGCCCTGGTCAGCCAATGACGTCATATGGGTGATTTTCGCCATATGGGTAGGGGCGGCTTAAAATTCCGCCGAGCAGCGTGCAGTGATCGGCAGCGATGTGCATTTTTAAAACCTTACAATAAATTACACGCTTTATGCGGAGCACTTAAATGTGTCAATTATAGATCACAAGGACCGACACTAACGAGTCAGTAAGTTTGTAGAAAATCGTCAAAATCGTTTCAGGGTCCTTTTAAAAACGCACAAGGAAGATCACAGCGAAAATCTTTGACTGGGCCTTCCAAGATGTCGTTCAGGTACCGCTGAGCAGTGAGCGTGTGATAAAAAAATATGGGGCCAAATATTGTTCCGCCAAAGATACCGCACCACACACTGAATGACCATTGACACTGGTGTCTGGTCTACGCCACCCAATGCAGGTTCGTATCGCTCCAGTAATGCGCATTATGGATGTTGAGTTGAGAATTTCTGGAGAAGGTTGCTTCATCTGTCCAGAGCACTTTGTCAATAAAATCCGGTACTTCATCACTGTTCACAAAGATCCAATTTGAGAAATCAAGTCGCCCTTGAAAATCTCTTTCTTGCAGCTTTTGATGCAGTTGGAGCTGATACGGATGCATTTCAGCCTTCATAAGAACTCCTGACACTGAAGACATTGAAATGCCGACCTCACCACTCACACCACGCACGCTGGAATAAGGGTTTGCAGTCATCAAAGCCAAAATGTCTCCTTCAGTCTCTTCACTGATAGTCCCCTTTCTGTGCCACGTCTTCTTGAAGCTACCTGTTTCTTTCAGCGTCAAGTAACTCCTCATAATTGTGCTCGCGCTAGGTCTTCCCCACATTGCCAATTTCGGTATACCTTGGCAGCTTTCCTCTTGTCGCCCCGTGCCGCTCCCAAGGCTAAGACCATGTTCGCCTTCTGCTCATTTGAATACGGCATGCTTTAGGCCCTGCAAACAAATTATTCGAAACGGTTGCGCGGCATGACAGTAATAGACAGTCAAGCTCACATGCATCTAGCCACTGGCACAGCTTGGAAGAAAAGCGGTGTTGTAACAAATGATGCTCTCTCTCACACAGGTTCCAGATGTATGATGCATGTTTTGTGTGTACTTTTTCTATTCCGCATCTCTTTGAACGCTGGAAAAAAAATTACTCTTCTCGTCATATCGGAATAAACGGCTGATGACGGAGCGTTGTTCAGCGACAGGTGCGAGCGGCTGCTGACGAAGTGTTTTTTGGGAGCGCTGTCGCCAGCCGCTGCCGATAATGTCAGAGCCGAGCAAAGGTTGAAGCCCTTTCTTGTAAGTGAAGGGAAGGCGCGGCGCTGGCGATGTTTTTACAAATCACTCATGAGAGCACAGTAATCACGGCGCATTCGGGCGCACAGAGCACACTGTCACATGGTATTTTTTAAACTCCGCGGGCTTTCATTTTTTCTGAATAAAAACGGCCACGCTAAGTCTATCTCGTTGGAAGTACCTGGGCTGGGCAATATTTGTGAAGCTCCACAACTTTCCTATTAATGCGTGAACGTTTCAAGCTGTACTTATAAAGTTAATTTATCTCGGCTAATTACTAAAAATAGATGAGCAAAAAAAATGGTACTGTGTTTAGATAAACGGAAATCCTTTTCGCTTCATGTTACAGGTTGTAACCATCCTCGGAGCTGTGGCAATACCAGGCAGCTGCTTCACAGCGGCAACACGGGCTTACCATCACCTCTTGCCTGTAACAGAATGCAGCACACGAGCAGAAACGTTCATCAACGATACCCTTGCCTACAAACACATCATCCTGCCTCCTCATTGTTATCGTAAGGAGCATTGCACTACATGGGCTCAGAAACAGCTATAAAAGTTCCACCGACCAGTTACCTATCCAGTGGGCATGGCAGCATGAACGGAAATCCTTTTCACTTCGTGTTACAGGTTAGTGATTGCCTAACTACTAAGTGCTACAGAAGTGATGACCATTTCCTAGTGCTGGTGTACTGCCCACATTTGGTAAAGTGTGTCATTCTTTCTGTTCTTTCATTGCCGGTCAATCTCTTGTCTTAAGACAAGAGATTGAGTAGAGATCAATTGCAGTGATATTGAGGCCAATCCTGGTCCCAGCAAAAAGGAAATGCTCTCAAAAATACTTGCGGGGCACGACAAAATAAGCAACACAATTAAAAATGTACAAACAAGCTAAAATGAAATAGAGAAAAAATTTTGTGCCCTGACAGAGCATTTGGGTATACTGGAGCGACAGCTTACTGATTTAAACAGCCTCAGCAGCAAAGTAAATGACATGGAAACTTCAGTGTCAAGGGTCAAAAAGCAACTATCAGCACTTATTAGCAAGACGGATGACCTAGAAAACAAAAGCCAAAGAAACAACTTGCTCATATATGGAATAGATGAACCTAGCAAAAAAACCGACGAGTACCTGCAGCTTTATGTAAACAACGAAATTTTCCAAAAGAAGCTAGGCATTTCTGCAGCTGATATCAAAAGATGTCACAGAATATGGAAAAAATTTGAAGACAGAAAACGCCCAGTCATCAAATTTCTGGACTACCGGGAGAAGTCGTCAATTTTGAGAGTTGCTTATAAGTTAAAAGGATCTGATTTTTCTTTACCTGAAGATTTTTCTGCTAGAGTGCGTGATATCCGAAAACAGCGATGGAAAAGTTCATCACAAGAAAAGGGAAAAGGTGCAAAGGTAAAACTGCACTATGACAAGCTCAGTATTGATGGCGTTCGGTTCAGCTGGGATGAAGTGAAGGGCGTACATTTTAAGATTGGAATAAGTGGAAACTGACGCCACAACACGAATCCTCAAGCACTGAACATATTGAACATTAACTGCAGAAGTGTGGTTAAATAAATAATCTGAACTTGTAGGAATTTTACTTTCCAACGATGAAGATATTGCTATCCTGACAGAAACATGGTTAAACAGCACAATTTATGACAACGAATTCGTTCCACCTGGCTAGAGTGTGCCCAGGAAAGACCACGGTAGTAAAGGCGGAGGTGTGGCCGTACTTTTTAAACAGTCTTTAAAGATAACACATTTGCTTGAGGTACCAAACACTGAGTGCATTTTCTGTAGAACCTACCACAGAAATGTTCAGTACATTCTAGGAGCTTTGTATAGGCCGCTTGGTTCTCCTGTCTCTGTGTTTTACAAATGAAAAAATTACATGAACAAGCATTTTAAACCTAATGAACGGATTATTCTGTCAGGTGATTTCAACCTTCCGAATGTGGACTGGTCTAACCTCTTGGTTGAAAATCATAAGGGTGATTCAATTGAAGCACTGCTAGACATTGCGTTAGAATATGATTAATTGCAAATTGTAAAAGATTTCACGAGATTGCAGGGTATTTCAAAGTCAATTCTCGAGCTTTAAATTATCAGTGGAAACATATCTGCTAAGTCTTCTTGTCAGGTAACAGCTGGAATATCCGACCATCATGCTGTTTTGGATACTCTGACAGATGTTCTTGTTGATAAGAATAGAAAAAAACCTTGTTTTCACAACTTTTCATGCGTGAATGACATTTCAATCATTTATGTTCTTTCATTTAACCTTGATACATTCACTAGAACATAGAGGGCCTCTGGAATTCGTTTAAGGCCATTGTCAGTGACTGTATTGAACGTTTCATGCCCCTTATCAAGAAACAGAAAGGCATAAACCCCTGGATTTCTCGGGAGGCACTGCAAATGAAAGAAGATTGAAACGCATGAAGAATAACAGAAAAAAACACGCCAATTTGATTTACCTAAAAAAACATATTTATTTTTTGAACGATGAATTAAAAAAGAGAATAATTAAGGACAAGGAGCGTTATTACTCAGAGTGTTTGCCTGGTATCATTTCAACGTCAGCCGAGAGGTTTTGGCGATTAATTTCCCCATCTATGAGCAGCTGTTATGTTTTCGAGTACAATGGTACCCAGATTGACGACGAAGAACATATTTCAAATGCTTTCAGTGAACACTTTAAATCGGTGTTCACTCAAGACAACGGCAGTCTTCCAGGTTTCAGTGCATCTTTAACTCCAATTTCAGGTGTCATTATTAATGAACAAGGTATATTGAGCATGATTTTGACACTGGATGTGAAGAAGTCCTGCGAGCCAGATGACATTCCCAACATTCTTTTGAAACGCTACGTAGAATGGGTTGCTAAGTACTTGTATGTTTTATTCACAAGGTCACCGAGCAAGGGAAAAATTCCAAATGACTGGGGAACAGCAAGGGTGAAACCACTTAATAAAAATGGGAAAAAAGATTCTGTTCAAAATTACCATCCTGTATCATTAACTTCTACAACTTGCAAACTCTTAGAACATATAATCTGTACCCACATATCTGACTTTCTAAAAAAAAAATGAATTTTTTCAGAATATGCCAACATGGTTTCAGAAAAGGTTTTTCAACATGCACTCAACTTGTTGAAACAGTACACGACTTTGCCTCTTCAATAAATAAAGGCAAACAGACGGACATAATTTTCATGGATTTTCCAAAAGCCTTCGATAAGGTTTCACATAAAAAGTTAATTTACAAATTGGACACAATATTTCAAAATGTACAGCTGGTCAAATGGATTCCAGAGTATCTTACCAATAGTAAACAATACGTAATCTTCAACGAACAATGTTCTGACCCTTTAACTGTAGATTCCGGTGTTCCTCAGAGTTCGGTGCTTGGTCCTCTCCTTACCCTGATATTTATTAATGATACTTGTCTGTAACATTCCTGTTAAAATCAAACTTTATGCTGACGATTGTGTGATTTATTCTGAGGTTGATAACAGAACCGATCAATGTCTTTTAAACAGGGCTCTTCAAGATATTGCTGCTCGGTGTGCATCTTGGCAAAGGTCAATTCACCTTCAAAAAACCATTTCCATGACAATCACACATAAACGAAATGCTTTGAAATTTGTATACAGTGTTAGTGGTACCCATCTATCTGAAGTGAATGCTTATAAATACCTCGGACTCTGGATTACCAGCGACCTGAGCTGGACTAAACACATTGACTGCGTAACTGCTATTGCAAACTTCAAGCTGTTCTTTCTCAGGCGTGCTCTGAAACTTTCTACTTCCTCAGTTCATCTTATTGCCTACAAATCAATTGTACGTCCTACTCTAATTATGCTTCTATTATTTGGCACCCTTACACTAAAACTAATATTAATAAGGTTACAAAGAGGGTGCAGAGAAGGGGGGTAAGGTTTATATATAACTGCTTTAACAGAACTTCAGTTACTGATTTATTAACAAGGGCTAACTTGCCATCAATCAGTCAAAGAAATTGCCTCAGCTGACTGAAGTTCTCATTCCAACTAATTAAAGGACACTATAAAACCGATCTTTCTGAAATAATCACCTTCTCAACCGAATATCCTACTAGGCAAAGGCATGCTTTAACAACAACTGTTTTAAGTTTTCCTTTTTTCCTAGAACAGTGACCGATTGGAACAACCTTAGTGACAATGAGGTTTTGAAATCATTGCTTATTTTGATTGCTTCCCATCTTAGGTAAGTGTTTGGTATGAATGTTCTTTGCTTCAACCTGCCACTGTTTTTTTTACTTGCTCTTTGCTATGTTGTATTGTGTATCTGATTGTTTTTCCCATCCTGCTAAAATTTCAAAATGTGGAGTTGCAGTATCTATAAATAAAATAAAATAAACACTATACTACCGATTTCTTTTTTTTCCACACTTTTTATTTTAATTGCCTGTGACAGATAACGTTGTTCTGCCTCTTCCCATGGATCTCTGGAAGAGGAGGAAATTACCTCATTTAAAAATTGTAGCTAGCCAGTTAGCCAACATGGAGCTCGCTATTAAAATGATATTGAACCCAAGCACTAGCTAAGTCATGTCTGGTTAGCGGAAATACTAAGACTAGCACCACTTTTGACGTATTTGTCCTTAACCGCTCTATGAAATATATTGACATTCCATTTAAGAGTTTCCCCAAAGCATTCCTTTAGCATTTTTGAAACAATCTTAATGGAATGCCAATGCATCTGTAAAAGCCAGATGCATATGCAATGTTGTGTTCATTGAAGGAGAGAAGTCTAATACTTCAGCAGCGCACACTGTCTTAAAGGAATGTAAACATAGTGAGACTGGACAAATAATAAGTTGCTTTGCCTAAAATCAGGCAATAACTTCATATAGGCGAGCTATAAGTGCTGCTTTCTTATTGACTGACCAAAAATTATTGAGTGGAACTTTATTCCTGTGTGTTTACGCAGGAACTGGCATGCCTGCACAGCAACCGCAACTCTCCAGCAGCAGGATCATTCTGGAAAATCCTCAGTTGCATCGGTCTCTCTCCCTTGAGTCTCTAACAAGTATTGCGATTCCTTATATTCTAACAAAAACAAACATTCAACAATTTTGAATAGTGAATTCTTGAATCGCATACGAATAGAATAGCAGCAACTATTCAATTTGTATTTGAAATTTCTGATCTTCGCACCCACCTAGTGCTAAATAAAGTACCCTGCTTTTGTTTTCTTGTTTCTGCTCTGCAGAAGAATGTACTTCTGAAGAGAAATGTATGCAGCAATGCGAGGCACAACACTCACTTTCCATGTGAACAGTGGAAAGTCCTTGGATGTCAACGAGGTGTCAGTCAGTTCTGACATGAGGTTTGGTGCTTGCTGGCCCATGATGCAGATGGCAGTATACATAGAAGTGACGTCAGCAACGACAATAGGGCTGTCATATGGCACATGGCGACGAATCCATGTCTGGCAGCGCATTTGTTGCTTTGTGGGTGCCACTATCATGTACCTGCCCAGACAAGGAAATACACAAAAATCAAATTTTGCATATTGTGCTTTAGAATAAATTACACAGGAGAAAGTGCCATACCTGGGCTGACAAAAAAATATAAAAAATACAGCAAATCACACATGCAAGCTTTACACTGCATGAAGGCCCTACAGAAAATATTGGCAGACAAAGGAAGCAATTAAATTTTAAAGGCATTGCTACAATGAAAGCATGCTGAAACTCAACAGCCAGAACGTAAAGTAATCTGCATTCTGACCCCCCATCTTTCAATAAAGTCGCTCCATTTCAGCAGTTGTAGGGGTGTATCATGATAGAATACCAATATGGTGTAACAAACATATCTAAATAGTAAACTGTGCCTTCTTTTTTATTTCTCCTTTGACTTAGACATATCCGGAAGCCAATGCACTTTCTCATATAACGTAAAGTGATTATATAGTTATACAGCTGCTTTATAGGACAATTGAATTTCGACTCTCATGTACTTAAACACTTCAAACAACAGATGGTGTATTTTCCAAAAATTTTAGATAAACACAGAAAAATTGTTACATGAGGGTTCACTTTTTAATACAATGCTATATCAGTGTCCAATGATTTAACTTCTTAAGTACTAATGTCTTGACTAAGTAAAGATGATTACCAGGAAGAAACATTGCAAAAAGGATAAGAAAGAAAAAGAAGTTCAATACAAGGTAGCTAGCCACACTGCCATTGAACGGGTCGTTTGAAGAAAGCAACACTTAGAGACATCGCAAGGTGGCTCCATGGTGCGTAGAATTCCCTTTTGTAGATAAAGTGTGGCATTTATAATGCATTAAATGGGACTGGAGATGACTTTCTGTAGTTGGTAGACAGCGATAAGAATTTGTCGTCTGACTACGACAGCAAGTAGCTGCTATGATTCAGCTGTGTGCATGTATGTGTGTATGTTCCATAAAACTGTTTCAACACAGTACACGTCGACTTGGGTTTCGTTATTTGATGTGCACGGTAGAATCGGCACCATGTTATTATTTTTTTATTTGGGCATTAATATAATTGCGCATTACAATCAGTAGTGCGGTAGAATTGTGCAAATACAGTAAATAAAACAGTAAGCAAGGTAAACGCAACATTAAATGTAACATGATCTGGAGTGGGTCCCTGCATACTTCCTCTATACTGTCAGAGCAATGCCAGTATATATTTACTTTCTATAGTTGCTATATTATCCAGAATATTCATTTATTCATATTATTTCACCAATGAGCACAGGGTGGGCTTGGTATGTTGCAAATAGGTGGAAACTGGTACGCTCTGCTAACAGGTGAAGCAGTTACATCACAACCTTTCCCACGCTCACTTGCACCCTTCCATACTTCACAAACTACAATCCAAATGCTAGCCTAGATAGCAAATAATCGTTTAAGATGAAAGGCTGGTTACAGGGTTCATGACAGAAAGGACAAAGAGGTAGTATTATCATTTTCTACAAGTTATTTACAAAACGATGCTTACTGCTCTAAGTTAGATGTTTTCAAGCTGCACATAAGTAATATTGTCACGTGGTAGTGACGGCGAAGAAAGAAGCAGTACGGTGGAATACAAAACTAGCTTTTATTGGGCGAACCTGTGCCCACAAAACAGGCTACACTTATAGCACAACGAAAGCGGCGAACACAGTCGGCGATCGTCGAAAATCTGATCAGCGGGTCAAGCGCGTCGGCTTTTATAGAGCATTCGTCGAATGTTCCAGACTAATCGTTCGGACCCGCGTGCCTTCCACAAAGTTCTACACCATTCGCGTTACGCGATAAAATCAGATAACACAAGGTTCAGCGACAGCAGACAGCCGGGTAGAAGCATCGATAACTTTCCAGAAACGTCGGATGCATGCAGGCGCGTCCCGCGCTGTGCGATAACAGTTAAGCGGCGAAACGTGGTCGCCCTATAAAGATAAGTACACGTGTCAATACCCCCCTCTTAAAAAGCATCATCCCGATGCTACAAATATAAGAGAGCGAAACACAAAAGGACACTTCTTAAACATAAGTAACAAAACAACCAAAAGAAACAAAGTCCAAAGGTCAGTCACGGAAAGCCCCAAAGTTCATTAACGCTGGTAGTACGGCTTGAGTCGCACAACGTGGACTATTTCAGGTCGTGAGCGGCGCCGCTGTGATAGCGAAATGCCGTCTGGCACGACCTCATAGTCCAGTGCGCCTATACGTCGGATGACCTTGTAGGGTCCGAAATAGCGTCGGAGTAGTTTCTCACTGAGTCCTCGTCGGCGTATCGGGGTCCATACCCAAACACGGTCGCCGGGCTGGTACTCGACGAAGCGTCGTCGGAGGTTGTAGTGTCGACTGTCGGTACGCTGCTGGTTTTTGATCCGTAGGCGGGCGAGTTGTCGGGCTTCTTCGGCGCGCTGTAGATAGGTAGCGACGTCAAGATTCTCTTCGTCAGTGACGTGCGGCAACATGGCGTCGAGCGTCGTCGTCGGATTCCTGCCGTAAACCAACTTGAACGGCGTGATCTGTGTTGTTTCTTGCACCGCGGTGTTGTACGCAAAGGTTACGTACGGCAGGACCGCGTCCCACGTCTTGTGTTCGACGTCGACGTACATCGCTAGCATGTCGGCAAGCGTCTTGTTCAGGCGCTCCGTGAGACCATTCGTCTGCGGATGGTAGGCAGTTGTCCTCCTGTGGCTTGTCTGGCTGTACTGCAGAATGGCTTGGGTGAGCTCTGCTGTAAAAGCCGTTCCTCTGTCGGTGATGAGGACTTCTGGGGCACCATGTCGCAGCAGGATGTTCTCCACGAAAAATTTCGCCACTTCGGCTGCGCTGCCTTTTGGTAGAGCTTTAGTTTCAGCAAAACGGGTGAGATAGTCCGTCGCCACGACAATCCACTTATTCCCGGATGTTGATATCGGAAACGGCCCCAACAAATCCATCCCAATCTGCTGGAATGGTCGGCGAGGAGGTTCGATCGGCTGTAGTAATCCTGCTGGCCTTGTCGGTGGTGTCTTGCGTCGTTGACAGTCTCGGCATGTCTTGACGTAACGGGCGACGTCGGCGGTCAGACGTGGCCAGTAATACCTTTCCTGTATTCTCGACAGCGTCCGGGAGAATCCGAGGTGCCCAGCGGTTGGATCGTCGTGTAGGGCGTGCAGTATTTCTGGACGCAGCGCTGACGGTACAACAAGAAGGTAGCTGGTGTGGACTGGCGAGAAGTTCTTCTTCACGAGCAGGTTGTTTTGTAGCGTGAATGAAGACAACGTGCGCTTAAATGCCTTAGGGACAACGTCGGTGTTCCCTTCCAAATACTCGACGAGACCTTTTAGCTCCGGGTCGGCTCGTTGCTGTTTAGTGAAGTCTTCCGCGCTTATTATCCCAAGGAAGGCGTCGTCGTCCTCGTCGTCTTGCGGCGGGGGATCGATGGGGGCACGCGATAAGCAGTCGGCGTCGGAGTGTTTTCTTCCGGACTTGTATATTACCGTGACGTCGTATTCTTGTAGTCTGAGGCTCCACCGCGCCAGCCGTCCTGAAGGGTCCTTTAAGTTAGCTAGCCAACACAATGCGTGATGGTCACTGACGACTTTGAATGGCCTGCCATAGAGGTAAGGGCGGAATTTAGCTGTAGCCCAAATGATGGCGAGGCATTCCTTTTCAGTCGTAGAATAGTTGCTTTCCGCTTTTGACAGCGACCGGCTAGCATACGATATCACCCTTTCAAGTCCTTCTTTCCTCTGTACTAGGACGGCACCGAGGCCTAGGCTACTGGCGTCAGTGTGGATTTCGGTATCGGCGTCCTCGTCGAAGTGCGCAAGTACCGGCGGCGACTGCATGCGTCGTTTGAGTTCTTGAAATGCCTTGGCCTGAGGCGTTTCCCACTTGAACGCGACATCACATTTGGTTAGATGTGTTAGCGGCTCCGCGATGCGTGAAAAGTCCTTGACAAAGCGCCTATAGTAGGCACACATGCCAAGGAATCTGCGCACTGCCTTCTTGTCGGTTGGCTGCGGGAACTTTGCGATGGCAGCTGTCTTCTGTGGGTCAGGGCGTACTCCTGATTTGCTGATCACGTGGCCTAGGAACAAAAGCTCATCGTAAGCGAAACGGCACTTTTCCGGCTTCAGAGTGAGCCCTGATGACTTGATGGCTTCTAACACGGTCGCAAGCCGCCTAAGGTGATCGTCGAAATTCCCGGCGAAGACAACGACGTCATCCAGGTAAACAAGGCACGTCTGCCACTTCAGTCCGGCTAACACCGTGTCCATGACGCGCTGAAACGTTGCAGGCGCCGAGCACAGTCCGAATGGCATGACCTTGAACTCGTACAGGCCGTCTGGCGTGATGAAGGCAGTCTTTTCGCGATCTCTCTCGTCGACTTCTATTTGCCAGTAGCCAGACTTGAGGTCCATCGATGAGAAGTATTTAGCGTTGCAGAGCCGGTCCAATGCGTCGTCTATCCGTGGAAGGGGGTACACATCCTTCTTCGTGATCTTGTTCAGTCGACGATAATCGACGCAGAAGCGTAGGGTTCCGTCCTTTTTCTTTACCAGGACTACAGGAGAGGCCCACGGGCTTTTCGACGGCTGGATGATGTCGTCGCGCAGCATTTCGTCGACTTGTTGCCTAATAGCTTCACGTTCTCGCGTCGAAACTCGGTAAGGGCTCTGGCGGAGTGGTCGAGCGCTCTCTTCGGTTATTATGCGATGCTTTGCAACTGGTGTTTGTCGAATCCTTGATGACGTCGAAAAGCAGTCTTTGTATCGTCGGAGAAGACTTCTGATCTGTTCCTGCTTACTCATAGGAAGACTTGGATTCACGTTGAAGTCTGGTTCGGGGATAATGCTCATCGGGGTAGATACGGCTGAATCCGAGAGGACAAAGGCATTGCTGGTTTCCACAATTTCCTCGATGTATGCGATCGTCGTGCCCTTGTTGATGTGCTTGAACTCATGGCTGAAGTTTGTCAGCAACACTTTCGTGTTTCCTCCGTGCAGTCGAGCGATCCCTCTTGCGACGCAAATTTCACGGTCTAGCAGTAGACGTTGGTCGCCTTCGATGACACCTTCTACGTCAGTGGGTGTTTCGGTGCCGACCGAAATAACAATGCTGGAGCGAGGCGGGATGCTCACTTGATCTTCGAGCACACTCAAGGCATGGTGACTACGAGGGTTCTCCGACGGTATCGCATGGTCTTCCGACAGAGTTATTGACTTCGACTTCAGGTCGATGACTGCGCCGTGTTGGTTGAGGAAGTCCATGCCGAGAATGACGTCTCGTGAACACTGTTGGAGGATAACGAAGGTGACAGGGTAAGTCCGGTCGTGAATGGTAATTCTTGCCGTGCACATTCCAGTAGGCGTTATGAGGTGTCCTCCGGCGGTACGAATTTGAGGGCCTTCCCACGTAGTCTTAACTTTCTTCAACTGGGCGGCGATGTGTCCACTCATGACGGAGTAATCAGCCCCTGTGTCGACTAATGCGGTGACTGCGTGGCCGTCGAGAAGCACGTCGAGGTCGGTGGCTCTTTGTCTTGCATTACAGTTCAGTCTTGGCGTCGGATCACGACTGCGTCGCATTGACCTGTGGCTGGTATGTGACGTCGTCAGGTCGTCTTTCGTCATCGCATTCTTTCCTTCCAGACTTCGTCGGGACGGCGGCATGTCGTTATGTCGTCGAGGTAGTTTCTTCGGCGTCTTCGTCGGCGGCGGAGGATCTTCGACAGTTCGACGGACAGCAACCGCACCTCCATCGGTTGCTGCTTTTAGTTTTCCGGATATGGGCTCGCTGACCGGCCCCGAGCTGGGCCAGTGTATGGTCGGCGCTGCGGCGACAGGTAGCGGCCTGGTGATGGCGAACGGGACGGCCGTCGAGGGCTCCACTGAGTAGCGGCGAGGTAATCGGCGATGTCACGTGGGCGCTCGCCAAGCTGTGGACGCGGCGCGTTGACAGCGAAACCTCGCAGTCCCATCTCCCGGTACGGACATCGTCGGTAGACGTGACCCGCTTCTCCGCAGTGGTAGCAGAGCGGGCGGCGGTCAGGAGCACGCCAGATGTCCGTCTTCCTCGCGTAGGTGCGCTGGGCGACGGGTGGTCGTGCTGGTGGCGGCGGCGGCGGACGACGAAACTGCGGCGTGACAGGGCCCTGGCGCGGTCGCGGAGGGGGTCCTTGACGGCGTGCGACGGCGGCGTAGGTCATCGCTTGCGGCTCACGCTGCGGCGATTCAGGGGCTACTCCAAGTTGTTGTTGGAGTTCCTCACGCACGGCGTCGGCAATCGAAGCCACTTGAGGCTGTGATGATGGCAACAGCTTTTGTAGCTCCTCCCGCACGACAGCTCGGATAGTCTCGCGTAGGTCGTCGGCGGCCAGTGACTGAACTCCGACGTAGTTTGTCGAGGTCGTGCGGCGGTCGAATTGCCGGTTTCGCATCTCGAGTGTCTTCTCGATGCTGGTGGCCTCGTTAAGAAACTCGTCGACGGTCTTCGGTGGGCTTCGTACCATTCCGGCAAAAAGTTCCTCCTTCACACCACGCATCAGCAGGCGGACTTTCTTCTCCTCGGGCATTTCAGGGTCGGCGTGGCGGAAGAGACGGCTCATTTCTTCCGTGTAGATCGCGGTCGTCTCATTAGGTAGCTGCACCCGGGTTTCTAGTAGCGCTTGGGCTCGTTCTCGGCGTACGACGCTTGCGAATGTCTTCAGGAAGCCGCTTCGGAAAAGTTCCCAGGTTGTTAAGGTGGCTTCTCGGTTTTCGAACCACGTCCTGGCCGCGTCTTCCAAAGCGAAGAACACATATCGCAGTTTGTCGTCGCTGTTCCAGTTGTTAAAGGTAGCGACTCTTTCGTACGTCTCAAGCCAGCTTTCCGGGTCCTCGAAAGTTGAACCGCGGAACGTCGGAGGCTCCCTGGGCTGCTGCAGCACGACGGGTGACGCTGGTGCTGCCATTGGGGCGGACTTGGTGGCCATCCTTCTAGTCGTCTCGGGCAAAAGTCCGTGTTCCGGGGGCAGTCCTTGCTGCCTGCGGCTACCTCGCTGGTTCTTGTCGACGTTGGTGTCTTCCGAGTGAGGGCTTGGGTCACGGCTTTGTGGGGGCGTCCGGTGCATGAACGCAAAGCACCTCCACCAGATGTCACGTGGTAGTGACGGCGAAGAAAGAAGCAGTACGGTGGAATACAAAACTAGCTTTTATTGGGCGAACCTGTGCCCACAAAACAGGCTACACTTATAGCACAACGAAAGCGGCGAACACAGTCGGCGATCGTCGAAAATCTGATCAGCGGGTCAAGCGCGTCGGCTTTCATAGAGCATTCGTCGAATGTTCCAGACTAATCGTTCGGACCCGCGTGCCTTCCACAAAGTTCTACACCATTCGCGTTACGCGATAAAATCAGATAACACAAGGTTCAGCGACAGCAGACAGCCGGGTAGAAGCATCGATAACTTTCCAGAAACGTCGGATGCATGCAGGCGCGTCCCGCGCTGTGCGATAACAGTTAAGCGGCGAAACGTGGTCGCCCTATAAAGATAAGTACACGTGTCAATATCAGTGTCACTAGCCATTCATTTTTGTGTGGCAATGCAATGTGCCTATATGCAAAAAAGGAGGAAGATATTTTCCTGTAGTGACATGACATAGAGGCCTACATCAAGTATAGAGCTGCCGTCCTTGCCTCACCTTATCTTCACCTGATTTGCTGTCATCGCCTCACCTCATCGTTGCCTGACAGCTATGATCATTCATTGTTGCATGTCTTTAAACAGCTAGAGAACTTCATCTGTTTAACCAATACAAATTTGCATTCAATCATCGTAAGCAGCATTCTGCTTTTAAACAAAATAATATTTTTTGTTTGCATCCAGTACTAATCCCTAAGTAGTCACCATTTCACTGCAGGTGAGAATAAGTTGTGCACTAGATTGCTGTAGAAGAGCTGGCTGTGAATGTGCCGACTTCAAGAGTGATATCCTGCACAATATTTCTTGCCTCTGAGAGACAGTCATGGGCACAAACAGAGTAATTTGTAACACCTACGTTTTTCCACAGTTTGCGTCCAGAGTTTGGGACACGATTTAGCATTTGGTGAGATTGTTTACTGAATTTTATACAGTTTGCTTTTGAAAAAAAGTGGGAATTTTTTACCATGAAGCTCTCGGGTATAGATCAACAAATATGCGTAAATGTGCTCCACGGATGAAGCCAACTTCGTTGTCATACTATGATAGAGCTCTCTATAAAAGTACAGATTTAGAAGCCTCTACATGGATACAGCATAAACAACAACATTGTGGATGACTGCCTCATCTTAGTGGAATTATCTACTGCCATATGTGACAGTAATGACAGGACAGAAACATACTGCACTTGCACAGCGTGTTCTGTAGAAATGTATGGGGTTAAGTGCTTTTAGCGTGCTTTGCATACACCACCCTCAACACTGTAGAAGGCACCTATACACACAACACAACAAATAAGGCAAAAGCACACCACACACATTCTCAACAAAAGCTGTCTTGCAGAAATGCACCAGCTTGGGCGTGTTTGTTGTTTTTTGGTGAATACAGCCCACAACATCATACATCAGGCTCTAGTCGGTAGAGCAAGACCTTTCCATGTGCAACAATGCACAATAGGTGAAAACACGCTGTGCTAAATCAATACCCAGGTTATCTGTATAATTCAGCCAATCTGGGTACGTTTTGTGTTTACCGTGTTTGCGGGACTGTTAGAATGGCCTACAAAGTCAGCATGTCAACCTCATCTTAGTAGAACACAGTGTTTATGTGTGCAGCACAATAAAATAGGCAAAAACACACAGAACTTCAACACTGTTTATAGGGTATAGGAACACAAGCTTGGAGGAAGACACCAGGCGATGCTACCACCTAATACTGCTGGCTGCGTCTCAGTGGACCAAGCAGGGGTGGGCACACAATTCAGAACAATTACAATGGAAAAGAAATCCATTCAGAATGACACGAAAAAGATAAAAGTAGTTACTACATGCAAGTGCACTGCAAAAAAGAAATAGTGATAGCCAGAAACATGCTGCGCTTCAAGGAGGCAGACACAGAAACGCACAAGGAGCAATAACAACAACAAAAACAACAACAACACAAAAAGTATCTCGCACCAGCACACTTCAGGAAAACAGTAGTAATGAGAAGCAAAAAAAAAAATCAACAATGATTACGATACTCCCTAATGTGAAACTTGAGCATAGTTCTATATGTGTTTTCATTTCGCAATATATTGGCTGGTGCAGACAATCTGTCTTGTGCAGCACACTGCAAACGAACAAAGTGTGGTGCGACTGCCTCACTAATCGGGCGAATGCAAGAGGCAGTGCACGGGTGATGCATGGGCGCGATTCAGAAACGCTGCCACAGGCAGACCTCTGCTCATGCAGCACTTTTTTTTACACGCCCGCCGCATGCCTTATCAATGGCGTCATCAGTGAACAGATGATGCACGCTACTATGGCGCTATCTTGGAGCGGTCGTCGCTGCAAGTGAGGTGAGCGTGGAGGAAGCGCGCCATCTTCCGTCACGTGCAAGGATTCAGAGGGCAGGAAGGGAGGGGCGGGGGGGGGGGGGATTCTACAGCGGGCGGCCCGGGTGGCCCAGGTGGTTGTGTGCGCTCGCCCAGGCCACTGTATCTTGAAAGCCATCTGCGACGGGGACACAGCCCAGCCACGCGCTGTGTTTCTCTGGTTTAGTTCATGTTGATGAGAAATACAGCATGAAGGTCAATTCGCTTGCTGCTGCTGCCGCGCTTCCTAACTCTAGCATTTTTACAGCAAGTTTTGGCAGTGATCAAGTGAGATTTGTTTATGTTTGCTTGTGTGCGCATGACACCGTGCTTGTTAATTTAGTTAGTATGGCTGTGCTTATAAGTTTATATGGCTAAAACTACTATCCTTACTTCGTACAGCTAGCTGTCAACTAATTTGCTATCGCAATACTAGATGCTTCGTCTTTCGGGCAAAAGTGCGACATTTATGTCATCACTACCTAGCCATGAGTACTAAATTTTACGGGGCCATGCAGTTGAGGCAAGAAATAAAGGTACTAAAAATTCCCCAGTATTTTTTTTTTTTTGCCTTCACTACCTAGCCATGAGTACTAAATTTGCATGCAGGCCATGCAGTTGAGGCCAGAAATAACAGCACCGGCAATCCCGATAAGGACAGAAAGTTGCCTCTTGGGTACAAAACCATAATTGTGGCACAAACCATGATGCCATTGTGGCACATTTTTGCTTGCTTTTTCTAATTCTAAAAAAAATGCATGATCTTTGACACCCCTGGCGTGCATCTTTTCTTCAACTTTTTCCTGATCATCTGCATTTCCAAAGCTCGATTTCCAAGTTATACTTGGCTCCTAATTCCTTGTCTGTTCCATTTCAGGTTGAGGCTTTATATGTGAACTTGACTGTATAATCAATTATAAACACATGTCCCTGTGGTGACTTATAAATTGAGTGCTCAACACCCCCAAAAGAAGGAAGGCACAAAACAAAAATTTTGAGCATTAAATCTTTGAAATTGAGGATTCTGCCAACGACTAACATATCCTTAATTTTGACACCATGCACAGAGCTTTTATGCTGACAAAATAACAAGAACACTGCAAAGCAAACTGCCCTTCGAGAAATGTTTCATATTTGTCAGCAAAGGAACATGTACCTTTTCCAAGGTAATGCTGTAGCTTCAGGTCGAAAAAGCTGCTAATTATGGCAACACAGGCCATGCTCCACAGGTTAAGGGTTAGCAAAAAACAGTGTATAGAGTAGGCACTAAAGCAACAGCAGAAAAAACAACATAAGCAGACTGCAGCAATTTGCTCTGGCTCTGAACTTATTTACTGTGACAGCAGTTACTCTGCCGGTTTCCTCCAACACCCTCAGCATTGCACAAAAGATTGGCATTCCTGCATAAACTCCTTTAACTGTATGAGACTGCAACAAAATGCAATGAAAATAGTGGCACAACAATGGTGACAGCTACGTTATGATGACAGCCCAACAACATTGAGAAAATGGCAATGGTGTGACAACAATGACAGTGGCATGACAGTGATATGATGACAATGGCAGCATGACAACAACTTGATTGACTGACATGCAAGACAGCAAAAAGCCATCTTGAATGAACTTAAGAGTCATGAGAGGAACACTAAGGATGACTACTGCACTGAAAGTCATGCTGGCAACAAACACTGCATCGTGCACTAGCTGCTTCCAAAATACGTGGGTAGATGCCACCACATTTAGAGCCTACGTCACACATGCTAAGCTCTGAACAAACTGTCAGGCAAGGGAGACACCCAATTGCTCATTATAATTAGCTAGCGCGCCACCAAACTGCACATTGCTGCAGTGACATGACTTTGATCCCCCATGGAGAAGGGGGCAACATTTTGCTTTTATACACCATAAGGTGAGGTTGAGTTGGTGGCATGATGACAAAACAACAGCAGCATGATAACGACAGCCAAGGTGGCACCATGACGACAACAGTGTAACAAAACCGATGGTGGAAGGATGGACAAGTGGATGGACACAGTTTCGAGCTCCTAACTGCTGTCAGAGTAAAAGTAGATAACTTCACCACAACTATTTGTAACAAAAAATATGGTTTGGTGAGAAGGCACATAACACATGCTACATGACCACAATAAAAACGCACATGCTGGCAGGCTTCTTCTCTAATGGCAAACTGTGTTACGGTGCACAAGCCATCTCATTATTAGCATGTCACTGTCTGTCAACACCTCAAAAGGTATGACATAAATTTAGAAAATGTGTTTCCAAACAAAAAGACAAACCTGTTTTTCTCGAGCCTGACAAGGCTGCAGTCATTTTCATAGCCACCCCAATGGTTTTGCATACCAGTGTTAACAATGCTTCCCACGGGGATATCAATATCATTTGAACACAAGTACTGCAGCAGATCAACCACCTCACTACCAGGAGACTGTACAAAGGAAAAGCGTTTAATATGGTTATAACAAGTTGGCAAAGTTGACATGTGAAAGAATGCAATTCATCAGCAGATGTATAAACACCTTCTACATTATATTCAGAAAATTCAAGCTAGGTTTGCAAGAACTTTCATACCGAGTTTACTGCAGCCTACAAAATGACCAGAAACACAATTTCATAAACAAGGCCACAGTGTCAGATCATACTATCATCGAACCATGGAACTGCAATGTGCTGGGGCTTTCTATGACGGCCATATGCTGTTCTCAGTGAAATGCAGCTGAAACCAAATTGAACTGGTATTAAACTAGAGCTATCAGAACTGCCCAATGACATTTAAAGTAAATGATGAAGAGAACATAAAAAGATTTGACTACAAAAATTATGAAGAGAAAAGCCAATATGCCCCACTGACTTCAACAATATCTTTAAAAGGAGGTAGAAAAAAACAAATATCCTAAATATGTGCTGCTTTCATGCAATGCTTTGGTGCTGCAGTAGCAGATCAATAAATTGAACTTGGCTTTTGCTAGCTGTCATGAGTCGTAGAAGTGTTAAAGGAGTACTAATACCAAGATCTTATCTCTGGTTTTTTGTTTTACAGGTAGCTGTCGACTCCATAACATGAAGCCTAAATTTCTCGAGTGCAGTGGAAATCATTATTTATACTCTTAATGTGACCATTTCAAAATGCACATAAAGTACAGTGTGGCTTAAGATGTAGAGGAGTAGGCAGGCTACATCACAGACTGTGGTCAGATGGTATCACCAGACCACTCACACATGCGTTACTCAGCCCAGTGCAGTGGTTGAAGGCAACACAATGACCATGCTGCCAAAAACTTCACACATGCCACCAAATTGGTCATTCCATCCTCTTTCATTCTGTGCTTCTCTGCCTTTGACATGAGTTAAGCCTGGTCCTTGGCTGTCACCACTCTGGGAATGCAGGGGTCCCTCTCACCTTCCCTGCCCTCTTATCCCGTTGAGTGCTCAGCACACTCAATCTTCAGTGACAGTTACGGTGCGAGTACAGGCATCAAAGGTGGATGGTATTAAGTAACCACCACCTCTAGTTTTCATGATGTAACTATTCTCCTGCTTCATGTGCGAAGCCATGCTATGGTGCACATTCTGAGTTGGCTGTATTAAAAGCTGATTTAAATAATACGTTATTGCGCGTTTATAGTATCTGAGGCTTTATACCATAATTACAGAGTTAACAGATACCTAATTAAGCAGCAAGAGTGAGGCACAAGGTTTTTATACCAGTACTATATTTGAGCATTGAACAAACCGCAGTCCTGATTGCAGCTTACTTATGCTAGAGCACTTTACAGGGCAGCTATAATACAATTACATTGGCTCAAACCTACTATACAGCCTACTCTGCTGTATCATCCTAGTGCAAATGCAAGCAGAGCAACAATCATTTTAACATAGTAGTAAGGCAGTACTCTATCTGACCGCTGGACATCCCGGTAAACTCTCCTGCCTGAATAAATACTAGTGATTGATTACCTGTAAGCCTAACACTTCTGTAAGAAAAGAGCTCTCCAATCACTTGCCATATGGCACACATACCCAAACTTCCAGTTTGGTGAAAGAAGAATAGTCAAGAAGAGCCACCCTCTCTCTGCAGGCTTCATACTCAGATTTCACTGCATCAAACCATGGCGGCTTTCCATACAGGTCCGCCCCTGCGGCAGCGTACAAGTGCAATAACCGAGTTAAAGAGGAGTCATGTTCACAGACTTTATGTAGTCAGAAAAGGAAAAAAAAGAAAGCACAGAAGTATTTAGAATACAGCCACTTCAAATTGTGAAGTCTCTACTGTAAAAGTTCTCGATATGCTTAGGAGTTTCCATTCTTGCTCACAGCTGCTATTTCGGAGCCTCAAGCAAAACTGATATACATACTAAAATAAATACCATTAGACCACAAAGTCATCATGTTGTCAACATGAAAAGTCTTTCATGCAAAATAGGCTGTAAAAAGAAGTACGGCTAATAGTAAATTCCTTTATGCATACATACATTACACTCACAATGTCTACGATGGTAACTAAAGTTAATAAACAGAAGAAAATATTGGCTTGTTAAGAAGTAGGTTAAGACGAAGGGCTACACTCACAACCAAAGTTCATTTGAAGAAAAGAACACTTAAGCATGCATGTGAAAAATTATAAATAGATACAAGAGAAACAATAATAACACTACCATGTGGCATCTAAGAAAGTGATTTCATCTTGGTACAATGACAGCAAAGTCTGACTCACACGTGTCACAGCTAGAATGAGAAAAGTGCACTTCAGATTACTTACTCTCACCTAGTACAGCACTGCGCCACATGTGGGTGTCAACTACTCTTTGAAAACATGTGTACTCATTACCATCCTGACATAAGCACAAAAGAGATCACAGAAACATACTTCGTTTATTCTCGTCATGACATGTGTGCGAGTAAGGCTTCGCTGTTATTGTAACAAGATAAAATTGATTTCTCAGATGCCATGTGGTAGCATTCAACGTTATTACACTAGGTTCAGTTGTAGAACTCTCCGCAGCTGACGTATATTGCAGGCACCCCCGTGCCTTGGTTTGCCGCCAGAGGGTGGAAGCACCGCAGGTAGCTCTACGCGAGTGCAGCTCTACGTTGGCGAAGGTGCTCGGGTCCTCTGACTTCGCAAGCTACAAACGCAACAAGTGTTTTCACTAATGTGTTCTTTAATATTTGTATTGACCCTTTTCACAACGATCCCGTGGGCGCTGCTATGTTTGATCATGTGGGGACACATCCATTGCTTGCCTCAACTCCTTCCATTGAATGTGTTTACAATAGATGCATATGACGCCGATGCAGTTGAGCAAATCCGTTTCAGAAGATATCGCAGATGGTGACTGGGTGGACGACACGAAGCTTTGGCCACAGCTTGAGAGAACATGCAAAAGTGCTTTCGGAGCTGATGAGCCTATGTCCAAATAGCGCGAGCAGCGTATATTGACACGTGTACTTGTTTATCTTTATCGAGTGACCATATTTCACCGCCTAACAAATGTTATCGCACAGTGCAGGACGCACTAGCATGTATCGGAAGTTTCTCTAAAGTTATTGATGGTTCTATCTGCTGTCTGTTGACACCGAACTTTGCGTAATCTGATTTCCTTGCACGAGGCGAATGGTGTAGAACTTTCTTGAAGACATGTGGGTCCCAGCAATTACTCTGGAACCTTCGATAACTAATGTATAAAAGCCGACATGCTTGACCCGCTGATCAGATTTCGACGATCGCCGACTGTGTTCACCGTTATCATTGTGCTTTAAGTGTAGCCTGTTTTTGTGGGCACGGGTTCACCCAATAAAAGTTAGTTTCGTCTTTCACAGTATTGTTACTGTGTTCTTTACCATCACTACCACGTGACAGCTGGTGGAGGTGCTGGGATCTGATGCAAAGACTTAAATGCAACGCAGAACAAAGAGCCATCAACTTCGACGTGTTGCTCGACAGCCACGCAGTCACCACCGACTACTCCGTCATGAGTGGACCCTTCACCACCAAGTTGAAGAACATTAAGACTGTGTGGGAAGGCCCTCAAATTCGGACTGCTGGAGGACACCTATTAACGCCGACTGGAATGCGCACTGCAAGAATTACCGTTCATGACCAGACTTACCCTTCCACCTTCGTTATCCTCCAACAGTGTTCACGAGACATCATTCTTGGCATGGAGTTCCTGAACCAACATGGCGCGATCATCGACTTGAAGTCAAAGTCGATAACGCTGTTGGAAGATCAAGCAATACCGCCGGAGAGCTGTCATAGTCACCACACTTTGAGTGTACTCGAAGATTAAGTGAGCATCCTGCCTCGCTCCAGCATTGTTATTACTGTTGGCACTGAAACACCCTCAGACGTAGAAGGCGTCATCGAGAGCAACCAATGTCTATTGCTTAACCGTGAAATTCGCGTTGCAAGAGGGATCGCTTGACTGCAAGGGAGGAAAAGCAATAGTGATGCTGACAAACTTCAGCCAAGAGTTCAAGCACATCAACAACGGCAGGACAATCGCGTATATTGCAGAAATTGTTGAAACCAGTAATGAATTTGTCCTCTCGGATTCTGCCGCATCAACCCCGACGACCATAGTTCCCGAACCAGACTTCGACATAAATCCAAGTCTCCCCATGATTAAGCAGCAACAGCTCAGAAGTCTGCTCCGACGATACAAAGATTGCTTTTTGACGTCATCGAGGATTTGACAAACACCAGCAGCAAAACATTGCATAACAACCGAAGAGGGCGCTCGACCACTCTGCCAGAGCCCTTATCGAGTTTCGACACGAGAATGTGAAGCTATTAGGCAACAAGTCGACAAAATGCTGCACGACGACATTATCCAGCCTTCGAAAAGCCCGTGGGCATCTCTTGTAGTCTTAGTGAAGAAAAAAGACGGAACCCTATGTTTCTGCGTCCGTTATCGTCCACTAAACAAGATCACGAAGAAGGACGTATACCCCCTCCCATGAATAGACGAAGCATTGAATAGACGAAGCATTGGATCGGCTCTGCAACGCTAAATGCTTCTCGTCGATGGACCTCAAGTCTGGCTACTGGCAAATGGAAGTCGACGACAGAGATCGCGAAAAGACCGCGTTCATCACACCAGACGGCCTCTATGAGTTCAAGGTTATGCCATTTGGACTGTGCTTGGCACCTGCAACGTTCCAGCGTGTGATGGACACTGTTTTAGCATGATTGAAGTGGCAGACGTGTCTTGTTTACTTTGATGACGTCGTTGTCTTCACCGGAAATTTCGACAATAACCTTAGGCGGCTTGCGACAGTATTAGAGGCCATCAAGTCATCAGGGCTCACTCTGAAGCCGGAAAAGTGCCCCTTCGCTTACGATGAGCTTCTGTTCCTACGCCACATCATCAGCAAGTCTGGAGTACGCCCCGACCCGCAGAAGACAGCTGCCGTCGCAAAGTTCCCACAGCCAATCGACAAGAAGGCAGTGCACAGATTCCTTGGCATGTGTGCCTACTATAGACGCTTTGTCAAGGACTTTTCATGCATCTCTAAGCCACTGACACATCTAACTAAATGTGATGTCGAGTTCAAGTGGGAAACGCCAAAGGCTGACGCATTTCAAGAACTCAAACGACGCATGCAGTCGCCTCCAGTACTTGCGCACTTCGACGAGGACGCCAATACCGAAATCCACACTGACACCAGTAGCCTAGGCCTCAGTGCTGTCCTAGTCCGCGAAGCCATTTTTTCTCTAACGCCTCTTCACAGCTACGTATGAACTGCATTCTTCAAGTTACTGATTTGTTTAACTATCATTTAGCTATATTATTTTTCAAATTATTAACTCAACAAGTTTCTTACAACTTTATTAGTTCTGATCTCCTTTTTAATCCCAATAACACAATTAAGGTTTGCAGCACAAGGAAATTTTTCGTTGCCTTTATGTCATACTAATTACGGAAAAATGGCTTCCTCTTTTTGCGCGCTTAAAATTTGGAACAGACTTCTATATTTCATTAAGTTGTCAACTACCTTGTACTCTTTCAAATGTGAACTCAAGAATTATTTGCTGTCTGATTAATTTCCTACAATGTTATTTTGCTATTTAGAAGCTGTGGAATTACCATTGATTGTGCATCTTTCCTCTTCCTTTTGTCTTTTATGTGTGTCGTCACTCAGTTTATTGGTTATATTTTGCTTATTTCATGATTTGTTTCTCTGCTCTGTATTCCGCTTTATTTTTTTGTATAACTTCTAATCCAAGGGTCCCGGTGCAGTCTCTGACTTTGGGACCCTTGTCTGTATACCATTTTTTGTAACAAATTGTTATGAACGAATAATAAACTGAAACTGAAAAATGTACTTGAATGGGTGATAGCTCACACTAGCCAATCGCTGTCAAAAGTGGAAGGCAATTATTCTACGGCTGAAAAGGAATGCCTCACCATCATTTGGGCTACAGCGAAATTCCGCCCTTACCCATATGGCAGGCCATTCAGACTTGTCAGCAACCATCACGCATTGTGTTGACTAGAGAACTTAAAGGACGCTTCAGGCACGGTGGAGCCTTAGCCTGCAAGAATATAACATCACTGTAACCTACAAGTCCGGACGAAAACACTCCAATGCCGATTGCCTATCACGTATCTTCACTGACCTGCCGCCGCAAGATGATGAGGATGACAATGCCTTCCTTAGAATAATAAGCGCGGAAGACTTCACTGAACAGTAACGAGCAGACCCGGAGCTAAAAAGCCCCGTCGAGTATTTGGAAGGGAACACTGACGTTGTCCCTAGGGCATTTAAGCAAAGCTAGTCTTCGTTCTCGCTTCAAAACAACCTACTCGTAAAGAAGAACTTCTCACCAGTCCGCGCCAACTACCTTCTTGTTGTTCCGTCAGTGTTGCGTCCAGAAGTACTGCATGCCCTACATGACGATCCGACCGCTGGGCACTTCGGATTCTCCCAGAGGCCATCGAGGATACAGGAAAAGTATTACTGGCCGCGCCTGGTCGCCGATGTCACCCGTCACATCAAGACATGCCGAGACTGTCAGCGACGCAAGACACCACTGACAAGGCCAGCGAGATTACTACAGCCGATCGAGCCCCCTTACCAACCATTTCAGCAGATCAGGATGGACTTGTTGGGGCCCTTTCCGACATCAACAACTGGAAATAAGTGGATCGTCGTGGCGACTGACTACCTCACCCGCTTCGCTGACACAAAAGCTCTGCCAAAAAGTAGCGCAGCCGAAGTGGCGAAATTCTTTGTCGAGAACATCCTGCCCCAACACGGCACCCCAGAAGTCCTCATCATCGACAGAGGAACGGCCTTTACAGTGGAGCTCACCCAAGCCATTCTGCAATACAGCCAGACAAGCCACAGGAGGACAATTGCTTACCACCCACAGACGAATGGTCTTACGGAGCTCCTGAATAAGACCTTTGCCGACATGCTAGCAATGTATGTCAACGTCAAACACAAGACCTGGGATGCTGTCCTGCCATACGTAACCTTCGCTTACAACACTGCGGTGCAAGAAACAACACAGATCCCGCCATTCAAGCTGGTTTACGGCAGGAACCCAACAATGACTCTAGAAATCATGCTGCCGCACGTCACCAATGAAGAGGACATTGCCACCTATCTCCAGCACGTCGAAGACGCCCGACAGCTCGCCCACCTGCAGATCAAGAACCAGCTGAAGACCGACAGCTGACACTACAACCTTCAACGACGCTACGTCGAGTACCAGCCCGGCAACCGCGTTTGGGTTTGGACCCCAATACACCAACGAGGACTTAGTGAGGAGCTTTTGCGCCGCTATTTTGGACCCTACAAGATCATCAGACGCATTGGCGCACTCGACTATGAGTTTGCACCAGACGGCATTTTACTATCACAGCGGCACCGCTCACGACCTGAAATAGTTTACATGGTGCGACTTAAGCCATTCTACCAGCGCTAATGAACTTTGGGACTTGGCGTAGCTGACCTTTGGAATTCTTTGTCTGGACTGTGTTACTTTCGACTTTGTTTCTTTTTGCTGTTTTGTTACTTTTGTTTAATAAGTGTCCTTTTGTGCTTTGCTCTCTAGTATTTGTAGCATCAGGACAATGCTTTTTAAGAGGGGAGTATTGACACATGTACTTGTTTATCTTTATCGGGTGAGTGCGTTTCACCACCTAACAAGTGTTATTGCACAGAGCAGGATGCACTAGCATGTATCGGAAGTTTCTCGAAAGTTATCGATGGTTCTATCCGCTGTCTGTTGTCACCGAACCTTGTGTAATCTGATTTCATCGTGCGACACGAATGGTGTAGAACTTTCTTGAAGACACACGAGTCCCAGTGATTACTCTGGAACCTTCGATGACTGATGTACAAAAGCCGACGCATTTGACCTGCTGACCACGTTTCGCCAATCGCCGACTGTGTTCGCTGCTATCATTGTGCATTAAGTGTAGCCTGTTTTTGTGGGCAGAGGTTCACACAATAAAAGTTAGTTTCGTATTTCACGGTATTGCTACTGTGCTCTTTACCATCACTAGCATGTGACAATATGGTGCTTGTTTAAAAAGTAGGGCTAAATATGTATTCCAAGCTATCCAAACTTTCCGCTCATGAATTGAATCAAGATTAGTGTGTTTTGCTCTTTGTGCTTCATTTGGCCAATATTTTTGAAGCAGCAGCTTGTCATGTTTCTGACTCAGTAAACTTGCTCGTTGCGGTCACTACCTGATTATTTTCTACCTAATTGCTGGTGGGTGGGCTCAGTTCCTATTTGTTCTTGATGCACACAAGGCTTGAAACATAGCTATTTTGTACATTTTAATAGCTTATAGCAAACTAAGATGTATTATCGCTATTAACTCGCTTACTCTTGTGGACCATCACAAAACGTTCAGCTTCGACAATTTATGCACTGTCGGTGTAGTCCATGATTTATTACAGGTATATAGTGCACATATATTCAAGTGTGCTCCCATTCACTTATTCTTGACACGTTGGTGATAGAGTGGGTGTAAGTTTCCGTGCCAGTTGGGGCAGATGTGTGTAGATACTGTGCATGAAACTTGCCATGACAGGAAGCGGTGCTACTCGTTTTGTCACTGTTTAACGAGTGGTGCTCACTCTTGTCAACATTCCGGGGCTGAAGCCTTTTCTTTGAAGGTTAGTGATATGATGCTGGTGGATGAGCAAATTTCTGTATCCTCTAGGAAAGCTGCACACCGCAAGGTCCCAGTAACATGTATGGACAATTGTAACAGTGGTAGATTCATTTCATCCCTAATATGCCAGTCACTATTTTTGCAGCCAGCCACTGCACACGTCTTCAAGATTCACTCCAGAATGATGGGAGCACAGTGCATTAGCAAAAACTAGGCTGCATTTCCAACATCTGATCACGCAGAAGCAAGGTAGAAGCGGTAATGGTTTCGTACTCGTGCGCTGTGGCTGAGGTGACGGGCGGCACACCGCCGAAAGCACCATCTCGTTTCTCTAGAACAAACTGCTCCACAAAAAGAGTCAATAGTCTCGCATTTAGCAGATTGACTGGCAAACTTTACTGAGCTGTAGAAATGCTGCTGCACTCCCCCGGAGTGCAATGTTGGAGTCCTTAGTCCAGGGCAGCCTCGGTCGTCCGAAGCGCACTACTAATCAGCTGTTGGTGATGAGTAGCTGTAAGTAGCTGATTAGTAGCTCTAATCAGCTGTTGCTGATTAGTACTAATTATTAATGCAAACTCATTGTATGGCTCATGAGGCGGAAAAGGCGGCATCGACGTGACCACACGATGGTCCAAAAAGTCAAGGGAGCCCAAGTAAGCCAGTCAAGGCAGTTGATGATGTCAATTAAGGCAAATTTAATTAATGCAGAGTGAATTAAGGCACATGCTTAATTACGACAGGGTTCATTACGGCACTCGAATGCACGATCATTAATAGGAGTCGTACCCACCGCATTGGTGTTAATTAAGGTGAAATTATTGAATATATAGTTAACACACTCAAACCCACGGCCATTGGTGGAAGTCGAACCCTCGACCTTTAATGGTGGCAATGTTTTTGCATTCATCCACATTTTAATTTTACATTTTATTATTAAATCATGTAATTAAACAATGAATTAATTAATACTATAAATGTTGCTACTAATCAGCAGTTGTAGCTGTCAGCAGGCCAATCGGTTAATATTGTTACGTAGGAAGACGCAGGCGAAAAGCTATGTACAAGTATATATACAAGAAAATACGCTGCGCTTGGCCAAGAGGCAACAGCCCGCGCTAGCTTTTAATCGTCGTTGTCGTCTTCTTACTGCTCAGCTCTTCGTCATTGGAAATACTATCCCGTAGCACTACCCCCGGCGGCAAAAGCGCCGTCCCGGAGCGACTAAAGGCCGGAGTCTGAAGCAGTGTAGTAGGTCTTGAGCCTACTGACGTGCACGACATCACTAGATGCCAGCGTAGATGACGAGGTTGAGCTCACAGGAGCAATTTCGTAAGTCACAGGCATCACCTGGCGCAGCACATGGTAAGGCCCTGTGTATCGCGAAAGGAGCTTTTCTGAAAGTCCGACGTGACGAGAGGGCGACCACAGGAGCACGAGTGCACCAGGCGAAAACTGTAAACTGTACATCACGGTGGCGGGCGTTGTACTGACGCTGCTGCGTGGTTTGCGAGTCCGTCAGTCGAGCACGTGCAAGCTGGTGTGCATGGTCGGTGAGGGCGATGGCGTCGCGCGCATACTCGGTTGTTGAGGTCGCAGCAGGAGGAAGCACCGTGTCAAGGGGCAAGGTCGGTTCGCGACCGTAGAGTAGATGAAATGGAGAAAATCCGGTGGTGTCGTGCCGGGAAGAATTGTAAGCAAATGTGACGTAAGGAAGGGCAACATCCCAGTCGTGGTGGTCCTTCGAAACGTACTTGGACAGCATGTCGGTAAGAGTACGGTTTAACTGCTCTGTCAGGCCATTGGTTTGTGGATGGTATGAAATAGTCAGCTTGTGTTAAATAGAGCAGGAACGCACAATGTCGGCGATAACTTTCGAGAGGATGTTATGACCACGGTCAGTAAACAGCTGTCGCGGGGCGCCATGCACTAAGATAATGTCCCGCAAGAGAAAGCCCGCGATGTCAGTGGCGCAACTGGTAGGGAGAGCCCGTGTGATAGCGTATCGGGTGGCGTAATCAGTTGCAACGGCTACCCATTTGTTCCCAGAGGATGACGTGGGAAAGGGACCGAGGTGGTCTAATCCAACACGAAAGAAAGGTTTTACAGGGACGGTGATCGGCTGGAGATGACCGGAAGGTAGCACCTGAGGTGTTTTCCGACGTTGGCAGGGATCACAGGCAGTAACATAGCGTCGGACGGAGCGAGCGAGACCATGCCAATAGAAGCGGCGGCGGACGCGGTCGTACGTGCGGGTTACCCCAAAATGTCCTCCAGTGGGTGCGTAATGCATCTCAAAGAGCACAGTCTGTCATAGATGTTTTGGCACGACAAGAAGAAGATCAGGGTCATCAGGGAGGAAGTTCTTTCGGTACAGAGTGGCGCCCTGAAGGACATATCGGCGAACGGATGCGTCGGTAGGTGTAGAGCGCAGACGCTCGATGAGTACTCGCAGCGATAGGTCTCGGTACTGCTCATCGGCGATGTTAGCAAAGGCAGACACAGAGAAAATGCCGTCGGCGGTACTACTGTTGGCGTCGTCAGGCTCATCTACCGGGTAGCGAGACAGGCAGTCAGCGTCCTTGTGTAGTCGGCCAGATTTGTAGGTGACAGAGAACGAATATTCTTGGAGGTGCAAGGCCCAGCGACCAAGTCTTTCTGTAGGGTCTTTCGATGAGTATAACCAGCAAAGCGCGTGATGGTCTGTGACAACGGAAAAGGGTCGGCCATATAAGTATGGGCGGAACTTCGCAACCGCCCAAACTAGGGCCAGACACTCACGCTCAGCGATGGAATAGTTGCGCTCCGTGGGCGAGAGGAGCCTGCTGGCGTAAGCGATAACACGGTCGTGGCCACGCTGGCGTTGTGCCAGTACTGCGCCAATTCCGTGACCGCTGGCACCAGTACGGACTTCGGTAGGCGCAGAAGGATCGAAATGGGCCAGAACGGGAGGCATCGTGAGAAGGTCGATTAGAAGCGAGAATGCAGAGGCCTCGTTTAGCCCCACTGGAATGGGGCGTCTTTTTTCAAAAGCTCGGTTAGTGGTTGTGCTATGGCCGCGAAATTTTTCACGAAACGGCGGAAGTACGAGCAAAGGCCGATGAAGCTGCGCACATCCTTGACACATTTTGGAACAGGGAAGTGCGTAACAGCATGAATCTTGCCTGGGTCCGGTTGCACTCCGTTCGCGTCAACGAGATGTCCAAGGACGGTAATCTGGAAACGGCCGAATTGGCACTTCGATGCGTTGAGTTGCAGACCGGCTTGCCGAAAAACGTCCAGGACTGCTGAGAGGCGCTCAAGGTGCGTAGCGAATGTTGGGGAGAATACTATAACGTCATCCAAGTAGCACAGGCACGTGGACCATTTGAAACCGTGAAGAAGGGAGTCCATCATGCGTTCAAAAGTGGCAGGAGCATTACATAGACCGAACGGCATCACTTTGAATTGATAAAGACCGTCGGGTGTTACAAAGGCAGTCTTCTTGCGGTCGAGATCGTCCACGGCAATCTGCCAATAGCCGGAGCGAAGGTCAATAGAGGAGAAATAGTGAGCACCGTGGAGGCAGTCAAGGGCGTCATCAATCCAAGGTAGGGGATACACGTCTTTTTTGGGAACCCTGTTAAGGTGCCGATAATCCACGCAAAAGCGCCAGGAGCTGTCCTTCTTTTTTACCAGCACAACAGGTGACGCCCATGGACTACATGACGGTTCAATAATGTTCTTGGCAAGCATTTTGCGAACTTCGGAGTGAATAACTTCACGCTCAGCCGGTGGTACTCGATACGGGCGGCGATGAATAGGAGGGGCACCGCCGGTATTAATGCGATGTTTGACAGCTGTTGTTTGGGCCAAAGGACGATCGTTAAAGTAAAAAATATCTTGGTAGGAAATCAGAACGCGGTAGAGCGCACGAGCGTGCTCGGAAGGCATGTCGGGTGCAATAATTTTTTGTAAGCTGGCAATGGTACAAGTTGCCGACTGCGACGGTAGAGGAGGATCGGCTGAATTGTCGTCTACTGAAATCGATGCTACAGAGTGATCCTCGAATGAGCAAAGTTCGGCCAGAGACATCCCACGTGGCAGCACTTGTGTCGTCAAGCCTAAATTGACCACTGGCAGGCAGACGCAATTCGCCGTAATAGATAAAACTGTGTGAGGTACTGTGATCCCGTGTGTAATCAGGACGTCTTGCATAGGAGCCGCGATGTAGTGACCGTCGGGGACTGGTGGGGATGACACGAAGTCAACGTAAGTCAGTGCCGCAGGTGGCAAGCGAACGAAGTCGACGGAACTGAGGCGAGTAGGGTGTTGTTCAGCGGGATCCAGAACAGGCAGGTCGAGGCGGAGAGTACTGGCGGAGCAATCGATGAGAGCAGAATGTGCAGAGAGGAAGTCTAAGCCGAGGATGATGTCGTGGGGACAGTGAGCGATGACTGTGAATAGCACGATTGTCGAGGGATCGGCGAAGGAGACACGGACGGTACACATACCAATTATGGGGGCTGTTCCGCCATCGGCGACACGGACAACAGGCGTCGTGGCGGGCAATATAATTTTCTTGAGCCGGTTACGAAGGTCAGCGCTCATTACAGACAAATGCACCCCAGTGTCTATGAGTGCAGACAGAGAAACACCGTCGACTTGCACGTCAAGAAGGTTCAGATGAGTGGGCAACGTCAGTAGAGGATTTGGCAGCGTAGGGAGCAATGCAGGGTCACCTCGAGGTGCTGCATCGTCTAGTTTTCCGGCTGGGAGTGGCGTCCGAAGGGAGTCGGCGAATAGGAGTGACGGGACTGGGGAGAGCAAGATTGTCATCATTGGGGCGAAGGCGAACGAGAATAGGAGCGGTTCGGTGCAGGAGAATCAGCGGCAGCGTTATCGGAGCGTGCGGCATAGGGACGAGAAGGGCCACCTGGGGGGCGAGAGTAGGCAGTATAAGTAGGCCGGGTCGGGGAACTCCAGCAACTACGACAGTGCCGAGAAATTTGCCCGATTCTATGGCAGTGGAAACAAATGGGCTTGTCATCAGCAGTGCGCCATTCAGATGGGTTGCGGAAACGTGGTGGGTAAGAAGATGCGGGACGGGGCAGAATCGAAGAAGCCGGGCGGGTATCAGGACGATGGGCCGAGTAGATGGTGTGAAGACCCATGTTTTCGAACTCTTGGCGGACAACTGCCTGGATCAGTGAGACTGTGACTGCAGATGTGTTGGTGGGACTGGAGTCCAAGGCAGCCGGATAGGCGGCCTGGTAACATCGGCAGTGTTGTTGGGACGAGGAGTGTCGGCACAAGAAGATGTCGCTGGGGTGTTGGGCAGACGGGCAAAATTCTGGTCAATACGTCTGCTTTTAGCGAGTTCCAGGCGGCGGCACTCTTTTATAACAGCATCCACCGTCGCTACGTTGTTGCAAACGAGCAAGTTGAAGGCGTCATCGGCAATGCCTTTGAGGATGTGGGCAACCTTGTCGGACTCAGTCATGTGGGTGTCAACTTTGCGGCACAGAGCCAAGACGTCCTGAATGTACGTGATATAGGGCTCTGTTGACGTCTGCACACGGCCGGAAAGCGCCTTCTGCGCGGCAAGTTGGTGACCGTAGGGACTGCCGAACAACTCTCGAAGCTGTGTCTTAAGTGAATCCCAACTGGTGAGCTCATCTTCATGCGTGCGATACCAAATTCTAGGTGTGCCACTGAGGTAAAAGACCACGTTGGGGAGCATAATAGTAGGGTCCCACCGGTTATTGCGGCTGATGTGTTCATACAGGCTGATCCAGTCATCGACGTCTTCTCCATCTTTGCCCGAGAATACGCCAGGATCACGGGGAGCGGGGAGAGTGATGTAGGTCGTCGAGGTGGCAGCAGGTGTCAGAGCCGGCGGAGTCGGGTTGTCGTCGCCGGGAGCCATGAAGGAAGGCTCGACGTACCGTCCACTGCGAAGCTCCGTGACGAGGTACAGGGAACGTCCACCTCCACCAGATATGTTACGTAGGAAGACGCAGACGAAAAGCTATGTACAAGTATATTTACAAGAAAATACGCTGCGCTGGGCCAAGAGGCAACAGCCCCGCTAGCTTCTAATCGTCGTCTTCTTACTGCTCGGCTCTTCGTCATTGGAAATACTATCCCGTAGCAATATGAATATTTAATTAGTACTAGTAGGGGCTATTCATCAGCAGCTGCAGATGTCAGCAATCCGATCGGTGCACTTTTAAAATAGTAGGAATAAATCCAAGGCACCTTCTCTTGATACCACATTCACAAGTCCAATCCTAAAACCTACGTGAGCTCTGCTCACTTGCTAGCGGACTTTACTTGCACATTCAAGGCAGAGTCTCGCTACAGGAACCATGCATAAAAATGCATTCGAGTCATCAAATAAAATTTGATGATATGTGCCGTAAACTCCTCAAAATGCACAGGGCATCCAACACGCACAAGAGTGTTGCAAAAAGCACCGAGACTGCAGCAAAACATGCATGTATACACACCACCAAAACATGTAAACAACTGTGGACAGTGCTTTGCTGCCCTGTCTGCACTGTGCTGACCAAGCAAAGTGCGACAGCAGCACCACGAGATGTGAGGATCAGTGGCGGGCCCACGCAGTCACAGAAGTTTGAAAACTGAACCTAGTCTAGTAAGGTTGGTAGCGTTAGCACTGTTTCCTTTATGTGTACTTACTCTGCAATAAGCCTTACACTCAAACCTCACTATAACGAAGTTGAAGGGGGAACCGAAATTACTTCGTTATAGTATTCGTTACTTGGTTACATCCATTATTGCCATTTAAAGGGACTGAGAACCAATTTTCATGGTACCCATTTTTTTAGTGCAATGTCAAGCTTACCGGTCAGAGTGTCTAATCCTGAAGTGGTAATACCGAAAATACTGTGGAACATTTTTTATCAGAATTTTTCAATCTGCAGTGAGGATGTAGTCATTCACTGGAAGCATGCTGAAAACGTGAAAGGTGACCGCAATAACAATTATACACCGGCATCAGTGGGAGGCAGACGACAAGTGCGGCCACAGCAGTGAGGAAGTATTATTTGTTTATCAAGTCGATGTTCCTGTGATTCCTGTTTTCCGAAATGTTAACAGGACACCAAAGGCAAATATTAAGTCGGATTGGACAGTTTAAATACTTTTCCAGAAACCTCGCTATGCTTGTTTCGTGCCAAGAAAAGTCTTTGTTTATGAGAAAATTGTATCTGAAGGGTCCTAACACCTTTTTCGAAATTCAAATCTCCCGCCACCCAACCAGGGGAGTGGTGACATTGCACACGACATCACTGCTCTTTGCTGCCGTTGGTGAGTCAAACGGCACTCGACCGACGGAGACACCGAGCCAAGACAGAGCGGTGGATTTGTTGCTGCGGCTGCTTTTTGGTCAAGTAGCGTGGACCGTTCGGGCATCCCTCGACATCACATGGAAGTTGAATTCTCTGCTACTTGCAGTTTGTGCAAGTTTCACGAGCCAGCAAAACTAGTGCAGCGCACTATGCGATCAAGAAAGTATGGAAACGCAAAAGCATAGGCAGCGCAGAGTCGAGTGAAAGTGAAACTTTTCGACCGCCCGCATCGTTGTCAACGGTAATTCCAATGAGTTCTTTTTCCTAAATATGAAATGGAATTGGACAAGTAGCATTTTATTTCATCTTCTAATACAATACGAGGATGTTTTTGCAACGAGTAGTTGAGTACTAGTGACAGAATTTAACTGAGGAGTGCTTTCGTCATCGGACAAGTGCTTGAATGTACTGGGGGAGTCTCCAATCATGTCCTCCATTTACATTGATTTCTCTATTATTACGGCTCTGTTCACAATAATATTGACGCCTCAGAGATTCTGGAGCACTAATCTACCACTTTATCTTGACTTAGTATTTGCCTTTAGTGTCCCTTTAAAGTATTTCTGTAATAATAGCTAAGTGTTTTCGTGGTTTCCTGTCCAACTGCTTTGGTATTTAACCAGTCAAAACAAAACAAACTGAATCGAAAACGAAACGGTGCTTTCACACGAGATACACAGTTCAGCGTGTTGCCATAGCCATGCGTGCGCTTTTGATTTCCAAAGCATAGAATAAAACGCAAGTGACTAATAATATACCAACTGCAATTAAGATGTACTTAATGATAGTTGGCTTACGTAGAGTACATCTTAAAGACTACATCTGAAGTACCAAGATTTTACCGCCAGGCCTTGCCACTTAGAGAGTTTTTAGACTTTGTTTGCCAATTAACAATTCCTCCCTAAATTTCAAACGGCATGCTGGATTTTATCCCTATAAATCATGGTAATTTCATTTCCATAAACATCTCAGAACACATTCTGGCCAGTTTTCAGTCCCTTTGTTGCAATATATGCCAAATGGAGTGCACCATTGTAACACGAAAATGAGAAGGCAGCTTTGCGGCCTGTAGAATCATTACATGACCATGCATGAGATGAAATTTGAATAAAACAACAAAAGAATTGTCGGCTCGTGTGACACATGTCTTAGCACCTGACGTGACAGCCTTTAGACAGCTGCCTTCTGTTCCATTGTGATGTTCTTTCGTGTCTGCTTTCCACTTGGCTCGTCGCAGTTGAGCAGCATGTAGCAATCAACACAGCGCTGCACTGTGTGATTGAGGAGGCGAGCGAACTTTGTTGCGCTGACTTGGTTAACCGGCTAGTGGCTTCTGACATTGCACTGATGCCAATGCGATCTCGGAGGCCATGCCCTGCTGCCAGCCCGTGCGGCGCACCGCAGAGTGAGGGCAAACAAAGTGAATGCATGGCCTGAGAATGACCCCCGAGATTGCGCCAAAAATACGTATGAGGCCAGGCCCAGATGGGGTTGCCTGCGCGGCGTGCCATAGAGAAACAGAGAAGTGAATGCACTAAGAGGTCTGTTTGATTATACTGCCCCACTGTGAACCAGTTCACGGCGGTTCATAGAAGTTCAGGAACTGTGCAGCTCAATTTCTGCAGTGCAGGCCCAGCGCAACACAGGAAATTAATGCCTAGGTGCAAATGCGGTGCAGATGTTATGTTTTGTCCGAATAATGTGCGCAGCATGCATAAGTTTTAGAGGTCCTGAACTGCTGGTATGATTGGCTTCTGAGGCGTAAATACTCCCGCACTTGTGTATACACGGCAGACACACATAAGGGGGGTTTTAATGGCACTTGCGAATGTGTGCCATGTTGTCTGCTTTGTTGCTGCGCAGTACGTCTGCACCAAGTCAGCATTGACAGTAGAGAGGGTGCAGCAAAATGATGAACAAGCCTTGTACCTTTCCTGCACCTTTTGAAACGAATGGTGTGACGCAGAGGGTGCCATTGCTGCACCGCTGAAACGAAGGGCAGGGTGCAGCACCTCGTGAACTGGTTTAGGTGATGCAGGAGAATTGAACATACCTAATATTTAGACTGCTGCGCGTAGCCACGCAGCATGGCACGACTTGTGCGGCTTGACCGTGACCCCCAACATTGTGCCAGAGCGATCTCAGAGACCCTGCCCAGCTGCAGCTGCCTACGTGCCGCACAGTAGAAGTGAAGGCACTAATCTTTCGCACTGCCACATACCTTGCGCAGACAGGCACACGCAAGAGTGAGAGGTCCATGGAGGTCAGTGGTGAAGTGTAATGGTGAGCTGCTGCTCATGTATGGCAGTGAGAAAGGCCAGTTTTGCTCGACGATGTATTCAATACGAGGACACAGGAATTTTGAAGTGTTGTGGCGAACGAGTGCCAAACATCATGGAAAGTGATGTACTTGGTGTGTAATGGTTGAGCATTTTTTTAGTTTACGAGACGAATCTAGTTCGTTATATCCATTGGCAGGACAATTTCACTTTGTTAAAACAAGGTTTTAAATGCATGAATCTCAAGGGATTTCAAGAGGAATTCCATTTATTTTGTTATATCCATTTTTGTTATACCCCATTTCGTTATACCAAGGTTTGGGTGTAGTAGTGAGTGTAGCACTTGGTCGGTATCGTACCTTATTTTTGTGACCCATATTCTGTGCTACAGTAATGGCCTAGCTTGCCTGTTAACTTGATGAATTTTAAAGCATACTCGAACTTTCTTTATTCCAGACTGACCACCATTAATGTAAAATCTGCCAAACCCTGCGAGGATCATCTTGGTTTAAAGAAACGTACAATACTAACTTGGGACAACATTACCATGTAGGAATAAACCAGGGTGCAGATGCTAGGGCTAATGCATTTGACCTAAGACAAGATTTAGTATTAGTGCTGACTTGTGTACAATTTGTATATACATACATGGACACCACATTTCTGGCAAAGGTTTTACTGCTCACCTGTCAGGATATTATGATCACTGGATGTGTAATAGTGAGGTCTTTCATAACCCATTGTTTGTCCAAAAACAGCTCCAGCCAGTTTGAGACGAGGATATATGGGTGACATCCGCAGCTCTCGGCCAGTTTGAAATTCCACAAATGGATAACATAACTTGTAATGCATGCCTGCACAGATATAAAAAAATGGCAAGGAACCTTAAACATACGCCAGCTGTTTCAAAGCATATGTAGAGGCCAATTTAAACAAAAAACAACATGACGGCAAAACAAAGCAGGTACGACTGCCAATCATTTGCTAGACTATTGTACAAGAGAGAAAATTATTCAATCAAAGCTTGTATTGCATTACGTGTCGGCGTCGGTGTTGGTGCTGCCGTATGAAAAAACTCAAGCCACGCAAAAATAAAAGTCGCTTGTCGGGCTGCGGATTCGAACCACCAATCTCCGGGTTGCGGGACTACCACACTAACCAATTCAGCCACTGTCAGTTCATCATACGCACCCTTTAAAGTGGGGTTTTATATGCATGAAGAAGTAGACACAATGCAAGGCACAAGCCAATCACAGGCGTCCGCTCCCTCCAGAGGAGGGAAAGGGTGTGATTTCATGTTCGCTCGCCTCACGCCCACCGTTTCCCGCCAGTTCAGGCCCGGCAGTCAGATGGGGAGGCCACGTTTGGTTCGTTCTGCCGAAGAGCAGGCTGCGTTGAAGGAATGGCAGCAGGAGCGAGCCGCGCATCATGCTTTCAGCCGAAGAACACGCGGCATTTGATGAAAGCAGCCAGGAACTCCGCTCGAGAAAGGGGTCGTTGTTGACGTGCTGACCTCGCCGTGAGGGAGCACGAAGCTGAGGCGTTACAACAACGAAAAGCGGCAGATCCCGAGCTTCGCTTGCACCCCTCTTCACAGTAGTGGAAGGGCGGTCAATTTTTACGCAAATGAATGAGTGACAAGTCATGCATGTTTTCAGTATAGCTTATCAGAGAGTAAGTGGTTGCAAATTCTTAAAAGATAATTTGTAGGGAAAGCGCAGGTGATGTATGCAGTAAAAGGCAGGATTTATGTGGTGAAGAATAAGTCCTTGATCTGAGTAAAAATTTTTAGGGCACGTTAGCATAAGAGGTGGTTGATTAGTATAAAGAAAAAAAAAGTAAGGAACAAACTGCACAGTGTTGCAAATATTTCATGTCTTTGACTAGGTAGTTCTGATGGTGACCCCAACCAGTAAAAGCACACACTCCCCTCCTGTGAATTTGACCTAAACCAGGCCACAAAACTTGGAAAAATAAAGCAGCTTATCGAAACCTCCCACCCCTACCCCCAGACAAAAAAGAAGAAGTCTGAACCTTCGATTCCTTCATTCTTAACAACAACAACAACAACAACAACAACAACAACAACAACAACAACAACAACAACAACAACAACAACAACAACAACAACAACAACAACAACAACAACAACAACAACAACAACAACAACAATAATAATAATAATAATAATAATAATAATAATAATAATAATAATAATAATAATAATACTTTTATTCATAAAAACACGTGGTACACTTGTTCTTTACCCTTAAAGACACTTGGGACCATCTTCAATATCATTACTTCATTTTTGTGTCCAAAAACACCTGTAGAGTTACATCATTGAAGCACAATTCATGGCATCCTCAAAATGGAGAAGCTAAGTAAAAATATGTCATTTAAAGGAACGCTATTAAGAAAAGCACTAAATCAGTTGAGACTGACAGACTTTTCTTCCAGAACTCTATTTTTGCTAATTTCACAGTAGAAGATTGATCACTAGAAAAACGTTCCATATTTTGAATTTCGCACCAAAACCACAGCACCACTACGCAAGTGTGACGCCATGCATTTCAAAGTGTTTTCTCATATTTGGGCTATTGTGGCTCAGTGGAAGTTCTTGAAACTTGCTCAGTTCAGTCTTTGGCATTGTTAGAACATGATGAAGTCCATCTTTACCAACAAATATTTAACTAGGACCGAGTAGATGTCATAAATATCCATGACTTCATGGCGAGCTGGTGCAGGAACTTCGCAAGGTGGTGTCACCACCAGCCTATCACTTTAGCATTTCTTCTTGCTTCCAACATTTCTAATGGCAAGAGTGGCTTTATTTTTTTTTGTATTGCAGAAGGGTAATTTACTAATACAGTTCAAATTATTTTTCTCTTTAGTGGCCCTTTAAGCTAGTGAGAGCAGTAGTGTATACACTGCAAATGAATTGACGAGATGTAAAAAAAAAGAACTTTCTTGCAGTGTGCATTAAGTTGCCAGGCGTTCTTACAAGCCCCTTGTGTACAGTGAGAGCTCCATTAAGAAATCAGAACCAGCAGCAAATGTTGCAGTTTTGGACAAGGCCAGAATTCAATGCCCAAGCGATTCCTTCGCATGCTTATAGTGGGCACAAAGTTTCAAGCAATGTGTAGACTCCTCTGAACAAGACGTCTAGCAGCTTTTGGATAGCCAAGCCGAGCCAATGAGAAGTGCAGCCAACGTTTCACTGAGTTCTTGTTTTGGCCATTTTGTGGGGCTTATACCCCCGTATTCTTGGTTATTTGCATTGAACAGCATCGAGACACCTCCTTGCACCTCCTCAAGGGGTCATCAGCCTGGCTCAAAGCCTAGTGGGGAGCCCTGGCCCCTCTGAGAATTAGAGGTGGAAGTTAGGCCCGACTCCCAGCAGCGTCACTCAGTACCGTGGTCAACAAGGTGCATTGGCTTCGTGCACACCAGCGATTCTCCAACTGTGCTCAACAGTCTATAAAGTGATGCAATAAAATGATGTCAGTTGAGAGTAGCGCCTTGTCCTGGTCGTCTTTCTAGTGTCTGTTGTTTCGTGCTAAACAAAGTATTTATGAATTCGCACCAACAAGCCCGCTAACGAATTGTGCTCAATAACATCGCCACTTATGGCTGCTGTGAATGGAGTGCCGATGGTGTCTCAGGACTTTTTTGCAACATCTACCAACATGGACATTTCTATGCCAACGGAAGATGTACCAAGTTCTATCAGTGCTGGCAAATGCCGAATGGACGAGTCGTCTCCTGCATCAGCCAAATTGATGGTTACCCCAGCATCTAATCAGGGATGTATTAGCGTTCCAGAAGTGTTCCCTTCGTTACATGCGCCAGAGCACCTCTACAAAGCGGCCATCAAGCACCTGGCATGCTTTGATGTTACGTCATTCTCTAACCGAGCGCTCCAATATGCCTTTAATTCCTGCCTCAAGACAAACAACTTTCAAGGCTTAGCCATCCACAGAGCCATGAACACTGTATCTGTTTGGGTACGCTCCCTCCAGGGTGCGGAATGTATATGGATACTGCAGGCTGTGGCCACTTCTGAAACATCCTCAGTACCTGTGCAAGTTTATCTGACATCCAGTTCAGCCCTTCGGCACTATGTTGTGTCCGATGTGGACGCTAGTCAAAACCCACAGAGCTTGGTGAAGGATGTAATTTGGCCCTCGCATCAGGTGGTTAGTGCCCGTTACGTGGGACAAGGACACACATGCCTAGTCACCCTTCGGGGTCTTTCAAAGCTGTCTTCTACAGTTCAGCCTGTAATCGCCAGCAGTGGTCCATTGCTACAAGTGTTTCCAACCAGGACACATGCGTACCTCGTGTCCACATGCATCAGACTCCAGCATGGCACTGGAAGAAGCCACCACGTACAAGTGTGGCTTATGTAAATTGAATGACCATGAAATTACTGACAAGGCCAGCCCCACGAAGCAATATGCCGATGAGGCTATGCGTAAGAGTCACCGGAGAAACACCAAGGCAGTGAACTCATTGACACCGACTGGTGGCATTCTCATATCCAACCACTTCACAGTACTTGAAGAAGATGATACTGACATTAGGCAAGCTGAAACCATCATTCCGACTATCAGCCAGTCGACTAATAGTGAGATAGCTAGCGGGGCCGCCAAAAAAACAGATCTGACAAGCCTGCACCACCACCAATGGACAATCTTGACATGGAGCCTGTGTCAGCTGAGCTAGATCAGCACACCTACCATCATTGCAAGAAGAACTACGTTGCCTAACGCAGCCTTGAGCCCTAATACGCCAACAAGATACTTGATCATGCATGAACATGTGTGAACAGGAATCCTTGCCATCTCAGTCTGTGCCTGCCTCTTCTGGTGCTCTGTCTACAAGAGAACTTCTTCAATTTGTAGCTCAACAGCTGCAAAATCTGTTGGTTGTTTGTTCTAGCCACTAACCTTCGAATATAGCTTGCCACGTCATTTCCAGGTGTCATTCAATGGAACTGTCAAGGCTTGAGAGGAAAAGTTGGTGAGCTCAACCAGCATGTTCACATGAGCAAACTTTCTATCTGGGCTTTGCTTCTTTAGGAGACTAACTCACTCCCGTGCTTCTACATTCACCTCATATGCTACCCCTTCTATTGTGGACGGCCGCTATGGTGCCTCTGCCTGTACTCCTGGCAAAGTGGCAGTGTATGTGAACAGCAAATATCCAGAGACACCTATCCCAGTATCACAGTGGTGCACTCAGTGGCAGGAAGTGGTTGCCGTGTTGATTTGCCTTTCTCACACTGATGTCATTCTGGTATCGTGCTATGTAGAGCAACACCCAAATGGTTGGATGGCTGCATAACCTCCGTCAAACATACTCCAGCTGCCCAATATTAGAGGCGGGTGACTTTAATACACCACACATGGCCTGGGGGTATCCCATTAATAGTGCCCGAGGCCAAATAGTCTTGCAAACTTTTATAGACACCCAGTTCGTGCTTCTTAATGCCCCAGCCACATCAATTCATTGTCAGGATCATGCCGGTATCCCTGCTTATTCCCTGGATCTCACTTGGTGGTTAGGCCATGCATCAGTCAACTATAATCGGGAACCAGGTTGTTGGGGTAGTGACTACTATCCCATACATATAGGCATACATCTAAATTATCCCTGGCACCTATGCCATGAGTGTCATGTAATTAACTGGGATCTATTCTGTGCTAAACTAAATGTGTGGTTGTCATTGTATGCTGATGATGCTCATGTGGACCCCTTGAACATCATTGGGACTTTGGTTTCCAGTGCTACACTGTGCATGTGGGTCGTTGAGTCCATCCAGCACCGGATTTACAACTTCTATGTCTGCAGGCAGAGTGTCATCATGCGAAGAGTGTTGTGTCTCGCTCTCCAGACTCCAACTTTGCTCATTACAACCTCAACCGAGCAACCTCAGTGGCTCGCAGACATGAAAAGACACTTTTCTGGAGCAACTGGTATGCGTCGCTTGAACCTTCCTCTACTACAGCTTCAGTGTGGTGAACATTCTGGATGATGGAGCGAGGTCCATTTACTCCTGGTTCAGTCTCCAGTGCATGTCTTGTATCCAGAACGCACCCTGCAGTATTCGCACTGGAGGTTGCGCGATCTTTGTATCCAAATTACAACAGCGTACCTCCCACCTTTACCCACTCATTCACCATACTGGCCCATGTGGGAGGAGTCCCATGCAAGGGAGACATTGACGGCATGGAGCCGTCACTGCCGGCAATCGACAAAGCTAAACCACGGACTGCCCCTGGACCTGATAGGATACTGTATGAGGTGTACAAAAACATGGAGAAACCTGTTCTTGAGTGGCTGCTTGATAACATAAATACTGTGTGGAACTCCGGAGAAGTTCCAACATCGTGGAAACACGTGGTTGTTATGGCCATTCTGAAACAGGGAAAGCCACTTGGCATTCTCACAAACCTAGCTGCGACCAATTGCCCTTACCGCAACACTATGTAAGCTGCTGGAGTGAATAGTGGTGATGCACCTCAGCTGATGGCTTGAGCATTTCAAGTGGTATCACCCAGCCCAGATTGGATTTCAGCCTCAACTAGGCACTGAAGACGGCTTGGAATACTTTTCCACTGCGGTGCTCATTGGTGGTCGCTCCCACCGCATGTGGAGGCTGCTTGTGATGGACATACATCGAGCTTATGACAATGTGAGTCATGAGGCTATGCTTGAGATCCTGCAGTGGATTCACTTGCCTTGTCATGCTCACGCATTCATGCGATCATTTCTTCGTGAGCGCTCCTTTTCGGTCCACCTTCAGAAAGAACTACGAACAGTTTATGACGAAATGTGGAGTGCAGCAGGGATCCATTCTTGTGCTGATATTGTTTAATGTTGTGCTACTGCCGATGGTGTGGGAATTGTCAAATATTCCGGACGTAAGATTCTTAATGTATGCTGATAATGTGACGGTATGGACTGCCCATCACTCTTTGAAGCATCAAGAATGGGCACTGCAGGCAGCATTTGAAACAACACTTGCTTGGTGCATGTCAGTGGGACTCACACTTTCAATGGAAAAGACCTTCAACATAAGCATTGCTAACAGCTAGGGTTGCCGAAAACTTGACCAAGGCCCTCTTCACCTTGCGCTCGATGGTCGCGTCTTGGTAGAGGTAACCACAGTCCAAGTGCTTGGAGTGGACTTTTCTTCGTCCAGATCAGCATTGCCTTGGCTACACTGAGCCTCCAGATCTGCTTCTAGCATGTGTCACTTCTTTTGTCGCATCACCCAGAAATCGGGTGGGGCTCGCACCTGTATTGCTCGGCAGCTGGTTTGCTCCGTATTCCAGCCTCGCTTGATCTAGCAAGCATAGTTGCAGACCATACCAGAGCAGAATGGGCTCGACTGGAAAACCTTAACTGTGAAACAATGCACGTGATTACAGGCCTTCCAAGGCTCACACCTATCACGACACTTCAGGCAGAAGCTCAGGTGAACACACTTGATAAGCTCATTCAATCAAAGACACAAAGCGCAAGTGATAAAACACAGTAGCATTCCTGCGGCTGCTGCCTTGGCGAATTATATGGACCTGTCTTTCCCCTTTATGGATCAATCCTTACTGCCACTAGCACCATGGGGCCACAGCCAAGTGACTTACAACAAGCCAATTGGTTGCATTTGGCAGGTGACTAATAGAAACTCAAATTCCATGAGCACCACTGCAACTGCACCTTCTTGTTCAGAGTTAGAGGAACTAGACCTAAGTGCCTATATGGATGCCAGGTCAAGTTCGGCAATTTTTCATACTTCCTTAGTATGCCCTTCCTATCAAGGTGTAAACCAGACGTGTTCTTACGAGTTGAATACACCCATTACCTTGGTACTGGGGGAGCTAGCTGCACTCCACGATGGCCTGACCACTCTGTTACCAATCGTCAATGTGCAACACCCAAGAAGTGCGATCCTCTACACCGATTCAGTGCAAGCGGTGCGCTAACCCCGTCGTGTCAATCATTCAGCTGCTATAGTGATGGACTTTCACTGCTGTGCAACGCCTTATCTATGACCGGTTTCAGTCTGCTGGATTCGTTGATCAAGTGTTCCCGCTCATACCATGGCAGACGCCGCACGCCATTCCTTGACAGTCGTACACTCATTGCCTCTGCTCATGCTTCTGCACTCTGAAACAATGGACATTCAGAAAGAAATTCTTTGGCGCACCATATGAGCTCGCACACCTCCATGTAGTTCTGATCTGGCGGCTGGCCTTACCCATCAAGAGGATGTATCACTCTGAAGAGTTTGCATGAGTGTGGCTGTCACACCGTCCACCCACGCGCAGTGGGGAAATATCGACGCCTCTTCTACATGCTCGTACTGTCCCACACCAGTACAGATGGCAGACCTACAGCACTTGCTATGGACGTGCCCTGGTCTGCAATCGGCTCGTCAATGTCATCTGAGCCGTGTGGGTCTCCACCCTAACTGGCCACCAGACTTACACAAGTGCATCTTTGGCCCTCATCACCACTCCTTTTTGGACTTGATGCAAGAGACAGAGTTTCACGATTGTGTATAACACTTCCGTTCGATGCCGTAAGGCAAACTAATGCCATAAGAGAGAGAGATGAAGAGGAAAGGTAGGGAGGTTAACCAGATATCTGTCTGCATTAAAATTTTTTAGAACCAGCAGTTCTTAGTGCAAGGTCATATATACTGGCTTTTCTCCAAATAACCTTGAAAGGAAAACCACATCTTGGCATTGTCTGCAGGTGCTTACTGTCATCAGGATCCCATCCCATATTTGCAGTAAAAATAAACCTCATGCTAATTATCCATGAAAGACACCACAGCACGGCTTCGATTTGTTTGTCACTCACTGTTAACTAAATTGTTTTACATAACAGAAGGGCACTCAAGACAGCCTGATCAGGAAGGAAAATAGTCGGACAGAGGCTTCACACATTTGGAAGTACTGTGTTAAACATGATACATATTCGTCAAATTAAATCTAATACTACAGATAGAGGCTGCATGGCATCTGAATGCAAACGGCAGTCAATTAGTAGTACAACAAAATCGATGACAATGTTAACTCTGGAAATATTTCAACTCACAGCTAAGGACATAACGTTGTTGTTGTTAGTGTTATGGCATAGGTATTATGACTTCATCTGCATATTCCTCAACAAGCAGTTGTTACTGCACTACGTAGCATACCAAGCAGCTTGTTGATGTATTTAAACTCTCCCTCAGCAATGGTCTCGTGCCCTGTTGAGTACCACTTCCACTGCAATTGAACACATGCACCAGCTATCTTTTGATAGAATCCTTATGGCTTTTGTTGCTCTCATTGCAGAACACACTGCTGCTCAGGTGTACACCCCGTCATTCCTTGTCATGAGACCACGTATTTCATTTCACTGCTGAGACTTGACTGCCGAGTGTGCGTTGAAAATAAATGCTTTTGGTGGGAGATAACACTTTTTCTGTAGTACGAGTGCCTCCAGGTACAATTACGCAAAATCTCCACTGTTCCTACCCCACTTCTGTTAATTACCTTGCCTGCTAATTCTCTTTGTATATATCTTCGAGCCAGCCTTCATGTATTCATAAAGCAGAGCAGCACTGAATAAACATTAGTAGAAAACTATACATTCCCCACCAGTAGTAGCGATGGCGAATATGTTCGTATGTCTTAAATACTCCGGTGTGGCCACATTGTGCATCACTGTGAAAGGAGGCAAAGATTTGTGATCTTAAGCTGCAGGGAATTACCAGTAGCCATCTACGGCTTCGGGAGTGTAGTTTCATCAGCGGAGCAGCCGATCATGAATGGCAAAATTAACAGCTTGGTATCAGAGGGATCGGGATACAGGAATGGTTGATGATCCAGACAGATAGGCGAAAAGAGAAGCGATCCATGGGTCACGGCATTGTTCAGTGCCAAGTGAGTCATGGTCAAGAGATGACATGGAGTGTGTGCACGTGGTTCCACAGGTCGAGTCAGGAGGTAGAGGTGTATGGGACTGGAGGGCGTCTGTGTCAGTGTGCTTGCATTCGTAGTGGTAGATGACGCGAATATCATACTCCTGGATTTGGAGTGCCCAGCATGCTAGGTGGCGAGATGGATCTTTCAACGCGCCGAGCCAACAAAGCATGTAGTGATCCATTACTAGGTCATATGGGCGGCCATATAAGTATGGATGGAACTTACCAAGCACCCAAAATAGAGCGAAGCACTCTTTTCAGTCATACTGTAATTGGCTTCTACTTTTGTCAGCGTACGACTCGCACAGGCGACAGTGTATTTGGAGTAGCCAGGCTTTTGTTGTGGGAGAACAGCACCAAGACCGACCCCACTGGCATCTGTATGTATTTCAGTTGCAGCTGCCAGGTCGAAATGGCGAGGAATAGGTGGAGAGGTAAGAAGGTGACGCAGTGTAGCAAACGCAACGACGCATGTGAGAGACCAGGAGGAGAGGTCCATGCCACTGCATAAGAGCTGGGTCAACGGCAACATGATCTATGTGAAACTGCGTACAAAGTGCTGAAAATATGAGCATAGGCCCACAACACTGCGAAGCTCTTTGATGTTAGTAGGCTTCGGGAACTCAGCAACTGCATGAAGTTTCACAGGGTCGGGTGAAATGCTGTGCTTGGACACGGTGTGGCCTAAGATGGTCAGCATTCACACGGCATTCTTTGAGGTTGAGTTGGACGCCAGCATTACTTAGACACATGAAAACATATCTAATGTGAATAGGCAGGTCAAAAAATCAGAAGAGAAAACCACGACGTTGTCAAAGCAACATAAACATATAGACCACTTGAGGCCACGCAGAATATTATTCATGAGTTGTTCAAACGTGTCAGGTGCATTGCAAAGCCTGAAGGGCATCACACTGAATTCATATAGGCTGTCAGGTGTAATAAATGCAGTTTTCTGGCGATCGGCTTCAGTCATTGGAACCCGCCAGTAGCCAGAACACAAGTCTAGGGACGTAAGAAATTTTGCTCCTTGAAGGCTGTCAAGGGCGGCATTGATTCACGGCAAAGGATAGATTCTCAGCACATTACCTTATTTAATTGCCAGTAGTTAACGCAAAAGCGAAAAAACCCGTCCTTCTTGCAAACGAGAATGACAGGAGAAGCCCAGGGACTGTGGAATGGTTGAATAATGCCATGGCGTAGCATATCGTTCACTTGGTCGTCAATGACACGATGCTCTTTGACAGAGATGTGGTGTGGTCTTTGATGCAACGGCTGGTGTAAACCGGTGTCAATTTAGTGCTGCACTTCCGATGTTCAGCCCAATTGCAGCTGAGAAACATAAAAAGAATTTCCAAAGTGGTGTAGAAGCTGAAGAAGCTCGGAGTGTTCGGAAGGGGTTAGTGTAGTAGCGATGGAACTTGAGAACATGTCACTCAATGACTCTTAAAGCATTGAAAGGGCATGTAGTTCAGTGGAGTCAATATGGCAAGAGTTGTCTGGCACAGTAACAAAGAACGAAGAGTCAAGGTGTTCCACACAGCTGAGACATTCGCCAACAAGCAACGTAACAGACGCAGAAATGGGGTTGTCCACAAAAATATTTCTGAGGCCAGTGGTGATGTCGAGCATTGCAAAAGGCAGTGGAACGGCTTTGCAACTCATAAAATAGTCAGACCGTGCAAAGAAGACCGTAGCATCGGTGACGGCACCGCAGAAGACTGGGACAAGGGCAAAAGAGCCAGGCAGAATGTCAGTGTCCTCGCACACGACTTTAGGCGGCTGATTCAGAGCATCATGGAATGGTGCGTCACACAACAGCGAAAATTCAACTTCAGCTTGTGCGCAGTTGATGACGGTTTTATGACAGGATAGGAAGTCTCACACAAGGGTGACGTCATGTGAGTAGGCAAAAAGAACAATAAACTCGACAATGTACATAATTCCTTGTATAAGTACATTGGGAGTACAGGCTGTGAGAGGTGTGACATGCTGCACGCTTGCCATGTGAAGAGATAGTCCAGAGAGTGGTGTGGTCACCTTGCGCAGCGAACGGCAGAGTTTGGCAGCTTTAACAGAAACGGCGGCGCCAGTGTCCACAAGTGCAAAAGTAGAAACACCTCTGACAGATATTGTGACCATGTTAGCAGGAGAGGAGTGAGGACTTGGGCAGTTCAAAGATGGCACAGTTCTTGCCTCTTGAGGCACTTAGTTTTCCTGGTCGGAGGGTGCGGGTCGGCAATGCATTGGGGAGAGCGACCGTCAACGAGGAAATGGTGAGCGGCGCGACAGAATTTTAGGGAGGTCAGCACAAAGATACTGCTGGGAGGGACCTGGGGCCGATTGGCACATGGGCTGACTGCCATACTGGAACAGTCGGGTAGCGTCACTGGAAGTTTGAAGGCAACGGGGGTGGCAATAACAAGCTACGTGTCCCGGAGCGCAGCAGACGTAACAAAGTGGATGATTGTCAGGCGACTGCCAAGGATTGCTGACGCTTGGTCCAGCCCAAGACGCAGTAGGAGCGGTGGATGGAGCAGACTGTTGCAGGATCGAGAAAGGTGGCTGGGGAAGCCTATGCACTACCTGTGCATACGTAAGAGGTACGGCTACAGGTTGTAATGCCTGTGCATAGGTAAGAGGTGCAGCCACAGGTGGCTGGTGGTGAGCGACGGGAGCAGCTTGAGCGATCTCATAGGCAGTGACAGAGTGGAGCGATGGAGGCAGATGACAGGATGGCTCCTGATTGAAGGGGACCAACACAGTTGACAGGCAACTTCCTCACCCACAAAGTCTTGAATCTGCTGAAGCAGTGGAGCGTGTTCAGAAACGGCAACGGGATGTTCGGAAACGGCAACGGCAACGGGACTGAGGCTGCCAAGTCAGGGTGTGTTGTTCCTTCACCTCATCGTAGCTCTGACATAAGGCGATGACTTCATAAACGGTGTGTGCATTCCTGGCCAGGAGCATCTGGAATACACAATCTTCGATGCCTTTGGGAATGTGCTGAATTTTATCATCCTCAAGCGTGGCGGCGTTCACACATTTACAAAGGTTGACGACTTCTTTAATGTAGCTCGTGAAAGTGCTGTGCACGGGTTCGCAAGCACTGTTCAGCACGTAGTTTGCGGGCAGCAGGTTGACCAAACACTTGAGTAAATGACAACTTGAAAGTTGACCATATCGGGATGTTGCCTTCACGGTTATGTTACCAGAGTGGGGTAATGCCAGTAAGATAAAATATGACGTTGGTCAACTTTGCGACGGCATCCCACTTGTTATGTGCACTCACCCATTCATACGACGCAAACCAGTTCTCCACGTCAGTGTCATCTGTAACACTGAAGACCTTTGGATCATGTTGCCAAGGAACCCCAGTGCAGACGCTGGACCGGGGCAAAGGTGCCGACGAGTCTGTCGGTCATGATGGGGTGAAAGTGTTCGGGTTCGAAGCTCCAGGGTGCAAGTGACGGGTGAATTCCAGCAACTTCCACCAACTGATAAGAGGTTTATTGGTGGTGTCACTCAAGGACGCTATGAGTTCAAGGAATGGCGAGGCCACATGAGGCACCATCTCGAAAGATACCAGCGACCAGCAGCGTGAGCAGAGCGAACCTTGCTTTGGCGATGCTGCTGGATGGTGGTGCATCTTCTTGCTCACACATTCAGCATCCTGGTGGTCGTTCTGATGTAACTTTTTCACTGCCAAGGCTGCATGCATGAGCAGATGTGAATTAGCTAACACATTATATTTAGGATTGAAATAACAGTGGACCAGATGCATAGCCATTGGCACTGGGCAATACCTTCTGACTGAATTGAATTAAGCAAAGAATCAAATTAATCAGGAAGAAGAAAGCTGGAGGAAGTTCACTGTATTTGGTTTCACAGTACGTAACTATGGTGTATGTCATTTTACGCCTATATCCTTTGGTTTACATTTGAGGAGGCCAAACGAGCAGTTTACTGACACCACTGTGGCACTTGTGTGTCAGCTTGGGACTGATATGCTGGTACGAAAGAATGTTGAAATTTAGGAACTGCAGTCAGTAAAAGATGTCAACACTGTTTGAAAACAGCCAGCATCATAAGCCGTGTTGAATACTAGTTGCTAACAATGTTAAAGTCAGACCACATTAAACCGTAGGTAAAATAAAGACGGAGCACAACAGAAGAATGAAGATGCACATAAGCACCACACAGAGATTAATTTTTATTAAGAAGGATAAGCTTGAATAAAAACCAGAAAGCACAGGTGTGTGCTTAGTACACAGAATCAAGCATAGCAAACATGACAAAATTAGGCTATGTATCTCCATATCGCCACGAAATCAAAACAACAAACAAGCACAATATCACTGCAATCGACATACAAAATCTCAGCCTGGTTTAGGGGCACGGACGGCTGGCTCACACATGTGTTCACCCATATATACATATAAAATAGGCCTCTACTACTTGCCTTGCCTAAAGATTGCAATGTCAATATAACACTGGTGTTGTTCAAAAGCAGCTTATCACCACACATCCTACAATGCTGAATAAGGTGAAAAAAGTGAGTCTTCCTTTTTCTTCTCTCCTTTTGTGATCAGCCCTTACCAATTTACCGATTTCTTTGTTCTACTAAAATACTTTAAGGTTAGTCTGAAAGATTTCAAAGTAAGCATGAGATGAAATGTTACTGTATATTATGCAATCATCAGCAAAAACGTTCATTCAGGAGGTCAGCTAGTATGTCAATAATGTAAAGTGGAGAGAGTAACAAATTAAAAATGGCTACCCTGTGACACATCAAACAGTACAAGAGAAAGCTTAAGGTTATTATCAGAATACTAGTAAATTTAAGATGACATGAAGTCCTTCATCCATGCAAGGAGGCTTGCGTGAATCAATGACAGGATAACTAGACATGGAAAACAGAGACTGTAATCAACGTAAAATATTTTGAGAAGTTCGAGAAACTGGCAAAAACTGTCAACTTGAATTTGAGCACCTTTGAATGAGAGCATGTCGTGCAAAAAGCAGGTGAGGAATGTTTTGCATAAATCCGCTATCCTAATGAAAACCATGTGGGCATTAAGCCATTTGCTTCCACAGCCAGCGATCCAGTGGCCACCGGCCGCGACGGCCAAAGCCATAGTCAGAGTGACCCGCGATTCGCCGGTCATTAAAAGAACAGTTGTTTCTAGATATTTTTCATGGATGGCAGCACATTGTATGCTATTGTCTAGTTGTTTTGGGTTTCGCACACAGATGGGCATATTTGTTTAGACTTTCAGCAGGGATTGTTTGTACAACAACAGAAAGCTACCTGCTCGCTAGACTCCGCTCTTGTTGTACCACAATACCAGGCTCAGGAAAAGCATACAGGCTTCTCAGTGGGCTCATTTTTTACAGCCCATACCAACGAAAACTGCAACACAGAACCATTCGATGCTGCGCTTAGTTTTCAAGGGTTAAGTTTAAAAGTTCAAGAGGTGTTATGAGCACAAAAAACGCAAAAGTGCAAATTGCATTCCTGCACGTTCTAAACTTTTTTTAATGCTCACTTTCTAGGTTTTTTTTTTTTACTGCATCTGATGCAGAAGTCTTTTGTGAACAAAACAAACCAGACATTTTGTAAATGCGATATCTGTAGCAGATATTATAGCAATTTTCAATGCAGAGCACGCCCAATGAAGCAGGAAAATATGCCACAGAACACCAAACACGGTGGAGTACCGAATGGGTAGAAACGAAGCGGTTAAACATGGTGCTATGCTCTTTCATGTCAATGATGATGCTTCCTAAATCTACCCTTACTTACGCTAACAACCTCCATGTGCTCTCAAACTAAAATTCAAAGCCAGACACAGCGGTCTCAATTTATACATGTCCTATTCAAACAGTTGTTGCCAAAAGCAGCAGCAGCTGTCAAACAGGTGCATAAATATTCTTGCAAGAAGACCATGACAATTTTGTTTCCAAACTGCTAACAACCAGATATATATATACCCACATTATTTTATATTTTAGAGCAAATCACAGCAAGCAATTATAAATTCTCTTGCAAAAGTTACAAAAGTTCTTGCTTAAAATATGTTGCCAGAAACAAATTTGCCCATTCTTCATCACAATATTTTTCTTTTTGCGTGAAGTACTTATCAAGCATGCTTTCAGAGAAAGGGACATTTCGGTTCCCACCCTAAAATCGAACGGCATTACTATAACGACAGATGCTGAAAAGGTTGAATTGTTTAACCTACATTTTAAATCAGTGTTTTCACAGGAACTAGTAACTGACACGACCACATCACTTTCTCTTAACTATGCCTCTAACCACTGCATGCCTGAATTAAACATAGATGCACATGGTATCGACTGTCTTCTGCGGGAATCAGACACCACTAAATCTATGGGTCCTGATAGAATTCCATCCTATATTCTAAAGAAATGCCACGGCATTGTTGCACACTATATTATATTTCAAATCTTGTACTAGACTGGGTTGGTTCCACAGGGCTGACAAATTGCTGCTGTTAATCCCATCTTTAAATCAGGAGACAAGAAACTGGAGGAAAATTACAGACCTATATCCTTTACTTCAGTATCCTGCAAGGTCTTTGAGCATATACTGTATAGTCAATTATTTAAACACCTTGAATCTATTAAATGTTTTACTGCCTCACAGCATGGTTTTCGTAATGGTTACTCATGCAACACACAACTAATTGAATTCCAACACTTTATAGGTAACTCCTTTGATAAGAATAAACACATAGATGCACTATACCTTTACTTCAAAAAAGTGTTTGACACGGTATCTCATTACTTGCTGAACATTAAGTCAACGTCTTTGAACGTAGATAATAAAACCCGATACTGGATTTGTAACTACTAAATGGTTGTAAACAGAATGTGGTTCTTAATGGGTGTAGATCAACACACATAACCGTATCTTCAGGAGTGCCCTAGGGCAGCGTTCTGGGGCCACTATTATTCCTCATCTATATTAATGACATTGTAGATGACATACAGTCACCCTTAAGATTATTTGCAGATGACTGTGTTCTTTGAATAAAAACGGAGAAATAAATTCTTCATCAGATGTAACAATCTTGCAGAGGCACGTTGATAAAATAGAAAATTGGTGTTTATGCTGGCAAAAGAATCTGAATATTAGTAAGTGTAATCACATCAATTTTTCCAATAAAAAATTCAAACCTCAAACACAGTACAAAGCTGAACACAACAATAAAAACTGTTTCAGATTGTAAGTATCTTGGTGTTTACCTCACGCCGAAACTTCAATGAAACGTACATATCCAGTAGTCAGTATCCAAGGCAAGTAAAATGTTGTTTTTTATTAGTAGAAATTTCAAATCAGGATCCAAAGAAGTTAAAGAAACACTTTATTTTTTGCATATCAGATCTATCCTCGATTATGCCTCTATGATTTGGGACCCATATCAGGACTATTTGTAACAAGTAATAGGAAAACTTCAAAATCAGGCTGCACGTTTCGTCTCCAATAATTACAACCATTTCAAAAGTATCACTGAAATAAAAGCATTGCTGGGACGGGAAACGTTATTCACCAGAAGAAAAAATGTTAAACTCAAATTCTTCCACCGTATTTTCTACAATCAAACAGGCATTGATAGCCGTAACTACTTGTCGGAGCCAACTTATGTCTCGACTCGACCACTCAAAGAAGGTGCGAAAATACAGCTGTAATATGCACCGTTTAGCCAAATCCTTTCTTCCACAAACTGTGACAGACTGAAATTTGTTACCGGAGGAATGTGTTTCAATATCTAATAATCATGATTTTTATTCCCGCCTGTGTTTGTGACAATGCACTGCTGTCGTAATTTTGTTTTAATTTTCTGCTGCGCTTGAAAATGTTCACTTATTGTGTGCTCCCACCTTGATGTTACTTTACTTTATACATTCTTTATTTATTTTTGTGAACAATTTAATACATCATTTTCTAACTGTCCCCCCTACGATAATGCCTTCGAGGCGACGCAGGTATCCTGTAAATAAATAAATAAAATAAATAAACACCGACTTCATTTTACCAAACAACCACAAAAATCCTTCCTTTGCCATTTATATATAAAAAAAAAGCCAGCAATGCCAAAACATAAAGAAACAGTAAAAAACACCTTGATTAAACAATCAACAAACCTGGTGCCTCAGTCATGCGATCTCGAAGAAAATGAGCATTGTTATGAATTCCAATGAACCTCCGTATGTCGATGTCCCACAAGTCAAGCTTCGGCTCTCCTTTTGCAATCCATTCAGCTGTGACTTCCCCCAAGCCACCAGCAGCCTCAATGCCAACAGACTTCATTCCAGAGGCCACAATATAGTTCTTTGCCTAAAAGCAAGCACAAAAAGTGTTGATAACTAGCATTCATGCAAGTACTACAGCCAAGATCAGGACAAAGTAGGCTACACATACAAAAGGCTATGTGTATCTAATGTAACTGAGCACGTAACTATGGCTACCTTTCCCCCCTCATCTCAGCACACAGATTGAACAGAAGGCTCCTGTTCAGCAGATCTTACTTAAAGGGACACTAAAGGGCAATATTAGAATGTATTAGCAGATTACACATCTGCAATAGCAAAACTTCCATTCTTACTACGGCTTGGAAAGTCAGAAAAGAAGCAAAATCAAAAGACGGGTAGCGACACTGTGAAGGTCCTGCACCAGCTTACAGGCATGTTAAGCATTTTGACAGCATCTACTTGATCCTAGTTAATTGTGTAGCAGTAAAGATTACCATTCCATCTAAAGGAACCAAATACTCAACCTAGCAAGTTTTGACCCCGTTTCCCACACCAGAACACCCTAAAAATGTGAAAATATGTGAACATCACTGGCATCACACTGACTTACAGAAGCTGGAGTTTGGCCACGAAATTCAACTAAAGAAAATTTGGCCTTAATTCTCTCCAGTGATAATCAACCTTCTTTCACCAAAATGAATGGAGTGGTGGTCCAGCCAGTTTAGGATTTGAAGCAACCTTTGGAGAAGGAAAAATGTCGTTCTGGAGAAGTTTAGGAGTAGCCACAACAGCATTTTGTAGTAGCAGTTTTGGAGCAGAAAAATTCGTCTTTTAGGAACACTTGGAGTTGTACAGCAGTAATCTGTAGCCATTTGGCAAAGCTTGTTATTACTGTGCAATCAGTAAGTCTTGTCAAAGAGTGAAGCAAGACACAAAGCCAACAACAACCAATCAAGCTTGCCTTCCCACAGATAGTATACCATGCACGGCATGTTGCGAACATTTTTATTTGGGTAGGCAAGGAACTTAAGTTTGTGAATTAAATAAAATTTTGTAGCTTAACCAGAACAAAGATATGCACCTGGGCACAAAACAGACAAAAAAATTACAAATGAGCTAGAACAATTTGTGCTGTGAGGTACAAAACAAAATATGATGGCAAATGTCTTATGTGCATTCCAAATGGCAGATGTATTTTGATATGCTTTACCACACTAGACAAACTGTGTATTATGCCCAATAACAATGTTAGAAGCTCAACAAGAGATTATGCATGTCTGAACGGCACCAAGATGAGATTCCTCCATATGGTGTGTCGCAAAGATGGTGATGGCGGTCAAGAGCAACATTCGTACTATCCCATATACTAGCTTTCGTTGTGCGACGGTTTTTCAGCTTCCCGTGTGGCCTCTGCAAACAGATACAAGTCGATTCGACATAAAACTACAACTTTTGTCGCCGATAACTGAATGATCTTCCAAAGTACTACCTATTGCTGCCCCCAGGGGTTCAAGTTGATGATGATGATGATGTGCGGTGTTTTATGGCGCAAGGGCCAGGTTTGGCCAAAGAGCGCCAGGCCAATGGTAATGAGATCAAAGTGAAGCGATAAATTACGAGCAATCGATGTGACAGGGTTGTAAAGAGGCCTAAAAGACGGTCACTGCAAAGTGTGTAAGAGCCTGTGTGTAAAGTGTGTAAGAGCCCGTGTCTATCGCCTGTTGCGAGGCGCTGGACACACGCTCTTCTGAGCACTGTGTTTGACGTGAAGGCCTCGGCACGTGTGACAACACCTTTGAGGCCCCCTGCCCGGAGGTGGATGAGCAGCGCTAGCTGCAGCCACCAAGGGGGCCAATGGCGCCACCGCTGGCTCACTGCATGTGGGCCGGACAGCCACCAGGAGTCGTCATGGCACCGCCCCCTGACACACCACTTCGGCAAAGCTGTATGCTGGCAGGTATGCCACCCGCCTACGAGCATCTTTAAACATTATGTTTTCCTTTACTTTGATTGTGACTATTTCTTTTTCTTTCTACCAAGGCAGGCATTACCGCGCGTATGCGGCATGCTTGCCATCACAGTTCATGCAGTGTGGAGCATTTTTGCGTGTTTCAAAGGCATGGTCACAGGAACTGCATTTTGCACATGTCTGCTGGCCTCGGCAGTTCTGGGAACTGTGGCCGAAACGCTGGCATTTGAAACAGTGGACAGGATTTGGAACATACGGCCTGACCCGTAGCTTTACATAGCCGGCCTCGAGTGTCTCAAGCAGAATACTTGAGCAAAAAGTGAGTACAAGATGCTTGGTTTTTATCTCCTTGCCGTCGCGCCTTAGCACAATCTTTTTTAACATTGATCACGTTTTGTTCACTCCAGCCTTCCAACAGTTCAGCTTCTGTTAGCTCCATCAGATCATCGTCAGAAACAACACCATGGCTGGTGTTCATAGTTCGGTGTGGGGTTATTGCGACTGGGATTTCCCTGAATGACACAACTTTAGGAAAACTTATAGTTGTTTAAGATCGCGGAGTTCCAAAAGGAGATTGCTGCTAGCCATTTTCGATGCTTTATAGCCTGCACCAAGAGTTTCAGTGAGATATTTAGACATGAGGAAAGGAGAAATAATGCTCATGGTCTTTTCAGGTTTGTTAGAATGAATTACATGGAATCAGGGGAAATTTGGCGATTTGTTTTTATGAAATGAGAAAACATCTTCGGTGCACCCTCGTTTCTGAGGGCGATCAGGGAGTCGGGGGGAAAGAGGTGGCCATTAGTAGCATGGAGTTTTTGGCAGGGATGGCCACCGCCCACCATGGAGCCCAACCAGGGGACGACACAGGACAGAAAGTGTTCAGTTCTGCGCACACCAGCGGTACCACCCTGCTATAACCGAATACATATACCCAAGGCTAGATATAATGCACAAGGTTAACCCTTGATGCCCACGAAGTCGGAAGTAACGGAAAAATAAAGAGAAGACAGGAAAGATTGAAAGTGAGAGAAAGACGAAGGTTGGAGGTACAAAGAGACAGGAAAAGGCGACTACCGATTTCCCCCGGGTGGGTCAGGCTGGGGGTGTCGTCTACGTGAAGCCGAGGACAAAGGAGCCGCTGATGGGCCGTAGGTTGCCGCCGGAGGTTGCCGCCGCTGAAGGGCCGTAGAGGTCCAAGCACCCGGCACTGGCTCAACCCCCAGAATCCCCTTTTCCCCGGACACGGCTAAGCCGCGCACGGTTAGACGCGGGAGGGTCCAACCCTCGTGTGCTAGGGTACGTGGAATCTCAACACACCAAACACCTGCTCACGCAGACGTCCCTGCAGGGAGGGGTTCAAATTGCCACAGGCACATCTGAAATAGCTCTGAAGGCCTGCCAATACAATTATTAGGCGTGTCGGTTCTCGTACGGTGACAGGAGACGGCGGGTGCACACGTGTATAATTAAGGAATACATATTGTGTTCTGTGACAATTGCCTCTTCCCCCTCGTGGTATGCTTCACTGCAATATTTCACGTATGCTTTCCCGCGTAACACTGCTACATTGAGGCGAAGCTTGACTTTCGAGAACCGGCATTATGCTGGTTACGAAGCCATTGGCGAGGATTACAAAGGCGGAGTCGGCGCCATTGTCAACAGCGGCGAATTGTTTTAATCCAAAACACGGCACCGAACTGCAAGAAGCTTGGTGGCAAACGTCGAAGTAGCTAGGCCTCTGCGTGCGAGAGCGCCTGTTCGAGGCGGCAAGATAATCAAAATGGCAACGGCGGTGGTTCGATAAACGCCGTTTCAGTCCTGCGGTCAAGGCAAAAAGCCCAGAAAATCGGATGGCAAAGGGTTTTTTAGTACGAAATTTCAGACATTCTTATACAGTGAATGTATGGGGTACAGTGGCGGTCCCGCGAAGACGTCCGCATTATCGACGTCCGGAAAATAGCTCGTTGACTGTAGTTGCATCATCATCATCATCATAATAATAATAATAATAATCATCCTATTTTAAGTCCCCTGCAGGACGAAGGTCTCTCCCTGCGATCTCCAATTAGCCGTCATGCGCCAACTGATTCCAACTAGCACCCACGAATTTCCTTATTTCATCGCCCCACCTAGTCTTCTGCCGTCCTCGACTGCGCTTCCCTTCTATTGGTACCCATTCTGTAAGCCTAATGGTCGAACGGTTATCTAACCTGCACCACATGCATCACATGCCCAGCTCCATTTTTTTCTCTTAATGTCAATTAGAATATTGGCTATCCCTGTTTGCTCTCTGATCCACACCGCTCTCTTTCTGTCTCTTAACGTTATGCCTAGCATTCTTCATTGCAGCACTCTCTGCACGATCCTTACCTTGTTCTCAAGCTTCTTTGTCAGTATCCAAGTCTATGCCTTGTATGTCAGCACCGGTAAAATGCACTGATTGTACACCTTCCTTTTCAATGATAATGGTAAGCTTCCAGTCGGGAAATGACAATGTCTGCCATACATGCTCCAACCTATTTCTATTCTTCTGTGAATTTTCTTCTCATGATCAGGGTTCCCTGTGATTAATTGACCTAGGTAAACGTACTCCTTCACAGACTCTAGAGGCTGACTGGCGATCCTGAACTTTTGTTCCCTTGCCTGGCTAGTGATCAGTATCTTTGTCTTCTGCATATTAATCTTCAACCCCACTCCTACACTCTCTCTGTTAAGGTCCTCGATCATTTGTTGTAACTCATCTGCAGTGATGCTGAATAGAACAATGTAATCTGCAAACCAAAGATTGTCGATATATTCACCGTCGATCCTTACTCCTAAGCCTTCCCAGTTTAATAGCTTGAATACTTCTTCCAAGCATGCAATGAATAGCATTGGAGAGATTGTGTCTCCTTGCCTGACCCCTTCCTTTATAGACATCTTCCTACATTTCTTGTGTAGAATTAAAGTAGCAGTGGAATCTCTGTAGATACTTTCCAAGATATTTACGTAAGCATTCTGTACTCCTTGATCACAAATGCCTCTATGACTGCTATTATCTCCACTGCATCAAGTGCCTTTTCATAATCTCTGAAAGCCATAAAGAGAGGCTGATCGTACTCTACGGATTTCTCGATTACCTGATTGATTACATGGATGTGAACCATTGTACAGTACCCCTTCCTGAAGCCAGCCTGTTCCCTTGGTTGACTGAAGTCCAGTGCTGCCCTTATTCTATTGGATATTATTTTGGTAAATATATTATATAACACTGGGATAAGCTAATGGGCCTATAATTTTTCAATTCTTTAAGATCTCTCTTTTTGTGGATTAGTATAATGTTTGCATTCTTCAAGTTTTCTGGGACCCTTGCAGTCGATAGACACTTCGTATAAAAAGCCACCAGTTTTCCAAGCATTAGGTGTGTCTCCTCCACCTTTGATTTAATTGACTGTCATTCCATCTTCTCCTGCCGCTTTTCCCCGTTCCATATCTTACAAGGCCCTTCTGACCTCGTCGCTAATTATAGGAGGAGTCTCTGCAACTTGTTCATTGCTGCTTCGAATGGAGGTATCATGGCTCCTCTGGGTACTCCCTCTATTACTTCCCTCTATTATCCCTATTACCCTCCTTATCTTTCAGTGCATACATCTTGGTTTGTCCTATGCCAAGTTTCCTTCTCACTGATTTCAGGTTGAGTTCATTTTTTATGGCTTCTTCAGTCTTTCTCACGTTATAATTTCGAATATCCCTTAATTTTGCCTTGTTGATCAGTTTTGACAGTTCCACGAATTATATCTCTTGAGTTGGACACTTTCATTCTTTGTCGTTTCTTTATTAGGTCCTTTGTTACTTGTGGGAGCTTGCCTACTGCTTCCCTTGGTGCCTTGCCTCCCACTTCCAATTGCTGCCTCTGAAGCCAGCCTAGTTACGGTTTCATTCGTTACCCCTATGCCATCTTCATCTCTCTATTCTAAGGTTGCACATTTCTTTGCAAGTACCAGCCTGAATTTGTCTGCTTTTACCCTTACTGCCTCTAGGTTGGCCCGTTTCTCCTTGACCAATTTTATTCTTTCTCTCTTCGAATTGAGGTGAATCCTAGCCCTCACTAACCTATGATCACTGCACTTCACCCTACCTATCACTTCTACCTCCTGCACTAGGCTGGGATCGGCAGAATGTATGAAATCAAAATCATTTCTAGTTTCACCATTTGGGGTTTTCCAGGTCCACTTTCTGTTGCTACACTTCCTGAAAAAGGTGTTCATTATTCAAAGCTTATTCCTTTCTGCGAATTCTACCAGCATCTCTCCTCTAGCGTTTCTAGAATCGACGCCATAGTTGCCAATTGCCTGTTCACCCACCTGCTTTTTCCCCACTTTTGCATTGAAGTCACCCATTACTACTGTATGCCGAGTTTGCACTTTTCTCATAGCTAATTCAACATCTTCATAAAACTGATCTATTTCCTCATCGTCGTGACTGGATGTCGGAGCACAGGCTTGTACTACCTTTAATCTATACCTCTTATTAAGTTTGATTACAACTACTGCTACCCTCCCATTAATGCTGTAGAATTGGTCAATGTTGCCCGCTATGTCCTTATGGATTAGGAATCCTACCCCATATTGCTTCTTATCAGGGAGACCTCTATAGCAGAGGACATGGCCGTTATTCAGCAATGTATAAGCCTCACCAGTTCTTCTAATCTTACTAAGGACGATAATATCCCAAACAACGTCTGATAGTTCCTCAAAGAGTCCTGCTAAGCTAGCCTCACTGGAGAGAGTTCGGCTGTTAAAGGTTGCCAGGGTCAGTTTCCATTGACCCTAGTGAAAACATTGCACTGCCATGAAAAGGCGAAAATACTGCACTTCTGCGCAGTTGGTGCAAATGGTACTTGAGTGGGGGCAGCCAGGAGCAGGCAAGTCTAAATGTAGCAAAATGGCACAAATGATGCAGTGGGAGCCACTGTGAATGAAAACTGAGTTTTGAAAGGATACCAGTTCAACCTGACTTAGTGTTGCTCTTTAGTGCCCCTTTAGGCAGAACTTGTGATCTATGTCCAGATTCAGTCTTTACTTCAAGAAAATTTGTTATAAGCACATTTAAAGAAAATGGAAGTATGTGTCATGGTTTGAGAACTGCAAGTGGGGCCTCCTGTAAAACTAGGCAATAAAAATATTGCTGACATTATCAGATAAGAAACAAGCTGCCACAACATATATTGAGTGTTCCATAAATAGGAGTGCCAGGTATACACAACTCTGCCAACTATAGTACCACTGGCTCACTCATGCTTTAATTTCACACACAGCATTAAGCAGTGGGTTCAGTTTATTACATTTGCGTGTATTACTTGCCCCACTTGCTTTGTTCACAATAAATCCATAGTGCGCATAGTTTGCGGCGATGCTACTCAAGAAATGGTGGTTTCCCTACAATGGAATGGTGATGCCCCATCTGTCACTGCTACAGTAAAACACGCCATCCACCATGTTTCACCATAATGATGAAAGATGGTGCCCCCATGGCACTTTGGTGCAAAATATGAGCGGAAACAAGTAAACTGATTAGCTGGAAGACTAGTGTATACCTGGTACTCCCATTTATGGAACACTTGGCATAGAAGGAAGCCAAATATATTAATGTGGGCACAGTTGAACTAATACAAAACACTTAGCTGGTCTCTTTTGGCATGAACCACATTCCTTGAAAGTTTCACTGAACTTCGAAAGCATCGAAAAAAGAACACAGTAATCATTGCCTCACAAATTAAAGGGGCACTAAAGGCAAACATTGAATAAATGTAGATTGATTAATTACTTTTCCAGAAAGCTCAGAATGTTTATTTCATGCAAAGAGGTGAGCTAGTTGCAGAGGAAATTGAGAATGAAGGGGCCACACGATAATTCCACTAGTAAGATATCTTGAAATAATTGAAGTAAATAAATGTTCCTAGCAAGATGCATGTATATAGCTTATGTTCAGCCAGGTAGTAAAGCCTCCTCTTTGTCAGATACTTATAGCATAAAGAAGGTGCCACATTCCCATATATATGACTGACAGACTTGCGTGAAAAGTGGCAGCACCAATGAGTTCTTGTGTAGGAAAATTCCATAAAATTGACCTCTGCAATTTCTTGCATCTTTAAATGCAACATGATTATTTTTTTTACTAGTGGTTCACTACAATCTACCGATTATAAAGGAGACATGTTACGTTATGGGAGCTGGTACCATATTTTCATAGTAGTAGCACCAATCCTGTACCAAGTTCACATCATTTTCTCACTTACAGAGTTACCATTCCTACTAAAAATGATGCTTTAGACAGATTGAAACCCTAATTAATAACATCAGCTAGACTTAATATCTGCACTTATTCTCTCTTTAATGCTGCAAAAATATCAACGCATATAAGAATATGTTGGCACGCTAGTTGGCTTGACATGGTTACATATGTTGTACAACATATATCAAAATGGACAAGGGGAGAGAAGAAACCATGACACATGCTGGTCCTGTGTTCTTTTCATCATTTGCCCATTGCTGGTACACACTGTATAACTAGGGTTCAGTGTTTTCAGTTTAAACCAATAAATACCAAGAAAGGTACACAACATTTTTTTAACTAATTTGGTTTTAACCGAAAAGGGTCAAAGAAAATAAATTCACCAGAAAGACATATTTCCTTCATCCCTTCATAGTCACATCCCTATATGGCATTGTGCCCTTGCCATAGACAGGTTCTCAAAAACTTTGTTTTCTGTATTTGGATGCAACTGCACTTTTGAAGAGCAGGATGTGCAGTCATACAGCACCTTTCAGTGTCAATAAGTTAGTGAACTGAATATTCATGAGGGGAAAAAAACATTAAGGTGAATGGAGATAACTATCTACTGAAAGAAAGCGGGCAAAATTTAAATCTAAAAAATATATTCACCAAGAAAACCCCCAATTTTCTGATGGAAACAAAAACCGAAAAAAGTGTGCAGACTATTGAGAGAATGAAAACCAAATATGCTGAGCCCCCTGTATAGAAACATAGTCAAGACTGATCAATTCTCATACATTAAAGGTGAGCGAGATGGATCTGCAAGTTATTGCTCTAGACCCTGGCAAAACTAACATCTCACAGGAAACTATATTATCCTGGCGATAGCCGTTCTACTGTACAGCAGTTTGAAATTCCAAGGCTATGCATAGTTGTAACACTATTTTGTAATGACATACAGCAAAACACTTACTGGTTACGCATATTGTACAGCTACATAACTCTGGCCATACAGATACTCCACAAGTGGGCAAAAGTGTAGTAGTTAACATATGGTCCGCTAACATGCAAATTCAAAGAACACTTCACACATTTCCTATTTGGTCATGATGCAACTTAGAGTTGTGACACCAAGTTCATTTTACTTATTCATTGTAAGCTGCTTACATATTTCAATGGATCATGCTTTATCTGTGTATGAGTCATGAATACACTTTTTCTTATTAGCACTTAGTTCATCATATTTTTCAGAGACTGTTATATTTCACTGCTCTTTAATTGACGTTGCTTTGCCTTCCTGTAGAATACATCACAAGTTTAACCCTTATTAGTTAATTAATTCTACAGTTCAATAAAAGTCAGTTTCCTGTATGCTTCCCTCAGTTTTATTGTCTGCTGGCTTCACATGGGTGTTACCTAAAATTGAGCCCCTCATTTTCTCTGATTCTTCTTGACCATGTTATGCTGCGACTTATCTCATCACTATTAAGACCGACATAATATTCCCAAGGCCCCTTAATCTCACGAGACCACCAAAGGCTTCCATTCAATTTTCATAGCAAGCCTCACTCAAAACACACGCTAAAATTGTAAAAGAATACAAGTCACAATATTTAACAGCCAGTTCTGAATTCAAACAGCAGTCATAATGCACCACTTTATTTTATTGTGCAATGTTAGATCATAAAATGCCATGTACAATAAAAGAAAAAAAGGTTAATCACAAATACACTCACACAAGCTCATTTTTGTATGGTAAACAGAAATTTACATAGCTCACCTCTGGAGCTTCCCCTATAATCCAACGACAATCAGGTGTAAAGCTTTCAGGGCAATTGTAAAGTCTGTCAACTTCCACGTTTCCCAGCTTTGGAAAACGGAAAAGAATTTCCTTCAACAGGATATCTTTCATAGACAAAGCAAGAAAACAAAACGTAAGTTTTTCTGGACTCTCACCAAGCATATCATTTTAAAATAATTTAAACCCTGCCAATAAAGCAGAGACACTGCTTAAAAACATTAACTTTTGGAATACTCATTTCACTTTAATGGAAATTGCAAGGCAGGTTACACCTATTAAAATATCATATAGGCAAATTACCATATATACTCGAGGAAGGGCCACACCCTTACATGCTCAAAATTTATGAAAAAAAAAAGAAAGTGGCAAACAAACAGTTGTGTTTCACATACAGTGCAGTGATCGTGATTGGATCAGCTACCAGATGGTAGCATGAGATAGCACGACTGTCTGCGATGGAAAGAGAATACCTAACAATGTACAATGCCACAGACGCCAGATAGCGTGTTGGTATAATGGCAGAAATTAGGCACATTTTTTTTTAATATGTGGAGTGAAATTTGAACTGCAAATGGCATACCTGTGTATGGGTCACACACTGCCAAAATTGCAGAAGAAAGTGCAGCCCTTAGACAAGTATGTACGGTATACAAGCTGCACACTTCTCAAATCAAAAGCAAATGTGTGTGAATAGCACAACTATCACTTCACAGTTATAATAAAAATCATAATTACATGTGTTACAGCATCAGGATCTTGATTTCTTGAACTGTTTAATGTATCACACACTTCAACATCAGTGCTGAGAAAAACACTTAAAAGCATCACCAGCCATTACTATACACATTAAAAAAAAGCAGAAGCTTAATTTGTGTTGAAGGCCCCTTCAGATTGCATATATGTAGGTATTTACACTTGTTCATAAACGCTTTTTAAACATGAAATTTGTGAAAAAGAAAAACAAATTTCTTCATGGATTGAATGCACTGCCTAGAATTAAAGGAGGCACTGCCAAATGTAACTAGATTACGCAATCAGTTTTCAAACTTCAGTATGGAGCCCCATGGTAATATCAACCTTTTTCTGTTCATCAGGCAAAGTATGAAGCATGTGGACTCCATGATGGCTCACTGCACACTAAAATTTGTTAACATGCGAATTTTCTATGCAACATATATACCAAGATCAATTCATGCGTGAGAAGTGCCGACATGCCTGGGATGTGTGTCTCATGAAATTTAGGCTACAAATATTGCTGAGAGAAATATTTAGCATGAAGATTAATGTAAGTTGAAGTCAGTGAATGGCCATATGACAGTGGCAAGAGGGATAAGAGCAAAGAGCTTACAGAACTGATCCCAGTCTTCTGGAAGTGTCCCCAATTCTCCAGATGGAATGATGCTGAGATCAGCTGGCTTACTTCGAGGTTCAAAGCCCCCAGCAAGATATGCTCCTTCATGTGCTCTCAAGTAGAAGTGGCCATCACAGTCGTGAATCACTGCATAAACACCAGACGCAAAGATCTTTAACACTATGAAAACCCCTATTATAGAATTCTAGCTTCCACTACACTACTAAAAGGCTGCTCAGGATTCCCAGACTTCAGCAAATCTAGCAACACTTATGCCATCTTAAAAGACATGTGCATCCTTTTCATAAAAATAATTACACTGTACAAAAATATTCTGACAATGAATGCTGAGCTCCTACTCTTTGGTTTTATTCAATTCTATACAAAGACTTTTTCTCTTTCAAGAATCAACGAATTTATTCAAAGAACATAAAAGTAAGAATAAAGGGAATCAAGAGGCTCAATATTTTGTTATGTAGTTACAACCACATGAAGCCAACAGACAATGAAGACAAAAAAGCATAGAGGAAATTAACTTCCAATTCCCACCACCACTTGGCACCCACTGGTTCAAATGGGCACAAATGGACACTGGCCTGGCATTCGGCTTCTTTCAGGCGGGATATGCTTTGGAAAAGAGCCTGTGCCCTAAATTCCTGATGAAACCCTTGTGAGCACAACAAAAAGGAGGTTTGGGCCACTACCATGGTGGCATGCAATTTCCCAAGTGGCACCCCAAATGCCCAGGGGTAGGCAGCGCAACATGGACGAAAGGCAAAAGGAAGTGGACGATACGAGCACAGACTAACAACTTGTATCATCCACTTCCTTTTGTCCTTTGTCCAGGTTGTGCTGCCCACCCCTAGGAATATGTTCAGTCACCAACTGGTCCAGCTTGCTGTATTAACCCCTAATGCACCTACTGAGCTGGGAACGCCTTCAGGTTGGGGAAAAACACCCTTTTCCAAGTATCGAGGTCCCATAATGACCAAGCACCAGGCTGGGAGCGCGCTTGTACCTATTTTACTGGTAGGTACCCGGCAGCAGCACTTGCCTCCCACAGCCACAGCAGATGCTCTTCAACAAGGCTCATTTTAATTGAAATGTAGAAACAATAAGGTAAAAAGAAATGAAAGTGAATGAAAAGACAACTTTCCCCAAGTGGGAGCCAAACCTATATCTTCCGCATTACATGTGCATAGCACATGAACTGCATAGCGAGGGTGTTGACTTTGGCAGCCTCGATGACAGCATGTAGCATATGAGGGCATTATTGTCCAGTTGCCTGCTGCTACCTGGTAGTGGCTCTTCCACATGCTGCTATGGCCATGAGTGGTAGTGGCTAACACTCCCAGGGCTAGATCTAGTACATATACCCAAATGCTCAAGAAATTGGACAGGAGGGTGGCCACCACAGTAGCTCAATAATAGAGCACCATACACAAAATGCAGATGTGGGTTTGGCTCGTTAGAGGCAATTTGTCATTACATTCAGTTTGATTTCCATTTTCCTTATTATTTTCGCATTATACATGAAAAGAACAGACAATTCCCTCTATGCTTTCCTTGTCTTCACCGTCTAAAAATCAAGCCTCTAGGTTCTTTTTATTCTTACCCTTGTGTTCTTTAAAGAACTACTGCCATGACATTCTTGACTTCTCACTTTCTTGCGCTAAATAAAGGTCCTGGATCTTGAAACCCTAGAAAAAATTACTGGAAAGCCTCAGAGCCCTTTAAATGATTTACTAAGATAGCTTTTCTATGAACGAGTTTTGGTTTTGTTTCCCAGGAGGCTCACCCATCATGCATTCATTGACAAGGTTCATTATAACTGGGGTGACAGTTCAAACACATTAGTAAAAGTACCTAATCCACCATTACCTTATGTGCCTGTGTCTTCGACTGCCGGCTTATCCACTACCTGACCTCCTTCTGGCCATCTGGATAACCTCATTGTTTTCAACATAAATGCTCGCAGTACTGTTAAAGAAAAGCTTCTAGACTTAATGTCTCTTATTTCTATTTATTCCCCACATGTTGGCATTACTGAGTCATGGCTACATAGTAATATTTATGACTTCGAGTTTACTCCACCCAGTTTTATTGCCATGTGCCTAGACAGGATTCACGGCACTGGCAGCGATGTCACACAGCTTATTCGTACGGGCCTCCGTTTTTCAGTTTTGCCTTCTACCCCAGAGACAGAATCCGTGCAGTGTAACATTTTCCTGAATAATCAGTTTATCGTAATTAGCATCATATATCGTCCACTCGGTTTTTCCCTTGATGTCCTTCATGCTACAGTCAAACCTCGATATAACGAACCTCGACTTAAAGAAATTCGCAATGTAACGAACTATTTTGATTACCCAATCTTAGTTGCACTGAAAGCAATGTATTTATTTTTCGCGATTTACCGAAGTAGCTTCGTGACCCAGTTTCGATTTAACAAAGTTTTCGGCCATTTCAATCATATACTTGGAGCATATATGGTGTCACGTTTCGCCTACGACGCGCCGTATAGCCGGAGTGGATGCAACGGACGCCGGGGCTTCGTTCAAAGCGGCGGACATTTTGGCCCATTCAGTGCTGCCGCAACGCCTCCCCACCAAGCGCGTCCAGGCATGTTTCAATGCCACGTGTCTTCGTGTGTGCGTGTGTGTGTGTGTGTGCATGTTGGTGCCCACGCTTGTCAAAGCGCGGCAGCCGGGGAGAGGAGCTCCCCCAACTGTGAAGCGAGGAGGTCTGACCGGCGCCGGCCCGGCGGATGCGTCACCTACTCGTCTCAACGTGTCTCTCAGCGTGTCCATGTCTGACGAGGCGTTCCTTCTTGCCCTCAACTGCGAGAGTATAAAATCAGCTGCCCCCGGATGCCAAGAGAGAGGCTCCGATTTCTTCCGTCGAATAACGTGCTCTCCCGTCTCTCCACTTCGGTCAACCTGACCGGCCGCTCTTTCGCGATGCTAGAATAAACAAGTTGTTCTGTTAGCAGTCGACTCATGCTTTGCCAGCACCTTCCGATGCCTCCAGTTGTGCCCCAGGCCGCCAGGCCAACGCTACCCTTGGGGCTTGCGACCCAGATGCAACAATGGCTAGTAAGTCTAGCAAAAAACTATGTCGGCTGAGGCAAAAGTTTTGTCAAGCATCCTTCCGCGTGAAAACTTTGCCTGGCAAAACCGCTGTCAAAGTATGCGCACCGGAAAGCGGTACACAGGAAACACCACTGTGCCATTTGTCGTGTTGGTAAACAACTCAGAGAAATACAAGAGCTGACGATTCCTTCAGCACAAGAGGGATGGGGAAGGAGTGAATGCGCGGTAATGTTATCAAGCATGCATTGGGGAGGGGCAGGAAAGCGTGCCTATCTGCCTTCACCTCCTCACGTGCATCCATGTGCGGGCCACCTGCTGTATCGACCCGCAGCAAGCTGAAATGGATAATGTCTTCACGTGCATCTAGTGTTGGCAGTTGTGCAACTTCAAGTTTCCAAGACACGGCATGAAGCGCTCGCTCGTGTTGTGACTGCGAGTACATGCTCATCGTGCCAGATCTGTTAATATTTGCCTGAGCATGCTTGACACCACTAAATCTATGAACCTTACTTCATGTAGTCTCTCTGCTACCGCCATCAATGCTCCATCTTACTGGCGAAATCGGCTCGCCCACCTTTTTTTTTGCTCAGGACCAATATCCGTATCTTTTTACACTTTTGTTTTTAATTTGTGGGCACCAGCTGCGGACAATAAGTGCGGTCAGCTATGGTGTCCAAGATTTATAGCGCCGCACGATGCAACACAGGCAAATCTCGGATGCCATGAGCCACGCTGATGCTTTGCTCTCGGTGCGACCTGCACCACACGCGCTGGCACTCATAACTGCACCTTCACCTGACCTTCTTGGAAGTTGTTTATAAATGCTTACTAAAACAATATTATCCCCCCAGAATGCTCTGGGAATTTGTGAAGTTGTTTTTAATGCTGAAACTTTAAAACCTCGAATCACCGAAATTCGCGATTTAGCGAAGTTTTTCACTGCAGGTACAACTTCATTATATCAAGGTTTGATTTTATTATAAATTTAATGTGCCAGACTAACATTGCTTCATCACGATTTATCTGCATGGGTGATTTCAATGCTCCTGGGATCCACTGGCCATCACTAAATACAACAGGTCATGACATAGGAATTTCGAAATGAATTAATAAATATTTCCTTGTCCTTTGGGCTCACTCAAGTTGTTTCCAGTGCAACTAGGTTAACTTCCATCCTCCACTTAGTTTTTTTGGGCGCTGATCTAGCCGAAAATTAATACTTGTGAGGTAATTGAGGGACTCGCAGATCATAAAGGCATTTTGTTACTGCGCTCTTGTCCAACATTCAAATAATCCTATATTGTTACGGAAGAAGAAGAAGAAACTTTATTACAGAATAGGCCGGCAGTTCTTGCTGTGGTGGCCTCAGGTGACGGCTCGAAGTCCTTGGACTCGAGCAGCATCTTTGGCTTGCCGGACGGCCCAGAGCTGGTCTGCCAGCTCTGAACTTTTGATAGCTGCCTCCCAGCGGCGGCAACGCCTACAAAGAAGGTCCCCGGCGGCTCCCGCATCTGGGGCGGCGACGGGAAGAAGCGAGCTGAAGCCTTCCCGTACTCTGGCAACGGCCGCGATTATGGATGCGTCGCGAACGGAGCTGATTTGATTATCGTTGTTGCCGGCACATTCCCAGAGCATGTGTCGCAGCGTTGCTCTCTGTCCGCATGTTTTAGACACGTTTGTTGGGTATAAACACGGATAGCTGTGGTGTAAGATAGCGGGGCTAGGGTAGGTGTGTGTCTGGAGCAAGCGTAAAATTACGGCCTCGTTCCTGTTCAATTTATCGTGCGGTGGCAGGAATGTGCGCCTTTCAAGTCTGTAGTGTTGGGTGAGGTCTCTGAATGTGGTTAGGCGATCGCCCCACGTCCAGTGTGTTTCTTGTTGCTGTGTTTCTGTTGTAGTGTCCCGATCCGGCAGATCCGATGCCTCGCTCTCGGGGGCGGAGGCGGCCACATAATCAGCGGCGGCTCGGCGTGTGAGACCTCGAGCCGTGGCGTGGGCCGCCTCCTTGCCCGCGAGCGGAACATTGGTGTGTGCCGGGGTCCAGAGCAGGAAGACCGTAGAATTTTGGGGTTGCGAGGGCAATGACGAGTCGCCGTTGTCAGAAATTTGGAGTATGCGGGCCGCTTCCCGCGAGACACAACCGCGCACGAAGCCGCAGATTGCTGCCTGTGAGTCGCTGATCACGATCGCAGCGTTCAGCACCACGACGAGTGCTAGAGCTATCGCGGCTTCTTCGGCCGCCTCCGTGTGTCCCGTGGTCACCGTGGCGCTCGCGAGACACTTACCCGAGCGGTCTACAACCGCTATCGCGTGTGCGCTTCTCCCTTCTCCATATTGCGCCGCGTCTATGTACACCGCCTCGTTGCTGTTACCAAACTTCTTCTGAAGGTCACTTGCTCACTTGTTGCATCTCCCGGCGTGGTGCGTCGGGTGCATGTTCTTGGGAAGTGGCGGGATGATCAGGCGGTCGTGAACCAGAGGCGGGAACCACCGTCTTTTCTCCATGCTGAGTGTGGTACGCGATGCCGAGTGACTCGAGGATGCATCCACCTGCCTTTGACCTTAATAATCGTTCGTATTGCGCAACGTCGTGCACCTCGATTAACTCGTTAAGTGAGTTGTGAACTCCAAGCTCTAAAAACTTGTCGGTGCTCGCTTTGAGTGGAACACCGACCGCCCTCTTGAAAACCTTTCGGATCATGCATTCGACTTTGTTTTTTTCGGACCCGATCCACGTCAGGTAGGGGGCAACATATGTTATGCGGCTTATCGCGTACGCCTGCACGAGACGGATCGCGCACTCTTCACGCATACCATTGCGTCTATTCGTGATGTGACGCAAGAGTCAGATCGTGTCATCTACCAAACGACGAAGTATTCGCACCATCTCTCCGTTATGGCTGTTTGCCTGCAAGTGTAACCCTAGGATTCAAATTTTCTCTACGTGCGGTACGGGAGTACCATCTGCCAATGTAATGCGTATTTTGGAATATTCCCGTTCCTCTTCATGCAGGGTTTTACGACTCCTCCTTGTGGGTTTGTAGAGTAAGAGTTTGGACTTGGTAGCCGAGCACTCAAGGCCTGTTCCACGCAAATAATTCTGAACCACATCTACTCCTGCCAGTAGCATTCGCTCGACGTGACCGTCACATCCTCCCCTGGGAACCCAGAGGGTGATGCCATCCTTCTTCGCGGATGACATCACCCTCTGGGTTCTTGCGGGTCCTTGCGGCGTGCCGCAAGGACCCGGCGATTCCTCGTCGGCGATTCCGGCGATTCCTCGTCGCCGACGACGACACATGCATGCCTTCCCGCAAGGAAATCTCTAACGTAATTATACATTCTTTGGCCTAGACCTAATGCTCTAACTGTTTTTGAGATCACTTCGTGTTTAAAGGGACCCTGAAACGATTTTGGCGATTTTCTACAAACGTACTGAGTCGTTAGAGTAGGTTCTTCTGATCATTAATTGATGCATCTAAGTGCTCTGCGTAAAGCGTGTAATTTATTATAAGGTTTTAAAAATACACATCGCTGCCGATCGCAGCGCACTGCTCGGCGGAATTTTAAGCCGCCCCTACCCATGATGCAAATAACCCATATTACGTCACATGGGCGAGCTATCTGATTGGCTGACCAGGGCGCGTGGTCGATAATTTTTTCAACTTTAGGGGGAACAAATGATGCTCGTAATAGTTGGAATTAGTTACTTTGTTTTTGTAAAAAGAAAATAACTTAAAGAGAATACACAAGAATAGTTTTTTAGTACACTTCAGCACTTCCGGCACACAGCAAGTGTCGTCTGCTTGTGTTACAACGTACTCCATTTTGACGAGAGCTCTGCGGTCAGAGTCGGTCTCAGTCTTTTCGCGAGCACTATGATTCGACTTTGTTGCCTTGTGGACTGCAAACCTAGCGACCTGCAAACCGCGAGTTCAGTATTAGGGCAAACGCAAGCGCAAGGGGACAGGGTCTGGCCGCTTGACTGCGCCGTGATGAGCCACGAGATGAGCAGAAGGGCAAATGTGAACGGTCTGCATGGTGCAGCCACCTGGTGGCACAGAGCTCAACCATACACAGTAGCAGCAACGAAGTGTATTCTTTGCTGCTGGTGTGTATTTTTCGGAGGAGTGTAATCATCAACACGTTGATTTATAAATGTTTAAAATGCTTTACACTTGGTTAGAGCAATATTAGCGCTTTGTTTGACTGGTTAAGCGCTGCGCCAGCAAGTGTCTGGACCGTGCAGACCGATCAGGCTGCTCACGTACGACTACGCTAAAGTTCCTTCATCAGCTTGAGTTTATGCCTTCAGTCATTTGCCGAAATGACCAGCTTGCCTGTTTTTAGCGGAGTACCGGACACGTACGGCGCTACGACAGAATGCTCGCAACGCACGCTGCTTCGATAGCTCTCGGTCGACGGCCAAGCGGCTAGCGGAGAGGTCTCGCGCGGGAGGGGGCGTGCTCCTAAACAACCGGAAGTGAACGATGTGACGTTGCATCGTGACGCTGAACCAGTGAAGGCGGAGCTTAGCGCCGCTCGCTCGGCAAGCGAGTTGAGGAGGAAAAGCATAGCTAGGAAGGAGGGTAACTTCTAATCGCTTGCAGCTCCATTAATACGTAACGCTTCGCTTAAATTGTGGTGCGAATGTTCTACTTAAGCTGTACCCTACACGCCTACAAAATTTGTCCGAACCGTTTCAGGGGCCCTTTAATGTTGTCAAAGGCCTTTTCAATATCTAAGCCTAGAATTGCCTTAGTGGAGCTGGTAGTGTTGTCTACGATCTGGTGTTTAAGCTGAAGCAATACCTCCTGTGCGGAGAGGTTGCGGCAGAATCCTAGCATGGTGTGCGGGAATGCGTCATGATCTTCGAGAAAGTCGGTCACGCGGGTGAGGACTGCGTGTTCCATGACTTTGCCGGCGCAAGACGTAAGCGAAATCGGTCTTAGATTATCGAGCGTAACTTGCTTGCCAGGTTTAGGAATCGTGATAATGCGGGCCCGTTTCCACGCTTTGAGTAGGGAACCCCCTCGGCAGCACTCATTTAGGTCGGCCGCGAGTCGGGAGATTGAGTCGTCGTCTAGGTTGCGGAGTGTCTTGTTGGTAACCCGACCTGGGCCGGGCGCCAATCGAGTGTTTAGTTCGAACAGGACTATCCGAATTTCCAATTCGCTAAATTCCGCATCCAGTTTCTCGTTTGCGACGCCGTCGTATTCGGCATGCTGGATGCTTTCGGCCTTCTTCAAGTAACGGTCACGTATTGCGTCGAGGAAGTTATCGCCTTTATAATCTCTTACTAGCCTACGAGTCCTGTGGCCTTGAGCGGCCCGAGTCTCCTCTGGATCTAATAGGTGTCTAAAAAGGCGCCAAGCGCTTGCCCCGGACATCTGCCTCTCGAGGCCGTTGCACGTGTCTTCCCGTAGTGCCCTGCATACCTGGAGTGCGTGTTCTTCGATGCATCTGTCTAATTGTGCTATGCGTTTGCGCAACGCCTTATTAAGTCTTTGGCATTTCCATCTCTTTAGGAGGGCTCGCTTTGCTTCCCACATGTGTAGGAGCCTGCTGTCAATTATTTCGAGGTTCACCTCGAGCGGAACGTCGCTCGTTGCTGCGCCTATGACCCTTCTGAGTGTCTCGGTCCACTCGTCTATGTCTGTAATCGGCTCGTCACTTCGCCCCGCTTCTTCTCGCTTCCTGCGGAACATGTCCCACTTCACGTGTTTGAGCTTACGACCTTTGCTTTCAGGGTTAGTACCACGAACGCTCGGGCCCGTGCCTATTGTGATCTCGATCAGGGCGTGGTCACTACCCAAATCTTTCTGCGTGTTTTGCCAGTGCGCTGTTGTTACATTTGAAACGAACGCAAGGTCTGGTAATGTATCGGCACTCACGCTGTTCCCTCTGCATGTAGGATCGGCGAGATTTGCGATCGGTTCAAGCCTTTGGTCTTGCGAGTCTTCCCAAAGGTGTTTGCCCTGGGGCGTTTCTTGGGTGTAGCCCCAGGCTCTGTGGGGCGCGTTAAAGTCGCCCGCAACAAGTAGAGCCTCGCCGCTGGAAGCCGCACGCGCGCGCCCCGCAGCAGGTCCCCGAATCCGTGCTGCAGCGTGGGTTTACTGTAAACATTAAGGACGAAGAGTCCTCGGCCGCTCTTAGGAATTAATTCTACGAACACGTGAGGTATCTTTACGTAGGCAAGAAAGAGAAAGAAGATCAGAGACGCTGGCTGCTGTGTGTTGTTCGTGGTCAGCCATCTTAGCTATTCTGACTCATCCTGTACATATATTGTAAATATAGTTTTTATATCCTGTCAACATCCCTGTAACATATTGGTGAGAGGTGCGGGGTACCATGGCTGGAAACGGAGCTCCGCAGTGGAAATCGCATCACCGTCTGCACCACGAATGGCGGTGAGCACGCGGGATCAACGTCGTTGCCGCCTCCAATGTCATCGTCACCAGCTACGTCGCTGTCACCTTCGGTTGTCGTTGTGCAACCCAAGGATCCTGAAACTTTCTGCGAGACCGATGGCACCAACGTTGAAGAGTGGGTGGCCATGTACAAACGCGCAAGTGGAATCAACAGATGGGACCCTACGCTTATGCTAGCTAACCTGTTGTTCTACCTAAGAAGCACAGCAGAGGTGTGGTACGAAAACCACGAAGAGGAGCTAACCAGCTGGGAACAATGCAAAAAGAAATTGACAGAGTTGTTTGGCAAACCAGCCGGCCGCAAAATTGCCGCAAAGCAGGAACTAGCCTCCTGTGCCCAATCCGCCACGGAGTTCTATGTCTCACACATCCAGGACATGCTTGCTCTTTGTCGTAAAGCCGATCACGACATGACAGAAACTGACAAGGTCGGGCACGTGCTTAAGGGCATTGCTGACGACACGTTTAATCTGCTCATGTGCAAGAGCTGCTCTACAGTTGACGCAAATTAGAGTGCCAACAATTCGAGCAGGCCAAAAGCCGACGCATCTTACAACCGTTCGCCAGACTTCCCAATACTGCCGCAACGTCGTGTGGAGATCAACCCACACAGCAGCATGCGTCGCCAGCAGAGGACGTGGTGCGAATCATTAGACGTGAACTGGATGTGATGGCCCCCGCAGCTTTCTGTTCACGTAGCCCTGATGCTACCACATTCTCAGATCCCCTGGTACAAGCCATTGTTCGCCAGGAACTTGAACACATTGGTTTATAGTCTGTGTGTAGTGTACTGTTGCCAATCCCAGAGCTAACGAATACCCTTCTACTATTTTCGCTCCACCCCAAAGCTACTCTCCACGTTATCGCAACCCGACTGAGTGGAGAACTGCGGACGACCAGTCGATATGTTTCACCTGTCGCCGCATGGGTCATGTTGCCCGATACTGTCGCAACTCGTGGCCCTCAACACCTCGCATGCCGACCAACCTGAGCCGTTTTGATGGAAATACCCACAATGTTTCGCCCACCGCCAAGTCTAACAGTGCCGCCAACTCTGCTCGGAACACGTGGTACAGCCGCTCACCATCGCCACACGAACATCAGTCTCGTTCACCACAAACACATTGCCCATCTTCCCGTTCACCGCAGTCACGTCGCCTTTTGTCCCCTGTGGCTTTAGGCCACACCCTTTCAGAAAACTAGAAAATGCAGCCCTCGGAGGTGGTGCTGCATTGCCGACTACTGCAGCATATCCTCTGTCTGTACCCACAAGGAGAAGTGTAATTGACGTCAAAATAGATGGCATACCTGTCCAAGCATTCGTCGACACTGGAGCCCACAAATCTGTGATGAGTGCTAGCCTACGTAGACGTTTAAAGAAGGTCCTCACCCAAGCAGCTGCCCGAGTGCTTCGTGCGGCTGACGGCGGCGTGCTGGTTGTTCTTGGAATGTGTACTGCGCATTTAATTATAGCCGGCCACCCTACTTCTGTTATCTTTCCTGTGATCGACAACTGCCCTCACGGTGTTATCCTTGGATTGGACTTTTTATCCACTCATTCTGCTCTCGACTGCGCGACTGGCGTTCTTCAGTTAGAACTGCCTCAACTCGCCGATATTCTGAGTACAGCCCCACCACGCTTGTGCTCGCTTCAAGATGTGCGTCTGTCACCTGAGGCAGTTACTTGCGTCTCAGGTTCCTGACAGTGAATATGTGCTTCACCCCATCACCATCGTGCTTTTGAACCGAAACATTGCTGTTCCGCAAACGCTGGTCATGGTTACAAATAATGACGTCGTACTACCGCTTTTTAATTTCAGCCTGTGCCCTCAAGTGCTTCCGGCCGGCATGTTCTTGGCCAGTGTTTCTAGTGGTTGCGAATTTGACATTGAGAGTCTGAATGCCGAGAGTGGCTTATTAGCGCCAATTGCAGCTAGCTGACAGCTCTGGTTCCTTAACGGATGACTTCGAGAAAATGATTGCACCTGACCTCACCTCTGCACAGGCCACGGACATACGACTCCTGCTTAAATTGTACAGTGAGATCTTTGATTTTGGTGACAGGCCATTAGGCCAAACATCTGTTGTTCAGCACCGTATAAACACTGGTGATACGAATCCTATTCATCGATGTCCCTATCGTGTATCGCATGCTGAACGTAGAGTCCTTGGGCTTGGTTACATTTGTTGCATGCCTTGACTCTATAGTGTCCTGGCTGTACACTTTGCTGTTCACTCCTGTGAAAGCCTGATAGTGGCCATAGTATGAATAAATAAAAATAAAAATCACCAGATAAATAACATGGCCTCTCTATGCAAGCAAGCTATTGGGAGACTTACATAAAGAGTTCTGTCAGTTCAAAAAAGTGAAACCAATAAAGTCCCACAGGGACATTTAAGGGCAACCTTTAGGCATTGCTGCAGCCTTCACATAAATTATACATCAAAACATCTGAAACATAATGTTTGAAAAAAGAATACGACAGTGTTCCATGCAAAAGAACAATTACCTTCAAAATTTTATAAATGTATAAATGCCGCATTCAGGTTACATATGAGCCATCAGTAGGGTAAATTCAATGCTGATCAGCTGGTCCCTTTATGTGTTGATCCGTTAATGCTACACTATAGCTAGACCATGGCATCATCTTGCATCATGTTATTTCAATAACTACTGCATCACTCCACCAAGATTGTTAAAGCAGTCTTGTAAAATTAGCCTGCTAGCAAAGATGCTCAAAGGCACTGAAATGACACTGTATAGTTTACAAAACCTGCCTCGATAGCCAGGAACAATGCATTAGAGGATTATATCACGGCAGGACACTTACCAGGCATGTCAGGATCCATGCCATCCACAGGTAAGGTGTGGAGGAAATGGTGCTCACATGGGTACAGAGGAACCTTTACTTCAGGTGTGCTCATTTTGCCAAGTTGTCGGCCAAACTATTGCAAAATACAAGTGCATATGACAATATCCAGTTATCCATATTTTGTGCTAAACCAATGCCATGTGTGATGAACACTAATTAACCCTGTTTTTTAAAGCAAGAAATGCTTACTAGTGGTGTTAACAAGGCTTTAACTAGGTTCACAATCTCAAAATTCTCGTAAAGCCTTGCCAATATTGCAAATCTCATGTAATCTCACCAAAACAGAGCGCAGGCTATCAGAACAAAGACAGTCCCCCATCACTAAGCCACCAAATAAGAATGCAAACACACAAAATAGCCTATATCCAATTGTTGAGCTAGAAGCCAAGTGCTCTAATTAACAAATGCTAACAAAGTAATAAAGCAAAGAAAAGAAACTTCTGCCCCAGCAGGTCAAAGCTGCATTCAAACTCTGAAATTCTTAATTTGAAGGTCCTTGCTCTAGTGAGTAAGTGATCAATTCAACAATGCTGGCACATGCTCCCATAAACTGTGTCTGCTACTTGTAAAATGCAAGAAGCATGTCAGAGAATGAAGTGCCAAGGCAACAAATATATGGGACAACAATTTCTACCAATGCAATTACTATCATCAGTGACAAAGATAGCAGTATTATCTAAAGTAGGCAGAGGTGAAACCCAACACATGGAAAAAGAAAGTACCTATATTCCACCTTAGCGACAAAGGGAAAAATGATTGTAATGAGTACACAATTGACATCAAAATTGATGGAGCTTTAAGAGTGGGAGAAATTTCAGTTCAGAGGAGAAATACTATATGCTTTAGAAGCAAAAAATTTGCTGCTTCGGGCAAAGAAACAATGCTTTGGATGAGTAACTTACAGCTCTGGTGCAAAGAGGAAGCTCTGCATGAGGTTAACAAAAAAAAATGCTGTATGAATTAGTCCTGAAAAATTGTGTTCATTATGTATTATACCAAGATGCACGTTTTTTTCTTCAACTTGCTGCCCCATTTTTTTATTAATGCATAAGAAGATATTGAACCTCGAATTCGCAAGTTAATTCTGTATTTCAATAAGCAGTTAATTCTCCCATTGCTGTCCTTGTCTACATTATCCATTTCATCTGGTAAACGTTTCATTTGTTAAAGCATTTCATCTGCTTAACTCATGTTCACAAGTGGAACACATACAGCTGCCCAATTTGTAATAGGGTGCGCGTGCCGTATCCTCGCACATTAATAATAATGCACCTGGATAAGCTCCCGCACTTAAAGAGCATGTTAGTCAGAGTGTATGGTACACAAGCACTCTGCTAGGAACTACTGTGAACTTGCTTAATATATGGTGGTGTGCTTACTGGACGGAACAGCATAGGCACAAAGCTCCAACCTTAAGAAGAATTGTGCACGGTGCGCACATTGAAACAACAAGCTACAAACATCAGGCTACGTGACGGGCAGGGACAGCGAATACAAAGTGCCCCTGCGGCCAGAATTATCGCATTATTTTGAGTAGAGACTGTTTTAACAAAGCACAACACAGAGCAAAATTAGGTATTTTCTTCATACTGCTGGCACTCTAAAAGGCAATGAAATTGATTTTCACAAAAGTTCTTGTTTTTCTTTGCTCGGTTATTCAGAGCATGTGCATGTCGGCACAGGCGTGGTGCAATACCTGCAACAAATGACAATTTGGCAGTGGCAATATTGGTTTGCAGCATGTAGCAGCATTCCCTTCATGCACCAGTTTTCCGCAAGTGGTGCAGCACTTCCATCATTGAAGCAATGAGAAGGAAGGAGCAAGACTTTTAGAACATTATGCCTAACCTACATGAAAACAGTAGTGAGCCTACAAGAAATGTTAAATTGCTGGTTAAACTATACACTACCACATTTGCAAACCAAAGAGGAGCAAATACTTGCTGGATGTGGGAAAATGCTAACACTGCAAATTCTTTAAGAACAGCTTTAGGCAATTGAAAGCTAATTGAATATGATATCAAGAAGTCCAAATATTACAAGAAGGCAGGCTCGTAGCTTTAGTGGCCATATGAATTGCAGTAAACATAAGCTGGCTAAGTAAACATGCAGGTGTGACATACGCAAAAACACATGGAGAGAAAGAACTGGATGACCACGAGCGCCATCGGCCAGAAGTAGAGGGTCTTGCTGGCAATAAGAAGGCATGAGAAGACCAGGAATTAGATATGAATGCTGGCATGCGATAAAGATTATTTATGCTTATCATTAATTTTCAGTACAGGTCAGATTTGTTTTTTCTCATGCTTAAAATAAAGCTTTAGCATGGGGGCTCCTATCTAAATACATGGGAACAGAGAAATAATGTTTCTTGGCAACCACTGCAGCAAATTTAATGAGGCTTGTTACATTTAAAAGATCAAGTTAAAATCTAGTGACTATTGTGAGCCAAATTTTTATTTAGGCTGGCAATTTTTTGATAAATGTTGTTGAAAATTGCACGGTTTCTGAAAGAGAAACTATCAAGTTAACAACTCTGCAACTCAGAAATAAAAATCATTTCACGATTCTGTAAAGTGGATCTAATAGTACTTCTAAAATGTACAAAACTGATGTATTATACATGGCTCTCATGAATACCACTAATATGTCAGTAAGACATCTGCAAAATCTTCACAAATATTGTAAGAAATTCACGCAAGATATAAACTAATATACTAAATTTGTCCATTTTAGACGCTTTACCGGATGCAGTTTACAGAACTGCATTATATGTTTGGTGCGGAGCTACCTACGCATCTGTAAAGTTCACGCCACTATTTTTTTAAGCTAACCAATTTATGGAAATTTTTATTAAAAAATCCATACCTAAACCGAAATTCTGCTTCCTACAGTCACCAAAATTGAACTTTCTCTCTTAATTGCAACACATTTCATTCAAATCGGTCCAGAGGTTGTCTCATAAAAGCATTTCTATGTTTTACGTGCAGTTGAATCGGTGACATCAGAGTTGGCCCCGAATTAAAGCTTCCTAGTAAAAAGGAAAGCATTTGAACTTCAGTAGAGCATTACAGTTGAACCTCATTATAAACAAGTCGCATTGGCCACAAAAATACTTTCTTTATATCCAATATTTGTTGTAAGCACACACATAGATATCTGCAAAAAAAATTTTTAATTCTGATAGAGCTGCCTTCGACCACCCAGAAAATCATCTCCTGCAGATTTTGATGGCCCGTCGGCATCTTGCAGTGACGATACAAGATGTTGGAACAACGATAAATTACAAGTACATGTTCTCTGCACCACTACAAAGATGCAACCATGCGATCGGTGTTATCGCATGCGATCGGTATGTTGGCTTGCCAACTGTGGTATGACCAAGCCAAGCTGCCAACGTCACTGGACACTTCGTACACCAAGGAGATTAGGGGTGTGCTAATAGTGATCTTTTAGATAGAACTGAATACGAATTGAACAGTGCCAGAAGCGAATCAAATCAAATATTGAATAATTTTCAAATAATGAATAGCCATTGTGACAATTAATATAAAACGATGTTCCCATCCCAATATTGTTAAAGTTGGCAAGTTACCGTTAATACATAGTACATTATGAAACATTGTTTATTAAAGTCACAAATGGAGCATTAAGAACAAACAAATAGTTTTTTCACATGCACAGGGCCCTTCAAAGAGTGCAAACGATTGCTGTACTGTCTGTAAAGTATGGCTACCTAAGTTGCATAGCCTGCTCTATTATGCAAGTTCTCATTTTATGTCTCTACTATGCCCACGGGGGTGAATATTTCCATACTATTGCTCCAATATTATGTTTATGTGGGCACAGCTGATGTTTCGAAACATTCGAAAAGTATTCGAAAAATATTCACATTTACGAATGGTGAATATTCGATTCGAAGCCCAAAATACTTGACACTACTTGATTCATTATTTAAAAGTTATGATTATTTGCACACCCCTGGAGGAGACCACCATGCGGAAGAGTACTCCACTACTATGGCTGTCAGTCCAGCCCATGGGTCTGATTTCAAGCTCTATTGCTGATAAGGCCTACAAGTGCAAACATATTCACGTAGACCTTCCCACAACAGCTTGTCACCAGCCACTTTGCCAGTCACACTGTTAGGCAGCAAGGCCTAACCAGCACCACATAGATGGCAACCAAAGTTGCGTTCTCATGTCTAGGCATGGCCGCCATGTGTGCACCATCACGCGAATGATTCATGCATGAAACACCACACAGCATCTCAAATTTTGGTAATTGCTATTGCATATACATTGGTGCTTAGGGGTAGCTATAGGTGATGATGCCTCGGGGTACTCTGAATAATTTCACAGGTCTGAAACATCAGGTGTCTGGAAAGTTGATTGGCGACATTAAACATTTTTGCCACCACAATATACAGGGTCCTGAATATTTGGCTGCGCATGTCCAAAAAAGATTTTGTGCTCATCGCTGCACTGTTCTTGCTCAAATTTTGCAGAGCGATCGCATTTCGGCATCGACTTCGTTTAGTATAACACTTGGCACAGTTAACAGCCTGGTTTCTAAGAAAAAAGTGGAAATTTGCCTGTGCTTATGGGCATTCGAGTTGCTGCCACGGCGGCGCAAGCATAAACTTGTGTCGCCACCTGTCGTCATCTCCAGAAAGCAGCGTTTAAAGAAGGGCAGTCGCCTGTTCCAGGAGCAGGCAACATGCGGCAGCCCTCTCTGAAATGCTGCTTTCTGCACATGGCGGCAGGTGGTGGCACAAGTCTGTGCCAAGGCTGGCTTTTCAGATGCCATTTTTCCCATAAACAAAAACAGTTTCTCATTTTTGTCTTAAAAAACAGGTGATTAATCCTGCCGAGTGTTATACTAAACGAAGTCGACACCAAAATGCGATCGTTCTGCAAAATTTGAGCAAGAACAGTGCAGCAGTGCGTGCAAAATCTGTTTTTGAATGTGTGCAGCCAAATATTCAGTACCCTGTACATTTTGAGACACGTAGAAGCAATAATTTCCCTTCGCAAATCCAGATACCATGTTGGAAACTGAATTTTCGATTTCGTTATAGCAGGAGAGCAGTGGCACAGCAAGGAATTTCTTTTTTGAGGAAAGTGGTGTTACGGACCTCCAACCGGTGCCACCAGTGTTACGAACTTCAACCGCTGCACCACGATTACGGCTTTGTGGTCCCGTAGCGCTCGTCACCCGTTTCGTGACAGAGCGTTGGTAGCGAAGACTCCGAGCCTGGCGTCGATGAGAATAACAAAAGGGACTTTATACATTATATACAGGTTATCATACAGGACATAAACGGATCGGCACTGGGGCCGAGAGCTCACACAAACGCGACTGTTCTCGCACGACGGCGTCCGGCGAAAACGCGTGACACATCTCACCCCAGTCGGGAGCGACCCTCTCTCCAGATGGGGTCGGCAGATCCTGTTTTTCAGGCGGCGTGTCCCTGCTTTTATAATCCCCGAGGCCCATTGTCACTCAAACGGCCCAATACAAAGTCAGCACACGCCGGTCGTCCGAGGGGTCCAACCAGCGACCGCGCTGGCCACCCGGTTCAAAGTTGGCGCGCACGGTGACCTCCAGGCAAGGGAGGTGCGGCGCCGGGCTGTCGGGCACACGCGAACACGTTTGAACACGCTGCTTCGCCGAGGCTTCTCTCGCACGAAGGCGCAGCCTCTTGACTGGTGAAGGGAGAATTATGGCGCTCGCAGGATAGATTCTGCATCTTGCAGATTCGGGATCCGGGCTTGTGGTAATGGCACAACAGCATCCCCGCCCTCAGATAAGGCGCCGGGAAGACGAGCTGCCTCCACGTGGCTCGGATGCCAGGCGCGCACGTTCGTCAGGCTCGTCCAAGTTCACGTCCAGTGTCGGGACGCCAGGTAACCTCACGTGCCCAGGTCCGACTCGCCAGGACAGGAGCTCTGCTCACCACGTCGTCGCCAAGGCACCTTGACCAGCTCCGCTCGGGTCGTTCCTAAGACCTTGCTTCTCGCCACTGGTCCCGCTTGGTCGTTCTGCAGCTTGCAAAATCGACCGGCAAAAGGCAACACCCAACACGAACAAGTGCCCTCTGTCCCCCGTCAAACACCAGACAAAGCCATAATTCAAATCAACCTAATTAATCGCTATCCCCTTTTGCTCCCGCTGCAACAAGAGGCAGGTGTACGATCTAGCACACAAGGCTCAAACAATCAGTTTTCAAATCAACAACACAACAAAATAGAAACAATTAATAATCAGCAATAATAATGACAAATAGAATGGTCCCCTTGAAATCGCTTTGGACCGAAAACATACTTCTGAGGAAGCAAATGAGGTCATTCATTTTTCCCGGCGATATTTTCGCGGAATCTGAAGCTGCTTATATTTGCGACCCTGCTTATCCGTGTAGCGGCGGTACAATAAGCCAGGTTCCTTGCCAAATGAAACCCCCTTTTTTTCCACTCCCCGTTTGACGCTCTTCCTCAGATCGGCTAATGAACAGCCTTCCTGTTGCTCGCGAATCAGACTTTTTCTTTCAACTGCAGCCTGCTCCTGCCGGCTGGCGGAAACCGGAGCGAGTGTGGAGCCCGCGTCGCCTAATTGCGGCGTCGAGTCTATATCGCGGCTAGCACTGCACGCGTCACTCCCACTCACTTCCAGGACCCGCTCGTCTAGGCCAGCCTCCGAGCTCTGCCTCTCCCGTGACTGCTCGCCACTCAAGTTACCGTGATCGGTCCGTGTGCCGCACCGCCTTTCGCTCACCGACGCTAAGTCAAGTTCCCTCGACAGCGGGCGCGCTTTGGATCGCGTGGGGGCCATGTACGCCACGTCGGCAAAGAATGATTTGCCGTGATCCCTCAGCAACTGCTCCGAGCTATTTGAGAAGAGGTAGGAAAATTGCTCCGGGAGGGCGGCTGACACAGCGGCTTCGGTGTTAAGTTTCCCAAATTCTCCTTCAATGCTAACCGTTGCGATCGGTAAACAGACACTCTCCTTCTCGGCCACTTGCCGTATCCTAACGCACTCTCCCGTAAAATCACTCGAGGAGACGAAAGACGGGTGAACAACGTCCATAGTTGCTGCAGAGTCCCGCAGTGCTCGGCACTTCTTGCCGTTTACCTTAATTTCCTGCACATAGGGCTCCAATAGACGTATGTTTTTGTGAGTTTCCTGTATCGTTGCAAAAGCAATTCTCTCTGGGCAGCTTGCAGCGATGTGCCCTTGCTTTTTGCAATTGTAGCAGGTTAACGGTCTCCGTTTTTCAAAAGAACGCGTCATTTCGTTTCGCTGTTTCGGACCATCGTCATCATTCTGAGATGCATTCTGTCCATCCCTTACAGTTTCTTTGGGAAGGGACTCGTCGTCCCGAAACTCGCGACGCGTGATTTCCTTCCGTTCGTCGGGCTTCCCGTAAAACCCATCTCTTCTATCTGCTTTTTCTATGCGCACTGCCTTGCTGTGCAAGCTGCGGCGGGTGTAATACTCTTCCGCTAACTCTGCTGCCTTGTTTAGCTTAACCTCCTTTAGCCTATCTTGCAGCCAGAGCCGGACATCCTCATCAATGCAACGGTAGAACTGCTCCAACGCGATGCATTCGACAATTTTGTCGCGGTCGTCGTAAACCTCTTCGCCCTTCAGCCATTCCACCAGGTCGGCTTTTAGACGAAACGCGAAGTCAACATTCGACTCCTTACCCTTTTTTGCATACCGGAACCTCTGCCGGAAAGCTTCGGGCGACAATTTGTACTTCCGCAGTAGCGCTTCCTTCACATCACTGTAGCTCTCAAACGCCTCTTTCGATAAGCAAGTTATTACGTCTGATGCCTCCCCAGGAAGCAAGGCTAACAGATTCTGTGCCCAAAGGGATCGCTCAATGCTATTCCGTTCGCAGACGTGCTCAAATTTCACGAGGTATTTGGCCATATCCTCTCCGACGACAAAGGGTGGAAGTTGATCGCGTATTCTTGGAACATTAGAAGTGAGACTAGGCGCTGGCGAGCTATTTCGGGTCTCCAACTCTTTCATTTTAAGCTCGTGCTCACGAATCTCTCTCCTTTCCTCCATGCAACGTTCCTTCTCCCTCTTTTCCTCCTCGCGACGTTGCTGTTCTCTCCTTTCCTCCTTTTCCTCCTCGCGACGTTGCTGTTCTCTCCTTTCCTCCTTTTCCTCTTCGCGACGTTCCTGTTCTCTCCTTTCCTCCCTTTCCCGACGTTCATTGATTTCCGCCCAGGCCTCTGCGGCTTCCTCAGCCGTTACGTCCCCAGTCCTCATGACCTCAAGGATCGCATTCTTTCTTTTGGTTGAGCCCAACTCAATGCCCAACTCCTCACAAATTTCGAGAAGTTCCTTCACCTTGTACTTCTCCATCGTTCACACTGTCCTCCTGCTGTTTACCCTTTTTGAATATACCTGCCGTACGCTACTATAACACTACTAGTAAGACATATGCAAGTATTTCACACACTGCCCTGTTTACCCCCTCAGCATCCCCTGGTTTTCAAAACACTCTTACTAGGCTTGAAACACACAAGGTTATCACAATGCAACACCAAATCCTTCCCTAAGCTACTATAACCTGTGTCAGAGAAAGTCTGGTGTTTGAGGTAAACTTCAGGCACTCACCGCGCCGAGGTAGCTGATGCCGGTCAATCCCGTAGCTGCCATCCAGTGTTACGGACCTCCAACCGGTGCCACCAGTGTTACGAACTTCAACCGCTGCACCACGATTACGGCTTTGTGGTCCCGTAGCGCTCGTCACCCGTTTCGTGACAGAGCGTTGGTAGCGAAGACTCCGAGCCTGGCGTCGATGAGAATAACAAAAGGGACTTTATACATTATATACAGGTTATCATACAGGACATAAACGGATCGGCACTGGGGCCGAGAGCTCACACAAACGCGACTGTTCTCGCACGACGGCGTCCGGCGAAAACGCGTGACACATCTCACCCCAGTCGGGAGCGACCCTCTCTCCAGATGGGGTCGGCAGATCCTGTTTTTCAGGCGGCGTGTCCCTGCTTTTATAATCCCCGAGGCCCATTGTCACTCAAACGGCCCAATACAAAGTCAGCACACGCCGGTCGTCCGAGGGGTCCAACCAGCGACCGCGCTGGCCACCCGGTTCAAAGTTGGCGCGCACGGTGACCTCCAGGCAAGGGAGGTGCGGCGCCGGGCTGTCGGGCACACGCGAACACGTTTGAACACGCTGCTTCGCCGAGGCTTCTCTCGCACGAAGGCGCAGCCTCTTGACTGGTGAAGGGAGAATTATGGCGCTCGCAGGATAGATTCTGCATCTTGCAGATTCGGGATCCGGGCTTGTGGTAATGGCACAACAGTGGGAAGTGCACTTACTAGAAAAGCTTGACTGGGAGGGGGGCACGTGCCCTGTGTACCTTCCCCCCCAGCTACATCCCTGCGGGAGTGCAAACCATTGAATTAAAGCACAACCAACCTAATTTTCTATTTACTTCTTTATAACCAATAGTTCATTACATATAATTGTGTTAGCTATATCAAAGTTCGGCTGTATTACACTTAACAAAAAGCTACTTTTTTCTAGAAGTCTATTGAAAGGAGTACTTAAAGGTACCGACAAAGAAATTTTGTGTAACACTTTTATGCTTCATTATATAGCTGCCAACTGCACAATCACTGTATGGGTCAATTCTAATGCGCAACAAACAATTATTTCTACCTTCGTTTAATGTGAACAAGCTCACAATCTGCATGAAGTGAAGCAAGCTGAGCGATGTTGTTACGTTTCAACATGGCCAGAGACATTAATTAGACGTTTGCCACTAGGCCACCCCAACCAACCAGCGTCTACTAAGAAGTCACCGCAGCATTGACACTGACTGCTGATGGGTCCACAAAAGGCACCCACCCCCACCACTACCTGACAGCCTGAACTAATGATGATAAGGGCCAACGTCAAATGCTACCCAGGTTGCTATCCTGTCCCCTATTCATGCTCCGGGTGAACGGAGGCTTCGGAGAAGGGGAGGCTGCGGAACGTTGCGATAACATGGGCATGGTACCGCAACCAATTCGACGATTGTGATTGGCTGCAATACAGTCATCAGATTCCCTAGCAGAGTCACCTAGGGAAGATGATGGTATTAAAAGCAGAAACTTTTCGTGCAGGGAGGCCGAGGTGTCCTGATGTGAACTTGGACGTTTAACATGCTCCTGCATGGAGTGGGCTTCTGTAACTGCAGCCGAGTAACTAATGTCAAATAAACCCTTTTTCCTTCATTCCTGCTACTGGATGTAATCATCGATGGGCTTGATGGATTCCTTGCCCGAATGCCACCTGGACCCACAACAAACTGGTTGACAGTGGTGAGACCAAGAAGACAGTCCTCACGATCTGGGATTGACAAACCTGTGAACGTGGCTCCGGGAGACACAAACTTCGCAAGATCGAGGAAAACTACGGACGGAAGAGAAACTTCTACGGATCCGGCATCAGCAAACCTCCTCTTAGTGGCTCAGGGAGGCACAACCATGGCAGTAATGGCATGGAGTCTTTGATGACTCTGGGAATCTGGAAGGAAGAGCAGCAGAAGGCAGTTCCACGATCTGAGATCAGCAGACGTGGGAAAGTGGCTTCGGGAGACATGGCCTTCGTAAACTCAAGTTTGGGTGAGTGCTTGAACGACTATGTTTTGCCGGACAATAAGGACAGGGTTCTATCAGGCAAGCAATTAGCTATGATTGATCGCCACCAGGTGTGCGGGCATACAGGGGAAGTTGTAGATCAGCTCTCGAAAAGCATGTACAGTACAGTGTTAAAGAAAGAGGAGCTGTTGCTTTTGGCAGCAGAGCTCGGTATGGATATTAACCACAAGTTGAGGAAGCTCGAAATTCATAGTGCGATTGACAAAGTGGGTTTCGATGAGAATGAGCTCATGGATGCCTGAAAAACGATATGTCGTGAGAGGAAAAGAAGGAGCGCGAAACGAAAGAAAGGGAGGAAGAGAAGAAGCATGAAAATGCAACACGAGAGGAAAGTAAGAGCGGAAAAGAAATAAAGGCAGCATGATATTGAGCTCGTGAAAATAGGACTAGAGCTAGCGAGATTAGCACGCAGGGCGGATACGGTGCCGCCACAAACACAAAGCGTTGACATGAGTTTGCTTCAGCGGTATGAAAGAGGTGATGACATCGGCCTCTACCGGGTCAATTTTGAACGGATTTGTGAGAAGCGATCATTTCACCAGGACAAATGGCTGAAGCGGTTGCTTGAGTTGCTGCCGGGAGAAGCCTCACAAGTCGTAGCCCAACTGAGCACAGTGGAGGCAGGCGTGCACAGTTCAGTGAAGGCAAGTTTGCTCGTAAAATACAATCTTTCCACAGAGGAACCTTGCATAGATATCGAGACAATGGCAGCAGTCTCCGATGGGCTACCGGAAAGATGCCCTTACCTTTTGTCAAACAGCTCAGAGTTGCTACTGAATAAAAGTGGGTGCGCATTTCCCGAAACTCAGGTCATGGCTTTGACGAGGTTCAAAACACGTGAACTAGTTCAGAAGATAAGTCACGACAATGAACAAAGGGCACAAAAGGAGGATGAAACAGCTAGCTCCTGAAACATAGGTCAGCCGGTGGAGGAAATCCTTCCGATTTCCTTGACAGAAATTCAGAAAGGGGGTCAGGCGCTGAGTTACGATGAAGAACACAGTGCCAAAGAAAGAGGATGGAACAGCTAGTGTGGAGACATAGTTACGCCAGAGCAGGAAATTTTTCTGATTTCCCTGACAGAAATTCAGGAAGTTGGTCAGGCTGAGGAGCCACCAACGGTAAGTATAATGGTAAGCTTCCAGTCAGGATCTGACAATGTCTGCCGAATGCGATCAAACCCATTTTTATTCTTCTTTAAATTTCCTTCTCATGATCAGGGTCCCCTGTGAGTAATTGGCCTAAGTAAGCATGCTCCTTCACAGACTCTAGAGGCTGGCTGGCGATCCTGAACTTTTGTTCCCTTGCCCGGCTATTGATCATTATCTTTGTCTTCTGCATATTAATCTTCAACCCCACTCCCACACTCTCTCTGTTAAGGTCCTCGATCATTTGTTGTAACTCATCTGCAGTGTTGCTGAAAAAGAACGTCATCTACAAACCAAAGGTTGCCGAGATATTCACCGTCGATCCTTACTCCTAAGCCTCCCCAGTTTAATAGCTTGAATACTTCTTCCAAGCACACAATGAATAGCATTGGAGAGATTGTGTCTCCTTGTGTGACCCTTTCCTTTAAAGATATCTTCCTACTTTTCTTGTGTAGAATTAAGGTAGCTGTGGAATCTCTGTAGATACTTTCCAAGCTATTTACGTAAGCATCCTGTACTTCTTGATTACGTAATGCCTCTATGCCTGCTGGTATCTCTACTGAATCGAATGCCTTTTCATAATCTATGAAAGCCACATAGAGAGGCTGATTGCACTCCGCAGATTTCTCGGTTACCTGATTAATGACATGGATGTAACCCATTGTAGAGTATCCCTTCCTGAAGCCAGCCTGTTCCCTTGCTTGACTAAAGTCCAGTGTTTACCCTATCTTGTTGCAAATTATCTTGGTGAATATATTATATAATACTGGGAGTAAGCTAATGGGCCTATAATTTTTCAATTTTTTAATGTCTCCTTTTTTGTGGATTAGTACAATGTTGGCATTCTTCCAGTTCTCTGGGACCCTTGAAGTCGATAGAGAGTTCGTATAAAGGGCTGCTAGTTTTTCAAGCATTATGTCTCTTTTATTTTTTATTAAATAGACCGGTAGTCCATCTTCTCCTACAGCTTTTCTCCATTTCATGTCTTGCAAGGTCCTTCTAACTTCATTGCTAGTAATAGAAGGAGCCATTGTAATCTATTCATTACTACTTCGAATGGAGGTATCGTGGCTGCTTTAGGTACTGTACAGGTCAGAATAGAATTCTTCCACTTAACTATATCTTCGAGATTGATGGTGATATTACCCTGCTGATCTTTCAGTGCATACATCCCAGTTTGTCCGATGCCAAGTTTCCTTCTCACTCATTTCAGGATGCGTCCACTTTTTTACTGCTTCCTCAGTCTTTCTCACATTATAATTTCAAATGTCGCTTCTTTTCTCCTTGTTGATTTGTTTTGACGGATCCGCGAATTCTATCTTATCTCTTGAGTTGGACACTTTTATTCTTTGTCGTTTCTTTATTAGGTCCTTCGTTACTTGGGAGAGCTTACCTACTGGTTGCCTTGGTGCCTTACCTCCCACTTCAATTGCTGCTTCTGAAGCCAGCCTAGTTATGGTTATATTTATTGCCTCTTTGTCATCTTCATCAAAAAATTGGAGAACGTTGTAAAGCAATGCGGGGATCATGGCGTCCATTCCGAAGAAGATGACATAATGAAGTGAGGGCTGCGCTCCCGAGCTGCCGTGTGACATCGGCCAACAGTTCTTGAACAATCCCCGAGGCCGTGATCGAACATCGACGCTTCGGGCAACATGATGTCTGGTCACCCTCAGGTCGAATCTCTTGGCGGCGGAGGTGTTTGTTACGTCTCAACATGGCTAGAGGCATTAATTAGATGTTTGCCATGAGGCAACCCCCATCCATCCATCAGCACCTACAAAGAAGTCAACGCAGCATTGACACCGACTGCTGACGGGTCCACAAAAAGCACCCACCCCCCCCACTAACTGACAGCCTGAACTAATGATGAAAAGAGCCAATGTCAAATGCTACCGAAGAACGGCACTGATCATGGATTCCCAGGTTGCTATTCAGTCACCTGTTCTATGCTTCGGGTGAGTGGACGCGACAGCATGGCTGTGGTATCGCAACTGATTCCACGATTGCGATTGGCTGCGATAGTCATCAGATTCCCTAGTGGAGTGAGCTAGGGAAGACGACGGTATTGAAAGCGGAGGCTTTTAGTGCAGGGAGGCCAAGGTATCCTGATGTGTACTGAGACATTCAACATGCTCCTGCATGGAGTGGGCTTCTGTAACTGGAGCCGTGTGACTAATGCCAAATAAACCCTTTTTCCTTCATTCCTGCTACTGGACGTAATCATCAATGGGCTTGGTGGATTCCTTTCCCAAACGCTACATGGAGCTGCAACAACATGTATTAAGCAGGGTTGATTGCTACATCACAGAAATTGGGGGTGGTGGTCACATGGTATCACAAATTGTTGATAGATGCCGCATTAAGGCTGTGCAGTGCTTTCAAGCTGCACCATGACTGTGTTGCCAAAAGTCAGGCATGCCCTACCACATCAGCCATTCATTCCTCCTTCCCTTTACACTTTTGTACATTCAACAAGAGGTAAGCCTGGCCCTCTACTGCTGCTTCTCTCTAAACACACAGCACACCTCTTATCTTCTCTTCTCTATTATTCTATAAAGTGCCGAACTCAGCTTTCGGGAAGAAGGTCACAATGAATGTGGCCAGTGAAGATTCCACCAGGCTGATTCACATGCATGGCATGTTAGTATGTGATCCCCACCTCCAATTTCCATGGTGAGGAAGCCTGCTCAACGCGCCCAAGGTTGGGCTGCACTTGGCATGCGTCTTAATCTAGTTAAATTAAACAATCATGTAATTATAATGATTTGTTGCCCATTTTGGGAATTAAAGCCCCATATTATGATTATGGGGTGGGCAGTATGAGCAAGCCTCTATTCCCAATAACAGTTTTCCGAGTGGTGCATGCTGCTGCGATTAAAATTGAAACATTTGGTAAAAATTTGCGAGCGACAAGAGCGGCAACCAATGGCGGAGTGCCTTGAGCAGTGGCATTAAGATCACATGGTAGGGGCATGGCCGAAGTGCAGACGGCACAGGGAACTCGCCCGCTCGAGGAGACAGTTATAGCAGACATTTGTAGCAGATGACGCCTGCTGCCAGCTTGAAATGATTCGCATGGTCTTCAACAAGCTGTTCATCACTCAAGTTGTGCAGTGTCCACTTGTTTGGGATGCTAAAATAAAGGATTTTCACAACAAAGATAAGAGGAGGATTTTTTGGGAAGAAATTACAGACTGAAGCTGCAGGTACTTGTTGCACGTGATGCATACTTCCATAGAGTAAAAGCCGATGTGGCTCGAATTGCCGACGTCCACTGGTAGCTCAGAAGTTCCACTTGTTTCCGTGTGTCATTCTCGAGTTCAATTCTATGGAGCCAAATTGTTCACACATGCCGTTTCCTTCTTCTTGCCTCTTTTTCCCCCGATGATGACCCAACATCAGTCTGGACAAACGGGACAAAACGGCAGTCCATACTTTTCGTTTGCAGCGCATGTAGCTGTTTTTATTTTTTCTTCTTTTTCTTTAAAACTCCAAGCTAGCATGTTCACAGTTTTGTTGGGTTTTGTTTCTTCAGTTAAAAAGTCATGTACTCCGAGCTCTACAAGAGCATTTTTGCTCGAATGCCTAGAGGCGCAAAGGGACGTGAGCTTCTTTTAAGGCCGCCCACAGGCCTCTTCCATCTGGGTGGCTGAGATGGTGCCCGAATGCCGCAAGGCATTCAAAAACAAGAGCCGTTGGCAGATATGCCCATGATTCTAGCCCAAATCGCGGAAAGACGAACCAAGCCATTCCTTTGCTTCCATATGACTAATTCTGTGTGCGTGTACTTAGCAAGACTTTTAAGCTGTCGCCTATCAAGAGCTAAAAGAGATGTCAATATGAATAAAAAAGTTGTATTAACAGTTCAACAAACAGTATTTTTATTTTCTGCAAAGTTTACAAGCGCAAAAGTGGAGCACCAACTTAATACACCGATGAAACCCTAAGCTCAAGTGCACCAAAACATGGAAATGTGGAGCAAGGCACAGCTTTTGAAGACTTGTGCATCACAGTGGCACGCATCACACCAAAATGGAGCATGTGAAACAAAGCTGTGTCTGTGCGCTGCGACCACTACTGTGCCGTCGCATGTATGTCTAACAGGCTTAAGAGTTAACCATGTGTTCAGCCACACAGAGAGTGAATAAAAGCTGTAGACTGACAAAAGTACTTACATATCCGGCTGAGTTTACAAAATATTCACAGCGTATAGATCCCCAGTTTGTTTCCACATCATGCATATTGTGGCGGCCATGTGCAGTGACTTTTTCAACTGAGCAACCTTCCATAATTTTAATGCCTGCAACAAAAGAAAAGGCAGTGGAGTTAGAGTGAATTATTGGAATAGAACAGAGCTAACTCTTACTGAAAACGTCACTACTCTTTTGTACAAGTAAATAAGTCTTTGCATCTAGCAAAAGGATGGATAGGTGGGCTAGTTGGTAATGCATATTAACAAAAACTTAAAATAAAAACGGCATAGGAAGCATGAGGAATGCTAGAGGCAAATTAATAAAGGAAGAGCACTAAAAATACTAAGGACGTGGAAAAGAAACACACACAACACGAGCGCTTGTGGTGTGTGTTTCTTTTCCGCATCCTTAATGTTTTTAGTGCTCTTCCTTTATTAATTTGCCTCTAGCATTCCTCATGCTTCCTATGCCGTCTCTTACTTAGCAGCACAAAAAAATTTTAGTACCATGTTCAACCAGCCAGAAAAGCCTGTCAAATTTTTTCAACATTTGAAGCAACACTACTTCAGTCACTAGTTAGTGTGACACATATAGAGACATGCATATTTCGCTTAAAGTGTTCAAAAAAAGATTTTTCACTTACCACTGCACTCTTCTTGCTCAAATTTTGCAGAAAGATTGCATTTTGTAGCCGACATCTATGTTGTTTACTGTAACACTTGGTACAGTTAATTGCCTGTTCTTTAAGAAAAAAAGTGCAAAGCTGCCTTCGTTTACAGTGATGCAAGCGGCTGCCGTGACGGCACAACCATGAACCTGTGGCACCGCCTGCCGGCAGCTGCAAAAAGCAGTTAGTGAGGGAGGGTTTCCGCGTGTCGCTCGCTCATCTGGAACATACAGCAACCCTCCCTGAAACGCTGCATTCTGCAGTGGCCAGCAGGTGGCAATAAAAGTTTATGCTTACGCTGTTGCAGCAGCAGCCCGCATCCCTATAAACGAAGGGGAATGTGCACTTTTTTTCTCAAATCAGGCAATTTAATGTGCCACGTATTACACCAAAATGATGTAGGCTCCAAAATGCAATCTCTCTGCAAAATTTGAGCAACAGTGCAGTAGTTAGCACAAAATCTTTTTTTGAACAGGTTAAGCAAAATATGCACATCCCTCTACAATGCTCACAGTCTATACCATAAGCATAGCTCAATGAAAACAGTAAGCCTGGGTTGTCCTCATGAGCAGTATGACCCAATATGAAAATTTCATTCCAAAGCAGAAGAATCCAATAAAAATGCTTTAGCTTGCAATAGAGTGCAAAAAGAATGTGCTCACAAACACACGTGACTGTCACATGCAATCGATGTAATACAGGTAATATGGACACCTGGGTGCACATGCACCAATGTGTAGACGAAACATAGTGTAATGCTCAGTCGCGACAATGAATGATACTTTAATTGTAACTTATTTTACCTTATTTCATTATATTGAAGCAGCACACTTACATCTGACATATACATCTGACACTTACACTTACAGCGCACTTACATCTGACAGTGCCTGTGTATGTCCTTTCTACGTGTACGTGTATGTGTCAGATGTAAGTGTGCTGCTTCAATATATAATGGCTTACCAACTAGCCCATCAATATCTTTTAAAACTTGTTTCACACTGTTGGATCCCAATACCTACCCCTTAACAACTTATTGCACGTCTGAGCCTTCTATCAGTGTCTGAATGTGCCGGTCTGTTATTTATAACAGTTGCACCATAGACATACTAAAGTTGTGAAAAGTTGAAAATTTTTTCCATTACCAAAACTATGCTGGTCCTGCAACCATGCATTCACATGAATGAAGAGGTATTGTGATTTGATGAAAGAATACCAAACTGAATCTGCCTGCATTCCATAAATACTGATGCTGGTACAACCACACAAAGCCAAAGTCACCTCCAGTTCAGCTTAGGCTCAAGCCAGGCCTACCACAGATAATGAACAACATTGCCAAAGGGGAGGGTATTTTGCAAGTGTCCACTAAGTGGACTGTCCATTTCAACACACATGGAGTTGAAAAAGCTTACGGTAAGAGTCAGTGGTGGCGATCGGCACCTGTCAGACTGGCTTTGAGCTCTATCTAATCACTTTGCACTCAAATGGACAGTCCACTTAGTGCACAATTACAGAATACCCCCTCTGAAAAGAATCACCTGCTAAGCAGGAGTGGGTCAAAAGCTTTAAATTATCTGCATACATTTTTGTGTAATAGTTTTTGTTATGTTTTAATTAGACACTAGACATTTCAGAATATCCCCTCTGAAAAGAGTCACCTGATAAGCAGGAGTGGGTCAAAAGCCTTAAATAATCTGCATAAATTTTTGTGCAACGGATTTTGTTATGTATGTGCGAGTAATGTTGGCACAAAGAAACCAGAAAGTTGTTCTTAAAACATCAAAACCGCACCCATCTCAGATGCTTGTTGAGCAAGTACTTGGCAGACAAGCGAAGGATCTGCCACACCGTCACCAGGCACCCATAGTGCACCCTGGGAAAGAGACATGGTGTAACACATTGGGTAAATATAACGAGGGCCAACTTCTGAAACCCTTCTTTCCTTGGGGCACTTCCTAACCTTATGTGATGAGCCATTCATGCTTCCTTGCCACAAAGGATGAACTGAGAAAGCAAGTGCATTCTGAAAGCTCCCTTCAGCTGTCCTCACAAAAGGAACCCTTTCATTAGGTAAGAATAGAATTCGATGCATCTGTGTTCAAGGGCATTCGTCATAAGTCGCAAACGAACGTCTTAACCATCTGCCGAAACTCACAGCCGTCATTTCCATCTCACCTGCCAGCCGGCCCTCAGAAATTAATTGTACATGCACAGACGAGCATCATGGGGGCAAGCAATAAACCCTCGTTGAGTGAAAGAAGCAAGGAAAGGCATTGCCGAGAAGCCCACATTGAGTGAAAAAGGCAAGTAAGCGTGAAGGTAGCTTCAGAGCTGCCTTACGGTAAGGGAGTGCCAAGGAAGCCTCCACCAAGGATACCTAAAAAAAAGGAAGCTTTCAGAATTGACATAAGGTGGCTTGACCGCAATGAAGGTTTCCTTACTAAGGTAAGGAAGGTTCCAGAATTTGGGCCCGAGTTTACATTTCCAAGAATTAATGTAACATGAGAGTCACGGCTTATGTTGCTTCCATAAACAGCTCTTCTTGCAATCACCCTATGAGTTGTTTCTCAGGGTTATTCCTTACCTTAGTAAGGAAGCATTCATTGCAGTTAGGCTGCCTTAAGTCAACTTTGAAAGATTCCTCTACGAGGCGTCCTTAGTGGAGGTTTCCTTGGTGCTAGATGAAGACTAAGCAAACATTGCGGAAATTTCCAAATTATTCTGAACTGGCGATGTCTACACATAAAAGCCTTATTTACATCTTAAAGAAAGGACCATCTCAATGAAGTAAAGGCCGTAGCTGCCATTTGGATTACAAAGTGTTTTTAGGTGAAGCTTCTAAAAATGTAGGGCTTTCATTGTTTCAGCTAGAACAAAAAGACAATGTTCCTTCTATTTGACAGAAAAATCTTGTTAATGTACAGTACACTGGAACAATGTCAAGTCTAGTAGAATGACAACATGCATCTTATATCTCTGACAAAGCTGCTAATAGGACTTTAAAATGACTTTCTATTGCAGACTTTGCACTGCTTTAGTAAGGCACAGGTACCTCTGAATTCCGACACTGGGAATTCAGATAGTAATAGTCCCACTAATATTCATGGTTGATCACACACACAAGCTGACAGAATACTATCAATTTTCCATTAAAATAATGCCAATTCTAGTGGCTAAATAATTATAATATGTATATGATTGCTTTAGTTTGTTCTTCAAGCACTGTAGAACTAGTAAACAGAAATATGAACTTTCACATTGGTTTGAGACGGTTGTTTAGACCCAAGAAGCTCTTTTGTAGCTTACACTAATGAAAATAGTAATTATAAAAATATGAATGCTAAATTTAACACTGCTGTAATCCCTATTTATTAAGAAACACACACGAGGACTAAGGGAAAGTTTAAGAACTTGAACACAGCAACGCTCAGAAAGCAATAGAATCTGAAACGGTATATGAGCTAGCACAGAAAACTTCAAACTTACTATTTGCATAAGCAATGTCATATCAGCAAGCTTTCCTTTAAGACAAAGTTTGTCAATTAAAACTCAATACTTTTGCATGATAATTGGAATAGCATACATCAGTGACACTAATTAAAACAAAGAAAGCGAGAAAATAACAACACAAGTTTGCTTACTTCCAACAATTCAGTTGTGATATCTGGAGCCTTTGACTGTGCCTCTGCAGGAGACAGCAAATGGCACTCAAGGTTTAGTGACCTAAAACACAGACAAAAGCGACATATACAAGGGTAGCCCATTACAGCATGGCATATCATCTGTAAAAAATGTGACATCAGTAACATGACATCAGTAAAAAAAACGTAACAAAAGTAACAAATGAATGTAGGTTGAGATGCAAGAATAACTTCATTCATATACGAGGTGTGTTCAAAAAGAAACCAAACTTTATTGCACAAAATTTTTCAGCAATGCCCCTCTCGAAGTAGTCCCTTCTACTGGCAATACACTGTTCCCATCATTTCTTCCATTTTTGGAAAGCCTCCAGGAACGCACTTACTCGCATCGCATGCAGGTCTCTTGTCGCATTGTCCTGAATCTCCTCTATGGTTTGGAAATGACATCCTTTCAACATGGTTATAAATTTGGGAAACAGGAAAAAGTCTGCTAGAGTCCAGAGAATACAATGGATGGGGCACAACAAGAGTGATGTTTTGCTAGATAGCTGCGCACAAGGAGTGACGCATGAGCTGGCGCATTGTCATGATGCCACATCCAAGTCTGGTTTTCCTACAGTTCAGGCCGCTTACTGCGCACAGCAGCCATCAGATGCGCTAGAATACCCCGACAGACTTCCTCGTTTACTATGTAACCGTGTGGCACAAATTCCTGATGGACAATGCCTTTTAAGTCAAACAACACAACCAACATTACCTTGACCTTTGACCGACTCAAGGGTGCTATTTTTGGATGAGGAGACATCTCCTTTGCCCACCCACTGAGATGACCGCACCTTCGTTTCAATATCATAGCCGTAAACCCGCATCTCATTGCCTGTTGTGATGCTCTTAAGGAAGTTTCCATTGTCACTGGCACTGACATGGCGCATTTCAAGTTTGTCACTCAAAATTTCATGGCATAATCCATTGCGGATGCCCACTTTGACAGCATCTTCTCGAACAGTTAAATGACAATTTACACGTATCACAGCATGAACTCTTTGGACATGGCCATCATCTCTTAATGATGTCGTCCAGGCTTGGGATCGTCACCGACCGACAATTTGCCATGTTCAAACGCTTAAACCATTCATAGCACTGCATGTGACTGATACAGTCCACCCCAAATGCTTGGATAAGCAACTGAAATGTCGCTGTGAAAGTTTTGCCAAATTTGTAGCAAAATTTCACACACACACATTGTTTTTCAAGCTCTTTCATTGTCACTTTGGCACTAATCCAATGAACCGCTTGTGCACGTGCTCACTTCAGACGCTGTAGCACACCAATTAACAGTCAGATAGAAATACTGCAAATGGCAGGTTGTTTTCTAAACCTGCCGCTATGTGCGCTCAGTAGCCGCAGCGCGCTCCCTCTGCCGGTTGGCGTGCTATTTCAAAAGTTCAGTTTCCTTTTGAACATATGTCGTACTTATATGGAAGCCACATAATTCAACAAAGCACACTTAAATGTGTCAGTCCAACCCTTTGCATACAGTTAATTAAACGAAAACAGCAAAATCCCACTTAGTGAATGCAAGAACATGAAGTGTTTCTCAGAATTATGAGGGAGGCCATGCAATATGCCTACTAGAATGTCGCCTTGCATTCACTTTCTGGCAATGATACATCCATAATGCCACAATGATTAAGAATGCAAGTGCCTTGTGCAACTTCTACCAGCTACATCACTGTTTGCTTGGCATGCAGATTTATCATCACTTGTTTCATCTGATACAAGAGAAATTTCACAGTGAAAAGACATCTTGGGCATGGAAATAAAAGAGTCATTAGTGGTGACTTGTCGAAAAAGGTCACCGGAAGATCAATAGGCACGCACCGCTGATGTGGCAGATACATAGAGCTGGCATGTATAGGCTAATGAAAAGCAAAACTTCCAACCACAACCACTGAGGAGCAGACTCATGCCACTGTGACAACATGAAGCTCTGAGCCAAACACACTAACCACAGAGTTATGCCGCAACAAGTGCACTTGGCAGTTTCAAGAGGTTTTTAGAAAATTCAGTGGCAGACTTAGAGTGGTAGCATCTGCACATTTATTTCAGCAGCAACAGCAGGCAAGACACTTAAACGCCACAGCTCACATCATATTAAACTAGCAAAATAGGAGTTCCTGAGCGCAATGTAGCAGTCGACAAAAGTGTTGTGCAGCAAAAGAGTAAGGGGGTCAAGGGGTAATTACGACATAAAGTCAGTAGTATGACAGAAGAGAATGCCTACAGGGTATCAACCTGTAACTGAAACTGAACCACTTAATTCTGGTAAACCAGCATTGAACCTAAACCAAAATGTGTGTTGCCATTTTGGTGCTGAACTCAAACCACAGCAATATAATGGAACTGTTACAAACCAGTTTGGCCAGCATCTCAGAAGGGTTTGTGAAAAAACAATTGAACCATTCTAAACCAGTCCAGAAACTGATTCAGCCCTGTTTAGAGCTAAACAAAGCAATCACTCTGAAATGTTTTGGTGGTTCACAGATATGTGTACCTTCTACAGGCAATCTAGGGTTTTGCCTGATGAAACTGCCTGCTAAATTGAGCATTCCATTTGCCATCGTAAAAATGCCGAACAGCTTTGGCTGCCATGCATACTTTTTTCAAAAAAAAAAAAATTCAAGAACAACACCACAGAACCGACCTGCAAACTTCACTTGCAAGCATGTGATGTTCAATATGCTTTGCAATCGAGTGCAACATATACAGGTTAAAAAATATCAGCACATAGTCATTTAGTTGATGTTTGCATGACCAAAACTTCATGAGGTGTTTTGTGCAATGATAAAGAAAATGACTGATGGCAGATGAGAGACAATTCTCCACACTATGGCGTAGGAGAAGTATGGTGTCAGCTGAGGCCATCAATGCTGAATTGTCAGTTTTTCTGCTTTGCTAATTAGTTAAACAGCTCCCATCCTTACTCACTGTCCACCTGGCCACTTCATACAGAATCTGACCACAGTATGCCTACACTCTTAAAAAAGTTTGCACCCTTTGGGGCTTATCTTGTCCCACAACAATAATGGTCATCTGTGTTGCTTGAAATTCCATTCTTAAAAACTAGGTGCCCGCTACTTTCTTGTCGAAAATACTGTGTCATGCTGATGACACGCATGTTGTTCATGGCCTGGAAGTACAAGGCGCGCAGCAATAAAGAAAGGAAATGCATGCAAGACAGATAACAATATTGTTGTGGGACAAGATAAGCCTCAAAGGGTGCAAACATAAAATTTTAAGAGTGGAGGATCAGCACAACTTTTTCAAATATGACTATGAACAGAATGTACTTACACTGTCAAATTCTAGCACCGGTAATAAGTATGTGACCTAGGCAACACCCAGCAATAGCAACTACAATTGAAAGACTGGCTGAATAGACGGTGCAAGATTCTCTACTTTTTGCTGCTTTGAAACACCTTATGGTGCCTCCTCCGCCTTCACCCACAATCTCCCTCTCTTTTTGGAGAGCACAATCCCCTTGACTCTTCTTGCAAGATGGCTTGCACAAAACAGGCCCACTTTAATTAGTTACTACTGTAACAGTGAACAGATAGGCTCCATGCACCACTGTAGTACTGTTTATATGCTTCTTCAGAATGTCATAATTTGTGAGGAATGTTGTCTCTATCTTACCCACTGATATCTTTAGAAATGAATTGCACTATGATAATCAGCTGCATGCAGAAGCACGTTGTGCTCTGCACAAGGCATAAGCGTACAGGACACAAATGTTTTATCGTTAGTCCTCAATAAAATGCTAAGTGTGACACATGGTAATCATGCAACACTAAATATAAGGTGTTGCTTTTACGATCAATTCACATTAAGCATATCACATGTGTTCTTGAAACATTTTGTCACCACGCGAGCCCCTTTCAAAATTTGCCGACCTACAGAAAATGGGAATTGATAAGAAAAATAAGAACACAAAAATTCATTTCATGTGTAGAAGCAGGAAAATTTGTCAGTCTTGAGGACACACGGTGACACTGTTACCGCACCAGGAGTGCCTCGAGCGACCAGCCACGTGGCAATTTTGCATGTATTTGTGGGCTTCTTTCATGCTCGGAAAAACGCTTTTATCTAGCACGTATTGAGCAACAGAAGCTGTATCGGGAGCTTTTCATGTTGCTCTACAATTTCTCATTATTATGTAATTATAATATTCGATAAGCTTATTAATTAATTAAGACTAAGTATGTAATTAGGCAGAATACACAAGACAGTCTGAGTATCTCCAAGTGATGGCAAACGACATTACCTTGGTTCAGTCCAGCTACGTGGCATTTGCATATTTTTAACATTTGGCTAAGTTATGTGAAACACCCTTGTAGATACTATAGCAAACTCGAAAACAAATTTGCCACAAGCCAATTTTCAATATGCTGTGGATTTTTGAGAGGCTCTGTGAAAAGGCTTAGCCAGCCATTGTTAACCTCCATCAAATCTTTTGTTAGCATTGCAATCGCATGCAAATGTTTAGGCCCGTGCATTATGCTTAACTTCATCGGTTAGGTGTGTGTAGTGGTTGGATGGTGGCATACATGCTGGGGGATGTGGGGGAAGATCCAATGACCATACTTTGTGCAAACAATAGCTGTGTTGCTCCAACAGTAATACAATGTTAAATTAAATTCTGGGATTTTATGTGCCAAAACCACAATACGATTATGAGTAGTGGAGGACTCTGGATTGATTTCGACCACCTGGGCTTCTTTAGCAGGCACCTAAATCTACCTCAATCTACAAACTTGAGTGCTTTTGCGTGTTGCCCCCTTCGAAATGCAGTTGCCACGACCGCAATCGAACCCGCGACCATGAGCTCAGCTGTGCAACACCACAGCCACTAAGCTACCGCGGCAAATTATGCAAGGCTGTTTACCAGCTCATATAGTCAATATCGCTGTTGTATTTTGTGAGTATTTGCAGACGCTTATGCCAAGTTGGGAACACACTCTATACATTCCATGCCACAACACCAAGCACTAACAAAGTATAGCCTACTTATAACGATAGCACTTTGAAGAATATATCAAACATAACAATGTAAAACCACAACACTATGAACTGAACAATATGTTCTATGGTAAAATAAACCACCCATTGCAACCTTTTCAAGTGAAGTTACCAGTTAAACAATTTGAAAAGTATGGTAAAGTATGGGCCAGCAGGAAGAAAAAAATAAAATGAGGATGCGAGTTCCATGTGATGGCACCATGCGATGTTACATGTGTACATGCAGCGTGCTCCTCACCCCTTTAAGCCTCAATTGACTCCTTCAAATGTGGAAGAGAGGTGAAGGAAGTCTCCCCAAGATCCCTAACCAACTTCTGTGCTCAAATGGCCTCACTCACATGCCAGCAGTGGCGGCTGTGCATGTGGTAGGAAGATCACATGAGATGCATCCTAGCGCCCTTTTCCAGTGCACCTCATGTGTAGTCAGAATGGTTTAGCAACACGGTTGCAGCATGTGCTTGTTTTAATCTGTACTTCCGACTCTGCTGGTCCGTTTGACAACTGGAGAGCTCGCGCATTGATAGATTAACCTACAACACTTCCACTTCAATGCAAAGTGCAGCAGCCAGTGAAGGGGCAGTGCACAGTGATACCACTAAATATGAAGCACAGCATCATCAAAGACGCTAACAAAAGCAAGAAGGTGTGCAAGTTGGTACAGGATTATGATCTCGCAGCCAACGATCTCAACGATATTTCATTTTGGAAGCAGACTGCTTGGTAACCAGAACCCCATGGGCAGTCAACAGAAAAGGATGCAGCAAGGAGTTAGAATTCTAAGAAGTTGATGAGGCACTGTACCAATGATTTCTAAGCACTTGTACACAGAACATGCCACTTAATGGGCCAATATTAGCCGAAAAGGCAAAGCACACAGTTCATTTGCTTCAAGACACTGATTTTCACTCAGGTAGAGGCTGGATCTAACATTTTAATGAGCAACATGACATTCTGTGAAAGGCCATCATTGATGAGGCAAGACACCAATACAGATGTCAGTCATCAAAACAGTGAGACTTCTCCAACTTTTTTTAGAAGAGATAAAAAAGAATACTTTTTTGTTAATGCATTATTAGCAACAGTGGAGGTGCAGAAGCGGACATAATACACAAATTAATAAGCCCAATTAACAAGCCTTTACAAATTAACTAATTTCCAACTTTAGGACTAGCACTGCAATTGCACAGCTAAAGCCAAACCACAACAAGGATGTGTGTATCTAGCAGTAATAATGAGATGACCCCCAGTTTCAAAACACTCATCCCCAAAACGTGACATAAAAAACAATGGTGTTCCAAGCAGTTTCGTCAGCTAGTGCAGAAGCAAGACAAAATTCTGGGGTTTTACGTGCCAAATTCATGATCTGGTTATGAGGCACGCCACAGTGGGGGACCAAAGGCTAATTAACTACCTAGGGTTTTTAATGAGCACCCAATGCAAGGTACATGATAGTTTTTGCATTCCACCTTATCGTAATGAGGCCGCCACGGCTGGGATCGCACTCACAACCTTGTACTAAGCAGTGCAATGCCATAGCCACTCAGCTACCACAGTGGTTGGCAGGAGGAAGACTGTTGGAGAAAATACATGGAATGCCAATCTGTTGTGCTGCATTCTTTGAGGATGGGTATCAGAATGCCTCATGTTTGTCCTGAGATCTTTGCCAAATGGTAGTGTCTTTAGTACTGACCAATTTCAATATTGCAATGCAACATGTACCCCAAGATGATTCATTGAGACATTAGTGAATATAATTTAATTAAGCAGCAATGACAAGGAAGCAGAATAAGATGTGAGTGATAAAGGTAGCTTACTTCTGTTGCTAAAAAGAAAAGTGCACAATCGTTTCATTCTACCGGCGCAAGCCTATGGAGCAGAAACTTGAGGTTAACAAAGATGCTCGAGAAAAGGTTCAGGACCAAGAAAAAGGTGATGGAATTAAAAATGTTAGGCGTAATGTTAAGAGACAGGAAGAGAGCGGTGTCAATCAGAGATCAAACGGGAATAGCTGATATTCTAGTCGACATTAAGAGAAAAAAGTGGAGCTGGGCAGGCCATGTAATGGATAGGGCAGGTAACCGGTGGACCATTAGAGTTACAGAATGGGCGCCAAGAGAAGGGAAGTGCAGTGGTGGACAGCACAAAATGAGGTGGGGTGATGAAATTAGGAAATTTTTAGGTGCAAGTTGCAATCAGCGAGCACAAAACAGGGGTAATTGGAGGTCACTGAGAGAGGCCTTCATCCTGCAGCGGACATAAATGATGCTGCTGATAAGGGCAAAATAGAGAAAACTTAGCAAAAAAACAGACCTACACAAAAATGAGCCACATCTGCATGAAAAGATGATAAGCAACTAATAAGCCTGCATCACTTAATTTTTCTATGGCCATAGCTGCAAACATTGAGTTGGCAAAAAATTGATTGATGTCCATTCATACAACAGTTTAACATGCCAAGAAGCCAGTGATTTATTTATTGCCAACAATTCTAATACCATGATAAATTCATAAAGCACTGTCTAAGGTATCCTGCCCCTCCACTCTGCTCCGCCTTTGCTTAAATACATATTTGCACATTTCACCAGTTTTCACCACACAGCCATAGGGCAAATCATGATTAACATAGTGCATGATGTAATTATAAGCATTGAGAGATAAGTAGCTGTGTAGCACCTGGTTTACTGAATAGCTGTAACGCTAGAAACGTTGATGCACGTGTTTACAAAATGTGATAGAATGAAAATATGACTGATTGAATGTCGTCTTAGTAAGTAAACTGCGCAAACAAAAATGTAAACAGGGTGAGGTTTAGTGCCAGTTATCCCAGTCAACCACTACGATAGGTCAATGTTGCCATCTGTTAAACAAAATCATGACAACAACCCATCATTGCATCTTTTGCAGTAAATTTTCAACTTACGCTGCCATTGCTGCCAGTCTCTTGAAGTAAAAGAGACGGTCTTTTGTGCGAGCAAGAAGAAGACTTCCACACTGGTTCCATCCTGAAGACAAAAAGCAAAAACAGTGCTGCCATACTACTACTTAAAACCTTGCCCAATGCAATACAAAGCATTCCATGAAAAATTTTACATTGAAATAAACTAAAAATTTCAAGTCAGTTAGACAAAAAGAAAAGCATTTGGAAAATTTTATTGTTGTTAAATTAAGGATACTTACTCATGGCTTTTGTTAAGAGCGAAGAAGAGGCAACAACAACAACAACAACAACAACGATAATAATAGTAGTAGTAGTAGTAGTAGTAGTAGTAGTAGTAGTAGTAGTAGTAGTAGTAGTAGTAGTAGTAGTAGTAGTAGTAGCAGTAGTAGTAGTAGTAGTAGTAGTTGTAGAGCACAGGACATGCTGGTGGTGGTTAGAATACTATTTCAGCATTGATTGACCAAAACACGCCCCCACAAGGAAAAAGAATGAGGAAAAAGATATAGCATGACTGCTACAAGACACTACTACATTTTTTTTAACTTGATCTAGAATAAGATACTCTGAATTCAGCCTAGATTCAGCAATGCAATCCTGTAATTGAATTGCAATATGTGATGCAAGGGTTTAGGATGTCAGCTGAAGCAACTTAAAGTCAGCATTAACAAATCTCCGGAGACACTACACCACCCTGCTGACTGAAGGAGAGCACCATTTAACTCATAAAGGGTTCAACAAGCATGCCTCAATAAGTCAAAAGGCACGCTGGACTTGGTGGGTGTGGCCCCACAAAAGTGTGTTTCCACCAGAGAGTTCTCACGACCTTTCCAGAAGTGTTCCATTTCAAACATGTTTCAGAAGTGTTAAATTTCAAGAATACCACGGGTAGTGTATTGTAGGAAAGAATGAAAAGGAACCAGGTGATGAGTGTCTGATGAGCATAAGCATTTGATGCCATGTAACCTTGCAAAGGGCTCACGACTACTGTCTCAGATGAGACTGAAAGGACCTTCATTTTGCTATTGTTGATGTTTATCTCTGATTGGTATAATTTAAAAATATATATTTATTTTTCCAACCATCAAAGTTTCGATATTAGCCCAGAATTTAGGCCCATCTACATTTCATTAAGCACAGTACTGACCACCCTACTAAAGGTCATTACACATATATATCTCTGACCTTCTTAGAAGTTACGAGTGCTGAGCTGATCATTCTTCAGGATACAACAATTTCACATAATACCTTACACTGTATTTTTTTTTCAGTCCACCAGAAAGAAAGTGTTAAGGGCACCACACATATATTAGTGGGTATTTAACCAAGTACACCACCCCTCACACATCAACTGGATACATATACCAGTTCACTTTCAAATTTTAAAATCATGTTGCTGTGTTTATTTTGACATACTATAGCTCTAACAAAAGTTGTTTTGGGACCCTTTCAAACAATGTTTACGTTACAAAACATTACTCATACATTTGAATACTGCAATCTGTACCTTGGTCCAGCATGTACTATATAAGAACTAGCATACACAATTCTAAATGTCATATGTAAGCCACACAAGGCAAAGTGTAATTAGGTACTTCAAGAACTGTTGCAGTATATATGCTGAACGGTCCCATCGTGAAACAATTTGCCCCTTTTGAAAATGTTTTTCGTACTCCTATCCTTTGGCAATAGTCACACTAAGAAATATAACATGAAGAAAGGCAGGTAGGCCCACAGAAGTCTCCAACAAAAACATTCACACATTGCAATCAACCTACCATTAGTCATTGTAGACAATGATCATGGTGGTTTATTCTATGCATAAATAATTGTACTTAGGCCACAATTTTTCTTTGATTTATCTCATAAGGTTACGTAGAATTTGTTTCCATCATAACAGCCACAAAAGCTTGAAAGACAGTGATGACAAGGTTCTCCTTAGAGTGGGCAAAGGTGTTTCACTGCCAACCAGTCCACATGACTGCCTTCTTACCACTTCACCACGTGCAACATAAGTGTGATATGTGGCAGATCAGTCCACAACAACCAGGTGTACCAAGAACAAATCACAAAGACCATTTCCTGCATCTAATGTTTGCCACACACAAAACCACACTACATGTACCAATGGAAACACCATGCACACAGTGATCCCAAAGTTATCACCAGCTACAGCACAACAAAGACATCTAAACAAAAAACAAAGCACTATGCCTATGAAATGAGCTTGTATTGTCCATAAGGACATAACAGCTATGTATCACTCCCATAAGGCATAGCTCATTGCACCTTAATTAAGCCATGATACTCTGATAGACCAGCCGTGGGGTCCCCCTAATACAAGTCTCATGTATAAGCAATGGTTGCGATTGATCAGGAAAACACAAGAAATAAATGCTGCAAGAAGCACATCCTACAGGGACAGGGTGCATCATACTCTTTAATATTGATACGTGCATATTGCATGTTTCTTGTGGATGATGCATGCGGGCGCCTTGACGAAGACTCTCTGGCTCTCATGTTGTTGGCTGAACTGGCGAGCGCTGCAGTTATCCTTTGTAAATATACTCTGTAAACAGTCTCCAGTGCTTAATCCTTCTTTCGCGTAACGTTTTGGTGGAGGGTGCCATTTCCCATCCTCACCACGGAACTCCGCAATGGCCACACCGTCCTGCTTTCTGCCATGACTCCCGGTGATGACACCTCGTCTGCTTCTACTCCTGTGACCCCGACAACAACGTACGTTACGGTAACCAATCCCCGTGATCCTGGCATTTTCTCCAGCCAAGATAATGTCGACGTTGATGACTGGCTCAGCCTGTATGAGCATATTAGCCAAAACAACCACTGGGACCCTACCATTATGCTAGCGAATGTCCTCTTCTACTTGGGCAGAACTCCTCGTGTCTGGTTCCGGACACACGAGGACGAGATCTCTAATTGGGATGCTTTCAAGGAGAAGCTCAGTGACCTCTTTGGAAATCTCACCAGTCAGCAGCTGGCTGCTAGAAAAGAGCTTGCTATCCGAGTTCAGTCTTCTACTGAATCGTATGTCTCATACATACAAGACAGGCTCGCTCTTTGCCAGAAAGTCAACGAGAAAATGGCTGAGGTTGACTAAGTCGGCCACGTACTCAAAGGGATCGCGGACAATGCGTTCAACTTGTTGGTCTTCAACAATGTGTCTAACATTGACATCACTGTCAAAGAATGCAGCCGATTTGAGCTTGCCAAAAGCCGCAGCGGCATTCCACAGTTCTTCCGGCTCCCTAACATGGCTGCAACTTTGTCTTGTATACACCTTACCGCTTCACCGCCCTTAAATGAGCATGTCCCACGTATTGTTCACCACAAGCTCGAGGCTACAAGTTTTGCGCCATTCCATCCATGCCCACTTGACCCCACCATTGACCAAACAGCCCCAGCGATCTCTCTCATTCAGGCAGTTGGTGTGGCAAGAATTTGCAAACCTCAGTTTTCCTGCTGCCTGCTCCGTCTCCCGACCTGACACCCGACCGGTGCCGACAGCTACGCCTCATGGCGCTCTGTATTCCCCTCCCAGATACCGCAACCCTGCCGAGTGGAGAACACTGGATGACAAGTCCATTTGCTTCCGTTGCCTCGGCATTGGCCACGCCGCTCGCTACTGCCGCACCTCCTGGATGTCTAAGTATTCAAGCTCCTTTTCCCCGTCTCCTCGCCCATACGCCAACCCGCGCCATTACTCGCCTCGCCATATGCCTCCTACCTCTGACGTATCCGTCGATGACAGTCATCCTGCTCGCTCGCCGTCTCCTCAGCGCCGTCGTTTCCCGTCGCCCCAACCATGCTGCTATTCGTCGCCGACCAATTATGGACCCTCCCGGATAGAAAAGTAGTTCCTGCAGCTCCTGGGGGTAGTGTTGCATTATCTTCGTCGTGTTGAAATCCTCCATGGACCCTCCCAACGAACCAGAACTTACCTGATGTTCACTTCGACAGTGTCCCTTTGACGGCATTAATAGATACTGGAGCCCAGGTGTCCATAATGAGTTGTAACCTCCGTCGTCGACTGAGGAAGGTTCTCACACCTGCTACTACACGAGCCGTATGCGTGGCCAATGGAAGCACCGTTTGCGTCACCGAAATGTGTACTTCCCATTTAAGTATCACCGACCGCCATGTTCTTGTTCTTCTTACAGTGCTGACCAATCGTCCCCATGACCTAATCCTCGAACTGGACTTTCTTACGGCGCATTCCGTTTTGATCGATTGTTCTGCCGGTACCCTTTGCCTTGAACTTCCACTACTCGCGCATATTTGACCCAAACTGCCGAACAACTTTAGTACGACTGCCTTCGTTCGCATGCTGCCTAAATTCTTGACTTTCGTCGACTTGCTATCATCTTTTCCTGTGCTCGATGGTGATTACATCACCACGCCTGTTCCTGATGTCCTTTCGATGCACAATATCACTGTGCCCCACTCTGACCGGACATGCCTCCCCGTCAATTTTGGCCTGACAAAGGAAGTTCTACCCAAAGGCATATCGGTTGCAATGCTGCGTGCTATAGGAGATGACCACGTCGCGACGTTTTCAGTAGACGTCTGCTCAAATTCTTCACAATGTCTACAGCATGCTATTTTCCCTGATGCAACATTTCGTTCCATGATTGCTCATGCGCAGCCAGACCACAGATGTGCTGCCCTCCGCTCCCTGGAAAACCTTTCATTAAACTTCAGTTGTAAGTGAGCGCCTGTCCTGTACACTCCGTTTCCTCCTGCCCGTATTTCCGCTCAGCGACACTACATGACAATGCCTCATCTAAGACGGCGCATGTCCGAAGACGGTTTAATGAGCTCGATCAAGTAGTTGACCAGAGATGTGCGTTCGACGACGCAGTAGGGGCCTTCATACTGGGGCAGTAGTTTCGACAGGAGATCAGGTGCAGTGGAAGGGACCAAGAGCCACACAAGCACTCCGGGGAGGAACGTGGGCGCAGAAGTTATCTCACTGCGAATGCTCTTCTGGTGCTCTTGGTCATTTTAGGTAAAGGCCAGCACAAGATCGTAACATTCTTCGGCATATCTGGCTGTGGCAGAAATAGGCACACACTCAGATGCATCCAGCTTGTATAGAAGGATTGCGTCGATTGTGTGCAACGAGTGTCGGCCGTACAATAAGAAAAAGGGTGAAAAGCCAGTGGTCCTCTGAGTGACGGTATTGTAGGTGAAGGTTGCGAAGGGCAGAATGGCATCCCAATTTGTGTGGTCAGAGGCTACGTACATTGCAAGCATGTCACCAAGCGTACGGTTTGAGCATTATGCGAGGCCATTGGTCTGCGGATGGTATGCAGTAGTTGTGCAGTGCACAATGTAGCACTCTTTGAGGATGGCCTCGACGACTTCTGACAAGAAGACAAGTTTGCAATTGCTGAGCAACTCCTGTGCTGGACCATGACGCAGTGTGAATTGGCGAAGCAGGAAGGAGGCAACATTGCATACTGTAGCCACTGGGAGGGCAGAAGTTTAGCCGTATCATGTGAGGTGGTTGCCACGATGGCCCAGCGGTTACCAGCAGATGTCAGGGGAAATGGCCCAATGAATCGATGCCGACACGCCCGAATGGCCGGGCAGGGCAAGGTAATGGTTGCAGACTGGCTTTCGAGAGGCACGGTGAAGATTTTTGGTGCTGACAATCGAGGCACGAGCGAGCGAACTTCTGAACGTAGCTGTACATCCCGTGCCAGTAGTACCGTCATCGAATGCAATGATAAGTTTTGAATACTCCCGTGTGTGCAAACTGTGGATCACAGTGGAATGACACACATATTTCAGAATTCAGACTGTGGGGTACTACTAGCAACCACTGGCGGCCATCTGCGGTGTAATTGCGTCGGTGGAGTAGGTCGTCGCGAATGGCGAAATGGTGGGCTTGATGACGTAATGCGCGAGTAGTTGGTTGTGCCAATGGATCAGAGAGCAAGTCTTCAGTGAGGCGATCCAATGGTCCTTGCACTGCTCAGAAGCGATAGTGCAAAGGTCCATAGAAGAAACAGCAAGCTGGGATGCACGGCAGCGGGCATTGTCGTCAGGCAAGGGAGAGTGTGACAGGGCGTTGGTGTCAGAGGGCTGGCGGCCAGTACGGTAGAGCACGGGAATATCGTAGTCTTGCAGGCGATGTGCTTAACGGGAAAGGCAGCCTGAGGGGTCCTTCAGTGACGACAACCAACAAAGAACGTGGTGGTCCATGACAACATCAAATGGGCGGCCATACAAAAAAATAAAAAATAAATTATGGGGTTTTACGTGCCAAAACCACTTTCTGATTATGAGGCACGCCGTAGTGGAGGACTCCGGAAATTTCGACCACCTGGGGTTTTTTAACGTGCACCTAAATCTAAGAACACGGGTGTTTTCGCATTTCGCCCCCATCGAAATGCGGCCGCCATGGCCGGGATTCGATCCCGCGACCTCGTGCTCAGCAGCGCAACACCATAGCCACTGAGCAACCATGGCGGGTGCGGCCATACAAATATGACCGGAACTTAGTAAGAGCCCAGATGATCGCCAAACATTCTTTTTCCATTAAGGTGTAGTTACTCTTAGCTTTCATAAGTGTGCGACTTGCATAAGCCACAACATATTTAGAAAACCGTTGTTTGCGCTGTGCAAGGACTGCGCCGAGGCCAACACAGCTGGCATCAGTGTGCACCTCTGTAGGGGCTGTCAGGTCACAGTAATGCAAAATTGGAGGTGATTTCAGCAAACGGCGCAGGATTATGAACACCTTGTCGCACTCTGACGACCACAAAGTGAGGGGCCCGCTGCTTCTAAGGAGCTTCGTCAGGGGCGATATGATGGTGGCGAAGTTTCAGATGAAGTGGCTAGAGTAGAAACACAGACCTACAAAACTATGCAGGTCTTTGATGGATGCAGGTTTAGGGAATTCGCCAACGGCTCGAAGTTTGGCTGGATCGAAGAGAATTCCATCCTTGGAGACGACGTAACCTAGTATGGTCAGCTGCCACGCAGGAAATCGGCACTTCTTTAAATTTAGTTGTAGGCCGGCGTTTCTCAAGCACATCAAAACATGCTGGAGGCATTGAAGGTACGTAGGAAAGTTTGGAGCAAGAACAATGACACCGTCCAGGCATCACAAGCATGTATGCTATTTCAAGTTGCGCAGAACGGTACCCATCATGTACTCAAAAGCTGTGGGCACATTACAAAGTCCAAACGGCATGACGTTAAATTCATACAAGCCATCGGGCATGACAAAAGCTGTCTTCGGTCGATTGTCGTTTGCCATGGGTACCTGCCAATACCCTAAGCACAGATCGAGAGAAGACAAGAATTCTGCTTCTTGTAGGCTGTCAATGGTTTCTTCAATTCACAGTAGCGGGTAAACGTCCCTGCGAGTAATCTTGTTGAGGCGCCGAAATTCCACACAGAACTATATAGAACCGTCTTTTTTCGCAACAAGGACAACAGGTGACGCCCATGGACTGTTTGAAGGTCAAATCACTTCGCATCCAAGCACGTCGTCGACTTGCTCGTTAAGTACACAACGTTCTGCAGGAGACACGCAATACGGACGTTGCCGCAGTAGCAGTTGGGAGCCAGTGTCGATGTGATGTGTAACAGTGGACATGTAGCCCAGGGAAGGTTGCCCGACATTGAAAGAAGAACGAAATTCTTCTAACAGGCACCGAAGCTGGGAACGTTGTGCCGGTGTAAGGTTATCAGCAATGGAGGAACCAAATACATCACAGGGTGACAGAGCAGACATAGAAATAGCACTGAGCATACTGTAAGTGCTCCAATGCGTGTCATCGAGCACATCCATAACTTGCATGGCTTAAATGGCTTTCACGCTGCCAAAACATTCCCCTCGCAGCAGCATCACAGTGCACGGGGACGAGTTGCTAACAAAGATAGCGCTGCATCCCGCAGTGACTTCTACGGTTGCAGAAGGTAGCAGCAGACCTTTTAGTGTGCAAAAGCAGTCGGATGGAGAAAGTAGTGCAGCAGTGTCGGAGAGGCTGCTGCAATAGAGGCACACAACCGTTGACGAATTCGGGGGGACTGTGGTGCCATCTTTGACAAGTAGCTAGTTCGAAGTCTAAGGACTGTTGGCCAGCATCAAGTCTGACAACGGCAAGAGTTCTATTTCGGCACGTGCGCAATAAATCATGGCATTGTGACAGGAGAGAAATTCCCAGCCTAAGATGAGGTAATGCGAGCATGAGGAAATGATGAATTTGGCGGCATATAGAACGTCCGCAATGACAACACGAGCGGTGCACGCTGCTATGGGGTGAATACGCTGGGTGCTGGCTGTGCGGAGGGATAGTTGAGAAAGTGGTGTTGTCACTTTTTGAAGCAAATGGCTAAGTTGCGTGGTCATAACGGGTACAGCAGCTCCAGTGTCCACAAGTGTAGATGTGTGAACACCCTCCACAAACATGTCTATCACATTCAATGGACTTCGTTGAGGGCTTTCATATTTCAATACCGTCGCAGCCCATGCTTCGTGGACTGCGACGACTAGCTTTCCTCCTCACGAGCAAAGGGATGAGGCTGCATCAGCAATAGTGAGCGACGATGTGGAGAAGGCGAACGGCGAGTGATGGGCCTCAGCTGTAGTGCCGGTAACGAGTCGGAAGGCAGGTTCAGGCACGTACCCATTTGGGGGGGGGGGGCTTGCCGTCTCCGCCCATTCCACTACTCCTCACACGCATTCCTAAAGCACCGCCAAATCAATCTTGAGACTTGGCAGCTATTCCGTGGTCAAGATTTTGCTGCCTTTTTCAATCCTTTAGGACGGCGGTAGTTATCGGCATCTCCTGGGGTGTGGAGGCCAGTTTTCTCACTGATTCGGTGCCCGCGCAATTAATTCTAGGTGCGTTAAACTGTCACCATCTATTCAACGATCATGCGCATTGCTCTTGCTTTGTTTTTCGTTCATAGTCATCTGGTCTGTATGCTTGTAGAACGTGTTATGGTCGGAGAAAACGCAAGTTCCGTATAACTTTTTATTTTGCTTCATTATTTCCTCGAGTGACGGCTCGCTGCGATGGTTCCAGAGCATTCCAGATGCTCTGGAACCATATACCCTTGTCTGTACATCTTATATGCTGTAATTACCATACGATGTAATAATAATAAACTTCTTTGATTTGATATGGGTTAGATAAGGTGGGAAATAAAATAATACAAAACAGCATCCATCATCAAACTCTGCAATAACGGTTGAACCCATAAGCAATATGACTGCCACCCGTTACGTCAGGTTTTTCCTTAATTGTACAGCACTTTTCATATAAGATTAGCAACTGGAAACAAGACTCACAAGATGAGAAATTAAACAATCTACTGAGGAAGAGAGCCAGGGCAACAGCCAAACAGGAAGAAAAAACGAAAATTAACAAACTTAACTGTTGTTCGTGAAAATATTTATGAATCAAGAATTGAAAAATTATAGGTCCATTAGCTTACTCACAGTATTATATAAAATATTCACCAAGATAATTTGCATTAGAATAAGGGCAACACTCGACTTCAGCCAACCCAGGGAACAAGCTGGCTTCACAAAGGGATACTCTACAATGGATTACATCCACGTCATTAAGCAGGTAATCGAGAAATCTGCAGAGCACAATCAGCCTCTCTATATGGCTTTCATAGATTACGAAAAGGCATTTGATTCAGTAGAGATACCAGCTGTCATAGAGGCATTACGTAATCAAGGAGTACAGACCGGTTACGTAAATATCTTGGAAAATATCTACAGAGATTCCACAGCCACCTTAATTCTAAACAAAGGTAGGAAGATACCTATAAAGAAAGGAATCAGACAAGGAGACGCAACCTTTAAATTGCTATTCGCTGTGTGCTTGGAAAAAGTATTCAAGCTATTAAACTGAGAAGGCTTAGGAGTAAGGATTGACGGCGAATACCTCAGCAACCTTCGGTTTGCCGATGACATTGTTCGATTCAGCAACACTGGAGAGGAGTTGCAACAAATGACTGAGGGCCTTAAAGGGACACTAAAGCGAAACAATAAATCAGTTTAGACTAATGAAGCATTCTTTAAGAACCCTGCAGGCAGTCATTTAAAAAAAATAGTTTGATTATTTGATGAGAAAATGAAGGCCCAAGTATCAGTATTTGAATTTCGTGCCGAAACCCCAGCGCCGGTACGTCAGCGTGACGTCAGGGATTCCAAAGTATGTTTTCGCATTTGGGCCACGTTGACTAAATAAAGGTTCCCGAAACTTGCCACGTTTAATATTTGGTTCTTTTAGAACACAATGTAGTCAATCTGTACCACTATATAAAATTAGTAGGCCCTAGGAGATGCCATCGAAATCCAAGACGTCACAGCCCCCAGGTGCGGGAACTTAAGTAGGCATCACCACGCATATTTCCTTCTTGCGCTTTTTCTGGCTTACCAAACGTCTTATCTTATTATAAGATAAGACGCCTTATAAGAGTGTTGTTTTTGATGTTGTATAACGGTAATTTACTGATGCAGAAGAAATAATTTTTCGCTTTAGTGTCCCTTTAACAGAGGGAGTGTAAGAGTCGGGTTGAAGATTAATATGCAGAAGACAAAGATAAGGATGAATAGCCGGACAAGGGAACAACAGTTCAGGATTGCCAGTCAGCCTCTATAGTTTGTGAAGAAGTACGCTTACCTAGGTCAATTAATCACAGGCAACCGTGATCATGAGAAGGAAATACACAGAATAAAATGCGTTGGATCGCATACAGCAGTCATCGTGAGCTCCTGACTGGAAGCTTATCGTTATCATTGAAAAGGAAGGTATACAATCAATGCATTTTACCGGTGCTGACATATGGGGCAGAGACTTGGAGACTGACAAAGGAGCTTGAGAACAAGTTAAGGACTACCCAAAGAACAATGGAACGAGGAATGCTTATGATAACTTTAAGAAACAGAACGAGAGCGGTTTGGATCAGAGAGCAAACGGATATAGACGACATTCTAATGGACATGAAGAGAAAGAAATCACACTGGGCAGGTAATGTAATGCGTAGAGTAGATAACCGTTGGACCATTAGGGTGACAGAATGGGTACCAAGAGAAGGGAAGCGCAGTAGAGGACGGCAGTAGACTAGGTGGGGCTATGAAATTAGGATATTCACGGGCGCTAGTTGGAATCGATTGGCGCAGGACAGAGGTAATTGGAGATGGCAGGGAGAGGCCTTCGTCCTGCAGTGACCATAAAAATAGGTTGATGATGATACTTTTATTTAAAAAGGAAAGAGAGAAGACGTTGCCGGCAGGGGAGAATAATTCAGTGTGTTTTGAATGACGCTTCTACAGTTATCAGTCGAGCCGTTTGACGTAGCCGCTTCTCTGCTGTGCTAAAGTGGGTGTTTTTCTAACTTTTCACGGTGGCCGCACTACCTCTTAAACCGCAGCGTCCTGTGCTCTACGTGGTTGTACGGGATTGGCGGCCACGCAATCGTTACACAGCTTCCCATATAGCAGCACGAGTCGGTTTTGGCATGGAACTTGGTAGAGCAGCAAACGAGGGATCCAAAAGAACTGTGATTGTTCCACAATATTTCTCTATAATTCTTCCAGAGCTAATGAAAAAAAAAAAACGCTACTAGAAATCTTTATTTTACAATTTCGCTTCTGTACTTGTTCTTGGCAGTGTTCTTTCTGCGCTTCTTTCATTCGTGATTCCATTTGATGCAGTTCGTTGTTTGCCAAGTAAAGAAGAGGTGTATCTCACAGGCGTACCGGTGAGATACACCTCATTTCATTTATCCTTTGCGGGTTCATGCGTCTTTATGGCAAATGGTGGGCACTATTCACACTTGTAGTAGTAAAGGTACCCCCCTCCCTCATTTGCGTAAAAAAGTTACCTTGGGTTGCGCCCCCCCCCCACCCCCACCCCCAAAGAAAATCCTGGGTATGTGCCTGGGCAGGTCATCATATGGGCGGGGAGAAACGACAACTTGTCAGGTATCATGTGGCGCAGAAGGCTGCAAGCAATTGCAAAAGCATGCCATGTGGCCGGCGTAGCCGCACGCAAAGCAGATGGGTCGACTGCCCAAAGTGCACTGCTTATTCACTGTGGCAGGTCCCATCGACGGCGCAGGAGGCATTGTACGGGGCAGCTGGTAGAATGGTTGCGTGGCAGGCTACAGTCGGGGTATAGACACGACGTCGGCAGAGCTGAGAGGTGCACAGTGCGGAAGTGGTTGGGGCCACGTGACATAAGCTTAGCTGAGTGATGCAGGTGTGCGGATTTGTAGGGGCCGGGTGATGACATCTGCGAAGCTGAGAGGTGCGGCCACAGGAACATTATGGCAGAGCTCAGGCAAAGCCACGTTGATCTCATGCTAATGGTGCAGCGGGGCGGAGGTACAAAACGTGAGGAGAGCTGCTGCATATGCTGCAGCTGTACAAAGGTCAGCAGTGACAGTTGGCGGGCAACCTCCTCACGGACGAATGGCTTCATTTCCTCGAGCAATGCAGGCTGGTCCAAAACTGTAGCCAAACCAACGATTGGTTTGTTGCGCAATGAAGAGCGACGGGTCAACAACCACTGCCGCCGTAACTTTTCATAGCTTTGGCTCAATGTGATGATTTCGGCCACGGAGCGAGGATTCTTGGCGAGCAACATGTTGAAGGCGCCTTTGATACCGTTTAGTACATGACTGATCCGCTCAAACTCCGCCATGGTCGAGTTCGTTTTCTTGCATAGGTCCAGGATGTCTTCGATGTAACTGGTGAATGATTCATCTGGCTGCTGAGAACACGCCCACAAACGCTGCTCTGCATGCAGCTTATGAACACCGGAGCAACCAAATACGTCGACAAGGGCTGTATTGAAGGCGGACCAGGTCAGGATATTTGCTTCGTAGTTGTTACACTATAGGCTGGTGACAGCCGCGAGGTAGAACAAACAGCCCATTGTTCAGTTTGGCTGGTTCGTTCCACTTGTTATGCATGCTGACCCTCTCGTATGTAATGAGCCAGTCCTCCAGACCGGCATCAGCCGCGCCAGTGATGATAGCAGGGTCGTGGTGATGAGGTACACCAGGACATGCGGTCGGTGCAGGAGGAGGTGTTTGCTGGAAGGCGTCCCAAGGCATGGTAGATGGCAGGGTACGGGATCAATGTTCCCGCGTGGGAGGTTTGAGGGTACAGCACTCTCCACCAAATGTTAAGGTGTTTATTTGACTGGACTAGGAGCAGCGCAGAAGTGACAGTCTAGGCAGAGTACGAACTACGTGTGCAAGCGGCATTCATGAGCGAAAGCAGTGAAGAGGACAACCCACTAGAAAGCGCTCGGGAGAATGACCCACTATATTGTTTCAATCCTTCTCTACAACGGGAAATTTCGCTTACAGAAACGCCGACACCAGACACTGACACCGGATTTTCTGCGACACGAGGCTCTTAATGCTACTATTGCGTTAATATAGGTGATGCTTGAGTCACAGTGCTTGGATACTTCAAGATGACATATACAAGGGGATAATATTATTATAACTAGTAATAATTTGAAACATACAAGTTCAACATATGTGGCGCCAACTGCAGAATGTTTGTCACAGCAAAAATATACATCTCTCTCCCCTCCTTGGTTGTTCGACATTTCCGCCAGTGCAAAATTTCTAGGAAGTGCCGACTACCATGCATATTTAAATTTTATCATGGTATTTCAACACCTGCCAACTGTAGCAACCAGCAGTTTTTTCAACAGTGACTGTCTCCAAGTGTTGAGAACAGGGAATTTGAGACAAAGATTATGATTTTTGCTGCCCAACATTCACAGCAGTGGTGTACCTCAGAATTTCTGCGGCAGTTGCCAGTTAAAGCATTACTTAACAATTTTTACTAATTAGGTCTTTAGATCAATTCCCTTATGCATATATAGCAGATGCAAAGTTGAAGCCAGTCTCTGCACTCAAGCCATATCCTCTACATAAGGATTCTCACACTAGCATCGGTTACCAAATAACCATCCCCAAACTTGTAGAAAAATACACTGGCACACTGATGTGATTTTCCCACAAAGACTTGCCTGTGGGACAAAGCTACGTAAAACACTAATGCATTTCATTTCGGATTTTGAAAATACAGTTGACTCCGATTAATACAACTTATGTGGGACCGCAACATTCAGTCGAATTATCCGAAAGGTCAAATTAAGAAACGACAGCAAAATGAATTAACTGAAATGTTTTTTCTATCGCTTTAAATAGTCTGTAGCACATTTTTGTTTCTTCCCCTTGAAGGCCGAAACTCGATCAGCATGAGACAAAGAGAGCTGACATGCTTAAAAGCTGCTTCAGCATGACAAATGAAGAAAAAGCAAGAACAAATGGCTTCACGGGCAGAAGGAGCATCGGCCACTAAAAGATAAAAATTCATTTAAATAAAACAGCTTCACGCCTAGGGAAGCAGTAGCACTATCTGCTGAATATCTTGTGTTTTCAAGCTTAACCGAAGAGGCACGCTTTCCGAAAAGGCACGCTTTCGAGTTTGAACTTGTGGAGATGCTGCACAGTGCGACAGTCACGGCACTTATGGGCAAAGGCTCACCGCAAGACCATTCGAGTATGCACGTCCAATGCGCTAGGGCTAACCAGTTAGCAGTCCACCAAGCGCAACGAAAAGCTGCGGATGCAAAGGTCCCACATAACCAACTAACTGCGGGCCTGTGAACATCTGCTATGGCGACAAAGTGCTCAGCTGAAGGAGAGCTCAGGTGGAGAGGGTGCCTGGAGGCCACCACTTGGAAGGCCAATCAAGGAGTGGCCCAGTGACGTATGCTTGTGCAGTGATTCAACACCAGGAGGGAGAAGGGCAGTTTACATGGGAAATTAGCTCCTGTGCGCTAGCTGTGTCCACCATGTTGTCATTGCAGTGGCGGTTTTTAGTGATCGAGCACAACGCACAAGCTGGGGGATGAGGGGCAAGAAGGCACCTCAATCCCCACAAAGAAAACACGTATTCCTTCCATAGCAATGCATATGGGTTTTCGTCAGGGCTTTCCACAGCGTTTGAATTAAGCAAAAAGTCTAGTTGACCAAGAAACTGGTGCCACTGTCAGATTTTCTACTGTAAGTGGAAATGCCTCGAGTACTGACCAGCTTCAAGTCCACAGTTACATGTGCATTAAAGTTACGAATTAAACAGTTCATTAAGTATTGCATTTAAAATTTACTATATTTAATCATTTGAGACAGTCAAGGAAACACCTGATATAATGTAAGAATGTAAACTGATTGTTTAGATTATCAAGAAATCTTTGGAGAAATGCGGACATACGGGGTTAAATATAAAATGCCATGGGCAATTTAATTTGATACTGACCACATATATAAGGCAGGAAACATGCTCAAGGCATATACCTGTGTCAAAGCCTCTGCTTTCAAAGTCCTTGTACAGCTGAATGCTGTATTTGGAAACTCTGCATTCTATTGTAGTGGCCTTCAGCTGCCCCAGAAGTCCAGCACCATGCTTTGTTGAACCACCTCCAATTCTAGAACAAGAGTAAAAAGAGGAAATGCTAAACTGTGAGTTCATGTTATGCCCAATATATACCTATAACAAAAAGGCATCCGAAAGATGGAAAAATTGTGGGGCAGTAATAACTTCACACTGATGTGAAAAGAGGACACAATGCGAGAGATACTGTCAATAGAGATATGTCAAAGCAAAGTCAATGCTTTTGAACAAAACAGACAAATCAGCTAGCACAGCTCAAACAGATCAAAATAGGTAGACTGACAGATCAACTAGGTCAGCCTGCTGGGGTAAGATAAAATTTGTTTGACACACAGTACATTTAATGCATAAAAAGTAACACAATCTATGGATGTACAGTCGCGGACAGAATAAAATGGACCACGGGATCTCCGAAAACGTTAAATTCCCGAGCAGCCTGTAGCAGTAACCAGTAAAACTGCCCACGGCAACGTTGTTAGCATATTCTAGTCGAGGTCCAAAATGCAAATACCAGATTGCGTTGTGAGGTTGCGGAGATATTCAGCTTTTTCATAGATTTCATGGTCCATAATATTCTTTCCGCGACTGTACATCAACCTCTGCCAAACATGACAAGTTTAATTTTGTCTGCAGCATATTCACATGATGGTTGCTTAATTATTCCCTCTCCCACAATACCAACAGAGAAATGAAATACGTAAGCTGACAAGATCAGCAACTTTCTGGTTTCCCATCCCTTCCCTCTCTGAATAAATTCAGGGTCATAAACAATTTCTTTGCCTCCTGTAAGCCTCTCATCAAAAATGCCTTTTTAGAAATCCAAGGGAGCAACAATTTTTGTCGACAAAGCAGTATCGCAAATAAAGTATGCATATATTAGTTTCCTTCTGATTTGGCTGCAAGCAACAAGTTACAAGAGAACATTCCCACTCTGCATTAGTGATAGCCTGCTGGTGGCTGCTCGCTGTGACTAGCTTGGCATTTACAACAGGCAATGTTATTTCATTGAATATTCAAAAAATTGTGCAGGAATATTATCTTCTTCATCATCATCATCATCATCATCATCAGTAGTAGTAGTAGTAGTAGTAGTAGTAGTAGTAGTAGCGAATGTAGGCCACACTGCAGGTTGAAGTTCTTTTCCAGAGATTTACAATTACCTCAAGCTCTGTCTCAACCAAGCCTATTTTATGCCTGCACATTTTTTTATAATCTTTTGGCAAACTCAAATGCATTTTTCTCTCCCCTTGGCACCAAACCTATAGTACAATTGCTATCTGTTGTGTGCATTAAATACCCTACTTAGCATCACTCCTTGTTAATCTCAGCTAGAATTATCACCTATCTGTGTTTGCTCTCATATCAATGCTGCCAAAAGAATCCAGTGTGTTTACCATGTATCACAAGTTCATGCACCCAGAAGGAATGGTCACAAGGTCCAAGTACAAACCTCAGCACAGTCAGTGTTTTCAGCAAACTAATCTCCTTTCAATGCATTCATCTCTTGATCTTGCTCCTAGCCACTGCTATTTCCAGAAGGAAGCAAGCCCAACATGACATTGAGAGTAGGAAATAAATAAATAAATAAATAAATAAATAAATAAATAAATAAATAAATAAATAAATAAATAAATATGAAGCAAGTAGGATCTTTTTTTCTCAGATTGACAAAACCAGGGCACAGTTACTGAATATATAGCTTGAAATATCTATGAAAACTTGGTTTTAAGGTTCAAAGTTGCTGATAAAAAGTAATTTTTAGAGTCACAGGAAAATTATGCTTACACTCCTTTCTCGAGGACAACAACATCAGTAAGGTCATGGTCTCGAGCCAAATGATATGCCACTGAGCAGCCTACAACACCACCTCCACAGATGACCACACGAGCTTCACTAGGCAGGTCCAAGGGACAGGTTGTCTTCTCAGCAGCGTGCCCAGCACTCCCAAGCCACAATTTAGTGACAGGACCATGCTGTTTGGGTCGGCAAAGGTCTATCAGCCGCAGCGGCAGACTAGGCAATCTGACCTGCACAAGTAAGAAGTGCAATGTCTTCTGAAAACAGCACAAGGCACAAATTTTGTGAAAATGTGTGAATATTACCTTGAGATGCATACAGCAAGGTGTACTAGCAGGCTGTTACACTACTCACTGAACTGTGGAAGCCTGCAGCTATGAAATTTGAATGAAACAATTAGTTCTGCTATAAAGTGTAAGTTTTGTTTAAAGAAATTTTCAAATAATCTACAACAGGTCAGACAAATGATGATTTCGGAAGTTTATGTGTACTGGTACCTTTTCTACTTTAAGGGTAGCAGACAACTACATATACCAAGAGTCTTCTGTAATGCTAGACAAGCTTTCCAGAAAATGTTATACAGAAATGGCCTTACAGGCAAGAGAGATCGCTGTCCATTACCCAAGTGCACCCAAAGCTTATCAGTACAATAACCATAATTACAAGATGCATTGGCTCAAGTTCTGTAAAAGGTAGAAAAATATTTTGCAATATATATTCAAGCATTTTCTACCAGAGATTACAATCAATATTAGTGTGCTGCAGTGGAGACGGGAGAGTCTGATATTTTACCTGTGAGCTATCTTGCCACTAATTTTATGATAGCTAATGGAGTGCCAGTTTATCACTTGCTATTGTAATCGATCCCATAAATTCTTAGAATGCGTACACGTTACCGAATATAATCAATTCTCATCCATGATGTGCCATATTCACAAGAAAATTGCATGAGACTGGACTAAACACATGTAATTTAATTGTAATTGTTCAAGGGCTTTCTACATGCAATGTCTATTCAAGTTTGAGGAAAGAAAAGACACAGCTGTACAGTTCTGCCTACTAAAGCTTTGAGTAAAATAGCCTAGCATTAAATTTATGTATTTCTGAGATGAAAAATGGACATACACGAAGATATTGCAGCTACTATTCAATTACAGCTTTCGGGCTTGCCATCATGCACTAATACAATGACAGGTGCTCAAGTGTGAATACCCAGGTTTATCATACAAATAAATATGTATATAGAGTATGCACTATTTTTTAATAATGTGAACTGTCTCTACATTCAATTCAGAAAAGTAAATTAGATTGTTTTTACAATATGCTGAATTTAGGAAGCGTTTTCACAAGGCAAAGCGCTTAAACAGTTCTCTTCCATGACATTATTTAGGATGTAGGGGGATAGAAGAAATCATTTCTGCAGAGCGAGAGAACTACACATGACAAAGAGGTCACAAGGTATTTATCCATTGCTCCTTCAGGTTAAAACACGCTGGCGGGCTAGTTGGTTAGAATCCATGGTAGAGTGTACAAGCTTTATGTACAAGCTTCAAGTGTACAAGTGTTTCGGAAGCTTGTACAAGTGTACAAGCTTCCGAAAGTGATACCTTCGGTATCACTTTCGGAAAAGGAGATACGATTCCTTGGCTTGTCTTCGGGACGATTGTAGTAGATGTTTGTTTTCCCCTTTTTTTTTTCCCTTGCCTCGCACACGTGTCCGGTTCAACGAAATGTACCACTCAATGTTCTTTTTTGCTGTCACGTTTGTTTCCGCTCGCACGGTATATATTTATCGATGCGTGCGAAAATAAAATATATAGTTGAAAGTGAAGCGCTGTGTCTGTGTATCTGTTCCTTTCTTCGTCCTCGTCCAAGTCGCGCTTGTACACTCTACCATGCTCCTTCAGGCTATGTGCATAATGAATTGTATGTAATGACATCAACTAGCCCACTTGTTAGGTGGACTGCATTTCAGCATACAGAACAGCATATGAACAAGAGAAATACAATCAATACTTCTCTTTGGGCGATTGGTTCATATTGAAACACATGGGTAACAGCACTAACAGACGACCACAAGGGAGACACGTACACACAAGCGCTTGTGTACACGTGTCTCCCTTCTTGTGGTCGTCTGTTTGCACTGTTACACATGTTTCATAATAATAATAGTAAGTACAATCTGCAGTGAGAGCTATGAGCTATTCAATATATAAAGTTCTGATGAACTTCATGAACTGGTTGGTCTCAAAGAGTTCCATTGCAACTCTGGTTCGGTAGCCAACTGCAGCAGCACAATGTCACTTCAAACAAAAGTACATACAATGCATGCTGACGCACACAGCACCACCTGCATGAGGCATTGCAAGCTTTGCACCTTCAATATTGTGCATACTCTGCACAAAATGAGTCTCACTAAACTGTGGTGGCTGCTTCAGAACGTGCAACTGCCTAAAACTTTGGAACTTGACAAATTCCATCCTGTATGTGTTTGGATGCAAGGTGTGCAATGATTGCACTCCTTTGTCAACAAGCTAACCATGCACATAGCTTACCATAACATTGTTTCTTCTCTTGCTAGACTCGCATCCTACTTCCGAGAACACAATGCTGCTTATTGTTCCTTTACCATGTTACCCAGCAGGCCACTGCAAACAACAGTTTCTGAACAATAGCTAGTAACTACCTTTCTAATTTTACCTTTCTTTCTGCACTTCAGTACTTCACGCGACAGAAATCACACCATGAATTTAAATCGCTATTCTTATCCAATAAATACCATACCTTGTGATGGCTGTTCCAGCTACAAGATACAAATTTTTACAAAGTAGATAGATGCTTTAAGTTTATGTTTGGCAGAAGCACTCTCCTGACCTGTTACCAACAAGCAATACTATGAGGATATTCATATGGGGAGATGGGGAAGGAATAAACATAAAAGCAAAGTGGCATAGTAGTGCCAGAAATGTTTTTCACAAATTTAATCACTGCCATCTTTCTACAAACTACCAAATGTGCGCTATACTTGAAATCAGTATACGGTAACCTGAAATTCTTTCAAGTTTCCCAGTGGATTGTTAGCAGTCGAATCTCACATCACATTTCACAGGATAATCGAAGATCAACATAGATGCCAGCACCGCGCAGTGTTGGCAGTTGGATACAAGTGCTCACCATGAGCCAGCATGCACCCCTGTCAAAAGCAAACGTAATCAATCATTTCGACAGCTGCCTTATTTAAGCAGCAGCAGTTACATCCACTGTAGTCAAATGCCACATGCCAACCTAGGGTGCCGTCTTCAACCCAGTTGCCAACACCCTGGCACTGGCTCTGACGCAAGCCATGCACTCGCATGCTATGTCTAGCAGCAGCAGTAGAGCCCCCAAGCACAGGTTGTCTAGAGTGAGGAATCTGGGTGTGTTTGTACCATCTAGTGGTGGTCACTGGGTCATCACAATTTTTTCTCAGTAAGCGGTGCTGTATTTGCAACTTTCATTGCCTATATGAGGTGTAGTTGCAGTCCAGACGTCGTCATGAAATTGCCAAAATGTGTGCATTTGGAGAAGAGCCAAAATCTCTGTGCTGCACTTACCTCCAGATCATTCTTGTCACCTAGCTAGTAAAACAATAATGTCACAGCTGAGGAATACCTTATGTATTAATGCACACATATTGCACTAATATGCATAACACTGTCTATGATTCATGTGCAGCCTATGGCTTTGCTAGCAGCTACCACGACGTTATAAGTTTGTTACAAAACACAAAAAATGACATTTGCAGCCCAGTAAAGTGTGAAAAAGACCTGGAGGTATGCTTCATTTCCCTTTTGCTTGCACTGTACCCCACTGCACTTAAGGGTGGCCACGGTGATGCTGGCCGAGCGCTGTCAAACTGTTTGTTCCGCCACACTGTAAAGGCATGGACAAAATAATATGGGATCTGCGAGCGTGTGCCAAACTGCATTCTTGCACCCTTTAACGAAGCAAGCGCCCTCTGTCAATATATGCATTGTGCATGTGCGCCGTTTCTTGCTCATGTGCCTGCCGCTACGGGCACTTGCCAGCATGCTGTTGGAATCGCAATAATTGCAGAAGATTATACAAGGAGAGTGGTGTTTCATTCAGGTGTTGCGAAGTGTGACAATGCACTGCACACCCCCACCAGCCGAAAAGAACAGCGCTCTCCTAGTGTAATCCGCTGTAGTTATCACGATTTTGACAGCACATTGGGAGCAAATGGGCTTAAGGGCAGGCACACGAGCATAAGCATGCCAAATGCCATATCTCAACCGAAGGTGCTTGCTACATTAAAGGGTGCAAGAAGGCAGCTTGACACGTGCTTGCAGATCCCGTATTATTTTGTACCTGCCTGTACCTACTGGATATAATGCGATGATCCAAAGTATGAAGTATGGTTTGCACTCGTATGAGCAAAAAAAAGAAGGATGATAATGGTGAAATTGAATGCTGCACTTGGCGACTACATCGACAGAGTGACTGCAAGCATTTGGGTGTTCATGGAGTGCTTTTGTCGTTTCCTTGACAACAAAACAGCAGCAGATGACTCGACAAGAACTTGAACTGAAGACAAAAATAACCATTATTGTCTTCACGAAAGGGACAACTGTCATCCACCTGAATGTGGCACAAAGCTACAAACTCATCTCAATCTGCATAGCAAATCAATTCCACAGGACTAATTCGCCATTCCTTTCTTCCATTGACCTTTCCTCGATTTTACACCTGCCTTCGGGGAACGCGATTAACAATACTGAGCAGGGACAACATGAAGATTGAGGATACGAACAGGGTGTCTAACCCTCAGGAACAGTAGGATGGGGCACTTTCTGGACACTTCACGGCGGATAATATGGCAAGGACGATTCTGAAGAATGACTTCGCGATATTCCCTTCGCTACGAGGTCCACTGCATGCGATAGGCGCATTCCGTTATTTCCGTCCCACTCGTTCTTTAGCAGCCTTTTATTTCCCAGCTTTTTTTAGTATACACGATGATATGTTTTCTCGAAATATCCTACAGTTCTGGCAAATTCTCGCGATTTACAACAGGCGACTTGCTCCCGCGTATTTCCGTGCCTGAAGATGCAGTGGTCGGCCGTTTCGCTGAGGCCGATCACTGGTTCAAGAAAAAACTGTGTAGCGCTGCCATTGTTAAAAGGTTGCGATCAGGCAGGCCACTGCGAGTAGTGCTGCGCGCAAAACATGTTTATTTATGCTGCCCTACGTGCAGCGAAGACGGCCGCTGTAGTGAACGACTGATTGCGCGAGGCGATAAGTCATGCCAACGCTTTGCATCTTGGCTAACGCACTTCTGAACACCGCTCCGTGTGTTGGGAGCTGTACTTTCTCAGTTCGTCCGGTAGAAATTACAAAGAGAAGTCATATATGGTGTCTACGGCTCTAGAGCTCAGGAAAGCAAGTTGAGAAATCAAGTGAATTGACGCCATCACCTGTCTGCAAGCCCCTCTGACACGCGTTTCTTGTTTCGCTTTGTGCACACATCAACGACAAGCCAAAGCTGCATCGCACATGATACCTGACAACAGGCCGCATTCGACGCTTAGATATCTCCCAATAGTTAAGAAAAGATACCCGTAGGTAACAAGACCAAACACATTTGGCAGGTTAATAACAATACAATAAAAAGTGATCTACCAAGAACTTTCTGCGCGCTGAGAACTGAAACTAAATGCTCAAAATTGGCGTAATCACGCTGTCGTAGAATCATTATGAGCACTTACTGACGCCATGCCAGTCAGCCAGAGCTAAGGAATATTTTAGATATAAATGCCGTTATTCACATCTTCGGCACATAATTGTTACCATGAGAAACCCAGAGGAAAACGTAAAGCTACGCTGTAGTAAACGGTAAAATCAGAGTGCTGTAAAACGCAGCGCTCCGCCGCTATGTGGCTACGCTGATGAATCTATGTCGATGGTGCTGCTGCTGAAATCCAAACAAGCTATCTGTAGGTGTCTACAAACAAAAAAGTAAAACATTAGGTACAAAAATAAATTTTAATTGAAACATTTGCTTTTGTATAATTTAGTGGTTTGTAAGGCAGTTTTTTTTCGTTACTTTGTACTCATTATAGTACACATACTAGTCACTAGAGGGAAAGCAAACTTTCGTTGGAGCTCATTGTGCCCGTTTCTCTCCTTTTCGACGCTGGTCAAGATGGCAGCCGGTACCCTGTACACGTGGAAGGACAATTTCCGCGCCTACAAAATTCTTATCGCTGCAAAATACAGCCAGTTCAAGCTCAAAGTATGCTGCGATGCTCCAGACTTCGTATTCGGTCTCACCAACACTTCTCAGAGTTTTCTAGAGAAGTTTCCTCTCGGCAAGGTACCGGCTTTTGAGACGTCCGACGGTAAAGTCATCACCGAGAGTAATGCCATCGCCTTTTACGTATCGAACGACCAGCTTCGTGGCAAGAACCTCTTGGAACAAGCTCAAATTGTCCAGTTTCTCAGTTTCGCCGACTGCGAGATTCTGCCACCAGCTTGCACGTGGGTGTTTCCCTGCCTCGGCGCCATCCAGTACAACAAGCAGGCTACGGAGCGCGCCAAGGAAGATGTGAAGAAAATCCTGTCGTACCTCAACACGCACCTGCTGTCGAAGACCTACCTCGTGGGTGAGCGCATCTCTCTTGCTGACATCGCAGTTTTCACGGCGCTCTTGCCGCTTTACAAGCTAGTGCTGGAACCCGCCTTCCGAGCCCCATATGCAAACGTCAACCGATGGTTCGACACTCTTGCACACCAGCCTGAGTTCCAGGCTGTACTGGGAGAGGTCCAGTTGTGTCAGAAGATGGCTCAGTTTGACCCCAACCTCTACGCGGAGGTACAAGGCAAGGCTGGAAAGGGCACTGTAGCTACTAAAAAAGCTGAAAAGAAGGAAACAAAGCCGAAGGAGGAGCCCAAACCCAAGGCCGCCCCTGAGCCGGAAGACGATTTGGAACCGGCTTTAGCAGAGCCTCCAAAGAAAGATCCTTTTGAAGTTTTCCCTAAAGGTACTTTCAACATGGATGATTTCAAGCGCTGCTACTCCAATGAAAGCGAAACAGTCTCTGTCCCATATTTCTGGGAGAAATTCGACAAAGAGCACTACAGCATCTGGTATAGTGAGTACAAATACCCTGAAGAGCTGACTCAGGTGTTCATGAGCTGCAACTTAATTTCTGGAATGTTCCAGCGATTGGACAAGATGCGAAAGCATGCATTTGCCAGTGTCATCCTCTTTGGCGAAGACAACAACAGCAGCATTTCTGGCATCTGGGTTTGGAGGGGACATGAATTGGCGTTCAAACTTTCAGATGACTGGCAAGTCGACTATGAGTCGTACGACTGGAAGAAGTTGGATCCTGATACACCTGAAACAAAGAAGCTTGTTGATGAATACTTCAAGTGGGATGGCGACTTCAATGGCAAGAAGTTTAACCAAGGCAAAATCTTCAAATGAGCCTCTGTTACACATATGTCCACTTTTTGTCTGCCTGCAGATATCTCAAGGCTCCTTCCTTTGCCTTATGAGTTGTCACAATAAACCACGCCGAAATTCTCGCTGTGTTGTGTTCTTAGCTCACCTACATGTGCCCATTTGCTGTGCCTGCTCTGCAACAGCTTGATGTGGAATCACGAATGCTGCTGCAGTGTATGACCATTTGAGCATACCTTTATTGTAACATGCTTCATTTTTCAGCATTTAGCTTAGCCACAAGCTTTGCATGCTGTGCATGCAAAGTAATTTGGTTGTGTCTCACTATAAATTTTGTGATTTAGTGTTGTGAAGTATTAAGAATGCCATAATGTTACGAGAGCTGACTGTCGGCCTAGTTGGAATTGCATAATGACTGTTGCACATTACTGCGTGTTCATAATGGACAAAGAACAAAGTCATAACGAGCACCTACCCTTGTCCACTTTGTTTTATGTGTGCATTATGAATTTGCCCTAGTTTTCCATAGTTCTCACATAACATTATGTGCAGGCTACACTGTAAGCAGGGCCAGTATATTGTTGCATTGCCTTTTTTCTCCGCTAATGCCTTTTCCTGTTCTTGTGTTGGCTGCATTTGACACTCCGCCTGGAGTGGAGCTTGACCACTTGTGAATGCCAAAAGGCTTTATCAGGGAAAGGCATTGCTACAAAATACTGGCCCGTAAATTTTTTTTTTACGCTTTTATTAACTTAGTTGTTAGAATCTGCAAACCAGTAGCTGTGTGTGGATGCTTGAAAACTTGTTGACATTTGGTTCACTTGTTTCCATGCATGCTCAACAGCAGAATGTCAATAAGAGTGCCTCTTGGAACTGCACTGCTACTTTTATAAAGATGTACTCAAATGAAGTTTGCTGTATGCTACTTATGGTGCCTTGGTAAAATAATGGAGCCAGTGCAACTGACGTGCTGTTCCAGGTACAAGAGTGCATAAATATTTTTAAATGGTTGCATGTTGGAAGTTTTCTGGCAGATCAAGTGCTCTGCTCAAATAAGCAGTTATATTTACCATTTAAGTTTAATTTCTATGTAGTGTTCATGATCTGCATAGATTTTTAGACTGGAGATAGGTGATAGCCTTTCAAAGCTGAAAAAAAAAAAACTGCATGAATGCAAGCTGTGATGTCGGTGTGTACAAATTAATGGACCAGCTGAACAATTTTTTTTTCTCCGTGGTTGCATCTAATGTCGGCAAGTGCCTGTGCAATAAGCAGTTGCAGTTCATATAGCACCTGCTTAGCCTGGTAATCTTGGTGGATGGCAAGTTTCATGTTTTTAAAGGAGTCTGAACTTGAGCTTGTTGGTATGGCTTTATTTCAGGAAACAGTATGATGAGAAGACTACACAGTGCCTGTCCAGTCTTATTTTTGTGCCGTTTCCCATAAATTTTCATGTGTGTGGCATGTCAAGCCTGTGTAATATGCTCCAGCATGGCAGAAAGCTATATCTTGGCTCCTGCTTTTGATAGAGCATGCTTGCACTCTTGTGCAGCCATGTGAGGCACAATCAAAACATGACTACATTAAAGCTAATGCCACGGTGGACTTGCCTCCTATACACTGCTTGTAGCCCTCATTCACCAACTTCTTGTCTGCTCAGAAGTAAAACATAAGCAGGATGTGTTGAGCCTGTACTAAATGCTAGAGTATACAAGTACCAGAAAACAATGTAAAGTAATATTGGGTGGCAGTAGGGTAAGTATAATTTAGTGGTTGAATAAACCATTACAAGTGCTCTGATAAGTTGGTATCTGTGCCAATTAATGTTAATTGCCTTATTTGTTGTTCTCAGACACATGCACAAGAACATACTCTTGTAGTATGCAAGTGCAGTAGAGACGACTGCGTAAGCAGTCGCTGAATAGTTTGGTTTCTCATTAAGTATTGTGCGAAGCAAGTTCATACACTGCAAGTGTTAACATGGGCATGCACCTCCAAAAATACACTACGTCCATCCTGGAATAGTAGCAGGTTTGTTAGTATTGCTCAATATATTTTGTAGGCATTTTTTTTATGCACACAGCCTTTTTGGGAGCATGTATGTGAAGGATGTTGGGTGAAAAACTGCATGGTGAAAAACTGCATTAAGAAAAGTAATTTGTCACCAAGATTTCTCATCCCTTCACCTTGGTGTAATTTATTGGTGCTAGTGCCGCAGTACAGTTTAAACAGCCAAATCTCCTACAGAAGCTTTGTGCACTGCAAGATATTTTACTAGAAACAAAAGCAGTAATGAAAATAATTATGTTTGAAATGTGTTGTACATCTTTGACACTTCTGATTAGACATGCAAGCTTGAATATTCATAAAGTTTTTTAGTGAAATGAGTTTGCATGTAAACAGATAGATGCTTGCTGTCTTATGTGCCACAGGTGATTTTTTTTTTAATTATGTACGGTTTAAAAACTGCTCGACTTGAAGCAGACACCATGAAAAACCACAAATCGTACTCTACACGCATTTTCTGCATCAAACAGGGGCTCCCAAAGCGCAGCCAAAGAACACTATGGCACAGCCAACAACCGTTCACTCCACACCACGTGCAGTGAACCTGCTTCAAATGAGTAAAGGTGCATGAGTGCATGCATATTTAAAAATGGCAAATGTAAGAAAAGAAAGCACAACAAAGTCTGCCAAAGTTAATAACACTATTTAAAGGCTTTTAGTAATTCTAAAGCTCGTACTCAATTTTTGGGCTTCTGCAAAACAACTGTGGAAGTGAGAAAGAGAGAGAAGAAAAAAAACTGCAAAAGCTTGTGGCACACAGTGCTGCAAATTTGAAATGTTACTTATTACAACAACTCTGTTAATGATTACTGCAAAGCTTGTGGATGAATCTCAAGGTCGAAGAACAATACTGAAATGTCTGAAGTAAGCTTTGTCAGTCATGTACGGTTGCAGCCAGTCATTGTGTGAGGACTTGGGAGAGTGCAAGATCCGCATAATGTGTTTCAGCATGTAGAGTACAGAAGAGACAGGTACTTCAAGGCCAGTCGCCCACCAAACAATCCTGAAGTGCACAGCTGGAGAAAGCTAGAAATGGTATCTCAAAGGAAGCTTCAATCACGGTTTCTTTTTTGCTACCCGTTGCCGCTCGTACCGCTTCACGTGTGGCTTTTCTAAACTTAATGCACATACCAACTTTTGTAGGAGTAAAGGTATCGCAGCTTTATAAGGACACATGCCCGTGCTTGCCCAATGGTGCGGCTGAAACATGAATGTCACCCATGGGTGTCTACTTGGTGCAAGCAGTGCACTCATTGGCATTTCAGGTTTGGTGTTCTGGATGAAATTTACCAGAATGCATTATTCCGCAGAAATCGGCGTTAGGATAATAGAAGTCTGAAGCAGTCACGAATTCATTGGACGACGAGCTTCAAATCGAACTTTCCCGAACCCCGTGCTATACAACCACATTTACCCTGATACATCCTCCCCACTCTGCAAAGCGTTCTGGGCCCGCGCTGACCTTGATCACATTATCTGGCCACCAACACCTACCACACTAACACTACACGCATCATAACTATGGCCGAGCAGTGGGAGACTTTGCTGCTCAGCTTGGACCCAGAGGAGCAACTCTGGGCCATCCGGATGGCCGAAGACGCAGCCAGAAAGTAAGGACTGGCCGCCATCTGAGTAAGCGGGGGTCTGGGGGTTAGTCTCCCAACCCCCGCCACCTCTGGACCGCATCAAGTACATACTAAAGTTTTATCTCTCTCTGAAATCGCACATTAGGAGCAATCATCCGACCCTTTTGGTAAAACAAATTAGCTTAATTTTTAAATTTTAATCACTATGTCAAGCCACTTTAGGATGCATGCCACTGTAGTAAAAGGAATACTAGGGAAATTGCTCAATTATCTTATTTCCCCTCATTTTTAAAGAATTTCGAATGGAAATTTTTAAACACCCTGTATTATTCACCTTTTCACAAACATAAGATTTTTTTAAAGGCCCAAGAACAAGTGTATTTGAGCTAAATTGATTCAAGCAATTGACGGGTTCCACACACAAAAACATGGCCTCAAATCTTTATTTTGTGTTGTATATTCAGTCGAGACAGAAAAAAAGAAAGTTTGTCAGAACACTGAACTGCCACGAATTTTCTGGTAAAGTAAGTGTAATGCATGTGGCCAAGTTTACGAAAGTTACTTGGCAAACATTGTACTGTTAAACATGGCAAACACCAATGACTGTCAGCATAGTGGTCTTCTTTTTGCCTGCACTATATGTACATTTGTTTACAAACATACAGCTTATTTACATATACAAATCTCGTATGTTTTGGTAGATGTCATCCATCATGTCATAATTAAATGTTTTGTGATTGAATGCATGGGCTGCTCCTTTTGATTAGATGATAGCACTCGAGATCGCACTCTTCAAGTCTCTCCAAGATTAGTATTCTGTTCCTGACCAGACGTGTCTGTTTGCCATCACACATGACCTCCCTTCCAAATTATACACAGTGCAATCACATATCACACTGCTCGGTATATATACAGCGCATCAGCTCATGCTTATATTTACATCATGTCACAATAGAATAAGGAACACCAAAATGTCTCGGTCATTACCATTACATGTGTATACGTTATTTGGGGAAGAGTGGGGGAATTCTGTACAGAGCTTGCGAACAGATATGACACACTAAAGGACATGAGGATAAGGGCAGCCTAGAGGTGAACGAGGCCGTAACATGAATAAATGCAGAAGCTGAAATTGAAGTTAAGGCAACAATATGGGAAACGGGCAAGCTTTTCCAAACAACAACAGACCTGATAAACAAACTACAAAGCATGAAAGGCTTGAACCCCAGAGATCAAGTCGCAAAACTGACCAACAAGAAAACAAATGTGAGATTCGAAACCACGGCGGTAAAACTGTGTTCAAAACCATAACACTTGAAAGATTGGAGAAGCATGAAGTCAGCAAGGAGAAGACTTGGCATTGGCTGGAACGAAAAATATGCAGTCAAAGATAAGCAGGGCAATGTCATCAGCAATTTTGAATATGTAATACAGCACCAGAGGGTTTTTGTAGGTTTCTGTACAGCACATAGAACAGCAACATCGTTGCAGAGAAGACACTCAAGTTCCATATGTAACTATGGAATGAAGTTAGAAGGATCTTGGTAGATACTTCCTGAGGTAAAGTGGCAGGATTGAGAAGATGAAACAATGAATAATGTGATGAAAGACAGTGGGGATATTGGTACTCGGAAAGCTTGCTACCCTTTGCATGCAGTGCCTCACACGACTTGCGACAAGTGCAGCAGAAACTTGGAAGAATGCCAACAAAAATATAAATCCGTAAGAAAGGAGACGTTAAAGAAACGATTCATTATAAACCCAATAGTTTGCTATCAGTATTGTACAAAAGCTCCACTAAGGTAATTTTGAATAGAATCATGGTAACACCATTTCAATCAACCAAGAGAACAGGCTGGCAATAGAATGGGATATTCAGCAACGAATTAAATTCTCATGTCATTAATAAGGTAATTGATGATACCGTCTAACCTCGATATATCGAGCAGCGCTGTGATCGCAAAAAAGTTTGATATAGCCGGAATTCGATATAGAAAATCACGTAAGGAAACGCGTCAAAAACTTCTGCAAATCAATCAATGAACCAAAGGCGCTATCGGGGATCGTTGTTCGGAGCGCGCAGTCGATTGCGCAGCACGCAATTAGCCTAGGCAACGCCTCCTCAAACTATATGAGGCGTCGGCCTAGGCCAATCGCGCGCGGCGCAACCGAACGCGCGCTCCGAACGTTCCCCGATCGCGGCGCAGTAAATACTCATTTGAGCTTCACACAAAGTATTTGGCTCAAAGTACTGCAGCAGTGTCGCGATCCACAAACTACAGGCCGGCGCTGCCGCAGTAGCGGTATGTAGCGGCGTAGACGGGCCAAAGCAGCTACAGCGCTACAGCCTCAGTTGAAGTCGGGAGCGGGGCAACATCAGCGTTTGCGGGATCAACCGCGGCAGCGCCTTCGTTTGGCCGCTACTTATGCTGCGATCTCCACGTTTGTCAATCGAAACATTTTGAAACACTGTCAATAACAAGGTATTAAGTGGCATCTGCCAAGGCAGTGAGCCTAGTGAATGCCCGCTGCACTGAGGTGGAGTCAGTACGCCAAATGCAAAGCGTCGCGTCGAATTAGCCAAGCCGCCGCGTGCGTGCACCGCTACGTTAAAATGGCGCCCTCGGCGCGATAGATGCAGTTGGGAAAGCGATCGCGCCACCGCTATCCCCGAGGGTGTTGCGGAAAAGCTCACCGCCTGTCAACAGAGCGCACCTGGTCTGGGGTGGCGGAGTTCGATATATCTATTTTACGTCCTACCCCGTTCGAAATGAAAAAATTAAAGATGCATGCTATTTTCCAGGTGATATAGAAAGTGTTTGATATACGCAATAATTCTACATATCCGTGTTCAATATATCGAGGTTTGACTGTAGATAACTACAACTTGGGAGCAATCAGAGTCTCGTGTTATTTCACTGTGTGCAGATTAACTTAAAATTGGCATCACCAAGCAAGACATAGAACGCGCACATAAGCTTGGCCGTTTCCAGGCCGGTAAACATTGACCAAATATAAACTTGCGCGGTTCAAAGATAAATGTAGCATTCAGTCTGCCGGGCCGAAGCTTAAAGGTTCGCCCAATTTCTACCCGGGAGGATTTTCATCGCGCATCCGGCTTGCAAGGAAAAAGTTGTACGCCTATGCGAAACAAAACAACGCCCCCGTTTTCAAGATAGGTTTCGATAAGCTTCAGATGGATGAAAGGCAATTTTTTGTGACGTGCAATCCACTCAGTTTTAGAAGTTAAATCCTAGCCATCACTGCAGGCTTGCCCAGCACTCTCCTATCCCCTCCAGGCTAAACCCTGTTGACGCATCACGCAATCACATACTATCTATTATACTAGCTAATGTTCGAAGTTACATGTCAAAAAAGATACAGTGAAAGCCCTTCTCGATGACAATAATACAGACATGGCCATTTTCACTGAGTCTTGGTTAATCCCTGACATATATAACGCTGAGCTACTGCATGCCGATTCCCCCTATACAGTATTCAGACGCAATAGGAAGGAACGAAGGGGTGGTGGTTTTCTTGTCTTCACGAGAAACAGCATTTCTTGTTACCAGCTCCCGAACAATTATACTCACGAAATTCTTAGTGCGCACATATCCGTGCCGACATGCACATGCATACTCATATCTTGTTATTGCCCACCCGATTGTGACCGTTCCTTTATCGACGAACTTAACTCTTCACTTCAGATCTTAAATCTTCACTTCAGTCATATATATATATATATATATATATATATATATATATATATATATATATATATATATATATATATATATATATATATATATATATATATATATATATATATATATACTTCATACAATTACAGTTGCATACATTTACTGTATAAAATATTTACTTGAAAAACAGATCGCAATGTCAAATAGAGCCCACTAAAATAATAGTAGAAGGCCTGCTTCAAGCAGGCACAGTTTTCTTTTATTTTCTGGGGCAAGTCAGGAGGTGCGACTTCACTGCATCTTTAAGACTGGAAAATGATGCAGATTGCTTCACAATTTCGATAAATGCCGGTAGTGTATTCAAAATGTTCGGTATCATACCGGACGACAACTTTCTGCGGCAGTACAGCCAAAGCTACGCGCACGCTTGCATGTACGGAACTTCTGCTTTCATGTTACCACGCCAAGTAGTGCCCACGTTTTGCTGATGGGTTACAAGTCTAGGAAAACCATACATGCTCACCAGAAAGTCAAAACTAGGAGCAGAAAGTAACGAAAATACTTTTCCTTAATACGTTTTTAATTTGTTAGGACATAAATCGCAAAAAAGAAAATCAAAATAATAATTGGTATGATTTGTTTTATATGCGTAGCTTCCATTTGCCGACATTCGTGGACTACATGCAGATGTGGAGTTTTAAAAAATGTGTGCTTTGACTCTAAAGCTAAATTTGGCTGTGCTGCCACAGAAAGTTGTCACCGTGTGTAGATAATCAGGCTATTTCATTGCATAGTTGCTTGAATAGGACCATACCTAGGATTATATTGCGTTTACTAGGAAGGTATGCATCATAGAATGCAAACTCATCTCTTGTAATTTCGCACCATATGTACGATGGTAATTTAAAATTGGATAATTGATTCGCCTTTAAAGTAGCATGCTTTATGTCCTTTATGTTGTCTGTGTCCCTCTCCTCGTCCAGTTGTTTAGCGCAGTTTTACTGCTCGCAAGGGGTTTTTTCAGGCCGCCTTGGCCCCGTGTTAGGCATGTTATGATCGACCTGTCAAGTGTGAGAAACGTTCAAGCCGACGTTCCCATGTCGACATAATTGCCCTCTTAGCCGAAAAAGCGTCACCCCTTTATGCCCTTAGCAGACACAAAGGGAAGTACGAAGAGAAGAAGACCCGAAGGGCAGGAGCTCGTCGACTGCAGAACCTGAGGAATGCAGTGATACTTCCACAGGTTCCCCAAATTTTCCAAGAAGACATCCACGACTACAAGACCGTGAGGGGTTATTTAAGGCCGTGCTCGCCCCCGTGTTAATGAGAACCGCTCGAGACTCGGATAGAGTCACAACCATGTGCCAATGAAGTGAATACATTCTTTTCTACTTTATATTCATCATCACAATGCCCGCCTTCGTCGTCGTTTCCTGATTTTTGCGGTGAAGACCCACCTCACCCGGTCGAGATTGTATCACCGCCCTCTTCCGTACATAGCAGTGGAAGTACCACTCACTAGAAGATCTGGCTGGAAAACAACTGTTATCTCCACTGTAACCTGGACTGCAACAAGTCTGGCCTGCAAACAAGAAGACACACGATAGTGTGCTGTCTTGTTTTTGTTCGGCCCCTTTTTTAGCGCTCTTCGTTTTTCCAAGTCATGTACCAGCTACAGGTCATCGACATAGGTTATATGCATGCATCAATTCGTAAACGAAATTTTAAATTTTTTGTAATATCATAATTCTTAAAAATAGCATAAGGATGATGCCGTAATTTGACGCGAAGTGGCTGCACACCTTAGCAATGAAAATCTTTTGTGAGAAGTTCTGCAAAGTATTGTTTCGGCAACGCAAAAACATGCATCCTAATTGCTGAAGCATTCTTTTCCGGGGCTGCTCCAAGTTTGTCTTTGCGTGGTGTACAACCTCCATATGGCCGTCTCTCTCTCTCTCTCTCTCTCTCTCTCATGAGAGAGAGAGAGAGAGAGAGTTGCAGGCGGAGCCCCCCCACCTCTGAAGTAAATTTCTGGCTACGCCGCTCGTCGCAAGTAAGGGTCCCAGTGAATTCCATTGCCAAAGTGTGATGCTTGAAGACAGTGGTATACAGGCATACGCAGATTTTGTTGATGAACCGAGCGTGCATCTTCATCTGCGTTGTCGTTCCTGACGATTCCGCTGTGGCTTGGCAGCCATTAATACAAGTACGTTGTCGAGCGCTTGTTGGGGAGCGTGCCTTATTTCATATATAGAGACTTGCGGAAACTAGGACGCAGAGTAAAGCGCAGAGTGTGCATACGGCTGCCTTTGAATGTCATAAAATGGCTTAAAGGTGAGACGGCTGTTGGAGCACGTAATCGAGGGCACCTTGAAGAGCTGCAAATTCTATGTTGTTATTGTCTTATTGTGAAATAGGTTAAAATGCACGCCTCCTCTTCTCTTAAACGACTCGTATTTGGCCGCGCACGTAGTGTTTAGACGCGCGTTGCAGCAGTTCCAACAGTTCTACCGGAGCCATGATTGTCCATCGAACACCACTACGGGACTCTACCATGCACTTTCTCGCGGGAATGGAAGCATACTCACCGCTACTAACATACTCTCTGTGTGATACTATACTATACATACTCTCTGTATAAGCTTCATAAACTTCTATTGGTCCGAAGTCCAAGCGTCCGTCTCTCTGCCCGGCCTCCTTGGCGATGAAGTCCTACCACGATGCGTCGGCACGCTCACTTTTGGAACACTGTCGTGTGGCCCACTTGTACGACTTAGCAACAGTGTACATTGAATGCAGCCAAAAGTATGAAATGGAAGGTCTGCTTAGATCTGAAAGGAGCAGCAAACAACAAGGAAACGCATACAGGCTCCCCATAAGAAAATAAGTCATTGTTTCGCAGTTGAAAAACTCGTTTCTTGAGCAATCGGCAAAAATATACAATTGACATTTTTTACTTCGCCTATTTTAGTATGCAAATAAATATACATTTAATATTTAACTACTGACCTCGGCCACATACTATACAATAATCTAAGATTTCGTGGTGTGCTGTTCTGACATTTCAAACGTGGCGTCGCCACCCGTATTTCGTTTTTAGGTACTTTTCCTGGCTAATCATAGGCGCTCGGTAATAGTTAACTGATTAAATTCTGTGGATTTACGTGCCATAATCACAATCTCATTATGACGTTTCATAAAGAAAAAGAAAAGAGAACGCGGTAAGCGGGATAAGATGAAAGAGTCCTGTCCTTTGTTTCTTGTCGCATTTTTCGCGCTGCTTTTTCCGTCATGAAGTCGTACCAACAAATTCAAGTACAGACCAATCTGCTGATTATGATATGCACCGTAGTGCGGGACTTTATATTATTTTCGCCTCCTGTAGTTCTTTAACGTGCACCCAATTCATGGCACGTACATGAGCGTTGCTACATTCTGCTCCCGCCCATGGAAATGCGGCCGCCGCAGACGGCATCAAGCCCGCGACCTCGCGATTAGCAGCGCAACGCCATAGCCACTGTCGGTAAAAGTCGATAATTTGGTACACAACTGTAATTCACGATGTACCTTGACATTGTCTCTTAGAATACCTTTGACGGTTTTCCCAAGCCTTCCTGAATTGCGGAAGTTACAAACAGGGATAAGGTGCCTCAGAAAGGCTGGCGAACGTTTCTATAGGGGTGCCTATCTTCGTCTTTTGACGAAGATAGGTACCCCTATCGGAACGTTGGCCAGCCTTTCTGAGGCACCTTATCCCTGTTTGTAACTTTTGTACCTCAGTGTGCTACTCCATCTGTCAGCCCCCTTCTTGATATTGAATTGCAGAAGGCACCTCGAGTAGCCTCGTGACCAGCGAGATGTGCGCACAAGCAGCGCCCAAGCACGTGTAACACTTATATTGCCGGATACAAACAGAACCATTCATTATACTCTATGCGTGATATTTGCCTTGGCATTGAACAATTGCAGCAAGAGTCATGCGTGAGTCGACCCTGCGCGCCGCAGAGCTCACACTAGTTCAGGCCAGATGGGAGGCACTTTCGCGCAGGGTTCATGAAAGTCTTCGCCCTGCAGCGGAAAGCTTCGGCAAACTGCGGCGTGTTGCGCAGTGGCCCGTTGACGCGGAACCAGGCCGGGCTCTTGAGCCCGTTGGCGACGTTCCAGCGCACCAGCCTGGGCGTGACGTTTTCACAGAGACTGGAGGCGTAGTACACAAAAAAGAGGCGTGGCGCGTCCAGAAAGTCCCTCTTGCTGGCGCCCATGCGCAGCGCTGTGTCTGTCTTACGCAAATAAAGGAGGAACGCTTCGTACGCTAGTGGTACGGCCAGCCCATCCCACAGATCCTGCAGAGGCCAGCTCCCATTGCCAGGGCTCGGGGTCTTGCGTAGCCACGACATGCGGTCGTAATCCTGTGCGAGGCAGCTGCGCGCACTGGCAAAACTTCGCACAAACTTGCGCTGGTGCCTGCGTCCCTGGTCGTACGCGAGCGTCCACGAGTGCAGCACATTAAAGAGACGGCTGTAAATCCGGGGCCCGATCCTGGCGATCTGCAGGGCGCCTGTCGTCGTGTCGTTGTAGACGTTCAGGCTGAACGTGGCCGGCGGAATTTCAAGCCGCCGGTATGGATAAGACAGCCGAGGTTCGCTACTCAGAAAGCCACCCCGCCATGACCATGGAAACCGACGCTGCGACGAGTTTGTTAGCCACTGATGCATAGAGGAGGACGTAGACACGGTGCTGTTCTGGTAGGCCTCGCGAGCGTACTGGACTCGTACCGAGTCGTTCAGGAGCATGGTGGGGAACAGTGGCTCCCAGGCGATTGCGTCGAGTCCCGTAACGAGGCGCCCTCGGAGGGTGTTACTGAAGGAGTGAATTCTGAGTACGTGATCGCGGAAAACGTCACGAAGCCTAGCTAGAAGCCACTGGATGAACTTTCGGCCACCAAGGACACTTTCCGAGTAGCCCCTTGATAAATATAGAGGTATGTTGGGTTCAAAACGGTTGAGAATTCTAAGGCAAGCCTTTGTTTGGCGAAGAGGTCGGTGAATTACTGGGAAGCTCGCGTAACCGACAGAACCAAAGCTGTCTCTGACGCGGCTGTCAGAATTCAATGGCAGAAGAAGAATTGCAAGGCGGAAGAGCATGTAGTGGACCAATTCTCTAGATGACGGCAGGGCATCTTCAACGGCGAGACCAAACACATACTCAGGCGCACCAAGTACCACAGGAGTCGACTTGCTGATATTGTCATCTCCAAATGCCGTGCGTAAAAGCGAAAGCCACTCAATCCTTTGCATGACCGGCAGTTGGGACACCTGTAAGGTGGGGCATTTGTCGAAATTATCATCTTCGCGGCGCCTGAAAAAGTTGGCCAACCGCTTCTCCAATATGAACACGTCAGTTTTAAAGCTTCTTCGAAAGTACGCCAGCAATGGTTCGAAGTACTGTCTTGAGAGCTGTTCTTCCTGAGCACTTTGCTTGGAACGAACAAGGACTGTAGTAGGCTGCTGAATAATTAGCAAAGTACCATTTCCAGAGGCCGCTTCGACCTGAAAAGAATTAGATTTCAGCAGGTTAGCACACATAACAAAAAAAGAAAACTCTACCGAATTCCACCCACTCATTCTTTCGCCGACTGCTGCTGCTCACAAGCGATTCGCGTTATTGTTGGCACAAACTGCTCTTGTAATTCTAATTGAGAATGTGCGTGTGTGCGCAAATGAGATCTTTACAGTAGTTCGCTAATCCTTATGTTGTGCTGCATATGTACAAGGGAGAAGGTAGTGATCACAGGCGGAGAGTTTTCACTTTATCGGGGGGGGGGGGGAGGCACCTTCCCGAGCCCCATGTGTGCGTGTATATATATATATATATATATATATATATATATATATATATATATATATATATATATATATATATATATATATATATTGCACTTGAAGAAACTTCGTGTGACCATCGAAGAATTGAGCGCTGAAGTGACGGCGTTATGTGCGTATATACAAGACCTCATATTAGAAGACAGTTCAATTTCACAGCCTGAGTCCTCTCGGCAGTGTAATGTTCCTTCGTGTAATTGTCGCATATTTGGCTATCACTAATACTGCTTCGCCTTTCCGGCGAAACTGCAGCCTCTCTTTCTTTTTTTTTCTGTGAATCCGAGTATAAGCGCTGCTGCGCATGACTGCTGTTCATTCTGATTTCGAGTGAATCCGGCTTGGTCTTATCTCGGTTACTGAGTGAATTACACAGTGTTCCCCAACTATCTTGAACCAAGACTTTAAAAAAAGAGCAGTTGCGTTACTCGAAGAAAACCTAGTGCATATTGTTTCCAATACAGTGGAGTATAGCCGCCAGTAATTTTTTTGTTACTGAGATTTAATTCGGTAATTGCAATTAATTATCTAACTTGAAAAGTACTGTCCTAATTTTTCAAAGTGTCAATGAGGCATTTGTAGGCACCCGAAATGACATCTAACTGCGCTGTTTTCAGCGACGAAATAATTTCGTGCAATTTTTTCCGAATGGCAAAGAAACCTCACGAAATATGAAAAATACCACGTGACTGCGCTCCCACCCGCATTATAAAGCAGCGTCCTCGAATAAGCTGTTTGAAAGCAACTGCGCTGCCTGTGGCAAACCCGAAGAGGTAGCACATCACCTTGATAATGGTACGGAAGAAGCACAAACAGCAGGTTTTGCGTTTCGCAGCTATTCCTTCCTCTCATTTCTACGCCACACTTATTATCCGTCTCTCAAGGCCGACTGATCACATTGATAACAAAAGCCCCTTGATAACGGTGCCGAAGCGCCGCTCTGACCTCGCACGAAATGCGAAAAGCAATGTAATAGGCATAACATGTTTAAAAATCCGGGCATTGCTCGCACCGCATGCATCGAAAGAGTGCGCGCGAAACTTGGTTCGGACGAAAGCCAAACTAAAGTGACAGTTTTATTTTAACGCGATAGCGTTAAGGAGCTCGTGTCGCAGAAAAGCCGGTGTCGTCGGCGTCGGTGTCGGCGTTTGCGGCGTTGACCGTGAGCGATAAATCACGGCAGGCGCTTCATAAATAAAAAGCAACTTCCAAGATTGGCCCGGTGGGAATCGAACCAGGGTCTCCGGAGTGTGAGACGGAGACGCTACCACTCAGCCACGAGTTCGATGCTTCCAAGCGGTGCAAACGCGCCTCTAGTGAATGCGGTGTTGCCTTCGAAACGAGCCGTGGAAAGTTATACTGCGTTGTATATCGGTAATTATGAACATGTAACGTACAGAAGTCACAATTCCACGAGTTGCGAAGTGCGTTTCCGCTGCATTTCTTCTGCGCTTTCCGCACACGCAGAGCCATCTTGCGGCAAACACAGAAGACCCCCTCCTCTCAATGTACGGCGCTGCCCCGACAGGAGGCGCGCCGCGCGCGCATTGGGACCGCTGCCAGGCGCGTCGCGGGACTCCCTCTCCCCTGACGACGCTTCGCCGTGCTCCCGGTCCTTTCTTTAGATTACTATCTATCTCTCTGCCCGTGCCGATCGCGACGTTTGGCTAGCGTAGATCGTTTCCCCTCCGAGACACCGAGTTCTTTGGTTCGTTCCGTTCGCTCAGGCGCACGTTTCGTTGCCGCGCCGAACGCTGCGTTGCTCGACGCTCACCGCGTGATAGGTGGGCGCTAAGTCCGATGCGGGGCGCATCGTAAGGGATCGCTGTGCCGTAGCGCATTCTCTTATACCCCTTGGCGGGTCGACGGGAACGCTGTCGCGTCCCACTCTTGAAGGCGAAGCTTAAGCGTCCTGCAATTTTTTCATGAAAGTGTACACGTGCTGCAAAAACAGGTTCATGTCAAAAAAATAACAGCGAAATGAACGGACCAGGAAGCGACCAACGTGTAGAGAAAAGGCGAAACCGGTGCCTTCAATTATTGGCCCGTGCCTTCCAATCTTTTGCGCATGAAAAGTCACATCCAGCCAGTTTCGTGCTCGGCTGCTGCGGTGTGCTGGCGCCCCATCTTGCTGATACCACAGAAGTGGAAGACGTGACAGCGGGACTTCGCTGAGAAAACCATCCACCACTTCTTCAAGTATTTCGTCCACGTAACCCTGTCCAGTTTCAATGTGTGATCGAAGAAGATGGGACCGATTACAGCACCGGCGTAAACTCCGCACCCCACATTGAACCACTGGCACTGGTGACGAGTGTGCTTTACCCAGTGTGGATTGGAGTCACTCCAATAGTTTGCATTATGTTTAATTTAACTGGCCGTTTCTGAAAAAAATTGGCGTCATCTGCGCACATGATGTTGCTCAATAAGTCCGGTGACTCATCGACTTTAGTGAAGACCAAATTCGAGAAATCTAGACGATTTTACAGGTCCCTATCTTCCAAGCATTGGTGCTGGTTAAGGTGGTACAGGTGAAGGGACGTCCTTTAGAATCCTCCAAACTGATGACTTGGAAATTGATGCCTGGGCGGCCACGTCCCGCACGCTAGCATGAGGGTTTGAGGCCGTAAATGCTAGAACATCCGTGCGTAGACTAGGACTCAAAGATGAAGTCCTCCGTCGCTGTTTCTTCAAGCTGCTGGTTTGTCTCAGGTTTTCATAATTTCTTATGATAGTCGATGCGTTTAGTCTACCCCTACACTCCCATGACTGATATATATATTTGCGGCCTTCCTCTTGTTGCCATTTGCAGATCCCAAGGCAAGGATCATGTTTAACTTCTGCTCATTAGAGAAAGACATGGCGACAGGGACGAAACAAAACCCACCTTTAGACCTTTGCACTGACGTGGTCAATTCGCTTTTGTGATGATAGGTCTTCTGGCAAAAAAAAAAGAAAGCCATTCATGCACTTTATCTATCCTAAGACAACAGCTATCACAGCTTGTTTCCAACTGACACCAAACGCGACATGTTACTTCGGCCGGGGAGCGGCAGATGAGACACTAACTAGCTCGATCACGATGTTCTTTTTTTTATTTCCTTTATTTCGTTCTGGATAACTCAGAGGGAGCCTGTTCGAGGGAGCTGCTTTATGAGCCGGGTGGGATCGCAGTCACGTGGTATTCTCCATATTTCGCGGGGTTTACTTATCAGTCGGTAAAAAATGTGTACGTAATTAGTACGTCGCTGAAAATACCGCAGTTAGATGTCCCTTGGCTGTGCCTTCAAATGCCTTCAAATGCCTCATTGACACTTTGATAATCAGATAGTATGTCTCGAATTAGATAAGTAATTAAAATTACCTAATTAAATCAATAACGAAAAATTACTGGCAGCTACTCCACTGTACTGTGAACAATGTGCACTAGGTTTTCTTCGAGTAACGCATTGTTCTTTTTTTTAAATCTTGGTGCGCGATAGTTAATTGGGACACCCTGTATATATTTATCACCTTTGCATTCAAGTGACGATGTTTCCATCCCTAATAAATGTAAAATATTAGAAATGTTTTTTTTTTCATGAGTCGTTCGCATTGCTTACTGGAAAGAGAAGCGATACTGAGACACACAACATTCACGTGCATTTCACACGCCATTGATAAGATTCTGCCGAAGGGGTCACTGAAGAGTATAATTTTTTTTTCGTGGTCAAAAAAGCACGTAAAGCTATTTGAAGCGTGGTGAACATACAACAATATATTCATTCTCTAGGCATAGGCTATCCATACTCGTAGAAATAATTTTTATTTGCTACCTCCATCTCTTTCAAAAATATAATAAACTTTGTCCTGTGTGCACATTTAAATAGATTGCTTATGTGTATGGTGTTTACAGTGTAAATTTAAAACAAAATTTTGAAGTGACAAAATACGGATGAGGAAGCCGCCGCCAGTACTTCTAATGCGCGTGCCCTCCTTTTGTCAGGATTTGCAGAAATAAAGCGAAAGTATGAATTAAAAGCCATGCACGTTCGCGCCAACAATGATGCAGTAAACTATTACCCCAAGTAAAATTTCAAGTGAAAAGGTCGAGGAAAGTCGATATAAACCTCAAATGATGTAGGAGACAAAGATCCGGTAATGGCACTTTAGGCGTGTGTGTCTGGAGGGGGGGGGGGGGTGTCGGGCTCCGGAGCCCCCCCCGTAGTCGGCGCCTATGGTAGGGATAGTTGCCCTATCATGTGCATTTTTGAATGAGCGAGGTGGGGGGGGAGGAGGAGGTAGGGAGGGGGGTTGTCTATCTGCGCATCACAGTTAATTGTGCTTGAACATTGCGACATTTCTGAATACAAAATAAACGCGTCCAGGTATATATGCATTCTCCACTAAGCAAACCCCGTTATCCGGGTACTTTCACAGAACAAAAGCTTACGTACTTTTCTTCTTTGCGCAACCCTTTTCTTTGTTCGATTACTGTGCATTGTTTGCACAGCTCGGGGAATCCTCCCGGCTCCTAGCGGCACGTCTCTAACGTCCCAACTCGCTGTGCAGCGGCGCAGGTGAAAATTGTTGCGAACGGAAGAGCAAATAATGTACAAGTTCAGCCCATTTTCTCGCTCGCAAATTGTTTTCGTGGTGAGACTCGATTTGGGTCCCGAACCTTACTTGGCAAGGGTCTAATGTGCGTTCCATAATGGCAGATGCTTTTTAGTAAGCTTCAAAGTAATACATACCTCTATTGCAGTGAGATTATTTAGCATGCGAAAATAAAAATAACACGGGCAAGCGGAGGCCTCAGGAGAGCATGTGAGACTATAGTAAGACGGGCGGCGCAGGATCTCCATAGCACCCAAGGGGCAGCGAGGACACCAGAGATGGAACCCGAGCTGGCCCGTGGGTTGGGGCCGCCGAGGCGGGAGCCTCCCGGAAGGTGTTCGCATACAAGATTGCCGATCTTACACCCCCGGCACGCGGAGGCCTGGGCAAGCTCCCAAGGGACGGGCCAGTCCGGGTTCCAGTTTTGGTGTCCCCGTTGACCTTGTGGTGTCCTGGAGGCGCCGCTGAAGTATACTAAATAATGACCGCAATGCTTGTGTATGCTTTACTGCATTGCGCAGATGTATTACCGTGAAACCATTATGGAACGCATATAAGTTGATACAACATTGTTTTTTGCTTCGCCTTATGTCTTCACTGCATAGCGATACGTGATGCAGCAAAGACGCAGCACCGATCAATGCTGGGGAGATGGGTAGAATAAGCCGAGCTTACGAGCCCCAGTTCAGTGGCACATGTGCACGTAACGTCCGTATTCAATCTATATTCACTGTGTAGGTTGTGCTCAATACATATTGGGACGTATTCTGAAACGTTCACCGCGGCGAACTTTTCGCACTGGCCACGCCTCCGCCGTAGCGGCGCGCGCTGAATGGCTGCTTTGACAAAACCGGAAATGCACTTGCGCCACCTGAATTTCCGGTTTTGTCAAAGCAGCCATTCAGAGCGCGCCGCTACGGCGGAGGCGTGGCCAGTGCGAAAAGTTCGCCGCGGCGAACGTTTCAGAATACGTCCCATTGTTGCGAACATACGAACGACTGAACAAACACGTTCAGCACACCTCCTAGTTCGTACCTGCTGTTCACAGTTGAAAAAGAAAGGAAAGGAATGACCTAAAACAATTACAGGCATCAAACTTGTCATTTAATTGTGCGCCCTATATCGAATTGCTGAAATTTTGGTAATTAATGACAGTTGCAAATATTTACGTAGAAAGCGTGCGCTTGCCTATAAAACTCGCAGGTTGCGAAGTATGATCCAACATATGCCTCATGCGATTTAAAAGAAATGTTTACATTGCAATAGATCACGCGACATTTATTAAAATAATATCGGGAAGACAAACAGGGCGAAGTCTGTGTTGAGAAAATATAATGGAGTTGAACGAACAAAGCTGTACAGTGGCCTGTGAGGAACGCCACGGTGGCGAGCTGGATTTCTTTTTTTTTCCGCGTAAGATTTCTAGGTGCACCTAACAACACAAGCGCTTTTGCATTCCGCCCTGAACTGAATGAGGCCGCTGTATCTATAACGTTGCGTGGAATTTTACACTGGTAAAAAATTACAAAAAAAGGAACAAGGATGCAGATGGACCAAGTGCAATAAATCGTACTTGAAAAATACTCAATAAAGGGAAGCTCTCTCTCTCTCCCTCTCCCCCCCCCTCTCTCTCTCTTTAGCAACGCATCATTTAAGGCAACGTACTTCGGAAGTTATGCGATAGACACTAATGAAGACGATGAGCAAAACGAGAACAAGGTGAAAGTAGGAGCCAGTGTTTCGACAAGTGGACTTGTCTTTTTCAATGCGACATATGCTCTCCTCGGCACAGTACATATAGGCACGGTTCTTCAAAAGGGGAGAGTAGTTATAGCGGGTGCGCGAGGCAACGATCGAGGGTGTGTTAGCGGCGAGTGTGTAGAATGGAAACGAAAGGTCTGTTACTCAACGTCGGTGGAGGATTGTGAGGTAGCACCGTGTGTTCCCCATATTCGTGGAAGGGGCCTAAAACACGGGGGGGGGGGGGGATTATCTGCTTTGCTGAAACTAGGAACCAGTTTCGAACTAATTTATACACTTGAAGTTTCGAACGAATTTATGCACTTGAATGTTCGTTCTGTAAGAAACAATATATCGGTGAAACAGGACACTCAATGAACGCCAGGTTAAACGGACATCGCGCGGACACAGCTAAAAAGCTTCCCAAAGCCATCGCCGAGCATTTCAACCAACTAGGCCATAACTTTGATGAACTTAAACTCTACATTCAATGGTACAATTTCCGTACTGCGCGAGGCAGAAAATGCAGAGAATCGTACCTGATCCATAAGTTCAAGGCAATGCAACCAATATGCATAAACGTTTCAAAGGGAGCTTTATAACCTATTCGCTATGCTAAATTTCGAACTATAGGCAACAGCACTTACAGCGTGCCTCATAATCAGAAAGTGGTTTTAGCACGTAAAACCCCATAATTTTAACAGCACTTAATCATTTTTCATTGGGTTGCTTAGATTTTTTTTTAGGGCGGGGGGGGGGGTGTCAATAATGGTCCAACCTCCCCAACTCGCTTTCTTTCGTCCTTTCATTTATATATCCTTTTTTTTTCACGAGAACCATTTTCTGCTGCTACTTTTATTCTCTCTTTTAGAGACACGTTAGTTCACCGACCTCTAGCTAAGCAGATAAGCAGTTACTGTCGGCTGACATCACAATGACGTGCTATCTTGGGGCGCGAAATTCAATAACCGGAAGTGCGCACTGCGTTCACTTCACTGTAATCAACATTTCTGCGCCGAAAGAATGAAGAGGCCTTTGAAAGAATACTTCACCAGCCTAAATTGCTTTCGTGCTTCTTTTCAGTTTCATTAAGAGTAGGTACAATGCCGTATACAGGTAGTCCCAACTATCATGCACCAAGATTTTAAAATATGCAAATGTCACGTATCTGGATAGAACCAAAGTAATCTTGCTTGCCGTCGCTTGGAGATACTCATATAACTTTTTATATTCCGCCTAATTACATAATTAGTGTTGATTATTTATCAACTTCTAAAATAGTAGAATTAGATGAAAAGTGTAAGTGAGAAAATTGTAAAGCAACATTTAAAACTCCCGATACAACTTTCTGTTGCTCAATACGGGCTGCCCAAAAGTGCTTTTCCGAGCGTGATACACACAAGTGCACACACAAATACACACACAAGTATACACACAAATACACACAAGGGGCCTCTTGAGGCCCCTTGTGTGTATTTGCGGGCTTCTTTCACGCTCGGAAAAACACTTTTGGGCAGCCCGTATTGAGCAACAGAAAGTTGTATCGGGAGTTTTAAATGTTGCTTTACAATTTTCTCACTGACACTTTTAATCTAATTCTAATATTTGAGAAGTTAATTAATTAATTAAATAATAATTAAGCTAACCTAACTGAAGGGTGCTCGGGGAGAATCTTAAAGAATTAAGATCATAATCCTAATAAATTAATTGATTAATTAAGCATAATTATGTTATTAGGCGAAATGCAAAATATAGTATCTCCAATCTACCGCAAACAACATTACCTTGGTTCTGTCCAGCTACGCGGCGCTAGGATATTTTTAAGTCTTATGATAGTTGGTACACCCTGTATTATGCCATACAGAAATACCATAACCCATCCTTTTGTATCTTTCTGCTTTCTATAGGGCGTAACTTCGACGAAACCGCCCATTCTGTACCAATTATTGGCTCAAGTAAAGGGCATATTTTAGCAGTTCATGCCTTATATAGGTACAAGGGTGCAAGGGCGTTTTAATTAGGCAATGCGGCCACACTGGTGATGGCCTTACAACGTTATTTGTTTCCAACATCTCTTTTTTAGATGATGCTAAATTAAGAGTTACATGTTGTTCGCCAGTACACGAAGGCACGCATAATAGGTTCCGCAAATGTGCGCAGATGACCGCATACCAAACACTCAGACGCTCAGCGATCCCATCGTTGCCTTCCACACTACGGCTATAAATGCCGATTGAGTTGCGCTTACGTCGTCTAGCGAAATGTGTTGACACTTGTGCCAGGGGCGTAGCCAGGGGGGGGGGGGGGGGGCTTATGGGGCTTCAGCCCCCCCCCCCCCGAAATTTTTTCGTGCTGTCCATGCACCGCCGACCAAAGCGACCCCCGGCGCCGGAAATCACTCTGGATTTTGTCTAGAATGTCTTTTTGACGCTCGAAAAGACATTTAACCGCGAAGATTGCAAACTCGGGCTGGATTTCGTGGCAACGCCCATACACCGGGAGTCACATAACGCCAAGCAGTCCCATCCGAGCACAAAGTTTCAAGGGCGCTTTGATGGTGAGTGGGCTCGCCGTGGCATCTCACTGAGGCCACGGAATCAATGGAGCGCATGGATATCAATTGCGAAACTTTATGGGTATAAATCTCACAAGCTCTTGATGTGAAAGGTGCATTGACATTTCCAAAGTTGTGCTTTAGATTTTCAATTGCGGAACTTTGTGGGTTTAATGTTGTTATAAACATTTGACGCCAAAGGTCTACTGATTTTTCTAAAGTCTTACATCGGAACATACAACGAGACAAGCCAAATCAACACACTAGCAGACAAGTTGACAAAGCAGGCAGCGAAGTCCAATGAGACGAAGCGTTGGGGTGGTTCATTTGTGCCGTCATGTCACATTAAAAAATATCAAATTTTTTTAAACCTACGCCAGAACATCCATGTCAAGACACTAAAGCCAGCCAAAGTAACTACGTTCTTATTTATTTTTTCTACTTTGACTTTTATTCGCGAGGACACATTGAGCCTCTTCATTTTTTTTTTTTTTTGTTCTCGCTACCCTACCCGTGGTGCGCGTTCGGTTTGCTCTGGCCGAGTGGATTTTCATCGGACAGAGTTTTGGACGCTATCTGGATAGCAGACGAGAAAAAAAAACAATGGTCGCTCACCGCCATCACTGTGGGGACTCGAAGGATTGCACCGCATTCCTTGAGCGGAACCTTTCCGGAAAGTCTTGTTTCGCCGCTGTAGGATACTGAGCAGTATGCGTATGGTTCTCAGTGGACCAAGCGTCTCATGTTTTCTTCGGTATTCCTTCCGTAGCCCCATTAGGTGCCCGAAGTAGGCATTAGATTCTGGCCAACATACTTTCCTATGCGTTTTTTTTTTTTTTCATTTCGGTGCTTCCGCCTCACAGGAAAAAAATACATTGTTGCGGCGCAGCGAATTGTCGCATGGTGAAAGTTCGATTTTGATACTTCTTTTACGGAAAGTAATGGGTGACGGGACGCTTCAGTTGCCGGATACGTTTATTATATTATTGCGAAAGCAATTATATGAACACTCCAGGCGCATTCCTGCCATCGCCCTCATGTTTCGTATAAAGTACAAGGGTGATAACATCGTGACCACGCGCTGCATGCTGTATGTGCGAGTGAAAGCGTAGGAGGGGAGGTTGAATAGGTGAGCCGACGATGGTGGCTCAGTCTTGTGTGTGCAAAGGAGAAAAGCGGGGAGCAAGCGCGCCGCCTTCCGTTGCGCGCAATACATCGGGGGGAGTGGATGGAATGGGGGCGGAATCTAGGATTCTGTGAATCTATGATTTTGCAACATGTTTATTTGCCTTGTTTGACGCATTATATACAGTTACTTCTTCTTACATACATAGACTCATTGGAGACTTATACGTATACTTAAATATCTTGTTGCGACGTTTTGTGTATACATGCAGTGAACTTTGCTTCCAGTGACACTTTTTTGTCCTTTATCAAGCCGTATTTTCGCATTTGCATATCCCATTGTATCTTTGCATTTCTAATGTACGAGGGCAATTTCTGTAAGGCCACACACGCCATCGAACTCACTGCAATTTCCTTCCCTCCTCTCTCTCCCTGTTATCTTTGTTTTCCCCCTTTCCCATTCCCCCTGTGTAGGGTAGCCAACCGGACGTGATTCTGGTTAACCTCCCTGCCTTCTTCTTATCTCTTTCCCTCCCCCTAATGTACGAGGGCGAGTCAAATGGAAGTGAGCCTACCCTAACCGCGCAATAATGGTTCGGTTCATTATCTGCGAGGCATGCGCGTAGGAGAACGGCATGTCTCATTTACAAAAGTGACACGCAGGTGTGAAGATAAATGTTCTTTAATGCTCTCATACACTGGGTTGAATATGGTTGCGTCACATAATGGACACTTCAAAAGTTGAATAGCTCGGTGTCGCGAAGTTTTTGACAGCTGAAGGTGTTTCCAAAACAGAAATTAATCACCATATGACTGCCATGTACGTTGAACACTGCATTTCATTGACCACTGTGAAGCGTTGGAGCAAACGGTTCAAAGGACGTTGCAAAGACATTCCAAGACCGGGCCAAAACCATCGTGCAATCACCCCCCACACAATTTTAAAGGTTCATGAGCTGCTGAAACAAGAACGGAGGATAAGCATCGATGAACTGGCAGACCGTCTGAACATCAGTCACGGTTCGGTTCACGCCATAATTCATGAGCTTCTCGGTTATCGGCTCTTTGGTGCGCAATGGATCCCCAAGATTTTTATCCATCGCGAGAAGACGGAGAAGTTTCGCGCTGCCTTGACTCATCTGATCGGGTATCACAATGAGCATGGCGACTTCTTGTTTGCAACTGTAATCGGGGACGAACCTTGGTGCCACTACTACGAGCCTGAAACACGACGGCAAAGCTTACAGTGGAAACATTCGAATTTACCACGCCCAAAGAACGTAAAGGCCATCATTTCCGCTGGGAAGGTGTTGTTGACTTTTTTTTTTCGATCGACAGGGTCCATTACTGATAGAATTTGTTAAATCTTGAGAGGCTATCAATTGTTTCCGATATTGTGAAACGCCAGAACGGCAGCGTGTCGCAATCAAGAACGAACAACGTGGAAAATTGACGAATGGGGTCATCTTGTTCCACAACAATGCATGTCCCCACGTCGCTTATTTGGTTAATACAAAACTGGCAAAGTTCAAGTGGGAAACGCTGCAACATCCGCCATACAGCTCAGACCTGTCACCTTGCGACTGTTACATTTTGGGGCAACCGAAAAAACAGCTCAAGGGAACCAGATACAGACTTTTTGAAGCAGCAACCCAAGGAGTTTTATAAGACGGGAATCACGCAACTCGTTAGTCAATAGGACAAATGTCTACATTCTCATGAAGACTACTTTTAAATAAAGTACACCGTTGTTGGCTCATTCATTTGACTTGCCCTCATATATCTTGCAGAACTCCTGCTTTTTATACGTGCTCTCTGTCGCGACTATAACTTCGGTGCAATTACTCACGATAGACGACAAGGGACAGCTACTCCTGCGTAATACATTGGAACAAACGACAGCGTCATTGAGATTTTTCACTGGCCATTGCATATATACAAGAATGTAAGCACGGTTCTTGAATGACAAAGTTTCATTAACATATTTGTCCTCAACTTGTTCAGTTCATTGCCTTTTAATTTTTCATATCAGCGGCATGCACTGCTTTCCTGGTTTCGAACAGATATAATTCTAAAGTTCGTGTGATATTTTCTTTACTTAATAAATAGACAAAAAACATGGAAGCATTGACGTCAGTTATGTTGGGCACAATTTTTGGCACATACGAGTATAATATTTTATGAAAAATACATATTTTACTTGTATTTACAGTGCGTAGCTTTCAAGAATTCGTTTGCAGCATCTTTGGCAATGACAATGCAGTTATTATTCATGTATTTGATCCCTCGATAAATTGTTTAAGAGGAAGCTTTAGCTCGGGCCCAATCTGACGCGGCCTATTCAAATACTTGTAAAACGCAGAAACGCTTTTCTGAGATAATCCTGCTAATCGCTTTTATTGAAATTGGTTGCATTTGAGAGAGAAAGTTAAATCCTAGTGTCTGTTGGAAACAGAACTTCGATTTAGGGCCTGAATTTTGTTTAAAATATTTTGGAAAATTCGAAAGTTTGAAAAAATAGAAGCACGACGTTTACAAACTAATAGCTATGCATGAAGAACAGATATTGTGGTTCTGTAAACGGCATTTATTATAACAGTCAAAGCGGTCAAGTTTGCTGTGTCAATTTGTATCTTACGTGAATTGGTTACGTTGTGTACAAGGGTTCTGCAAAAGCCGTATTTCCACAATACTAAATTTTTTGAGATTCATGTGTAACATATCTATTTTGTCCGCTGTAGATGTACTATTAGATGCAATTCACAGAATTGTGATATCATTTTTCATTGTTGAGTCACGGAGTTTTAAACTTGATAGTTTCGTTTTCTGAAAATTTTCAGTTTTGGCCAATTTTTAATAAATAATTGACCACCTAAATGAAAAATTCGAAGCCAGTAGTCACTAGAATTAAACTTTTTCTTTTAAATGCAATAAACCTCCTCAAATTTGGTGAAGTGGTTGCAGGGAAATACGAACTCCCCTTCTACATGTACTTAAATAGGAGCAACCGAGCTCTAGCTTCCTCTTAAGGAGGAGGCTGAGCTGCAACGTGCGGCTATATATCTACACATATATATATATATATATATATATATATATATATATATATATATATATATATATATATATATATATATTGGGCCAGTGGCGTAGCCCCCCCCCCCCGAACAAAATTTCTGGCTACGCCACTGACTTGTGCTGCATGTCATCTATACCTGATGTTTGTTGTCCTATGCTGTGTGTGTGCTATGGGCGCGTTGTTACACTGTTACAAATGAGTGATAGTGGTGATTATAATGATGGCTTCATGTTTCCACCATGATGTCGATGCAGATTTTGTCGAAAAGTACTTTTGCTATTGATTTTCTGTATTAGTAAATATTCATTAAGGCAATGCGAGGTAGAGAGATAGAGACCTTATAAGTTGTAATTACACTGGTGAAAACAAGAGTATAATGTTATGAATTCTAGTTTCAATAATCGTGTTTCTCGATGCATAACGCCCTATTTTTTTATGGTTAAAGGGCACCCCGACTTATTGACACATGAGAACACTCTTATCGGTGTAATTTAATTTACCATGTACGCCTCCTTGCTTTTACCGCACTTTCTTTGGGAAATTAAATATTTGTTGACACATACCGTAATGGGTGACCCACTGCAAGAACGAACACCGCTAATCTGCAGCTCACATTCTCTACCACGGTCTCTTGACCACCGGCAGTTAAACATGCTCGGTTTTCACTCATATCATTCTTATTACTCACATGGTTTTCACACTAAATTACATTGCATTTCACATTACATTATATTTTTTGAAAGCTCGCTTAAGCAACTTATGGGGTTATTTTGTGGAGAAAGTGTGTCTAGCGATGCGGGGAAGGCGGCGCCCCAAGACCACTCATGCGGCCATCAATCGTCTCACCGCTCAGTAGTGAAGGCCTCAAAATTCCTCGCGTTCTCAAGAGATCATTGCATTTAGCGATATATTTGTATTTCTTGAGCAGCCACAAGCCGACTCGAATGAGCACCGTGTTGCGTATGGTACGCGCCTACATAAAAACCACACAGGGAAGTTGGCCAACCTTTGTGAGTCGGAAGATGACGTCAATGGCCAGGTGTCTCTGCATGGCGCCCAGCGTCTGCGAGAGCTGTGCGGCGCCCATTCTGCTGCTGGCAGTGGTGTTCCAGCCGCTGAGACCGACCGACCTCTGGAGCAAGCCCATGAGCTCGTAGTAGAGGCGCTCGTCGGGCACCAGGCACTCGTTGAAGAAGCGACACAGGTTGGCGAAGCCCGCGCGGTCGTCTCGGATGGCCGTGACGAGCGTGTTGGAGTAAATCTCCAGCATGACGTCGTCCACCGAGAGGCCCGCCTGGCCCGGCTGCAGCGGGTGCGCCTGCGCCCAGTTGCGGCACACGTGCTCGTAGAAATCGTCACACGGGTCCACAGTTCCGTTGAGCTGGCGAAGCAGCAGACGCGACTGCTCGAGGCAAGCGGCCGAGGCGCACGGGCCCCAGGGCGCGGCTGCGTCGAATGCTTCAACGCCCTCACCAGTCGTCGTCGGCGCCGCCTGGATGTTGGGTCGCGCCGTGGACCACAGCGCGAGGAGCAGGGAAGGCGCGTTCGGCGTCGCCACCCACACGAAGGTAGTGATCACCACCGAGCCGAGCAGGAAAGCAAACAGAAAGATGGCCGCCTCCCAGCAGACGGCCGTCCAGTTGCACAGCCGCTTCCGAACGTGGATGTCTTCGGTGGCCGAGGGCGCGGCGTTGGGAGTCGCCTCGGCCGCAGCACTCTCTTCGGACGGCTGCGACGAGGACTCGGTGTCGGTCTCAGACTTGTCCTGGCTGCTCAACTCTTCTTCGCTCGCGGGGCTCTCGCACTGAGGCCCGTTCGCGGCTTGGAAGCAGGCACTCATGCTTGTTCACAAAATGGTGCGACCGAGGCAGAGCGCCGATAAAATAACGAGGCTGGCTGCGGGACGCTGCCCTGGCAGAAGAGTCTCTTGCTGTTGAAATGACGCTGGTGATCTCATCGAAAATGGCAAAAACCCACTGTGGGGAAATCACGCGGTACTGGGGAAAAAAGTTAAATCAAACTACAAAGGAAACAGGTCAGAAGTGAAATAAAGGACATTTTACGAGCAGTCAGCGTTGAAAGAGCGAAATAAGTTCAGACGAAGCAAACATGGAATGCGTGAAAGGGGATTTCTCAAATTCTTAATGCATCTTTAGTACCTGTTCTTAGAAAACGAATTTTGGAATTTCATTAAGGTGAAATAACTCGCGCAGAATAGCATAGAAAGTAATTAAAATATGGAAACAATAACATGATAACTTTCTGGTTTCGCAGTGGTAATCATAGATGGCTTGGTAAACGTTGCTATGGCTGTAGCCCACACCAAGGTCCCAAGGGCGAGCACATGACAACATAAACACGACCCATGATTACAAATCTCCAAAACTCGTTTTATTCTAGCAGGAGAACGCCAAGAGAATAAAAGTGTTGAGCTGATTGCGGTTCATTAGAGGTTTAGCGCAAATGAGATAGCGCCAATCCAGATCTCTGCAAGTAAAGATTTAGTGATGTGATATCACAGTGTAACTTCGAATTGTCAATTGGGATACCACTGTCTGTTCCAAGAATAGCGGAGATAAAAATTCTGTATTTTTTTTTCTTTCTCGAGTGGTAGGTTTGTTCTATCCTGAATCGAATTGCCTATATCCAGCCGCAGTGACATAAGCAGTAGTTGTACCATTCAGAGAAGCGAAGCAGCCATTTGATTTACAAGCGAATCAGTTATTTACAGTACAAGCGAATCAACTATTTCATTAGGATTAATTTCGCGATGGTCTGGCACAGCGTAATAAATGAATTAAACTTCAAATGCGGAGGAAATAAATCTGCTCAAAGGGGCGGAATTCATGGTCGTAGTAGCGCACTGCACATGGAAAGAACACGTGGCGATAACTATACTGATGGAAACATTTAGCAGTAAGTTGCGCAAAGCTAGAACAATCGCTGAGAGTGCCGCTTGAAAAATTGGTGAATCATGAAGAGGAAGAGAATTAGGCCAATTACGATAAAAGGATAAGATTCCTAAGCCCATCTTCGCTTCACATGATGAATAATCAGCCGCTATGACGTTTGCTTGGAAGGCCAAGTAGTCTTGCGGAAGTGCGGTCAAATATGTCGGCAGCAGCAGTCTGGGGGTACTGTATGGGAAACAAACCAATTCAAAAATAATACTCAATGACAGTATGGAACCGTCCAGCGCAATGACTTCACAGGTACGTACATTTAGCGTGGCTAATTGCGCCTGCCCAAGTACAATCTGTGGGGTATGCATCTGTTCCCGTGTAACAAAGAAGTGCATTTGGCTCACAAAGCATCTTGTGCGCATCTTCGTGAATATTCATAGACTCTCAATAAGGTTTTAACCATACATATGCGGAATCTCGTGCGAAGAGAAAACAGACGTGCCCCCAGTAGTATACTTCAACAAAATGGCGAACTGGGCGAGTTGGTGTGGTTTCATAGCTAGAATAGCGCGTAGGGACGAAGATGACTGGAGAACACAGGACGAGTGTGCTTACTACACTCTGAAAGGGTGTTATTAAAGACTGACACACACACACACACACACACACACACACACACACACACACACACACACACACAAAGATATATATATATATATATATATATATATATATATATATATATATATATATATATATATATATATATATATATATATATATATATATTGTAAAATAAGGAGCAGTGGGGCTGTGGCTATGGGAGAAAGAACGACGATGAGAGAGACAAAATTGGCAGTGGCTTAGCTCAGCTATGCCAGGATATACGTAGCGTAAAAGTACGCTGCTGTTGGGATGCCATAGCACGGCGTTGAGCTTCTTGGCGACGTCTTTTCGCTAGGCGTTCTTCGCGTTGCTGCGGTGTCTCGACTGTACGTTTTACCATGGCATGCTCATTCTTTCGACGCTCGACGGTCAACTGCCAAGCGACAACCTCGGGGTCTGAAGAATTTAGGTTTTCCAGTCTTTTGTGCCGACTGGCAGCGGCTCGACTCTCCTTAACCTCCGTGTCGAGCGCGCTGCATCAACCGTCTCTCCCGCGCATTTATACGCACGGTGCGCCCTCCTCGCGCATGCGCAGTGCCGCGCGGCGCCGCAATCGTCAATGCAGCAGCGGGCGCACACGGCGCCGGCGCGTCTGCGGAGACTGCGACGTCACACTTCTGGTATGCGCCGCAGTAGGCGGCGGCGAGGAGCGCGCGCTGGCTGCGGCCGCGGCAGCGGCAAGGGCGACGCAGCTGCGCCTCTCGTGACGTCACTTGGCTCTCGCGCATGCGCAGTATGGCAGGCGCAAAAGCACGCGAAGTTTGGCTACAACCCGCGTAGTGTAACTTTACGCCAGAAAACCTTGTTTCGGTGCTCGATCGGCTGCACTACCTCTCGCTGCCCTATGGTTCTAGTCGCGAACGCTTACTGCCCAAAGTGCTTCGTGACAATATATACACTCAAAAAAGAACAAAAAAAGGCGAACTATATGGCATATATTTTTACTGACGGTTCGGCCGGAGGACCGGCCTTCGTCGGTAGACCGACATGAAAAACTCCCGATACAGCGTTCTGTTGCTCAATACGTGCTACACAAAAGTGTTTTCTGAGCGTGAAAATATCCCGGGGATGCACGCAAAGTGCCTCGAGTGGCCAGTCGCGCGGCAATTTTGCGTGCATTTGCGGGATTCTTTCACGCTCTGAAAAACACTTTTGTGTAACATGTATTGAGCAACAGCAAGCTGTATCGGGAGTTTGTCATGTCGGTCTACGATTCTCTCATTGACACTTTTCATTTGATTATAACATTTGAGAAGTTGATTAATTAATTAAGACTGATTATCTAATTAGGCGGAATGAAAAAAAATATAGTTTGAGTATCTTACCTTTGTTACCTTTGTTCTATCCAGCTACGAGGCATTTGCATATTTTAAAACTCTAGCTAAAGTTAGCTCGGACACCCTGTATATAAGCTCATTTAGAAAGATAAATACAAGCGTATTTAGACAAATGAGAAGCTGAGAAGCACAACTTCGCGGTTATCTTTGGTCTATAGAGGGCGAGTATTAGAAGTAGCTAAGATAATCTAAAAGATATAAAGAAGGTATGCTCCACGTTGTACAAAACAACAGAAGTCTGACTTACACAAGTACTTCAAGGAAATCACTAGGCTCGCGCGGGTATAGTTGAATAGACAATATTTTCGTTTGTATCCACGCACTTCTAATAATAATATTTGGGGTTTTACGTGCCAAAACCACTTTCTGATTATGAGGCACGCCGTAGTGGAGGACTCCGGAAATTTTGACCACCTGGGGTTCTTTAACGTGCACCTAAATCTAAGCACACGGGTGTTTTCGCATTTCGCCCCCATCGAAATGCGGCCGCCATGGCCGGGATTCGATCCCGCGACCTCGTGCTCAGCAGCCCAACACCATAGCCACTGAGCAACCCCGGCGGGTTCCACGCACTTCTGTACAACCCAACCGAGGTAAGCGCAGCTTTGGAACATATAGCATGTTTATGGAAAGGATATATCGAAATGCCTAGAAGTACTCGCTAACCGCTTTTTTATGCTTGAAAAGTTATTTTACCGGTTTTTTCCTCGCGGTAAGTCAGAAGAGACCTCGCAGCTTTTAACAAGTGTGTCGTGTTGTTAACGAGTTGTGTTGCTAAACAGTGTATAAAGTGTTGTTATGAAGTCGTAAGCTCTGTGTGCAGCTTATTTCGACGCCTGACATGCTAAACATTCAATGCCCCCATTAAAGTAGAATCAATAGCCATGAATTTAAAAAAAACAATGCATCGAGCTCAAATATTCCAACAACGTGTGGCCATGCTTTCTCCAAAGAGAAGGAATTAAAAGAGAGAGAGAGTGAGAGCGACAGATGCGTGGCGATGTCTGCTATGGCCCTGAATATTTACTCCTCGCAGTATTGAGGCCTTAAATAAACAATGAAGAGATCGTTAAAAGAAAAGGATATCACAATCTGAGCGGCCTATACAAATGCACTCAGAACGTGCTTCATGCGATGAACATTCTGTTGAAGAATAGAAAGCGTGAAGGCGCAAAGGGCCCTTCTTTTTACGAGGTCGTACCACCGAATCATCGCTTATATATCGAGCGGTTTACGTCGGTGATCGTATGCACATGGCTCTCACACGGCTTGTTTATTATTTTTTTTTTTACTATATGGGAACAGAGGAAGAAACTTTTTTGTTGAGTACGTAACTTGCACGAGCTATGGCGATCATTTTTGCACACTTACAAAATTTCCTTTCTCTTCTTATCTGTAACCACCTTCACAATGCTTCCACTGCTGAACAGTTCGGGCTCTTCGAAATTATATAGAACGAAGAAGAAAAAAACGTGTGGAGGTGGTTACCGCGCTTCGAAACTTTCTAGATATGCAATGCACTCGATTTTCGATTCGAGATCTTCTAAATAACTTCCGAATCCCTCGTTAACATAAAAAAATAAAACTATGCATATAGACAGTAATTGAATTCGTGCGCAGTGTATGGGGGGAGGGGGGGGGAGGGGGGGCACTCTATGAAAATTTCACCTGACACTAACAAGAGGCCGATGAATATCTCGCGGACTGATCTCTCCTTCCCAAGGCAATATATTATGGAGCTGCGCTGCCGCGAATGACATCCTCTGCGACGTCGTCACGCTCACGAATTGAAAGCGTAAAGGCATTACTAATGGACTGGAAAATGACCCTGCCGCAGGACTGTAGACGTTAACGCGAACTGAAATTTTCTGCGAGCGACGTGTCCCTGATACAGTATATATATAGCTAATACTTTCGAGTGCGCAGTCTTTATATAGATAGCTTAAAATAATATGTGCCGCACTCTAATAAATTACCGCGCGCCATTTGCGACATTCTTTATGCTGTAAACGATTAAAATCAGTGTATATATGCAGCTTCAGAATGATGAAAGTGACGCGGAGCGGATGAGCAGCGACTAAAAGAAGATGAATATCTAAAGATGACATCGTGGTTTTACTCAGTCTGCAATGGGGCATAATGAAAACGGCATCAAATTTGCGCGCTCTCTCTGCAGAGCTTGGTGGAGCGAACGCCCGGCTACAGTGAATTATGCACGGTAAAAGAAACAGAGAGAGAGAGACGCTGCGATATCAATGCGGTCAAGAAATGCACATTTCAGTGACCGTATGCTTTCCAGGGGGCAGCGTGTCGAGCGAAACAAAAGAGGGAGGTTCTCTGCTGCGGCACCGGGTTCTTGTTTCAGCTGGTCGACGGGCAACACGCGGCCCCCAATCCTTTTCAGCGACAGCGCCGACTGTGGGCCACAAGTTGGGGCCCTTCCGCCGAAACTGTAAAGACGAAGGGGTGCGCGGGTTGGTGGCTTAAAAATCCCGTTCCTCCTTTCTTCTCTCCCTCTTAATGCACTCCCGCCGAGGGCACGTAGCAGGGAATGCCGTGCAAATTTAAGGCACGCGCCGCTCTCCCGGCGCCATAACTTTTTTAGTAGTCCCTTCGGAGAACGACTCGCGGGTATAAATACGCATTAGAGGCACTTCGCGTTCCGCGGTGCCTGCGCCTAAATAAGTAATGAGCGTGGTATAAGATGGCAGGGCCGAGCCCGTAGATTCTCGTGTCATGCATCTGTAATACGCCGTATCGAAAAGGAAAATGGTGGACGGCGGGACAGAAGAGGAGCGTGTACTCCGTAATAAAGTGGTAGGAATGGATGCTCGGCCCGGAGACGAGCGCGCAGGGGCTCGACAAAAGGATCCGCTCTCAAAGGAGACTCGAGTCGTCATTTATGTGGGCCATAAAAAACGCGGAGCAAACGCGCGACCACCGCTCTAAGCTGAGGCCATGCAGACTTCGGAAGACGCGATTTTGGAAATCGCCTGCGCTTTTGTATAACGCCAATCTGCTCTTTATGCCTCTTTTGCTTTTAGTTTCGCAGATGCGCTTGCTGTCTCAGAGTGCGCCATTTTCTCGATACGCGCGCCGTTACAGCGCCATCAGCTCGTCAACGCAAAACTGCTAGTGAACTGTATGGTCATCCCGTTACTAAGAAATCATCGCGTACAATAAAGCCCTGGCTACGCGTACGCGTCTCGGCGTCCGTATGCGTCTGACTGTGGAAAGGCTGACTTCCCGTACGATCTCCTCTAAATGTGCTCGCCATTTCGCGTGCCTTCATGGGCTCCTTGTATATTATATACTAACAGCCGCATGGGAGAACGCGCGCGGATACTCGAACAGAGGTCGCTACAGCTTCAACTGCTTGATCGGGCAGGCGCGTGGACTTTGGCAGCTGCCCTTAGCCCCCATCCCCCTTCAACCAGATTCGCGAATAACGATTTGCACGATGAAAGAAAATACGCCTTCTTTACTAATTTGCCCAGAGATATCGCCTTCCATGCAAGAAGCATCAAAGGGCGTGTTAGTGGGCACAAATTGGACTAGCACACTATCAGAGGTACAGCCGAGGCTCCACGTAGACTCGCCGGTTCGCACCACATCGCTTTTACTCGCCTATGCGTCACCTGTAACGGTTATATGTAGAAGCCGACTGGATGTTCTGTATAAGTGCCAGCCGCCTAATATGGCGGTTAGCAAAGAACGCGCGCTGACGCTTGGCTAGGCGCCTTGGCAGCAAGCTGCTGACCTCATTAAATATATCTTGTCTGGCGAACCCTCACGGGGGCAGGCGCGTGTGTCCCGACGGAGAAGTAATTATGGGACAAAAGCATAACGAGAGAGTCTGAAGTGAGAGTTTGAGGCAGCACTTCCCTGATGCAGAATTACAACACACATTTCTGTCCGCTAGATCATTATACTGGTTCTGACAATGCGTCTGTACCTAGTGTAGTAGTGCATAGACGATGAATGGGTATGATCTGTGAAGATTATGTATGTCTTCGCAAATTTGTGGCGTCTTGCAAACTTTCTTGAGGTGTTGTACAACGATGAAAGAGTGAGTGTGGACGTTAACCGCACTAATGCTCTTCAACGTATTGGCGGCTTTGATTGTGTCATGCACGGCCTGCAGCTGAAGTAGCAAGGCGTCTAGATTTTCTCTTGCGTATCATCGAGTATCTGGAATTTCGGGCTGCGTTAGACAAAGAAAGCGACTCGGCCTTCTCGTGAGTCAGCAGCCGCGTCTCCGTACATCACGCAGTGTCCACGAGAGACAGTCGATTGTGGTGCTATGAAATGTTTATTACGTCGCCAAAGCTTCGTTGGTTTATTAGTGGTGATAGTAGTAGACTGTAGAACGTGGTATCCAGGAGAGGGTCTCCGTAAAGCTTGGAGTTAAGACAGATTAAACTGACAGATTAAACTGTCTTTCCAGTTTCCTTGCTTATTCACCCTGATTGACAAGCCCCGCGATGTATAAGCTGGCCGTGCTCTAGTTGTGTAGTAATTTGGGTGAGACGAGGCAGCGCCATGATCGCTTCCTTTGCTTATCTCTGTTAATTACATAGAGCCTCGCTCATTGATATGTTGTCAACCGGTGGAAGTTCTCGTGGCATATTATGTGCGGTTGAAGGACTGGGCGCTGTAGTTGGTGAGCCACATAGGTACGAGATCCTCCTCTCATTGATGCAATTCTCCGTACCAAGTGCACAGTTTCAGTCGACATCTTGCAGATCCTTTGAAGCAATTTGGCGCCTGAACCGGAAGGATGGGTTTCAAGCCCCAGATATCGCAACCTCGCCCCCCCCCCCTTTTTTTTTCTGGAACAGTTGATGAATGGACCTTTAGTTGAAATGGTCGTGTCTACGGGAGAATTTCCGCGAACCAACGTCGCTTAGAAGCAAGGATAAAGCGACGACAAGGACTTACAACGTCAGCTTGGACAATGGATCAGCCGCCTATCCACAAGCAGACGCCCTTTCCGCGAACCAGCAACGCGCGAAAGAGAAGTTAACAGCTGTCAGCGATTCCCAGGTATGCGGACTGCCGCTAGCGGAGGCACGCTCGTGAAGACGTCAACTGGGACAATGGAGCAGCCGCCTATCCACAACCAGACGCCCTTTCCGTGAACCAACGACGCGCGAAAGAAAAGGGATCCGCCGCCTATCCCCGATCAAGACTGCGTGGGTTGCCCCTGCAGAGGCAGGCTCGTGAAAAGTCGCCGGGTGAGTGGGTGCCGCCGCCAAGCACCGTGGGACTCAGTGCATATCACGTGACGTTGACGTGAGCAATATCCCGCCTACAAATTTAGTGGGCCTATTTAAAGGGCCCCGCAATGTACCTTTTCCCCTCATTCTCTTCCTCTCATCTTTCGCCAACCATTGAATAAACCGTGCAAGTTCCGCACTAGAAATCGTCTCGTCCTTGCCTGGTCGCCATGGTCTGTCGGATGCCTGCAGCCCGCCGACAACGCCACGCTACCCAATAGTAACGTCGGTCGAGGTTAAAGAACCAGGCGTCGCAACAACTGTCGGCAGCGGTGGGGTACGCTACCCTGGAGAACGCAACAGCCTGCGTGCACATCAAACGGCTGATGGTCGCACGTCGGCCTGGCGAACGCGCCAGCAGCAGGCATGTGTGTGTACTGTCCGGCACCACGCGGAGAAGTGTTTCCGTGACGCTTCACGTAGCGTGAGAACAATATATGTCAGGCCACATTCAGTGTATTTAAACGCGTAACGACGTTCTCCTCTGCTGGCCTCTTCATCGGCGCGCTTTGGCTCGTCACATCTCCGCGGTGCACGGCCTCACGAAACTTGTTCCATAAAGCAAAACGATTCCTATAAAGCCACGACCAGCATACGTGTGTGTTTTCATGAACTGCAGATTGGCTAGCCATTGGTCGTTATGTGCGTAAATTTAAGTGTGCTGCCGGCCATCGCCTACGCGTTCTTGCAGTGCAATGAGAATGCACAGATTTGTTTTCAGAAAAGCCGGCCAAAGTTACGGGGGAACGGCTTCACAGTTTAATTTGTGGAGTTAATTATGAACTACTTTCAACTCTAGAGCACAATACACGAACGAAATTACTTAGGCAACGGTATCGCGATGGTATAAACCGCGATTGGATCCGTTGGTCGGATCACTACAGCGCGCGCACGTCGTTGAGTTGAGTTGAGTTGAGTGGTTGTAGGCTACTGGTCAACTCAACTCAACTCAACGACGTGCGCGCGCTGTAATGATCCCAAAGTACATATACTAAAATTGGAACGAGCGCGCGCACGTCCGCGTAGCCATTTTCACCACCTGGGGTTTTTAACGTGCACCCAAAGCGCGGTACACGGGTGTTGCTGCATTTCGCCTCCGTCGAAATGCGACCGCCATGACCAGGATTTGATCCCGCGACCAACAGGAGAACATAAAGAGCTTCTTGTGGCTGCTGATTTTGCGTATCGAGATCTGTGTGCGCTGACGAGAGTTACCACCAGCAGGAACATGATTAATGTTTTATATTTCCACGGCGGGTGTACGGCGTTCATGCGTGTGTGTGTGTGTGGAGGGGGGGGGGGGCATAAGGGTGATATTAAATAGAAAAGGTGCAAGCACCGAGCCTTGCAAGACTACGCGGTTTGACGTGAGCAATCTAACTTCATGCCTGTATACGCGCACTGAAAATGTCCTGGAGCTCAAAAATAAATCCACCAACTTTGTTACTGGAAGTGGTAATCTGAGTTCTTCCATGTTTTGAAGTATTTCTTCTGTAAGACGCTGTCACATGCCTTCCCTATATACATGGCCTCTAACGCACGCAAAAGCTGGCTGTGTGTTGAGACCTGCAATACTTCATCCGCCAGAATTGACAGCCTGCCTTCTGTACCCAAATGTGGTCTGAATCCAATTTGGGCTGGATGGTGCTTCTTGTGATGATCGAGCTACCATGAGGTACTCGACCATGAAAGTACGTAGTACGTAACATTCTCTCGAACAGCTCATTTATTGTCAGTGTCAGAGAAGTGGGACGAAGCGCCTGCATTATAACGCTGCTCATTTGATGGTTTGACTAGAAGAGTGATGGCTTGAGCTAGTTGGTTTTCCATTTTAAACTGTGTGGTACAGCGCGAAGCGGGACATGGGACACGGGAAAAAAAAAACGCTTGTCCTCGTTTTTTCCTGTGTCCCCTGTCCCGCTTCGCGCTGTACCACACAGTCTAAAAATGTTTGACTAGCTTCGGGATGGTACCGAATGATTCCGTTCGGGTGGAATCTTTCTGGTTACAGTGGAGACGTTTCCTTCGTTACATTGTTGTTAAACAGACGTCGTGTGACGCTCAACCTTTCTGTCTCTGGAACCAGATCCGACGTTTCAAGCAACTGAGCGCGATAGCTCGCGCAAGCCCCGCGTGTTAAAAAAAGAAAAGCAGGCGGATCCCACGCCCTGTGGGAATCGATGTTGTGCGCAGCAGTGTGTGTAGATCTCACCAAGTCAACGAAACGACCACGAGAGCACCAAGACGTAGGCGGCTGTTTCATGACCTACATACCATGCAGGTCATGACATTCATGTCATGACCTGTAATTTATGTTCGTCATACACTCTTGTCATATTATGCCAATTGTGGTAGATACCAAGTTAACGAAATGACCATGAGAGCACCAAGACGTAGGCGGATGTTTCATGACCTACACGACACAGATGTCCTGATATTCATGCCAGGACCGATCATTTATGTTTGCCATGCACTCTTGTCATACTATGACAATTCGGGTACATGATAAGTCAACTAAAGGACCATGAGAGCACCAAGACGTAAGCGGCTAGATAGATAGATGCAGTAAAAGGGGCAAAAGGTTGCCAAGAAATGCTTCGCACTTAAAATTTTCATCACTGCAGAAAAAGAGCAGCTTAACTTGCATACAGAAGAGTTACCGTGCTCCAGACAGCGAGTTAACTCTGGCATGCTACGAAAAATGACGTAGTATACAAATAGGAAGTGGAAACAAAACTAACAGCATTTCTTCCGTCCCGCGATGTCATTTTCCCATCGATTTTTGTTCAGTGTCATAACAAAGGAAAGAAAAGAGCGGTGAGGGCGGCGCCAAAGAAACTGCGCGTAAAAGAAAAATGAAGGACGGCCGCCCCGCTGCCTGCTTAAATTCCCGCTGTCGGAATTCTACGGCGCTGCAGCGGAGTTCTCTTTTTCAAACAAGTACGCGTGGCCTGGTTTATGTAAAAACGCATGGTGGTGCAACGAGCTCCCACGAAAGAGCCAACCATGGACGTGGTTGCATTTTGAGTCAATACATCTTGCGAATGAACTGCACGTCGGAAACATAAAATATCGAGGAGACGCTGCCAGTCCGCTCTCCGCCTTTGTCTTCTACCCTTCCTTTTTTTTTTCTCTTGCTTTCTTTTTTGCGCCTTCTCTCCAGGAAGATAAATGACGAGAGTCAGAGTGGTAACAAATTGCGTTGCCTAAGGAAAATTGAGCAAAAAAGGGTGAAAGATTTCTGTTCTTGAGTATTACTAATGCTTGGAATAAAGCTAGGGAAAGAACCCCTGATCGTGATGTATGTTCGTGCCTTGCAACTCACTGTCCTAGCTCACAGCAGAAAGCAGACGAGGCTACTTGATCGCATTAATCAAAGAATACGTTCTCGCTTCCCAAGTGATAGAAAAGCCTAAAGAAAGAGAAAAACCACCTTGAAACATTATGTCGCGCGAAATAGATATTCGGTCTTGATACTGACGAGCGCAATTTCGTAATGGAATAGGGCGCACGCAGAAGAAATGATGGAGACCCACTTTAATCAAGGCAAAACGAAATTCAATGCTTTTAAATTACCGCGACAAATGTTCCTGCGGCTGGCCGCATGTGGTTGTCAAGAGCTTCTGCACAGCGTCTGGTAGACGATGTTTCTTGTATTGTGCCAACACATTTAACTTCTTTGGGAGATGTGATGAGAACTTTCGGTTCACAGTTGCTAATGAGGGGGCGCCCCCCCCCCCCCCTACACACACACACACACACGCACGCACGCACACACGCACGCACGCACACACGCGCGTGCGCGCGCGCGTAGAGCATATGAGAGAGAAAGAGAGACGTTGTTCCAGTACCGGAGCTCAATTTCCACTGATGGTTTTTGATGCGACTGTGGGAGTCGCCTCGCAGTAGGCTGGCTACAGCCGATCAAGTGCGATGGTGTCAGTTTTGCAATGAATGTCCACGATAAAAATGTGGACTGGCGTCTCTCCAGTACGGGAAAGGGCCCGAGGTAGTGTGGGTGGAGAGCAGGCCGAACAAGTTCATAGCGCACGAAGACGTGGGTAATGTCCTAGAAACCCCAAGTTGTCGACACCAAACTCGTTTTTTAGCACGTTGATAACGATGCCGTGTTCAAATTGTCGTTGGAGCAAATTTCGTAGATGTTGTAAATGCTTTTCGACGGATGTGCTCGCTACCAACAAGTCGTCGACGTTGTCTAAGACATAGGCGAAGACAAAGAGTAGGCCACGCGTTACCGTGTCATTAAAACGTTGGAATGACTGGGTGGCGTTCCTGAGACCAAACGGCATTCGCAGAAACTGGAAGTCCGAATGGCGATGTAATGGCCGTCTTAGGTATGTCTTGCTCAGCCACAGGAATTTGGCGCTGGGCGCGGACAAGGTCAATCTCCGAAAAGATGGTGCCGCCGTGCAAAGCGACGGTGAAATCTTCTATGTTGGGCAAAGGGTACCGATCCGGAATAGTTTGAGTACTGAGACAGTACTCACCTACGGGGCAGAAACCTGGAGGCTTACGAAAAGGGTTCTACTCAAATTGAGGACGACGCAACGAGCTATGGAAAGAAGAATGATGGGTGTAACTTTAAGGGATAAGAAAAGAGCAGATTGGGTGAGGGAACAAACTTGCGTTAATGACATCTTAGTTGAAATCAAGAAAAATAAATGGGCATGGGCAGGACATATAATGAGAAGGGAAGACAACCGATGGTCATTAAGGGTTACGGACTAGATTCCAAGGGAAGGGAAGCGTAGCAGGGGGCGTCAGAAAGTTAGGTGGGCGGATGAGATTAAGAAGTTTGCAGGGACGACATGGCCACAATTAGTACATGACCGGGGTTGTTGGAGAAGTATGGGAGAGGCCTTTGCCCTGCAATGGGCGCAACCAGGCTGCTGCTGCTGCTGATGATGATAATACATCTGTATCTCCATATGGCCTCCTCTCACCCGATTTCTTAGGCCCCATATGGAGTGAAGTTGGCCAGTTACTGGCGCACGGCCGAATAATGCCCAATTCCAACATGTGCTTGAACTCTGCACCTGCAACTTTGAGCGTGTCCGGAGCAAGTCGACGTGGCCGGAAGAATGCAGGAGGTCCGGGAGTGATCATGTGGTGTCGTACGCGGTGGCATATATAGGTGTTCCTTCAGTTGGGCGGTACAGTGATTTCAGGAAATTCTCGTAACGAAGCCGCGAAAACTCCATTGGAAACCGTAAACCAAGAGAGCGCTAAATCTGTGGTTTCCGGCGCGGCAATGCCTTGCACATAGAGATAAGTTGTCGCGTCCAGGAGACGTTGTCGTTTTATGTCTACAATAAGGCCATGTTTGGTGAGGAAATCGGCACCGATAATGACAGAACTGATATCGGCAACCATGAACAATCATTGGAACGTTCTTCGCAGGCCCAGACAACGTTCACAGTATGAGCGAACGTTGTCGAAATACCGGAATGCGAGCGCCATTCACCACTTGCAAGTACAGAATGGGAGCAGCTGTGTGATCCGCTCGTATAGCAGGTAGAATGCTGACCTGCATGTGCACCTGTGTCACCCAGGAAGCGTTGACAGTGACCTTATCGATGACGTATAGAAGGGGCGACATGGTGTGGGCCCTGACAGCTTGTTGCCGTTAGCGGTTGGCCGGGCGGTTTCCCAACCAAGTGCAAGGAAGAAGGCAGCGACGTGCTTGTGCACCAGCACGGCGGTGATATGTACCAGCAGATGGCTGGCTGATCTGCTGCGCGGTAGCGCTGGCGCTCGCTGGATGTACCGCGTTGACGAGATGGAGATCGGCGATGACGACGGGAACGGGGAGGAACGTTCATGCGAGTGGTCGCAACCAGGAGCTCGTCCAGTTTATCGCACAGCTCATAGACGGGGAATGTTGTCGATGCTGTCTCTGGCCTGTTTGGAAATTACGAACGCGCAGTTTGCGACACTGACACCGGCATCACAGCTGCAACCAGCGGAAGTGGATTAGCAACTTCCATCACCTTGTCGGCCAATGCAGCGAGCTCTGACAGTTCCTGAGTTTAAGCAGTGGCCAGCACCACCTGTACTTGGGTGGACAAACACTGAAGAAATAGCTCACGTACGAGGGCGTTGTCAGTAGTAGAAGAGCGTGGGCCGAGAAGATGAAGCATTCAGCGCAGTACTTGCTTGGGCGTTGATAATACATCTGTACTTGCTTGGGCGTTGATTGCCCTGCTGTTCGAATATAAGTAGCTTTTGTATTCGTGAACGTTCCGGCACAGTTGTACGATCCAGTATAGGGGCCTTGATTGCATCATAGGGCGACACTGGGAGGTTGCGAGAGAACGAAAGGAGGTCAGCAATCTCGTCGATGACGGCCGCTGGAAGCGCGTCGATCACAAGGAGGTACTTGCGGGTCTATGACATTATACGCGATAGTTCGAAACGGGCCTCTGCTTGGATGAACCACGCAGTGGGGTTCCGCTCCCAAAATTTTGGCAGGTGGACGGCGTTCAAGACAACCGCAGCGGTTGAAGCGGGTTCAGCGGCGTCCGGGTTGGTTGAGGCTTGCTGGCGTTCGTTGTCGGTGTCCGACATGGCTCCAGTTCCTTTTTGTGTGGCGCGTTATTAGCAGGCACAAGTTGCGCGTTGATCCAGACCAATTGCAGAGCATAAGAGAAAGAGAGAGAGAGACAGCGAGACGTTGTTCCAGCACCGGAGCTCACTTTCTACTGATCTTTCTTTATTTCTTTCTTTATTTCGTTATATATATATATATATATATATATATATATATATATATATATATATATATATATATATATATATATATATATATATATATATATATATATAGCTGTATTACTGAACATCTTGTTTGGCACAAAAATAAACGAGGTAAAGGAGGAGCCAAAGCAAGTAACTGGGCACGTGAGCGGCTACAAAGTCGCCAACTGAAAAATGGCAGTATGTCGCCGTTTTAAGTGTCGCGTGTCGTGCGCGGAAGTGTTCTTGCAGTTCACAAAAGCGAAAAAATATATATAAATGCCACAAAATTGATCATGACATATCCTGCAGCACTCACGCACTTTGCAGAAGGTGTTGTGAGTGCACCTACCTACATCGCACGTGAACCACGGCTCAGCGAGACTGAAGCTTTACGTGCGGCGGCCTAAGCACCCGCGGCATAGAAGAGGTCGATAGCTCTTCATCTGTCACTATTAGGTCCTTCTTCGAAGAACTGCGACACTCAAGTGCGCTTGACTTAAAAGTGCCCCCCATGCCTCGCCCCCTCTCTTCTTTCATGCCTTCCCTGCTAGAGCGATGCGATGGTACGTTGAGCTCAGTTCTATGGCGCCCCAAAAGTTCAAAAGTTCAGCAGCGAATTTCATCCGCTTTGCCATTCATCGCAGAACAAAATTGTAGAATGAACGAAAGCAGGTCGACAAGTCTCCCCAATTCATGCTATTCAAAGAAGAACTCTATAAGCGTGAAGAAACGTTTGCATCTAAAGACGTTATGCTGTGCATCTGTGTCTTCTGGCTCCTCAGACGTAGCATCTGAAATCGATCGTTCTGATTTCTCTCACTTTTTCTTTTTCTTTAGGAAAACGTGTCAGCACAGGGAGACAGAAAGCCACGCTGGATAATCAGTATCTAGTTTCTGGAAACAAAGGGTGCATGCTTGCGCGAAAGCGGTGTAGCGCTAGCGCAGCTGTCAAAGAAAAAGAGAGAGAGAGAGAGAGAAAGAGAGAGAGAGAGAGAGCCATGGGTTCGAAGGCGTCAGTATTAATTCTCAATCCCACAACTTAATTTTTAGACGTGAATGCATTAAAGAATCAGCAATAGCAATTCAGTGCACAGAAGTATTGGTGTTGCATGCATTTGAAATTAGTAGTGAGTGTCATAAACATAAGCGCCGTCGCGAACAAGTGTTAGCAGAAGGGCGGATCTTTCGTCAAACCGATGCGCGCGCATTTCGGTCTCTCCCTCTCTGCTGCATGCCGCAGCGCGCCTGCTGAACAGGGACAACGTGTTGTCGTGCAAACGGCACCTTGAAGCGCACGTGCGGTCGAAATGCAATTTAGAAGTAAACATTCGCTTGCGACGCTGTCTGGCTTCACAGTGTTATACAACGCCGCCAAAATGTCACCACAAGCGTTCCGTTGCACGTATTGGTGTTTCTGAGTGGCGGTTTTAAATACATGAGATCAATTTTCGCACTTCACCTACGCCTATACATACGCAGCTTTCGAGTGTTGCACTTGTACAGGCCGCATTACTTTTTCTAACTGATAACTAATTAGGTATATATTAAAATGAAAACATGATTGGATGAATACAATCGTAATTTCGATAAACGTCGTCGTGATGAAGCTATTCATAGATAAGCCTACACGCGCATCTTGCATATATCATACATATATAGGGTCCCGTTTTCAGCATTAATATTTTGGGACGCTCGTCTGTATACTAGATTTGACGTAGTAGTTCTGCGGAGACTCGCAAGCTGGAGAGAAGTAATGAATAAAGGGAAAATCAGACATCCACCCGTTCGTAGCAATTGCTACAAAGGAAACACATACGGGTTACTCGAAAGAAAAGCCGCAGTGTTGAAGAAGAATTCGTCCTGGTCCGGGACTCGAACCCGGGACCACCGCCTTTTCGGAGTAGTCGCTCTACCATCTGAGCTAACCAGGCGGCTAGCAGATGGCAGGGCTTCGTGTTGTCGACAAATTCGACTTCGCCCTGCCATATATATATATATATATATATATATATATATATATATATATATATATATATATATATATATATATATATATATATATATATATATATATATATATATATATATATATATATATATATATATATATATATATATACATATATATATATATATATATATACATATATATATATATATATATATATATATATATATATATATATATATATATATATATATATTGCTGACATCCTCAGTCAACGCTGGGCTCTCCAGAGTCAGAAGCGCCTCGCACATGGCAGGCTACGCCCCAACAAATGAGCCGCTGTGGTGGGTTCGGGCCGGACGGGTGCGTTCTCAGGAGCAGCCCCTGAGGCAACAGTGGCTGACGAACGCAATCATTACGGCGTTCTTCGGCATGTTAACGTCGCTCGATACACACGCTCACCGGCAGGGCGAGATTCGAGAACGAAGGACGTGGGCATATCACGAAAATGCACTCAGCCTGTCAGAGCGGCCTGAAAACCATTCGAAATGTCGACGCTTGTTTACTGCTCATTCAACTCAGTGGAAAAATGGTCCTTACGAAACAAATGCTCTTCGGAACAATGTCAATAACGATTTTGTGTGTCCAACTCTGTTCCCGTCGGCGCTCCCTTTTCATTCCTGCTTCGCGAAGGATATATCTTCGCGGCAACCGACAGCCTTACTGCGCCTTTCGCTCCTTGTTTGTGCATTTCTGTATAAGTCTCGGAGGTGACGTACGTTATATTTGAACCATTTACGCTTCGTGGATGCAGTGAGCAAGTAAAAATAGATCAGCGCTCCTTCTTTTTGACGGCCGAATAAAGAAAACGGTGGGTGGGCTCTACACATTTCCTTTATCGGAAAGCAATTCTGCGCAAATGGTCTTGTCCTCTTTCGATTTTGCGCCTTCCCTCCATAAATCTCTCTCAACAAGGGCAGAGCGCTCCGGGCGGGGCACAGGGGAGATCGGACGTGGCTGGGGAAAACGAGGGGGATTAGAGTAATGCTCAGCCCTGCTGGACGCGAAGTGCGCGCCGGGATGCGTCCGTCGCTCTCGGCCGTCCATGTCGCCGCTGTACCGAGGGCACCAACAGATTTCGTCCGGCCCTGCACATGCTATAAACGAAGCACTCAGCCGCGACAAAGAAAGCGGCAACAGCGAAGGGGCACGTCGATGATAAATTAACACCTACAGGCGCATGAATCACGCGGCTGTTCGCGTGCGCCTGTGCGGGGGGAGGAGGGCGCAGGTGCAGCCTCGGCATCGGGAGAAAACCATGCGACCACGCAACCTCTCAGAGAGCTAATTCTCGCGCTTGCGAAAGGCACGCGGAAAATTAAGCGGGCCTCACGAACGAAAGAAAGAGAGTCCTTGGCGGCGTAAAAACGAAGACCGCGGGTCGCAGTCGACTCCGTTTTAGGCACACTCCTTTTTCGCATCAGCTTCTCCGTGGAGAAACTCGCACTTCTTTCATTGCTCCGGCCGCGTTCCTTTCCCTCAACCCCTTTGCTGCCACACGGACACTTGCAGCTCTGGTATATACGCTTTGCGAAGCAGGCGTCTCCAGAGATATACACGTAAGTCCATCAATCCCACCAATGAAAGGGTTAAGCGCGTGAAATATGCGTTTTGGATAAGGATGACGTTTGAGATATGACGCGCGAAAGCACGGACAGTCTCTCATTCCTCTTTTCCACTCCTTCCAAGAAATTACACTCAGCTTTTGTTGGAGCCTTTCATGAGTCGGTGGAAATCCTGGATGGAGGGAGAAATGAACTCGCGCCGAGAATTCTTTTCGGAGCGATAGGCTACTTATTATTATTATTTTTTTCTATTCTTACGGCGAAATTTTCTCGCGCACAGAAGAGCAAAACACAGGAAGCACAAGTGCGCTTCGCCGAAGTAGATGGCGCACGTCGTCTCTCGAGAGCGGCGATGCATAAGAAACAGCGCCAATAAATGACGGGGTCAACAATGGCATGATCTGCAAGAAGAAAGAAATACCAGGCGCCGATCTGATCTACTAAATGAACAAAAGTATCTTTCATGCCACGCAACAAGCGAGACATGAAAGCAAGAACGATCGTAGGCGAACACGAAGAGGCTGAAAATCCTAAAATTTGGTGTCTGCAGCAACGTCTCGCAGGCTGTAGATACGACGGATTAGGAAAGCGGAATATTACGATGATCGATGAGTAAACAGGATTCGCGCGGCTCCTAATACAGAATTCAGAGCATTATAGTGTGAGAATGAGCGCAGCGAAACACGTAGAGAGAAAAGCTTGCGTTGAAGGGACGGAAAAGGGCGCACAGCCGACAGCTACAGCGCGGTGAAAATCGTGAAAAAGAACCGGAGCAAGGAATCTCGCATTAACAGCGCAGCCCGTGGAGAAGGCGATGCGAGCGCGGCTTTTTCCTCGGACCTGTCTTTTGTAAAAGGCGTTGTGTAACTCTATGGCTCCTCCGTTATTATGGATTTGGGCTGTACTAAAATAAACAGAACCGACGATATCCTCTAACGAGAGCACCCTCTACAGTACATAAGGAGCAAACACAAAGGAATGAATGGCCGCTCCGCTACTAAAATGGCAGCCTGTACTTGGAGAGGTTGTGTACGAGCGGAGGAAGAGAGCAGATGATCCTAATGCTCACGCACGTACTTTTCGCACAAAACAGATTACGTAAGGTGTGGAGCCCATCTCGATGCTGCTAACGCATGCACTGCTTCGGGGAAAGGGGGCAAGAGACTGAAGGGAGGGGACGCGAGATCGGAACTTCTAGCGCGATACGTTTCTCGAGCACTTTGCCTTGAAGTCACGTAATCCGAACCCGCATGAATTTTGTATGTCAAGGTGTATCGATTGTGTCTTTCTCGGAATTTGTTTCTCTTCAGTCACGTATTGCAGTGTGGAATTAGGTTATGTCTGCAAATGCTGCGTCGTCAGTGGATGTAACTTTGAGACCGTGGGTAGGTCAAGAAAGACGAAAGCGCGCGGCTCATCTTAAAAAGCGTGGCGCTTTCTTTTTCTCACTTTTTTATGTCAACAATTCGTATAGCAAATTAGATGAACGCAAAGCGAAAGTGGAGCGAAATAATACATGGCGAACGAACACTTTGACTATCAATAACCTGATAACGCCTTCAGTCATGGTGTACGCAGTTCTGTACGCAACTTGTTTTTGCCAGTACCGCGTATTGGTTGTTTATAACGTAATGTGGTTCCATTTTATGTTATTGTAAACGAACAGCAGCAGCAGCAGTACTGCTACTACTATTACTACTACTACTACTACTACAACTACTACTACTACTAGTAGTAGAAGTAGTAGTAGTAGTAGAAGTAGTAGTAGTTGTAGTTGTAGTAGTAGTAGTAGTAGCACTCGTACATTCGTACTTTGCAACTCAGGAGGTGACCTTCCACTTGGGGCCTGATTAGTACGTAACGCGAGTCGGTAATTTGTGCGCATTGTTTAGGTTGTGGTCAAAGGTCCAGTAGCAGATCCAACCCTTGAGCCACCTGCTCGGCTGTGGTATATAGACAAGGCTAACCAGTCGAGGCGGCAGCTGTGTCGTTGCTTCGGTGTCGTGGCCGCGGCGCTGGGGTACGTTGCTCTCTCGCAGGACCGAACCGTCCGCGCATGTAGTACGTACATGGAAGTGGCCGCCAAGCTCCTCGAACAGGATGGCCAACGTCAGCTTCTTATTGCGCATTCTGCTGTTTGGCGCCTGCCCCTGATCCCGCAATTTTAGTGTGAACGACTATTGGCGCTGCGAATTGAGAGCGGCATCGGAGCCAGCTGTGGAAGAAGACGACGATGAACGCGCGAGCAGTGTACCGAGTGCGTGTCTGCGCGAGGCGAGCTCACATGACTTTCTGTACCGCAGCTGCGTTTCCCAGACTATGGGGGTATGAGTCACTTAAGGCTTTCGCCTTAAGAACAACGAACCTACGCGGGCAACGGGGGTGCATTGCCATTCGCAGTCAGCGTTGTTGGAACCTCACCGATGGCACTGGCTGTTGGAACCTCAGTGCTGACACCCGTTATTGCAGTCGCACCGCTGGCACGAGTTGTTGCAAATGGGTCGCAGGCCCCAAGGGTAGCGTTGGCCTGGCGGCCTGGGGCACAACTGGAAGCATCCGAAGGTCCTGGCAAAGCATGAGTCGACTGCTAACAGAACAACTTGTTTATTCTAGCATCGCAAAAGAGCGGCCGGTCAGGTCGACCGAAGTGGAGAGACGGGAGAGCACGCTTCTCGACGGAAGAATTCGGAGGCTCTCTCTTGGCGTCCGGGGGCAGCTGCTTTTATACTCTTGGCGTCGCGGGCAAGAAGGAAGGTCACGGGATGACACCACGTGACAGCGAGGCACGGACGAGCTGAGAGACATGTAGAGACGAGTGTAGTGACGCATCAGCTGGGCCGGCGCCGGTTACACCTCCTCGCTTCACACTTTGGGAGTTCCTCTCCCCGGCTGCCGCGCTTTGACAAGCGTGGGCACACACACACACACGCACACACAAAGACACGTGGCACTGAACATGCCGGGACGCGCTCGGCGGGGATGCGTCGCGGCCGCTCCGAACGGGCCAAAATGTCCGCCGCTTTGAACGAAGCCCCGGCGTCCGTTGCATCCGCGCCGGCTACACCGCGCGTCGTAGGCGAAACGTAACAGCGTGCTTATGATTTTAACTGTCCAGATCCATTAGACTTCCTTGTCTCCCCAGCTCTCTCTCTCTCTGTCTCATGATTTAAATCTGATAGCATCACGCGGATCATTCATGAGGGCTCGGCGTTGTGTGCTGTCATCGAAAACAGCTGCGAGCGAGTAGTGGGGTACCTGGAGGCAGGAGACGAAAATAGGTCAAGGGGTGAGTAGGTGGCGCGCGCAGGCGATTACTTCATAGTGACGGAAGACTTCGCTTGCTGGTTTGCATGCACCCGTCGCATTGCCGAATGCATCACCCTCGCAAGAAGGAGGTCATCATCTGAAGGCGGCCGCTGCTGCAGCGGAGAGGCGACGTCGCCACGCTGAAGCAGCGCGGGAATGTCGGGTCGGGCTGCAGAGAGAGAGAGAGCAAATGATAAAGGAAAGGTAGGGAGGTTAACCAGGACTGAGCCCTGTTCGCTGCCCTACACTGGGGAAAGGGAAAAGGGGACGGAAAGATTAAAACAAGGAGAGAAAGTCCACTGAGGATGTCGTTCAGTCACTCAGTCCGGATCGCAGACGGTGTCTCAATCCGGCAGCTTGCAAATATCGCAGCAGCGCTTTTGTGGCTTTTTGTAGTTGCGATATGCGAGGCCAAGGTCCCAAGATCTTGTTCAAGGTGAACGATTTTCTATCTGATTGAGAGCTGTGCAGAGGTCATGTCTTTCATTTTCAAAAGATGGGCAATATCACAGTAGATGTGCTGAAGAAATGCTCGTTCAACGCGGTATCTGTTTGTAAATCGCTCAGGCATCGACAATTCGTCGTTTGGAAAATACGAAAACAGAATAATAATCTGATACAGAACAATAATTCAAGGATACCTTTCAAGACACAAGCAAGGAAACTAGAAAAAAAAATGAAGAGAATGAAATCAGCTGTAAAAAAAAAAAGGAAATTCTGACAATGCAGCACTATCAAGAACACAAAGGACACATGCGTTATATTGGCATGTGGACTTGTTTATCTTTTACGCGTGAGCGCTTTTCACCGCCTAACAAATTTATCGCTCAGCGAGGGACGCGCCCGCATGTATCGGAAGTTTCTCGAATGTTATCAATGGTTCTATCTGCTGTCTGTTGCCATCGAAGCTTGTGTGATTGCATGTGTGACGCGAATTGTGTAGAACTTTCTGGAAGACACACGGGTACCACCGATTACTGTAGAACATTTGATGACTCATGTAAAAAACCCGACGCGCTTGACCGGCAGATGAGGTTTCGACGATCGCCGACAGTGTTCGCCGCTATCGCTGTGCTTTGAGTGTACCTTGCTTTTGTGGGCACAAGTTCGCCCAATAAGAAAGTTAGTTTCGTCATTCAAAGTTTTGTCGCACGATTATTCACCGTCACTACTACACGACAGTGTAATCAGTGCATACTGTAAAGAATATTCCAGTCTCTTATTATTTTGTGCGGAAGGAGTACTTCAAAATGTTCGTTCGGGTGTTCTAGGGTGTTAATCACCGAGACGATGCCAATGTTATGCTCGTTCTACAAGCTAGCGAGGAAGCTGCTTGAGCGATATTTACAAAAGGTAAATGTTACAGCTTTGCGTTGAAACCTTTCAAGAGCGTCAACGTTTTCTTCTAAGGTTTTCTACGACACATGTGGTTTACACTTCTGGCAGGATGAACGGAATATAAGTTAATCTAGTTTCAAGCATATAATGTTTAAGTTTGCGCCTTAATAAGCCAATATGTTTGAAAAAAGAATCGTATACACGTTACAAATCTATTATCAAGATATTTCCTTACTTCGGTGAGTGGCTGAGAATTGAGGCCATAGACCAACGACATTTTATTAATTTCTGTAGCTAGCATCGTGAAAACTATTTTATTAGCATCCGGTTCCATGCTACATTAACTGCATCAGAAAAGGCTGTGTTGAAGGTTACAGTAAAGCTTTTCCTGACTTTCATGACAAATAACCTCATTAAACAATAAAGAGTAGTCAGCACATAATGCAACTTGAATATAATAAGTAACTGCATTATAAATGTCGTTCATAGAGGCAACAATTATTAAAGGCTCAAGATCATTATCTTGCGACACGCCAGATGTCATGGAGAGATCATAAAGAAGTAATTATCAATTGCTACGAAGTGCCTGCAGTTTTTAACGCTGAAAGGTTAATCGCTTCAATTTTTTAATAAGTTCATGGCACATAACAAGGAAACACACTTTCTTATAGTCAAAGAATATTACGTCAACCTTAACTAACCTGTCAAGAACACATGCAAAGTTGTGGACGACAGCTAATAATTGTGTGACCCTACAAAAAGAAGCCCATGCAGAAACTATGCTTGCAAAGTAGATTTTCTTATTGATTAGAAACCTGGTAATTCCTCCTGTTATATGGGTTCAATTATCTTACAAAATGATGATGTTAGTAATGTTGGAAGATAACTTGTTACCACAGTCACGCGTGATCCTTTTTCGGAACGGGTACGACAAATGCCGTCAGTCAGTCCGTGGGAATCGTAGCTCAGGGCAAAGAAAGACAAATGGAAAATTGTTGTTAATAACGGAATGAGAGGGTGAGGGAGAGAAATAACTTTATTGAAGGTCAGACGAAGACTTGAAAGGTGCTCTTCCACTAAGCGGACCAGAGCCGCTTAGTTGACGTGAGCCGCTAAGGCCAGCCACGCCAGGCAGCGCGTAGGAGTTATATTGGGATAGTGTGGAGATCTGATGGCGGCGGGGCAGGCGTGCAGGAGCTGTTCCACGTTGGCCTAGGGAGGGGGGTAATTTGGGAAGGATGGGCAGCATGGGTCAGAAGAGAAATGCTTTAGGAAAAGTTGGGCTGGAGTGATGAACGTGTGTCTGGCTGTCAGTGTATACGCGTCCGTAAGGTTGTTAGTTGGGGGGTGTGGTGAAGATGGTGTCTGATACCCCCGTCAAACGGGCAAACTTTGTGTCATTTTGAGCGAGTGCATCTCGCTGCTAGCGTTATTCGCAGTCTGTCACACGGGAACGCTTAGTGACAGTCGCTGCAGAATGCACTCGGCAACGCGCGTGTTCGGCGAACTCACTTCGCTGCGTCGTAGTGTGTAGCCTCAGTAGCCATGCTTAAAATATAGATAAACTGGTATTGAAAACAGATTCGGTAGCAATTTTATACCACCTTTTTCGTGATTGGAAAAATTATACGCTAACAAAATGTGCTATAGTTTTTAAAAAAATTGACTCGCCATCTCGGTCCTGCGAAAGTGAATGACAGGCGAAGCCGTTGTCCACCGAAGGATGTCCAGCGAAGCTATTCCTTGCATACTCATCAGCTCATTCAAAGCTGGTCAAGCGAGACATCATCAACTTGTACTTACAAACACGTCCTTTTGAAATCCTGCGCATGCTTGGTTTACAGAAGTTTTGAGCACTGAGTCTCACGTCTGTTAGACGCCGATTACCCGTTGCATGTATTGTCCGCTGTGGCAGGCAGCAGTAAGAACGAAATTCGCAATGTCACTCACCACGTATGGCATAGTATGGTACGCTAAAACTCTATTGCAGTCCTGCAGATCGTGAGTCTTCACGAAGCGGGCCGCTCCCACGTGGGAACAGGAAGGCCAAGCCTCTCGGCCGCATCGTGGGCCTGCTGGACAGCCCGGAGTTGGCCAGCCAGAAGAGGGCTGCTGAGAACCGCCTCCCATCTGACCGATAATAGAGCGTGACCAGGCTCACTGCCAGATCATGTGTTCTAACGTGGCTATTTACCCCCTCCCATCTGACCGATAATAGAGCGTGACCAGGCACACTGCCAGATCATGTGTCCTAACGTGGCTATTTATGCACTATCGCGGCAAGTACCATCGGTGTAAGTATCCGGAGAGATTTTATGTAAGAGCGACGGATTGGGATACGTATTTGTTTGTAGTAGACGGAGCGTTAGTGCTTGAGCTCTATAGAGCTGCGGATGAGGAACGAAGTAGGTTCCACGACTAAGATAGTAGTGTTTTAGTAATCTCGTTGTAGGTGAAGGGCGTGTCCCTGTTCTCTGGGGAGTCAGCTTCCGACTGGACAGGGGTAACGCGGTGGGCAAGTTCGCGCGCAGCCCGGAGAGCCGGCTCGCTAAGTTTGGGAGGAGCACCCTCTATCTGACCCTGATGTGCGGGAAACTAATAAATGTAGTGGTGCATGATTGCCTTGCCCCCAAGAAGTCTGAGGGCCTGTTTGGAAACGGTGCCTTTTTCAAATGCTCTAACCGCAGACCTTGAATCACTACAGATGACATCCCGTGAGCTATCCAGCAGGGCTAGTGCAATAGCCTGTTCAGCAATTTCCGAGTCCCTGGTCCGAACCGAGGCAGCATGGGTGATTCCTTGCCCACCATCGACAGTGACGATGGTGAACGCCCGACGTTCCTTACAAGAAGCGGCATGCACAAAGCTGGCCTGTCGCTGATCACTGTGTATTTGCCTAAGGAGGTTGGCCGCCCTTGCCCTCCTTCTACCGCGATTATGATCGGGATGCATGTTCCTAGGCATGAGCGCGACCGTAATGTTCTCACGAATCGACGGAGGAACGTCAGAGAACTCCTCCGCTACTCTATCGGGATGATATCCGAGTTACTGCAAGATGGATCTCCCTGCTTTCGTTGTAGTGAGGCGAGTTAGCTGTGCGCGCTCCTAGCCCTCTGCATTCTCTTCCAGAGCATTGTGAATGCCAAGCTGCATTAAGCGCTCTGTGAAATTGTATACGGTAAACCGAGAACCCGCTTAGTAATCTTCCTAAGCTGTGCATTCAATTTATCCTGCTCTGCCCATTTTCATCGATGCTTGGCTGCCACGTATTTAAAGTGGCACAGAACGAAAGCATGCATTAGTCGAATGAGGTTATGATCTTTGAGTCCATGATACCAATTTGATATCCTCAGAACTAAACGAACGGCACTTTGTTTTATCAATTAGCTTGCCTATAGTCTTGCCATTTGTACCCCCTGACTCAATGATCATGCCCAAGACCTTGATTGAATCGACTCTGGGTATGCGGCAACCGTTTCTTGTATATAGATTGATGTCTCTGTCTTCTAACGATGTCCACCCCTTGGGCCTGAACGCGTTTATTGGGACTATACAGTAGGAGTTCCAACTTCAAGGGGGAGAACTTCAGGGTTCGAGATAGGTTTCGATAGTGCCTATGGCCTCCTGTAAGGCTCCCTCAACTTGACCATCATTGCCTCCTCTGCACCATATAGCTTTTTTATCAGCATACATGGTGTGTTTAATGCCTTCAATCTCGAGAACCTTTCTGCTAAGGCCAACCATGGCTATATTGAATAAAGAGGGGGAAATGAACGCCCTCTGTGGCGTGCCCCTCTCGCCGAGTTCCACCAGTTGTGATTCGAGATCGGCCACCCGGAGGGTAGCCTTCCTATCCTAAAGGAACGATCCGACGTAGTTGTAAAATCCCTCACCCGGATTGAGCCAAGCTATTGAGACTAGGATATGCGAATGTAGAACGTTGTCAAAGACCTTCTCAAGATCAAGTCCCAAAACGACCCGAGTGTCGCTAGAGTCGTTGTCTATGATTCGATGCTTAATCAGTTTCATAGTATCCTGTGTGGATAGGCCTTCACCGAATCCTACCATACTATGGGGGTAAATGTCGTTGTTCTCCAAGAACCGAGAGAGACGATTGAGGCCCGCGTGCTCCGCTACATTACCCACACAGGATGTAAGCGAGATGGGCCTCGAGTTGCGAACGCTAGGCGTCTTGCTAGGTTTGGGGATGAGTACTGCGAGAGCAGTCTTCCAAGGCAATGGGACGGTTCCATTCCTCCAATTTTCATTAATTTCCTCTGTGAGGTATGCGATTGATTTATCATCCAGATTTCACGTCTTGTTGGAGATGCCATCCGGCCGTGGTGCGGATCTACCATTGAGTCCATGTAGAGCCCTGCGAACCTCCTCAACGCCAAACTACGCATCCAGGTAGGAATTGGCCTGGCCCTGATAATCGAGATGTACAGGAGACCGCCCTGACCCGACTGGACGATATTTGTCAGCAAGCATACGGATTAACTCATCCTCAGAGGTCATTCGTGCGGCCTCATGTATGGTTCTGTCAATGACATGCCTCTGATTAGACTTAGTATTGGTCTCGTTAAACAGGTCCTTAAGCAAGTTCCAAGTTCTACCATTACGCATCTAGCCGTCTATGGAATTGCAAACCTCGTCCCACTGCTGTTTAGAGAGGGTTATACAACGCTCCTCAATGTGTTTGTTAATCTCAGATATCTTTCTGCGTAGCGTACGATTAAGTCGTTGGCTCTTACATCTGTTGAGAATGGACTGTTTGGCCTCTAACAGATGGGCTAACCTGATGTCCATTTTCTCACCTGAAGGTCGGTGCAGACCTTAGAGGTTGCACACCGAACGTCCTCTTGGATCTGACCCATCCATTGCTCTATTGTAGGTCGGAAATCTGAGAAAGCTGGACCTCACAAATATAATGGTTACTACCAAGGTTCTCAGCCAAGTTATTCAATTTGGCCTCAGTGACGTTCTCAGTGAAGAGTGGGTCTAAAAATTAATCTGCAGAAAACTAAAGTAATGTTTAACAGTCTCGGAAGAGAGCAGCAATTCACAATAGGTAGCGAGGCACTGGAAGTCGTAAGGGAATACATCTACTTAGGGCAGGTAGTGACAGCGGATCCGGATCATGAGACGGAAATAATCAGAAGAATAAGAATGGGCTGGGGTGCGTTTGGCAGGCATTCTCAGATCATGAACAGCAGGTTGCCATTATCCCTCAAGAGAAAAGTATATAATAGCTGTGTCTTACCAGTACTCACCTACGGGGCAGAAACCTGGAGGCTTAAGGAAAGGGTTCTACTAAAATTGAGGACGACTCAACGAGCTATGGAAAGAAGAATGATAGGTGTAACGTTAAGGGATAAGAAAAGAGCAGATTGGGTGAGGGAACAAACGCGAGTTAATGACATCTTAGTTGAAATCAAGAAAAAGAAATGGGCATGGGCAGGACATGTAATCAGGAGGGAAGATAACCGATGGTCATTAAGGGTTACGGAGTGGATCCCAAGGGAAGGGAAGCGTGGCAGGGGACGGCAGAAAGTTAGGTGGGTGGATGAGATTAAGAAGTTTGCAGGGACGGCACGGCCACAATTAGTACATGACCGGGGTTGTTGGAGAAGTATGGGAGAAGCCTTTGCCCTGCAGTGGGCGTAACCAGGCTGATGATGATGATGATGATGATGATGATGATGATGATGATGATGACGACGACGACGACGACGACGACGACGACGACGACGACGACGTTCTTAACATAGACGAGATCAGGGGTAGAGCTATGCACGTGGATGTCCCGATTCGCGTCGGAAAGTTAGGATCAGTGATAAGCGCCAGGTCCAGATCCATAGCATTCTGTCACAGGTGCTTACCCTTATTGGTAACATATTTATAACCCCAGATATGAAGCGGGGTATTAAAGTTCCCTGCGACAATATGAGTGCTTGAGCATGCCAGGTCTTGTGGAGCACAGTCTTAAACTGCTGCCTTCTATCGTCAGGACTACTGTAAATGTTAAGAACATATATGCTGCCTCGGTTGACCCGACCAGGTATGATCTCTACGATGACATACTCAATATTACTACCAGCCATTTTGAGATCCTGTGTTACATGAGTGAGCTTTTTACTAACGAGAGTGCGTACCCCGCTCACCCCCCCTGACTGCACGGCGACCGAGAAAAACCCAGTCATCGAGATGCCAGGTGAGAGGGTTTCCTGTAATCAGATAACCTCGAGCTTCCTTTTACAACTGCGTAGATATTTCTCTAGGGGAGCCTTCTTCCTAGAGAAGCCCCTACAGTTCTACTGACAAATTCGGAATGTCTCAAGGGGCGGAGCCATCCCTGACGAGCTGGACACCGATCCTAGGTGGCGCTAGAATCGTGGCTACATTGCTAGCTGCTGGGTCATACAGACGTATCGGTGGATTCGGTGGCGCTACCGGGCCCACAACAAACTCGAGAAAGGATTACATTTTGGCCAACCGCTGGCTGGTATTTGCTTCTAACGTCGTCATATGGCTTTGCATCTCAGTGATCCTACCACCGAATTGTTTCATACTTTCGCTGAGAGCGGTTAACATCTCGCGCACCCTTTATTTAGCTTTAAGTGACACGTTCTACTGATCGCAAGCTATTGCCCTCTTCTTGGTGGGTCGCGACCCGTCGATATACCCTCGGGCTGCGAGTTCCTAGCGCCTTTAATCTCCGCTATCTCAGCCATTCCCCTATTAATGTTCTCTCTCATGGCCGTGTCCTCGCACTCTAATCTCTTGATTTTTTTCAAACTATCACCACGGTCTGGCAGCGATCTCGACATCACCTCCGATGGAACTCCACAGAACCGATCTGCCCAAGTGGGGCGGCCCTCCTTGTGGACGACCTGCTGCTGCTAGAGTCCCCTGGCTCTGGATCGGGACCTGGATCGGCTTCTGGGCTCGAAGCGAACCATGGAAGCAGATCGGCCCCTGGAGCGACCACGGGAACGGCTCTGGGATGAACCCCTGGAATGGTGGCGACCCCTAGATCGCGATCTGGAGCGGCGGCGACCTCCCTCTGGGGCTGGTTGCTGATGGCGATGCTTGTCGAGCTCCGGGAACTGGAGCTCGGCACCGCAGTAATCCGGGGTAAGGCTTCTTATCCGGCTCCTTTCGGCTCTGGCTCGTCCTCTTCGACGACGTCCAACGACGTATGGGATTTGAAAGCGTTGCCTGCATTCTTTCCCTACCGTGAGATGGCTCTCGCCGCACAACTTGCATTTAGGCATGCACTGATGCTGCTCGTCTGGTTTCGAGGCTCCACATCCTCCGCATATGGCTTCGTTGGGCGACGGACGTACGTCCGCACGATGGCCGAGCCTTCCGCAAACGTAGCAGATGTCGATCTGCTTACGTTATAAAGTACATCTGACCAATTCATTGTCATACCTGACGTAGTTGGGTACCCGGTATCCGTCAAAGGCAATAATGACGGTGCCGGTGTCCTTGATGCTCTTGGCTGCCAGCACCAGGGGGTTTCATGCATTAACTATCTTGCGCTGCAACACCTCTGGCCCGTCAGAACGGGCAACGTCTCGTATTTACTCCTTTGCACGTAGCATATATAGTGCCGTGCGGTATGACGCTACCTCGTGCAGAAGACCCGCCACCAAAATATTTTTGATCCTGACATAATCGGTTGCATTCGCTTCCTCGGGGGCGCTGACCACGACTATATTCTGTTGATAGTACAGATCGTGTCCGCTTCAGACTTCGAATCCTCGATGCAAGCAGCGGTGTTGATTGCATCAGCCACCACAATCGGGCCTATTTTTGATATATTCAGGCCACCCCCTCATTCTAATCATAATATGATGCCCTCCCTGGGAAGCGGCGGCATCCTTCCACGACGAATAATGCGGCTCCTGACACCAGCTCCAGTCCTGCCACGATCGTTATGCCCGGGCACCGCGCTTAGGCCTATAGCTCCATTGCTGGGGCTGTATTTCGACGATTTGGTCAAATGGTGTCTTTGGCCGGCTAATTGCTGCAGCCGGAATCCTCTAGAAAATCGTCGGGGGGGAGTTCCTCCCCTTGCACAGTGTATTCCATAAGAATAGGTCTCACCGAGCGGCCAAAAGGCCGGGAGCGGTTTCTCGCCACGAATTCTTGTGGTCCACTGGCGGCGCGGTCGAAGTGAAAAAGAGCCGCAAAATTTGAAAAAGTCCACTCTCTGGCAACAGCCTGGTATCGAGTTGTAGCTCACAACTTCATGGAACCGTCGGCGACAAAATTAGGCACCCAAAAGCAAAAAATACGGTCAGAAACTTCCCATAAAAACGGGAACCAATGCGAACAAAGCATTGTGTTTTCTTCTTCTTCATCCTCCTAGTCACCAGGTGACGCAAATAAAAAATAAATTAATCGTCTTGCCCACGTACGCAAGATTAGTCACAATCTGAAAAAGATCAGGAAGCGTGTCGGTGTAGATATCGCGTTCTCTGCCTCTTTTAAGCTGTCTAGTTTGTACGCGAGGGTAAACGTGGATACGCGCGAACCTCGTGGGTGCGACAACACGCACCGCAAACCGTTTCTTGTGTTGAAGGCGTGGTTTACTGCATCCCGTTGGACTGTAGCAAAAAGTATGAGACACAGACAGGCAGCTGCACCAACGAGCGAGCACGTGAGCACAGGTATAACGTTGAAAAACTAGCCTTAGCAGGCCACCTTGCCGCGCATTGCGCACGCTGCGGATGCAAGCTTCTGTTTAATCGCGCTCATTCCCTGCCCAGAAACCCTGACCAGCTCACCAGAGAAATAGTAGAAGCTGCAGAGATTAGGAACAGAAACTGTGTAAGTTGCACGTCAGTCTCATTGTCAGAGAACTAAATTTTGTTTTTTTCGCGTTAGCCGCCCGCGTCAGTTGAAGTTGCTGGGTTGATTTGTTTGTGTCTTTCTTCTCCCTTCACTTTGTGCTGTGACATATATATCTGCTCTCGTGCAATAAACAATTAGTTGTTAACGCTGTGTCCCATCTGATTCTTTCGCTGTCCGTATGCTTCGGCGCTACAGTGTAAATAATGCCATATCAACTAGCCCACCAGTCTGTCCTTCTGTTGAAAACCACCACTATAACTGCTGAGGGCTGTATGCAATGCTTTATTACCCAATTCCTCCTCCGGTGCATTATGCAGCTACAGGAGAATGCGGACCTGCGAACTCCCCTCTGCTGAAATTCAACGGCAATAGGACGAGTGGCGGCATGCTGCCGTTGGTCGTATTGTCATGTCTTATTTCTTTACTTTCACTCTCCTTCTCTCTTCCCTAGTGCAGAGTAGCAGGCTAGAGCGCACTAGCTCAGGTCGACCTCTCTGTCTTTATGCGTTGCCCACCCATAGCGGTGCTGCAATGAAATCGGCGGCTATATATATATATATATATATATATATATATATATATATATATATATATATATATATATATATATATATATATGCAGATCAGGCACGTACCCAGGGGGGGGCCCGGCCCCCCCCCCTCCCCTCCCACGCCACCACTCCTCACACATTCCTTAAGCGCCGCCAGATCAATGTTGAGACTTGGCAGCTATTAATCGGTCAGCATCATGCTGCCTTTTTCACTCCTTTTAGATTGCGGTAGTTATCGGCATCTCTTGTAATGTGAAGGACAGTTTTCTCATAGATTCCGCACCCATGCGATTAACTCGATATGCGTTCATTTGTCACCATCTATTGAAACATCACGCGCATAGCTGTTGCTTTTGTTAGTTCAACCTTCTTTGTTTAGACTGATCCTGGGACCAGGAGAGGGATGCGGCTGTTACTCAGCTGGTCTGTACTCTCATGGAACGAGTTGAGGCCGGAGAAAACGCCAACTGCGTTTAACTTTTCCCTTTGCTTCATTATTTCCTTGAGTTACGGCTCGCCGCTAGGCTGGCAGATGCCCGCAACCATATACACGTGATATGGGTTAGATAAGGTGGGAAATAAAATAATGTGAAAGTGCGTCCATCATGAAACCCTGCAATAACCCTTGAACCCATAAGCAAGATGACTGTCGCCCGTTACCTCGTCTGTTTTTCCCTAATTGCATAGCACTTTTCGAGCAAAATTGGCAACTGGAAACAAAAATCACAAGGAGTTGAGAAGTTAAGCGATCTACTAAGGGAGAGAGCCAAGGCAACAGCCAAACTGCAAGGAAAATCGAATAATAAAAAAAGTTAACCGTTGTTTATGAGAACATTTATGGATCAACATCTTTTTATTTAAAAAGGAAGTAGAGAAAACGCTGCCGGAAGTGGAGAACAATTACTTGCTTTGAATGACGCTTCTACAGTTATCGGTCGAACCGCCTCACGTAGCCACTTCTCTGCTGTGCTTGTGTCGGTGTTGTTTAACCTTTCGCGGTGAGCGCAGTACATCTAGAATCGCAGAGTCCTGCGCTCTACGCGGTTGTGTAGGACTGGCGGCCACACAGCGTTACGCAGTTCGCGGAACTGTCAAAACTGATCAACAAGGCGAAAATAACTGATATTCGAAACTATAACATGAGAAAGATTGAAGAAGCTGTAAAAAATGAACGCAGCCTGAAATCAGTAAGAAAGAAACCTGGCTTGGGACAAACCATGATGTATACACTAAAAGATAATATCATCAGCAATCTCGAAGATATAGTAAAAGCAGCGGAAAAATTCAAAGCTGACCTGTATACAGTACTCAGAGGAGACACGATACCTCACTTAGAAACAGTAATGAACAGGATACAGAAACTCTCCTATAACTAGCGATGAGGTCAGAAGGGCCCTGCAAGAAATGAAACGATGAAGAGCGGGAGGAGAAGGTGGAATAACAGTCGACTTAATCAAAGATGGAGGAGACATAATGCTTGGAAAACTGGTGGCTCTTTATACGAAGTGTCTATCGACTGCAAAGGTCCCAGAAAACTGGAAGAATGCAGACATTATACTAATCCACAAAAAAGGAGACGTTACAGAATTGAAAAAATTATAGGACCATTAGCTTGCTCCCAGTATTATATAAAATATTTACCAAAATAATCTCCAATAGAAAAAGGGCAACACTGGATTTTGTCAACCAAGGGAACAGGCTGGCTTCAGGAAGAGATACTTTACAATGGATCACATCCATGTCATCACTCAGGTTATCGCGAAATCCGCAGAGTACAATACGCCTCTCTACGTGGCTTATATAGATTACGAAAAGGCATTTGATTCAGTAGAGATACCAGCAGTCATAGAGGCACTACGTAATCAAGGAGTACAGAACGCTCGCGTAAAAAGCTTGGAAAATATTGCTACATGCGTGTGGTATTTGTTTGTTTGAACGAGGCGCGTGGGCGCGATCACTCCAGAAAAGAGGAGGAAGAACGAACTGGGCTCGTGCTGTGAATCTAACCGGTCAGCGCTGCAACCGTTGTTGTAAATATAATCTGTAAATAGTTTCTCGTCTTACTGACTCGTCCTTCGCGTAAGAATATCTACAGAGGTTCTACAGCTACCTTAATTCTACACATGAAAAGCAGGGAGACACAATTTCTCCAAAGCTGTTCACTGCGTGCTTAGAAGAATTCAAGCTATTAAACTGGGAAGGCTTAGGAGTAAAGATCGACGGCAAATATCCCAGCAACCTTCGGTCTGCCGATGACATTGTTCTATTCAACAACAATGCAGACGACTTACAACAAATGATTGGAGACCATAACTGAGAGAGTGTAAGAGTGGGGTTGAATATTAATATGCAGAAGGTGAAGATAATGATAAATAGTCGGGCAAAGGAACAAGACATCAGGATCGCCAGTCGGCCACTAGAGACTGTGAAGGAGTTCGTTTACCTAGGTCAATTAATCACAGGGAAGCCTGATCATGAGAAGGAAATTCACAGAAGAATAAAAATAGGTTGGATCGCATACGGCATACATTGCCAGCTCCTGACTGGAAGCTTACCATTATTATTGAAAAGTAAGGTGTGCACTCAGTGCATTTTGCCAATGCTGACATATGGGGCAGAGACATGAGATCAAGTTAAGAACCGCGCAAAGAGCGATCGAAAGAAGACTGCTAGGCATAACGTTGAGAGAGAAAGAGAGCGGTTTGGATCAGAGAGCGAACGGGTATAGACGATATTCTAATTGACATCAAGAGGAAAAAATGTAGCTGGGCAGGTCATGTAATGCGCCCGTTAGATAACCGTTGGACTATTAGGGTTACAGAATGGGTACCAAGAGAAGGGAAGCGCAGTAGAAGACGCCAGAAAACTATATATTGAGCGATGAAATTAGGAAATTCGCGGGTGCTAGTTGGAATCGGTTGGCGGCAGGACAGGGGTAATTGGAGATAGCAGGGAGAGGCCTTCGTCCTGCAGTGGACATAAAACAGGTCGATGATGATGATGCTTACGACGACGACGACGACGACGACGATGATGATGATGATGATGATGATGATGATGATGATGATGATGGAGGTGGCGGGCCCCCCCCCCGAAAAAAAATCCTGGGTACGTGCCTGATGCAGATAGCTGCAGTTCTCCTTTGTAAATAGTCTCCAGTTCGCAATCCTTCGTTCGCGTAACACACACTTATATATATATATGAAAGGCTGGTGACGTCACTCCTCCCACTGGAAGCACCAGTAATCTTTTCCGGGAAACGTATACGGGGAGCGCTACGTGCTTCGCATTGTTAGTAGGAGCGCCTTATCAATTATGTAGTTTAGATGCTTGTTTTGTGCTTGTTATTTACTGAAGCGAATGTTGCACTTTATGTTTTATGCGTAACGCCAAAGAATGTATGCATTTTTCGGTTCAATCGCTGCAGCATTTTTTTTCTGCAACCTTCGCTGCAAAAAACAAAAAATAGATAGAAGAAAGAAAAAGGAAATAAACTACTGTACTATTCTCGATCTCAGGCTGTTTATGTGTAATAGCCGCGCAGTTGTTTTTTGTGCCTGTGCTAGCCACCCCATAACTAAGCAGCCGCCGTCGTTAGTAAGGAGTTTAATGAACGGAAGTGGTGCATCAGTGATGGCACGGTGGGACGAGGAGACCAAGGCGCTCTTATGTGGGGCGCCTTGATAGTACTGGGGGCGAGCTCAACCACTGGAAAAGCTGGCGCCACCATCGGATTGACGTGTCATGAGGGATCACGTGCACACAGCGGTCGCGTCGGCTCATCGGCTGCTTCCATGGCTGCTTCGGAAGCGCCGAAGCGAACTGAAAACGAAAGTTTAAAATCCCACCTGCGCTGCGGTTCCAATTAAGTGGTGAGGTTTGCCCGCCTTGGGTATCTGCTTGACAACATTTGAAAGCACTATAATACGTAGTGACTGCTTTTGGAGGCGTGCAGCATGGCAGGCACGCCTGCCATGCTGTGCCGCCGTGCCGATCGTACGCAACGGAGCCTGGTGTCAACCTTATTCACACGTAGCCGCAGGACAAGGAGCTGCGTGAAGCTTGGCTCGCGAAACTTAGAACCGGCAAACAGCCATCGGCTACAACTCGGGTACGCAGCAAGCACAGACGCGAGGTAGATTTCTGCTACGGCGCCGGTACTGCGCGATGTTCGGCGAGTAGCAGAAAACGCGCACTGATATGCTCGCCCACGATAGCTGCCCGGCTAATGTCATGACACTTTATTTGGTCTAGGAACTTGTCTGTGCTAGATTCTGGCAAGTTCACTGGAATGGAAAGGAAGTGGTAAGAAGCACATTAAAAAAAAGCAAGGCACATGGTCATGTTTGTGTTATAAATTAATATACTGGATTACGAAAAAGAAGCAGCGGGAAATCGCACGCTGAGATACCGATAAACATACAGTGCGACGCAACTTGAGAAATAATAATGAAACGTCCAAGAATTTAGAAGAAAAAGAAAGATTGAATCGTCGCGATGGCACATCACAGTCAGCGTAGGCGTCCAAGTCTGTACAATGAAATTATTTTTGAACAGCTCTGATAGCGTCCACGCAACAATGGTTCCGTGTGTACCGTCGCATGCTCATATTCTACGGCCTAAATCTCACGGCACGGTGAGAAAACGCGCTCGCAGCAAAAGCAAAACATTGTGTGCGGACATGCACGCAGACGCGCAGTCGGTCGCTGCAAACCCGTGCGATCGCTGCATTGAGGCTTCATTCTGTTATGCTCCATTCGGTTATACAGACAGCCCCCTATAAGAACATATTTCACATAGTTTACTCTCAGCGTTTGCCTACCTTTCACGCAAGAAGCCGGTTCGAGAGACTCCATCGCGGCGACTGCGTGCAGTGGGTTCACTGTACATATTCGGTAAAGAGTTAAAGAGGTAAAGAACACGGTTCTGTGCTTTCAGTTTGCCCAACATTATTATTTTGACAGTAAAAAACTTTCCTCGTTTCGAGAGTGCTTACAGAAATGACCAGGAGGGCTGCCGCGTGGTGTTTTTATTGAGCGCCGTAAGCCAAACCTATGGAGGAGCGCGCCGCGTTATCCCTCATACAGCTCCATGCCCCCATACTACGCAAGGGAGGCGCGTCCGGCAGATGGCGACTCCGTAAGTCCTCGACCGCAATATCCGCCTCTTGCTGTCTAGGATGGTGACACGTTCGTCGATGTGGTACAAACACCATATAGACGCTCAAACGGCGCAATCTTTCGTCAAGCGTGGGTAAAAATGGAACGCTGTCACTGCTCAGCTGACGAATAAATCCAGCGGAGCATGACAGTGCGTCCATTTACCTGTTAGATCGTTTTACGGCCAAGCTGACTGCGCGTGGCTTGCGTCTTTAGCAGACGTGCTCTTGAATATGCGAAATTGACGCAATTCTCTATAACGTGGGAATGTACGGCTCCGCCAAGCAATGTCAAACCACCTTTTCTAAGCGTCACGGACTTCGTACGGCAGTGGGAGGCACTACTCGCAAGCGAGGATCAGGGGAGCCAATTGGCCCTCCTGGACCAAGCTCAGCGAGCCGCGAGAGCCATTGGAGCCCTGGACTGAGGGCCCCACCCAGACCTTCCATAACTCCGATTAACTGATCAATAAAGTTTTCTCTCTCTCTCTCCCTCTCTCTCTCTGTATTTTCTGAGCGCGTGAAAGATGAGCGGAGTCTCCGAGTGGTGCGTAAGCGACAAAAAAGCGCTTAAATAACACGCTCCAAATGCTCGTGACCTGTTCTTGTGCCATCGTCAACGGAATCCGGCACTTTTTCTCTGCTCGCCTTGGATGCGACGCTCTCTTGTCCGGGCTCATAATCTATATTAATATTGCGGTTGCAATGAGCTCCGTCATTCCCGCTAAAATGCATTCTAAATTTTCTTTTTTAGCTATGACACACTGTTATCTTGAAAACCATGCTTAAAATAACAAATTTAGGTCGTGCCTACTGATTCAGTCATTGCCAGTGTCATAAATTCCAAAGGACACTTTTCTGTCTCTTGTAGCAGCGCGCCGCCAAAGTGACACTCGATGCGCTGAAGTAATGATAATGCGCTGAAATGGGCGTAATGTTGTTTTAAGGTCTGCTTGTAAAAAAGCGCCTCGTCCACCATGACAACCATCCCATGCCAACGAGCCCGAAAAGTCAGTGCCGAAACGAAAACGCAGTAAATCGAGGCAATGTTCTTTTTAAATGCGTAGGTATTTCTATGCCAACCCAACGAAGAAGCCCGTCCGACTCTTAAGTTGAGATCGTTTTCAAGGTAGGGCCTGCAGCAGCGAGCGAATTTACCTTGGCGCTGCCTCGCACTTAAACGCGAACTAAGCGGCGAGAACACAGCGCACACGAAGCTATCAGCACTCGGCGCACTCTGCCCCCTATCGCAAATCGCTCTCAAGATATGGCCCGCGCGGCCGCGCCATACGCCGCCGCCGCCGGGGTAGGGATGACCACGGTTGATAATGGTTCGCTTCGAGAGGAGACAGCGTCGTCGACCACGTCTACGTACGGGGTCTGCCGAACGTGACACTGCTGAATTACATCAGGTACTAGAGCACGCATTGTCCAGTGCTCATGTTCCACGAAGCAGCGGCATCATCCGAACGCACCATCAAATAACATGATTGAACATTGCTACTACTCGCCTCTTCTTCGTCGTCTCACGCTGGTCTCAGTTAACATTTCGGTGTTGCAACCGCGCTTCTGCGTTTCACGATGCTTTTGCGGTGTTTCTCGCAATTATACCAAACACAGCAGCATACGACGCCGAAACAGCAGTTGATTAGTAGCAAACGCTTAGACATCATTTACATAACTCCTACAGGAGACTTTGCGTGTAACTTTCTTTCATTTATAGATTGATCGATCGATTGTGCTATAGAAGAGAAAGAACAAACGAGAAAAAGCAGGTTCTGAATCTAAAATAGTTGCATATGTAGCCGGTAGTCAAGTTGCGGGTATATCGAGCAGCATGCGCCCTCTACATGGGCTGGTGTGTTGATACGTTATCTGTAACCTGATCAGGCGGTCTACTTTTACCGCTCCGGTCGCGCAAGCCCAACTTTATACCGGGACCGAGATACTGCAACAATTCTATTACGGGGGGAGTTTCCTTCTAGCACTTTGTCAGTGATCCGAGCGGCGCTCCACATACGTTGTCAGGTTAGGCCACTCGTGAGCGGTAGATGACACTTTCACATAATTGTAGCACGTGTGTATGTGTGTGTGCGCGCGTATTGACACTAGCAAAATGGTGAATATAGCGAACCGATATTTCAACGAAAACAAAACAAGAAATGAATCAATACGATTGTGAAGAGATTAATTGGGAGCGGTGCTTGGTAAGCAACCATGACCACAGCAGCCTTCGATGAAGCAGATTATTAGTCTTCCGGCTGGTTAAACACCCTGATGTAGCAGCGTTTCGCGTGCAAGTAATGGCTGCACCCTGCTAACGCTGCTGCGACCTGGAAAAAAGGGGGGGAAACATAACTTGTGAGATTTTTGCGTTTGTCTCCTTATAACTAACTGGTAATAAGTGGTACATGCATACGGAACTCACCTAGGCATTTAAAAAGAATGTATTCGTGGCACATAAAACGCTTGTTAAAGTGGGCCCCTCACAAATAATCGTCGTATATTTTGGTTACAGACTGAAGGAGCTTTCTACCAAAGAAAGTTTTCAGCACTATTTCAGAGAGGAGGTCACCGAAGCAAAGCAAAACAAATTTTGCGAAGCGATAGTGAGGGTGGCGAGCTACCCTCGCTTCATCAAACTCCCTCTCCCATTAAATTGACCAGATTCCGCAAGCGGCATTCCTCCCTTTACTCTCTCATACATCGGAGCGGGAGCTCACGTGACGTGTATATCACGAGCACCGCATTTTTTTTTTCTTTCTCTCTTAGTCCGAATCAGGGCCCCCGCAGAAATACTGCAGCCTCATTCTCAATATACGAAGGTGTACGATACAATATTCAGAAAGACTACAGGCGCAGATTAAAAGTTTACCAAAGGAAAGTCTAAGCGCTAATATGGAGTTTTAGATTTTGCGTACCCCAAAGCTAGGGGACACAAACCAACGGGCTAACAGAAGAACGCGAAAAGGTACACAAAAGAACCCTAAAGCTAATTTTGCGTAGGGAAAATCTAAAACTCTGTAATGACTTAGGAAAGTCATTGGTTTAGAGTTGTGCTTTCGTTACCTTTTAATCCGAGCGTGTGTACAATTCTCAACCTCGTGGGTCTAGCATATGGGGGCTTGTCTATCCATATTTACAGCTAGGAAGCCCGTATGAAGGCGAATGTTTTTTAGGAAATTCAAAGTTTAAGTGCTTTCTTTTTTCTTCTCTTCCCAAAGGTCTCATCAAAGAATTTGTGGTTGATCGTTTTTGGCGCCATTTCCTTTTAGCAGCCTCTATCCTGTTCATTCGCCCATGTAACAAAATGCCCGTCCACGATGTGGAACTATACTTGGTTTAAGTACGAACCGCGGCGAGCTTGCCGTAAGTGTCGTCGCCGGACTTCCAGATGGTGTAAAACGCTGAGATGAAGTAGAAAGCGACAGCGACGAGTTGAAACAGGAAGAACTGCGAAGGAAACCGCAAGAGAAAAGAGGAATTAAAGCTCTTCCACGATTTTCTGCCTGCCAGTTGGTATGTGTTTGTGTACCCGTTCTGATCGCTAACGATCCGGCGGCGCAGATTATGGGCTGGTATAATGTTACGATTCTATTCACAATTCTTCCTTCTTGCGCTCAGTCAGTTGCCCAAGCGGCGCTCCATATACGATAGGCAGGGCGTGAGTAATGAATGATAAGAACGGAATAGAATCGAGCGATACGAATCGTTACATTGTACAGGCCGTGCAACTGTTTTTAAGGGAGCGGAGACGTCAGAACTTTAGGTTCATTTTTTTTTCTTGGCATGACATAGACGTCAGTGCCAATCACATAGAAAATACACTTGGTTCATAAGCAATGAGCTTGTAGTAGGTATCAGGCAATTCCTTCTTCGGTTTCTAGAAGCAAATCATCCAACGGAACATCACGAACGCTGAACAGCTTGTCTATACGAAAGTGGTTGTAGGTCTGCCGCCGATTACGTAAGTATAGTTTCACGTATATGTCAACTGGGTACTTTCAGTCCTTGTTGCCTGATATGTAATGAACTTTGCTAGCGCGATTCAAGAAATGTGATTGGAGTGCGCAGAATCGAAGGTCGGGTGTGCTTGATCTGAATTTACTCAAGCGCGATGGAGAGTGCTGCATTGTGAAAATTTTGATGTCTCTGTCTTTCTATATACGTTGGCCCAGCTAACTTTAGTCAAGCTGTTCAACAAAAACAAAAAAAAAGCATGGTCCAATATACGATCTTAAGGCACACTGCGTGCGGTCGTCGGACATCTAACGACCAAACACCGTAGGTCTTACAATTGTATGTTCCACCATGCTTTTTTAAAATATTTTTGCGTTGAACAGCTTGGCTAACTTTAGCTGGTACACACGGTATAAATCTGGAATAATTGCAATGCGTTTACGCTAGCTTCAGCCGGCGCACAAAGGTAATTCAAAAATATATTCCAAAAGGACTCCTTCTTGGGCAAGTTGGTACTTAGATTTCCTAGGTATAATTTATTGTGGCGCGAAATGCATTGCGTGGAAAGGGACCGAAAAAAGAAGACAGTGAAGCGCCAAACTACGAACTGTTCAACTGTTTAAAACAGTGGGTAGTTTTTTTTTAAGAACTATGTAAATCTATCAACTGTTTTATAAACAGTTGGTAGAGTTTGGCGCTTCACTGACTTTTTTTTCCCTCTTATCAAGAAATGTATTTCGCGCCACAATCAAGTATACCTAGTAATTAAAAAAAGGCTGGAAATGGCGTCGAAATAAGTGGCGCGAAATACAGCTGTCAAGTCGTACTCGACCGATATATATCAGAGGGCATTTTTCGGGGAATATGTATATAAATATATATTAAAACAGATCAAGAATCTGCTGCGAAGGGCAGCAGCTGTGTGAACGTGAGCTTACGTAGAGCGAGAGCGGCAAATATGTGTCCGTAAAGGGTGCCGACAGGGAGCCCAGCAGCAGCACCAGCGACGTGTAGCTCATGCAGAAGGACGTCACGAGAAGTGTCCGGTGGGCCAGGCCCAGCGTGGGAGAGAACATCAGCAGCACCAATGCGGTGAAGCCAAACAACTGCACGCACAGCGGAAGTTCGAAATGGGACCGTGGACACGGGTGTAACGCTGAGAGCGCTTCGCTGCCATGGCAGCTGATGGCGACCGAGCAGCCGTACTCCACACAAGGGCCGACCACACCAGTCATAAATGTAATGGTGTCGCAGCTCAACTAAAAGTTCAACTAAACTCAACCTGCGTTCACGGCACCGCGAACGCGCGCGGGCCGGCCGTCGTGCGCCTGTAGCCGTCCGAGTGACCTTCACTATAATCGAACGCACCGTTTACGGAGACCTTGACAGGCACTGCGAGGGCATTGCCGACAGGCTGCAAAGTGGTGACAGCCCGACCCTTTCAAGACAGTGCAGAGGGAACGCCGACAGATGCGCGAGAGCGCTTATATATCTGGCTGCCCGAGTGTTATCGCGTCGTTATATAGCGGCCTTTAATGCGTATTTCCTTGTGACGATTTAAACCCGTGTGAAATTCGAGTCATTTGGTACGTGACAGCGAGCGTTCGGCGAGCCTGTCGGGGATGGACACGGCGTGGACAACACGGCTGGGCTGAAACGAGAGCGGCCCGCCACTTTCACTTGGCGCAAGGACAATAAAGAAAGCCACGATCTAACTGCCACCAAATAATTGTTCACCAAAAAGATTGTTCAGTTACAAGGCGCAAACGCAGATACAGTACCTGAAAGGCTAGCTTATTTGCTTGTTATGGTGAATAGGTTCAGGATGAGGGTCGTGAGGTGCGGTTATTTAGTTCGTTTCTGCTCTATGAACTGCAGCATGAGACTGCAAATCATATATACGTGACGTAGTCATCTATATACGTGACTTGGCCTTGTCAGGTCGAAATTGACGACGCGGAGGCGTGTCCGGTTATCAGCAATGGTTACGACGGAGTGGGGCACAGTGATATTGCCCATCAAAAGGACATCAGGAACAGGTGGGACGACATAATTTTCATCGGATACAGGAAAAAGTGACAGCAAATCGATGAAAGTCAAGGCTTTAGGCGGCAGGCGGACTGAGGCGGTCGTACTAAAGTTGTTGTGAAGTTGGGCACCAATATGCGGGAGAAGAGGAAGTTCGAGGCAAAGGGTACCGGCAGAATAGTCGATCAGAGCCGAATGCGCCGTAAGAAAGTCGAGTCCGAGGATTAGGTCATGGGGACAATTGGTCAGCACTGTAAACAGAACCGAAACGTGGCAGCCGGCGATGCTTATACGGGCAGTACACATTTCCGTGACGGCTACCGTGGTGTCATCGGTGACGCATACAGCTCGTATAATAGCGGACGTGAGAACCTTCTTACGTCGACGACGTAGGTTAGCACTCATTACGGACACCTGGGCTCCAGTATGAATGAACGCCGTCCAAGGGACACCGTCGACGTGATCATCAAGTAAGTTCTGGTTCGTTGGGAGCGTCAGTGAAGAATTTCGGAACGATGAAAACAATGCAGCGACACCCCCAGGAACTGCATGGTATAGTTTTCTGTCCGGAAGGGTCCATAATTGGTCGGCGACGAATAGCGGCGTGGCTGGGGCGACGGAGACCGACGGCGCTGAGGTGACGAGTGTCAACAACAGGAACGTCAGAGGTAGGAGACATACGGCGAGGCGAGTAGCGGCGAGGATCGGCATATGGACGAGTAGAGGAGGAAGACTAGCTCCAGTACGGGGACGTCAAGGAGGTGCGACAGTGGCGAACTACATGGCCAATTCGGTGGCAATGGGAACAGATTGGCTTGTCATGTGGAGTTCTTCACTCAGTAAGGTTGCGAAATCTGGGAGGATACAGGTCGCCGCTAGGCATAACGGTCGGCACCGGTCTGGCGTCAGGTCGGGAGACAGAGCAGGCAGCAGGAAAACAGAAGTTGGCAAATTCTTGCCACACAACTGCCTGAATGAGGTCAGAGGGTGTGGTCAAGTGGGCGTGGAACGGACGGGCTGGACTTGCAGCCTTGAGCTCGTAGCGAACGATACGCGCCACACTCTCGTTGAATGGGGGGTGCAGAGCTAAAGTCGACGCAGGATGACGTCGCAGCCATGTTAGGAGACGGGAGAACTGCGCAATGTCGCGGCGGCTTTTGGCCAGCTCGAAACGGCGGCATTCCTTGACAATCACGTCGATGGTGGAAACATTGGAGTAGATCAACAAGTTGAATGCGTCGTCCGCGATCCCTTTGAGCACGTGGCCTATTTCGTCAACCTCGGTCATTTTCTGGTCGACTTTGGGACAAAGAGAAAGCACGCCTTGTATGTACGAGACGTACGAGACATACGATTCAGTGGAAGACTGCACTCTGACAGCAAGTTCTTTTCTTGGAGCCAGTTGGCAACCGGTCGGGTTTCCAAAGTGGTCGCGGAGTTGCCTTGAAGGCATCCTAGCTATAGACAGCTCGTCTTGGTGAGTCCGGAACCGAAGCCGCGGTATTCCGCCCCAAGTATAGAATATTACGTTTGCGAGCATTATGGTAGGGTCCCAGCGGTTGTTCTGGCTAACACGCTCATACATGCTGAGCCAGTCCTCAACGTCAACATTATCTTATCCGAAGAATATAACAGGGTCGCGGGGATTGGTAACCGCAACGTACGTTGTTATCGGAGCCGCAAGTGTAGATGCAGACGAAGTGTCGTTACCAGGAGCCATGGTGGAAAGCTGCACGGTGCGGCCGCTGCGGAGCTCCGTGGCGAGGACGGGGAACGCCAACCTCCACCAAAATGTTGCGCGAACGTGCGGTGAAGCACTGAAGACTATTGACAATATATATTTACGAAAACCACTGCAGCGCCGGCCAGTTCAGCCGACAGCTCGACACCCAGGTTCAGTTCTTCGTCGGGACGCCCGCGCGCATTGTTCAAAAGCAACGCAATATGCATGTAGCAATATACTCGCCTGTTGTCGTTCATAATTTAGCGTGCCTCGTACGTAACATTTCCTTTTAGGCTTCCGATACCAATGCTGTACTGGGCGCGAGGGCCACCACTGGAAGTGTCCGCGCTGTAATCGTTCTTGTGTGGAAAGTTGGACCACGTGACATCGCTTCGGCGCGCGCGGCGATATCATACCGCGATTTAGGAGGCGTAATTTAAAAAAATTATGGGGTTTTACGTGCCAAAACCACTTTCTGATTATGAGGCACGCCGTAGTGGAGGACTCCGGAAGTTTTGACCACCTGGGGTTCTTTAACCTGCACCTAAATCTAAGTACACGGGTGTTTTCGCATTTCGCCCCCATTGAAATGCGGCCGCCATGGCCGGGATTCGATACCGCGACCTCGTGCTCAGCAGCCGAACACATAGCCACTGAGCAACCACGGCGGGTAAGGCGTAATTTATTTTTGATTGTTCATAGACGGTTGCTCCTTGTCGTTGAATATTACTGACTGCTGTATTAGAACAGAAAAAAGTTTTTTGGGGTCTTGATGCTTTCTGATACACTGATCGCGGAATATATGCAGCCAAATTAAGGCCGGGATTTGTTATTGTTTTGGTCGGATTGGTGGTTTAGAATGCAGCGACAAGACCTGGTCTTTGTAAAAGAAAACTGGTCAGATATGTTTCGGCAGCCTGAGTGGGTTAAAGATCCATCCTCGAAGTTTTGTTATCAGCATAATTAACTTCGCAAAGATTGTAAGCGTTCAAGAGGCGACCGGGTTACATTTGGTGAAAAAGATAAAAAAAGTGTTTTTGACTAGTTTTGTCATCCACAGCGAAAAAAAAAAGCACCTTTGATTACCCATTGCGACGTAGGTTGAAATTATTCACGTGGCAACGTTCACGTGCACTTTACCAAATTATTAGCCCAAGACGTTTCGACGGCCTGCTACTTGGCTTCCGCCGCTACTTCGTGCGCCTACAAAAAGTGGAGAGAGAAGAGAAATTCGCCGCGCTTCGTATGCACGCTGCTGTTCAGGAGTCCTCACTATACGTGGCCTTCACATAGTACTGTCACTACGCAAATCAGTTGCTAGGCGGGTTCTTCTTTTACGTACGAAAGTGTAATTAAGTCTCTCCCTACTTCGTATGCTACAGTCAAGCTGCCGTCGCCGCGGCAGCTTGCGCAACAGTAATCTTTACCGGGAAGCGTATGCGAAACGAGCTACGTGCTTCGCATTGTTATCATGACCGCCTTATCATCAGTTATGCGGTTCGGATGCTTGTTTTTGAGTTTGTTCTTTATTGAAACGTATGCTGTTCTGTATGTTGTATGCATGATTCCAAAGAATGTACGCACTGTTCGCTTCACTTGCTGAGTGCTTGTAGCTTCTGCCTTACGGGGGTATGAGTCATTTCATTTGGGAGCATGAGCCACTGATGCTGATAGTTCTCTGTCGACTTTACGCCACGAAGAAATCCCGGGATCCTAGCCATAGACAACTTCGCTGTAAAACGAAGCACGCGACGGTCCTGAAGCAGCCGCTCCGGCACGTGATCCAATTTTACACGTCATTCAGGCGCTGGCGTGGCATGTCGTGCCACGGTATGTCCTCGCGCCCAATATACAAGCATGAACAGAAATGGGCACAAAGTGGCCGCGAACTTCCCTTATACGCGTAATAACAATTGTTTCCCATCACTTTCCGAACGTTTCGATCTAGCGATACACATATCGGCGCCTAAACGCAGACATTATTATTATTGTTGTTGTTCGGAGTGTGGGAGCCCTTATCGTTTCGAACAGCAATGCTCAGGTCTATAGCTCAAAACACTTTCGCAGGGAAGAGCCAAAGTAAACGTGATTCATGGGTGCGCAAAACGTGCCGCGCGGCAAAGCAACGAGAGGTGGCGGGCGCACAGTCAACGAGTATATACGACTCTACCAGAAGAAGACGCTTCAGAAGCTGCAGTAATGCCAGACCTGGCAGGTATTAAGCAAACTTCCACCTCTTTGCTGACCTTGCATGGAAAGGTAGACTCTCTGCTCCTACTGAAAGCTGAATTCACAAATTTGAGCATGGCAATGAAAGACCTAGTAGAAAAAGTATCTGCTATGTCTAAACATTAACTTTTATGTCTAAACATGAAAGCACAGCTTTCAGCCAGTCACGACTTGGAAACAGCGCGCGAAACACAAATCACTAACCTGAAAACGCATCTGGAAACACAGGCGCAACAGCTTCAGCAGCTGCAACCGGATCTAAATGTGAACGAACAGTATCGCGGAAAAGTGAAAAAGAGAAAAGTGAAAGTGGACTGTCTGTAGAACACAAGGAAAACCTAAAAGAAGTCTTATCAAACATATCTAGTAAACTGCAGAGCTATCGGAGTTCTGTAGCGCTGATATAGAGGCGGTGCATTGCTTGCCAAACAGACATAAGACGAACCCGACGGTAACGTTTTTCTTTCGTGACCGTGCAAGGGATGCGTGGTTTGATGCGTGAGATAGAGAGTAAAACATCTTTATTTATAATATTTGAATGGCGAGAGCAGTGTGGGAGGAACCCTCAGTCAAAGGTCCCTAAGATAATTCCGGCGATGTTTTGAGCCCGTTGTATCACAGCTCGGAGGACCTCGGGAGGTCCGTCGCGGAGGGCATCGTCCCACAGCTCTTTGTTGCGTAGGGGCTAAAGGAGATTGGCAAGGGAGGAAAGAGGTTTGCAGTGCACTCAATCATGACGTGGAAGATTGTGGGCGAGCTGCCACAGCCAGGGCAACGATCTGCATAACAGTGTGGGTAGAATTTATTGAGAGAGACAAGATTTGGAAAAGTTGCGGTTTGTAACTGGCGCAATGCCACTGCTTCCTCCCGCGAGAAGGACGGCGGTGGTGCGGCGTGGGTACGACGAATGCGTGTATAATGACGGAGTATGTCTTTGTAACGGAGCAAGGGATCCCCCCACTCTGAACTAGTCGCCTCACCACGCCGAGTCGCCCGGAGGGAAATTTCTCGGGCAACCGCATGTGCGCGTTCGTTACCCGGTAGCGAGGTATGACCAGTGGTCCAGAGTAAGTGGATGCAGGGAGGTGTGGTTGGTGTATTTTGCGGGATCTGTTTGAGAATTTGGTGCGCCGCTCTCGGGATGCCATGTCCTGATAGTTCCTATCAGGACATGGCCGACATGCCTGTTGCGAGTCCGTCAATATATACACTTCCTCAGGAACACGGATGGCGTATCGAATTGCAAGAGCAACACCGAGAATTTCTCCGTAAGCGGCATTTGTTCCACGCATTGCAGCAGAGTCTCTCAGGGATTCGGTGCCATCCAAAACTACCGAGGTATAGCCCTCTTGAGTGCGTGATGTGTCCGTGTATAAAGTATGTGTTAGGAAAGCTAAGACGCTTGCACCAAAACGGACAGACAGAGACTTTTCACTTCAATGTGAAAAGAAATAAAACATCATTCATTCATTCATTCATTCATTCATTCATTCATTCATTCATTCATTCATTCATTCATTCATCAATAATAATCTGACAAGGTTGAACCGAATTCTGTTCAGGTGAGCTATAACCGCAGCAAAAGAGCTACAAATTTGCATGCGTAGAGGGCATAAAAATTATCGTGAAGAAAGACGAAAATGCACCCCCTGATCTGAGTTAAGAATCTAGCCGATATTCTTAAAATTTCGTAAGCAAATACGGCAGCGAATTTTACATCGAAGCTGTATAAGGCTAGCCAATTCGTTCATCCGTCCGTCTGTCGCTTGTACGCCGAAAACTTCTCCGGCGCAACCCCGTGCACATGCGCGAAAAAAAGAAAAGAGAAAGAGAGGCGCCCGATTGGCTGCGCCAGTAGCAGCGTCGTTCCTCCCCGTCGCAGCCGAGCGCGCGCCCAGCAGTTTATCTCCGGATCCGACACTGGTAGACGACACGTCATACGTACTCCTGAGGAGCAGGCAGCTTTCGATCAGCAACACCACGAGCACAACCGGGAACAAGCTCGCCTACGCCATGCCGATGCTGCAGCCCGGGCACAAGAACAGGCTCGTGCAGGCGAGCGCAAGCAGCAATTGCGTACATAGGATTCGGCAGACCACCAAGCCGTTGTTTAATGAACCGTCCTGATTAACCCAGTGATAAACACCGGGGCCGCACGTTTCAGCTTCGCTGGTTAACCATCTGTACGGAGTGCTTGGGCAGTGATTGTTCCTCTCTCTCAAATTTCAGTGAGCTTAAAGGCTCATTTGTTGCCAGCCGTGAACACGATTTCACAGTAGTTTGTATTAATATCAAAAACCTACAAAAATATTGGGAGGAATTTAGGGAGGTAGCTGAATCAGTCGCAGATCTAGTGGATGCATCTATAACAGTGGAAACAAATGCACCGGAGGATTGCACTAATATGTATAAATTAAAGCTTACAATGCCCATTTTATGTAAAGACAGAAAAGACGAGGAGGTGGCTTAGCGTTGTTTGTTAGGACAAGATATGACACTGTGGTCACAGACATTTGTTTAAACGAAGCCGAAAACCCGCAAGTAAAAATCATGCTTACTAACAGATAATTATTGCTGCTAGCTATTTATCATCGTCCTAATAATAGTGTCGCACGATTCTTGCGTCAACTTGAAGAAATTTTAGAAGGCCAAATAGCAACGGATCAGTTTTGCTTGGTGGGTGACCTAAACATCAATACATTGAACACTGGTTCAACTTTAGTATCGGCTTTTCCATTTTACCAACATACGACTTACAAGTGACTATGAATCAACCTAGGAGAGAAGGACCTCTTACGAAACAGACTGGTATTCTCCTAGACCACGTAGCAATAAAAGCACCGAATTATTCATTAGCGGCTTGTGTCATTAGCCAAACGATAGCGGATCACTATTTTGTGCCTTGGCGCCTTAGTGCACATTCGCCCCTTCCCGGAAATGACAAATCAGAAGAAAAAGATTATAGTAATCAACTGGAAGTGCAGATTTTTAATAGGAAAACGTTTGATCATTTGATTGTACAGTTTGACTGTGCACAAATTATTGGGGATTCGAATTATACTATTAATTTTATGAAAAATTTTGTAAGCATCTAGAAAACTTTGAGCTTTCTAGTATCTACACAATATCAAAAAAACAAAAGTGACCGCTGGTTTACGGCCGACATAATATTTCCTACAGAGACTGGTTGTGGAAAAGGAGCAGGCGGGCGCCGAAAAATCAAGACTTGAAAAGGGAATATAAGATTGCGAGTAATAGGGTCGTTGCTCTCTTGAGGTCAGAAAAACGGCGGTATTTCTTAGACAGATTTAATCAAGCACACAAAGATTCAGCAAGAACTTCGGCTTTAATGAATAATCTCCGAGGCAATAGTGTCCCACCTATGAATTTCTCGGAATCTTTTTCAGAGAAGCCAGATATAGTGGTAGATAAGTTCAGTCAATTTTTCACACGTTTTTCTAATACTACACAGTCTCAGAGACACACTTTCTCGCTCAAGCTGTTCAAGCATCTGTTTTTTTGCCCACGTTGTCGAAGGAAGACCTGAGGAGAATAATTTTCATTTTTCGGCCTAGTAAACAACCAGGTATGGATGAGTTGGCTATTGCCACAATAAGAAGAAATTTTGACACATTAGCAGATATACTGCTTTTTATAATAAATGGCTTCATAAGCACCGCATCAATTCCGGAGATATTAAAAACAGGAATGGTTAAGCCGCTGTATAAAGTAGGGTAAAAATACGATGTTGAAAATTAGACATATCTGTATTTTGCTTATACTCTCCCAAATACTGGAAAGGTTTCTATTTGTATCACTTCCTTCTTAAAGAAATTTTCAGTCCTAACACCAAGACAGTTTGGATTTATTGCTGAGCGAAGTACTATGACATTGTCAGGAGTGTATACCGATGAATTATATTTTTCTGCAAATAACCTATATAGTCGTGCTTTGTTTTTGGATTTAGCAAAAGCGTTTGAAACTGTAAATCATCACATTTTATTTAAAAGCTGTTTCGCTTGGGTTTCAGGGGGCCCTTTTTTATCTTCTTTATAATTATTTGCATGGGAGGTCACAGGTAGTTATGGGTAGTAAAGAAATTGTTAGCAATAGGGAATATATTGTTACGGGGACGTTGCAAGTCTAGAAAAACTATATTTACAATGTATATACAGGGTGAGTCAGAATAGTTAAGATGGCTGACCACCAACAACACGCAGCAGCCAGCGGCTCCGATCTTCTTCTTCCTCTCTCTTCTTTCATCCTTCCGTAACAGGACTCCCGGATGGCGAAGCGCCGTCTCGGCGTGTGGCAGGCAAAGAATTGCGAGCGAAGTATGGCTTCTGCCGCGAAACGTGCACGACGTCGACAGGCCTCTTTCTTGAGGATGCATCAAAGTGTAGCGGCGAAATCTCGTAATTTACGTCGTTAACTTGGCGTAGGACTTCATAAGGCCCTGTGTAGCGAGAGAGAAGCTTCTGGGAGAGGCCAACCCGACAATATGGTGACCAGAGGAGCACCCAAGCACCTGGTGCGAACTGAACATCGCGATGGCAGCGGTTGTAACGCTCTTTTTGTATATGCTGCGAGACTAATAAACGAGATCGGGCGACTTGACGTGCCATGTGAGCGCGATCGATGACTTCACGAGCGTACTCAGTTGCAACACGTGGCACAGAAGGGAGGATGGTGTCAAACGGCAGTGTGGGGTCGCGACCATACAAGAGATAAAAGGGTGAATATCCTGCGGTCTAATGTCGGGACGAGTTATACGCGAACGTCACGTAACCCAGCTGGCGTCCCAGTCGCGGTGATCGTCGATGACGTACATATCAACAGCATATCTGTGATTGTTCGGCTGAGACGTACTGTAAGGCCGTTCGTTTGAGGGTGGTATGCGGTGGAAAGCTTGTGCTCAGTGGCACAAGAGCGGAGGTGGTCGTCGACAATTCGAGATAAGAACGAGCGGCCGCGGTCTGTGAGTAACTGTCGAGGTGCACCGTGGTGGAGAATGACGTCGTGGAGGAGAAAATCGGCGACGTCAGTTGCGCAACTAGTCGGCAACGCCCTTGTTATCGCGTAGCGTGTCGCGTAATCAGTAGCGACGGCGATCCACTTGTTCCCTCTAGTCGTTGACGGAAAAGGGCCAAGCAGATCAAGGCCTACGCAAAAGAACGGTTCAGAGGGAACTTCAATGGGATGGAGTCGTCCGACAGGTGCCAGGGGAGGTTTCTTCCGGCGCTGACACAATTCGCAACTTGCGACATAACGGCGCACAGAGCGGTGCATCGTGAAGCTGTTCAAGCACGACGGGTCGCAGATGACGAGGAAGGACAAGCAGCAACTCAGGGCCGTCAGGGTTGATATTGCGGCGGTAGAGGATGCCGTCATGCAGCACGAACATGCGGTACGTGCCGTCGGTGCTGCCAGATTGCACTCCGACGATGATGGACTGTAAGGATGCGTCGCGTTGTTCAGCACGCATGTCGATCATGTCAGTCGTGACCATCACGCAGGTCACCGGATCATGCGCAACAGGATCGGGAGGATCCACGGGGTGACCCGAGAGGCAGTCAGTGTCCATGTGGATACGTTCAGTCTTATAATGGACAATAAATAAAAATTCCTGGAGCCGCAAAGCCCAGTGACCAAGCCATTCAGTCGGGTCCCGTAGGGAAGACACCAGCACAGTGCGTGGTGCTCTGTGACGACCGAAAACGTGCGACCGTACAAATATGGCTGGAACTTGGCGACAGCCCAAACTAAAGCCAAGCACTCCCGCTCGGTGATGAAGTAATTTCTCTCGGCAGCTGACAGCAGGCGGCTGGCGTAAGCTATAACACACTCGGTACCATTCTGGTGTTGGGCGAGAACAGCGCCGATGCCATAGCCGCTTGCGTCAGTTTGGACTTCGGTCGGTGCAGACGGATCAAAGTGGGCAAGTATGAGAGGGGTGGTCAGAAACCCGATGAGAGCGGCGAACGCTGTAGGGGTTGAGGGACGGACTTCGGGATGAAGACAAAACTTGGGAGGGTTTATTCTACATTATTTACAGGGAGGTGACAGAAAAGTAACATTTGTACAGTCATTACGGGCCGGCAGCAACTCGGACGCTGCGGCCCGCGGCAAGAAGTTCGAGAGAGGTGAATCAGGGAATCAGGGAATGTCCTGGTCTCTCTGGAAGGCTTCTTATAAATCCTTCGAGCACTGTAAGTCACGTCATGTTCGACCAATGGGAGAGTCCGCTCAGATGACGCCACTTTCAGCCAATGGTAGGCGCCCGTGCGATGGTGTCATACCCGGCGAAGAGAGTCGGCGCCTGGTCCTCCTCTCTTGATCACTTGAGCCCGGTGCTGCGGCCCCTCAGCGGTAGCAATTGTCTTCTTCAAAGGCGATGAAGAAGTACGCTTGGGCCTTCCCGGCACGTCTGGCTGTCACGGCGCCGTCTTGGTTTGCACCCACTTTACTTCCAACAATGCCGTGCTATCCCCTCGCTTTCTGGAAGAGTCAAGCAGAGAATAGCTACCGGCGGCTTACAAACTTGTTGGCTCGTGAACTTGTTTGCACTTGTCTGGTGCTCCTCTGGAATGTGCTTTCCTGCTTCTGCATTCCTCAATTAGCTGTGCTGCGTTTCGAAGTGGTTTGGGGAACTCGAAGTAATCGCAGGAAACAGCTCCATATCTAACAGCTCGTCCTCGCCCCGGTTGTTCTGAATGGCCGGTGAACTCAATTCGCTGGCCATGAGGAACGCTGAAAGAAGCTGCAGGGTACTGGGGTCGAGCCTCGTTTGACAACCCTCGGGATCCTGGGCCCTGGAGAACATACGTCAAACAAACCAAACAACACAGCGCTGCACCACGCGTAAGCGCAGGCTCTTCACCCCTGACTCGCCAGGCTATTACTGAGTCAAAATCAACCCTGATCTTTTAGTTCCCCAATTTTGACAAAACAGTTGTAACCACCGTTCCAAACAGCCATCCATTTCTCCTCGAATGCCGACAAGACCAGAGTACTATTATGCGAAGCATATTACGAGAGCTCAACCCAGCTCCTCAGGCGCGGCGGTGTCGCCATGAAATCACGTGACACCGTGACGTCACGACAGAGGAGAAGTGGCTTTGGCTCAACTCTTGCAAGACGGGCTGGGTGGGAATCGAACCAGGGTCTCCGGAGTGTGGGACGGAGACGCTACCACTGAGCCACGAGTACGATGCTTCAAAGCGGTACAAAAGCGCCTCTAGTGAATGCGGTGTTGCCTTAGAAACGAGCTGTTTCTAAGGCGTGCGTCTCTTGCTCAGGCGCACATTTCGTTGCCGCGCCGAACGCTGCTTTGCTCGACGCTCACCGCGTCCAATGCGGGGCGCGTAGTCGCTGCCCTGTAGCCCATTGTCTTACACCCCTTGGCGGGTCGACGGGAACGCTGTCGCGTTCCACTCTTGAAGGCGAAGCAGTAATGCATGAGTTGTTTCTTCGTCTAGCCGAACCAAATATAGCCAAGCAAGAGCAGTTCACCAGGCTAAACAGTGGTTCAACAACTAAAATAAAGGCTAGTATGCTTCGCATCCTGGGCTTAACCTTACCTAAGCCACAGCCATTTTTTGTTGTTGCAAAAGAAAAGGGTCGTTGACGATGCAAACAACAAATGAAAACAGCCGAACATAACTTAAGTGGCCTAACTACACGAACAGCATGTTTCCAATCTATCGCAGTGGAGTACTTATCGCACGTAATGGTGCCACTGAACAATCTGGTCAACCTCACAAGTACGTAATCACAAGCGCGCTAGCCTTGTGGTCACTATTCAGAACGCATACTTGTGTCATAGGCAAACTCTTCATTACGCTTACTCACGTTTCTTCCTTTAGTCCCTCTAGGACACGTGACTTAAACGAACAATTAAACTCGCGGGACTTACACACTCCGCAGAACTCTTAAAATGATGCGTCTTCTACTAACTCTTTCCACGCACGTTCACTAAAGAAGTCAGAATACGGCTGCCCTCCACACACACTAGCAACCCAGTCATAAAGTCTGCTTCCTTCCGTCCACACAGGACACGCGCTAATGGAACTAAGAACGCTCCTCAGTGCAAATCATGCACTCACTGAAAACCTACGCGCTTAACCTTAGAAAATTCAACACTTAAAAAGAAAGAAGGTTAAATAACACACACGCGCGTCACGATAGGCCTCTCAACAATAACCTTGACCCTCAGGTTACTCACACACACAAAAAAAGTCTATCTACTTATTAATGAGCATCTCGCGAGACTACATGTTTACAAAAAACCGCGTCTTTCAAAGGTCGAGCCTCTCTACCAAAACACAAACAGAGCTCATACCTTACACATTGAAAGAAACTCTAGTCTCAAATCGCGAAATTTTCCGATGCTCAAAAATAAAACAAAATAACACGTTTTACTTCTACGGAAGCTCTCTTGGCCTCCCTTTCCAAACGCTTATGTCTGACTCATTTTTGAGTCGTACCCGAGGTGGGCGTGGTCTCAAAGCTACTCGGGCTGCCGAGAGACAACAAAAGGGCTGATTCACTATCAGCTCCCCCAAGACGTTACGGTCTCCTTCCAATTTGCGTCCTCGCGCCCCGCTTTCCTCACAAACTCGATTGACCGCGTCGCTACTCCCCACCTGGTCTCGTCCTGCCACCTTGCGTTTCTTCGAACTGCACGCTGAGCTATGAAAAGAACTACGGAACGACGAGGAGATTAACTGCCCCGTGCCCTTTGTCCGCGTCCGTGCAGAACATTCTTCGCGGTCCCCCTTTGACCGGTGGCTCGCTCGTTTTGGATGCGTCAACATCGTCCGTGACGACCGCACCTTTTCCCTCGCGCCCTGCACTTTTGGGGTTCTCGCCATCTTTGGCGGCACTACATTAATTACCGTCTTTCGGTCTTTACCGCGCTTCTTTTTACGGCGCTTTCTCTTTGCACTCGCTTTCCTGTCGCCTTCTCGTGCCTCGTGCTGGCCGGTACACATTTCGTCGGCCCGGATCGGTCTCTTACCCGCACAGTCTGTGTGATTTACATTTAAATCAACACTCTCTCTGCCTCGACTGGCGGACAGCTCAACCGACTCTGGCACAATGCAGCAGGCTTTACTCGAGTTAGACAACTCGCACTCTTGCGAACTGCCCTCTGCTACATTGCCCAGCTCACGCTGTGCATCGGCACACAGCCCGTCGGTATCGATCGCTGTCTCACGCGCACAGTCCGAATGATTAATAACTGAACCATCCCTATCTAGGCTATCTAGACTGGCGGAGAGCCGCACCGATCCCTGAACAATGCAGTTGTATTCTCTTGAGCTACGCAGCTCGCAATCCTGAGAATTACCCTCAACCGCACCGCTCAGCTCGCACTTCACTTCTGCACGCACATCTGGCTCTACATGGGTGCTCGCGTCTGTCGCGTCAACAGTACCCTTTTCTTCGCTAGCAACCTCGCTAACATTACCAGCGACGCACACGCTCGGAAACTGTGCCAATTTGTTCGCAGCTGGCCTAGCTGTCTCTACAGTCATCTGTTGGCACAGCACCTCGTCGCTCTCACTACGGCCTTTAACGGCCTCTGTTGCCACTAAGGCATCGTTAGCAGCTAGCCTTTTCCCTTCACTTATGAATCGGCAGCTAATCTCACAGGCACTACTCTTCTCGTCGGCTTTTGGCGAAAGTCCGCTAGACACTTCCTCATTCTTTCCCTCTGTACTTCCTACAGAATTCTCAGACAGCCGTTGTCTCTGTGCCAATAACTGATCACAATACTGTATCTCTTTGATCAGTGCTGCCTTCTCTCTCTCATATTTTTGCTCACGCTCATGCTTACGTTCCTGATACTTACGTTCGCGTCCATTCTCACGTTCGTGACGCTCACACCTAAGAGTAAGTTCTTGAAGCTCATGCTTCCGTTCATTCTCGCGTTCTTCCCGCTTACTCTCACTGTAAAGTTCACGACGCTCTCGCACACGTACACGACGCTCCCGCTCCCGTGGCTCCTGTATCACCTCCCAAGCAAGCTCAATGCTTTTGCCATCATTGCCACTATCGTTAATCGCCTTTATGATAGCTGGCGTTTCCATCCGTTCGTCCGCCTCAACTCCCAAATCGTCGCACACCAACAAGTCTAACCTCGTCAACCTTCTAAGATCCATGGCAGCTGCCCCGACAGGTGGTTAAAACTGTTTTCCTTAATTAATTTGTGCAAACACACAATGCAACAAACTCCCGATTCCCAGAACTATCAAAATGAACACACAACATTTGAGTCTGGCGAATCATAAGGAAAAAACCACGCGCTCACTTACGGTTGCAGCACCCTGCCATCCGGTTCATTCGTCCGCTGTTCCCGGTTCCTCCGGACTCCCTGGGTCGAAGGCTCGCTCCTTCTTCGCTACTCCCAGTTTCTTCGGACCTCTTTCGACGAAGGCTCTCTCTTCGTTCCACCCGGTTCCTTAGGATCTCTCTCGACGAAGGTTTATCCGTAGCGCTGCCACCAGCTGATGCATTCGGAGGCGATCCTACCGCTGCCAACCAGATGTAGGGGTTGAGGGACGGACTTCGGGATGAAGACAAAACTTGGGAGGGTTTATTCTACATTATTTACAGGGAGGTGACAGAAAAGTAACATTTGTACAGTCATTACGGGCCGGCAGCAACTCGGACGCTGCGGCCCGCGGCAAGAAGTTCGAGAGGGGTGAATCAGGGAATCAGGGAATGTCCTGGTCTCTCTGGAAGGCTTCTTATAAACCCTTCGAGCACTGTAAGTCACGTCATGTTCGACCAATGGGAGAGTCCGCTCAGATGACGCCACTTTCAGCCAATGGTAGGCGCCCGTGCGATGGTGTCATACCCGGCGAAGAGAGTCGGCGCCTGGTCCTCCTCTCTTGATCACTTGAGCCCGGTGCTGCGGCCCCTCAGCGGTAGCAATTGTCTTCTTCAAAGGCGATGAAGAGGTACGCTTGGGCCTTCCCGGCACGTCTAGCTGTCACGGCGCCGTCTTGGTTTGCACCCACTTTACTTCCAACAATGCCGTGCTATCCCCTCGCTTTCTGGAAGAGTCAAGCAGAGAATAGCTACCGGCGGCTTACAAACTTGTTGGCTCGTGAACTTGTTTGCACTTGTCTGGTGCTCCTCTGGAATGTGCTTTCCTGCTTCTGCATTCCTCAATTAGCTGTGCTGCGTTTCGAAGTGGTTTGGGGAACTCGAAGTAATCGCAGGAAACAGCTCCATATCTAACAACGCGTAAGCCTGCTCCGGGCCCCATGAGATTGGCGTGTTCTTCTTTAGAAGATCTGTCAAAGGCCCAGCAACGTGGGCGAAGTTTCTAACGAAACGGCGAAAGTAAGAACACAGGCCGACGAAGCAGCGCAAGTCAGAGGCAGAACGTGGCACAGGGAAACTGCGTACGGCGCGAACTTTTTCCAGATCCAGTTAGACATCGGATGCGTCAACGAGGTGTCCCAACACGGTAATCTGACAGCGCCCGAATTGACACTTTGTGGAGTTCAGTTGGAGGCCGACTTTTCGGAAGGCCGCAAGAATTGCAGCGAGTCGGGTAACGTGGCTGCCGAACGTGGGAGAAAAAACAATAACGTCGTCAAGATAACAAAGACAGGTGGTCCATTTGTAGCCTCGCAGAAGAGAGTCCATCATACGTTCAAATGTCGCTGCAGGAGCATTGCATAGGCCAAAGGGCATGACTTTGAATTGATATAAGCCATCCGGTGTGATGAAGGCCGTCTTCTCGCGGTCCATTTCATCAACTGAAATCTGCCAGTAGACGGATCGAAGATCGATGAACGAGAAGTATTTAGCTCCATGCAAGCAGTCCAAGGCGTCATCAATGCGTGGTAGTGGGTAGACGTTTTTTCGCGTGATCATGTTTAAGTGGCGATAATCGACGCAAAAACGCCACGTACCATCTTTCTTTTTCACAAAGATGACAGGCGAAGTCCAAGGGCTGGCACATGGCTCGATGACCCCTTTGCGGAGCATTTTGTCCACTTATGATTGGATGACTCCACGTTCACTATGCGATACACGATAGGGACGCTGACGAATAGGATTCGTGTCTCCAGTGTTTATGCGGTTGTGAACAACAGATGTTTGGCCTAAAGGCCTGTCACCGAAATCAAAGATGTCACTGTGCGATTCAAGTAGGAGTCGTATGTCCGTGACTTGAGGGCACAGGCTGAAATTAATAAAAGGTAAAACGACGTCGTTATTTGTGACCATGACCAACGTATGTGGAACAGCAACGTTCCGGTTCAAAAGCACGTCGATGATGGGCTGAAGCACATATTCATCGTCAGGAACCTGTGGCTGGGCGGTCAAAGTGACGTAAGTAACTGCCTCGGGTGACATACGCACATCTTGAAGCGAGCGCAAGCGCGGTGGGGCGGTACTCGGAGCATCGGCGAGTTGAGGCAGTTCTAAGTGAAGAACGCTGGCCACGCAGTCGATGAGAGCAGAATGAGTGGATAAAAAGTCCAATCCAAGGATAACGTCGTGAGGGCAGTTGTCGATCACAGCAAAGAGAACAGAAGTAGGGCGGCCGGCTATACATAAACGCGCAGTACACATTCCAAGAACAACCAGCACGCCACCGTCGGCCACACGAAGCACTCGGGCAGCTGCTTGGGTGAGGACTTTCTTCAAACGCCTACGTATAGGCTAGCACTCATCACAGATACGTGGGCTCTATAGTGTCGACGAGTGCTTGCACAGGTGCGCCGTCTATTTTGACGTCGATTACACTTCTCCCTGTGGGCACAGACAGAGGATTTGCTGCAGTAGTCGGCAATGCGGCACCACCTGCGAGGGCTGCATTTCCTAGTTTTCCGAAAGGGTGCGGCCTAAAGCCACAGGGGACGAAAGGTGACGTTGCTGCGGCGAACGGGAAGATGGGCGATGTGTTTGCGGTGAACGAGACTGGTGTCCGCGCGGCGATGGTGAGCCGCTGTATCACGTGTTCCGAGCAGAGTTGGCGGCGCTGTTAGACTCGGTGGTGGGCGAAACATTGCGGGTATTTCCATCAAAACGGCTCAGGCTGGTCGGCGTGCGAGGCGTTGAGGGCCACGAGTTGCGACAGTATCGGGCGACATGACCCATGCGGCGACAGGTGGTGTGCCCCGAGGATCTGTGTTTTCACCTCTGTTATTCAATTTATTTATGAAAGACTTTCCCACGATAATCGAAAAGCTACGGTGTATCAATATGCAGATGATACGGTCCTCCTCACTCGCCATATACGTTATGAGGAAGCTATTAACACTCTACAGAATGCAGTTCATAAGGTCATGCAATGGTTTCACGAAAATTGTGTATTTATCAATGCTAAAAAAAGCAACCTCATGTGCTTTCGAATTAATAATAATAATAATAATAATAATAATAAATAATATATAATTATATAATATAATAATATTAATATAATAATTATATTATAATATAATATATAATAATAATAATAATAATAATAATAATAATAATAATAATAATAATAATAATAATAATATAATTATAATAATTAATGTGTTTAAATGTAAGCATTCTTCAGACCGCTCTTACTTTGTTAGCGATCTATCGGCCTCCTGCAAACAGCGTTAGTCGCCTTATAATAGAATTAGAGACTGTTTTGAAGCGTTTCAGTTATGAGGAGGTGTTTTGCCTCACCGGTGATTTAAATATTGACGTATTATGCCCAGGCAAAGCTCAAGTGTCAGACTATTTATCTGCCCTTTCTGCTTTTGGCCTCGAAAGCATGGTCACCACCTTCACACGTGAAGAAATTGTGAATGGCCGAATAACGCATTCTTGTTTAGACCACATCGCCGTACGGGCGCCTAATCAGATCTGCATTCATGCGTGATTACGCAACGCTTAGCAGACCACTATTTCACTGTCTGTCGTTTCAGCTTGAGGCGTCTTTTTAACACACCTCAACGTTGGAAAGTAAATAGCTCAGATAGGCGGACGCGCGTTATCTTTGTTGATCAACGCAAATTGGATGAAATGATTGGCAGGTTCGACTGGTCTTCACTGATTGTTTCCGGAGTGCCAGTGTTTATTTATGAACAATTCAGTTCGAAAATACGCAGCTTTCAAGAAGCCTGCACTCGAATTGTTCTAACTAAACAGAGAAGAAATCATAACTGGCTTACCGTGGATATAATGAATGCAATCGCCTACCGAGACTTGCTGTGGAAACGGCTTAAACGAACTCCTAACAATGCTGAGCTTCGCGCTAGCTACAGAAGCGCAAGGAATAAAGTCGTCGCCCTTATACGATGCGCAAAACGCCGCTACTTTCAACATCAGTTTCAATTATCTGTTCGAAATCCGGCAAAGACGTGGTCACTGATAAACCACCTACGCGGGAAAGACACTAATAATTCAAAGCTAGCTGACACTTTCCCATGTGATCTTGCACAGACAGCCGCAATCTTCAATCAACATTTCGCGCGCGTTTCGGGAGCAACTTCAATGGTGCCAGCTGGCCGCTCTGGAAAAGAAAAAATCATATCGGCTTCCGCGTTCTTACCAACGATAACATTCGACACACTCGCAAGAATAGTTGCTGGGTTTAGGCGACATAAGCCAGCTGGTATAGACGGTATAGCGGCATCTTTGCTCCAACGAAACTTCAACGCACTATCGCGTATTCTTCTTGTCATACTTAATGGATTCCTAGAGACGGCTACAATGCCGGCGGAATTAAAAACGGCTATTGTATCTCCATTATTTAAAGGAGGAAAGAAAGGTATTGTGGACAGTTACCGACCTATTTCGATCTTGCCTATCATGTCACAAATAGAAAAATTTCTCTTAGAAACTATGACGTCATTTCTAGATAAGTTTTCAGTTATATCGAGTCGTCAGTTCGGCTTTGTCGCGGGACGGGGCACCATTGCTCTGCTCGAGGAATTTTCAGATGAATTGAACACAGCTTTAGAACAAAACATATTTGCATGCGCATTGTTTCTCGATACTTCTAAAGCCTTTGATACTGTGAACCACGAACTCCTGCTTGAAAAACTATACCTGCTCGGCTTCAGGGGGCCATTTTACCAGTTCCTAAAAAACTATTTGTCCGGCCGCTCGCAGGTGATATCTTTAGACAACGAGTTATTCATCAATAACAAACTACACTTGAAAGCTGGAGTGCCTCAGGGCTCTATATTGTCTCCTCTTCTCTTTAACATATTTATAAATGACTTTTCTTCAGCTGTTTCGAAGTGTATGATATTTCAGTATGCAGATGAGACTGTCCTTTTAACTAAACATATCTGTTACTCAAAAGCAATTGCATTACTTCAAGAGAGTGTGTACGACGCAGTGACCTGGTTTGCTAACAACTGTTTGTCAATAAACAAAGAAAAACAAAACTGTTATGTTTTAGAAATCCACTTAAAGCAACGGTTACAAATTTACCCTTGTTTCTACACTGTCGTACTTGCCAATCGTGTCAGTGTGCCCCTGTAGAATATGTTAACTCCATTAAATACCTTGGCGTTTTCTTTGACAGTGACCTCTCATGGAATGATCACATGACGTATCTTTGCGGCAGGCTCAGAAGTGTTTCCTCGCTGCTTTTTAATATTAAATCCATTGTTCCGATGCCTGTAAAAATCACTATCATGCACGCCTTAGCATACAGTGTGTTACGTTATGGCATTACATTGTTCGGGTTTTGCTCATCTCGATGGCTCTGTCGAATTGACAGAATTCTAAAAAATATGTTGAAGTCCATTGCTTATAACTCTTCCTCGGCCGACAATGTGAACTTATTTATACATCTGGGTCCTCCGTCATTTAAAACTTTGTTCACTCAAGCGGTTGTGGTAAGACATTTTTGGAACCCTGATTTCAAACAAGAATATGTTGCTCCCCGTGCACTGCGGAAAACATTGCGTTTTGTAGTACCGCACTGCAACACAAGATTTGGTAAGGCTAGTAGGTATGCTTATGTCCCAAGAATATTCAATGACCTTCCTGATCATATATTTACTGCAACTTCGAAACGAAACTTGAAAAAAATGTTGAAGGCACTGTAAGATATGTATAATACATTTCTCTTTTCTTGTTTCTTGTATTTCTTTTGTCACTGATTTCAGCTGATTTTCTGTTTCATTTTGTGTGATGAACTTCACGAGCTTGTCATTTCTGTACATGTTGCCATTTTGACTTTGTTTGCCGACATGCCGGGCCAAGTCACGCAAGCCACTTCGTTGGCTTTGACGGGCCTGCCTTCTGATGTACGATTATTGTAAGATGGCAATAATAATAATAATAATAATAATAATAATAATAATAATAATAATAATAATAATAATAATAATAATAATAATAATAATAATAATAATAATAATAATAATAATAATAATAATAATAATAATAATAATAATAATAATAATTATTATTATTATTATTATTATTATTATTATTATTATTATTAACGTTGAACTTGCCTTACGTTTTTGTTGTATGTAAACTGTCCTTTTCATAATTGTCCTTTGATTTTTCATGCGTTCGTTCGCGCGTATCATGCCCAGTTCTCGCTTTTTGTACTTTCCCTTTTTCTCTTGTATTTTTTTTTTTGCTGTATGCTTGCGTCATCACTCAGACGTTCAGGCTTTTCTAGGACACATTAAATAAAGTATTGATTGATTGATTGATTGATTGATTGATTGATTGATTGATATCATTCCACTTACATAGCTTATGTCCATGGCGCAGCCTAACAGTTACTTGTCCAGATACATAGTGAAAAACCACAAACCGTAGTGGGAAGAACACTGCGCTGTTCGCCTTTAAGTGCGACGAGACATTATCACATGGTAGGTACGCTGTCTTAAAAAACACTAGTGACGATTATGGCCAATTTGGGCGACTTCATAACCCATGTGTGCTGCGCGTATTTAACATCGTTGAAGGGCGTTTTCCATGTGCATTTAATTGCGATTTGCTCTCTATCTTTCTTTTCTAATGTAAAGTTTCTACCAGCCTTCGACGAAGCCACTTATTTCTAGTAGCGTTATAGGCTCACACAAACTCTACAAATATGTACATAGAACTCCAGGTTGATTGCGTCGGAGCGCGGCAAAAGTCTTCGTCGAAACACTCACCGTTTCAGCGACGTTGATCATTCCGACAACGGTAGTTACAAACCAAGGGTTGAAGCCTATGTAGTCTGATTGTTCAGCAGCCCAAAGTACAACATCCGGTGGTATAATCGGAGGCCCTTCATCTTTCTTCACTTGTTGTTGCTGCTGTTGTTGCGGCTATATATAAAGATATCAGCATGAAATAAGTATACGAAATCGTTGGACGCTTAATCATTCATAACATCAACAAAGCTAGATTAAACTGTACACGTGGGCGCTAACTGTGGGCGCTAACCTCGTGAAGGCGTGTAGCCTGCAACCTGAAACTTGCGCTCACCAAACGCTGGATTATTAGCCCCAGGATGATAAGACCCGCATGTAGTTTTACGCTGTTTTGATACGTAGATATGTTTTTAGTCCTTCTTTACTGCCCATCAGACTGTTCTTGAAATAAATGTGCTACCCTTTTTAATATCCTTCGCGACCGCCTTTACCCACTTGAAGTAACCTTCGAAATGCCTGCTGACAGAGTCATGAAATTCTTTGCTATCAAGTGTTTTCCGGGGCGGTCGCAAATGCTGTTCGCATCAACATAGGGCTAACAAGCTTCTTCTATCATTTTACTGATCACATTCTAAACTTGTAAAAATGGTGGTACGAAAAGTTTGCTTCGGTAACACATTCAAAAAAGCCATAGACATACCAGCGTTTGGTGAACGCAAGTTTCAGGTTTTACCCACGTCACGCAGCAAAAGGCTTGCTGAAACATGTACAACAGAGGGAGGACGTATCATCAACTGCAGGAGGCGCCAACATCGGCGAGACTGCTGTTGTCCACTGTAATACACCGCTTTTCGTAAAGAAAATAGCATAGCGTGTAAATATCTATGTATTTTCTGAGCCTAATCAGCATTGTGGCCTTTGGAGGAAAACAAAACCCAGGAAGAGCCGCAAAAGTAAAATATGAAATAAATATGCGCAAGTTTGTTCAATTCAATGCTTGTGTAATTTACCGCATCCCATTAAGTTGCGGAAGAAGCGACATACGCCGAACAGGCAGGTGTGTGAATGATAAGACTACGTGAGCGCAGTAATAAGGTGAAAAAAAAAAGCGACACCAGATGGTTTCGCCAACCATTTTTGACCCTTGATACTGACACGTACTCTGTGACGCGCTAGGCTGAAGTTATACAGTGTGGTTTCAGGAAATGAAGGTGTCTGCGGGTTCATGTGTTCTTAATGTGCACTCGTCTTGTTTGCGCTACTCTGGTATGTACCAAGAAGCCGGCATTGCGACACTAGTAGGCTAACTGCCATTTACAGTGCTTGCAAACAAGTATCACTGTGTCCTGACTAGTCTAACCATGTGCGGTCAGTATACAGTTATCTACCAGAGGCAGACAAAGGTACTCCGCTCGTACGCCGACCAAAGTGCGCAGTGTTCGGATAAAGACATATGTATATATATATATAAATATGTCTCTTACCTTCGCACGCCGGGTGGTTGAAGCCCTTTTCCGTGGAGATACGACGGCAGTCGACCTGTGCCGGGCCATCGTTCTTCTTCTTCTTTACCTTCGTATATTGGCGCTTACTGTAGTGAGATGAGAACCTTGGAACAGCTTGTTGAACAACGGCTGTTTTCGAAAGCCAACTCATCAAATACCACGCGAACGAAACGGTAGTCAGTGCCGCGTCACTGCGTTGGAAGTCGCCAGAGTTCTCTCCATTTTCATTCAGCGAAGTGAATCAGTGGATCTGCATTTAGCCTTTCCTCCCGGAGATCGTATGTCTAAATGAAGAATAAATAAAGAAAAGCATGGCGTTGTGCTGCTTAGCGCGGCACCATGGGCTCAATTCTGCACGGAAAGCAAACACGCCCGCTTACGAAACATCTGTGCAGATTAGTCAATACAAGCCGCACGAAAATAATCTGAAGCCCTCTGTTACAGCGTTCCTGTAAGCATTGGCACGTTAAACGCAATCGGTGTTCTTTCATTTCCCCTGATGAATTCACGAATAAGTCAAAGTGATGAGTTGGTCATGTTGGTAGTGCATATTACGAAAAATGCGCAGCAGGCAGAACAGGAAAACACATGCACAGTGTGTCCGTTGTCTGTTCAGAAGCGCCACGAAGCGTTCCCAATGGTCACATTTATTTATTTATTTATTTATTTATTTATTTATTTATTTATTTACACATACTGAAGCCCCTGCTGGGGCTATAGCAGGAGTGGATAATACAATACATGAAAGAAATACAATAGGCAACAAAGAAAGTTTAGGCGCAGTGTTGAGGGAGTACAGACAAGAATTCATTTAATGGGAGAGAACGGTTGGTTCCTGGTAGCGAATTCCAGGCTTCAATTGTTTTAGGGAAAAAGCTATACTTAAAAGTATTAGCGCGTGCAAAAAATGGTGTAATGTTAAGCGCGTGATGTCTCCTACTAGAAGAGATTTTTGCAAAGGTGATATATTCATTACTGGAGAGGCGACAAGATGAGTGAATAATGCCATGAAAAAATTTTAAGGAATGAACGTGTCGCTGTTCGGCGAGAGATGTCAGGTTGAGTGAAGACATGACTGACGATGGTGAGAACTGGTGGTCATAACGTCGGTAGACAAATCTGATCGCTTTCCTTTGTATGGCCTCAACTCTGTCTATTTCGTACTGCTTGTAGGGATTCCAAACGATACTACCATACTCAAGTATAGGGCGAACAATAGTTTTATATAACAGTAATTTAGTGTCGCGCGGAGAATTGGACAGAGTACGACGTAAATAACCGAGTTTTTGTAGAGCTTTAGTCGTAATGGAATCAATGTGCTTTGACCAGGACAGGTTAGTGGTGAACGTGAGACCAAGATATTTATATTCAGAAACGCGTTGCATTAAATTATCATTAAATCCGTAGCTGAAAAGGAACGGGTTAGCTTTATTAGAGAAGGACATAACGACAGTCTTACGGAAGTTAATATTCATTTGCCATGTTTCACACCATTTAGCAAATCTGAGGAATGATTCACTAAGGCGAACATGCTCAGAGGGAGATGAAATGATGTCATACAATACGCAGTCATCTGCATACATTCGAATTTTAGATGATATCTCGTGTGGCAAATCATTAATATATAGTAAGAAAAGTAGAGGTCCTAGGACCGAGCCTTGAGGGACGCCCGATGACGCATCCACCACCGAAGAATTAATGGAGTTAAAGCTTACGAATTGAGTGCGGCGAGACAAAAAACTTTCTATCCAATTCACTAATTGAGGGTTGTTAAGAATGGAATTTAGTTTGGACAGTAGTTTTGAGTGAAGTACGGTATCGAAAGCGTTGGAAAAATTTATGAATATAGCGTCAATTTGAAATCCCTTATCCAGGTTAGAAGCTATGTCATGCGTGAACTCGACAAGTTGTGTTATGGTGCTAAAACCGCGTCTGAATCCATGTTGCACATTAGAGAGAATGTTATTTGATTCAAGGAATTCCATAATGTGTTTGTATATTATATGCTCTAGTATTTTGCATGAATATGGTGTTAAAGATATTGGCCGGTAGTTAGAAAGATGCTGCTTACTACCTGACTTATGTAACGGAAGCACCTTAGCCATCTTCCATGATGAAGGTACTATGCCGGAAGTTAGTGATTTATTGAAGATAAGAGTAAGGTACCGTGAAGTCCATAAGGCATACCGAACGAGAAACAAATTCGGGGTTCCATCAGGCCCTTCACTTTTCTTTGTATCAAGATTTAGTATGAGGTTTAAGACAACTTCTGCGCTAACTAAGACATCATTAATGGGGCAAGTCGGATGAATGTTTGGAAAAGGACGAACAATATGATTATCGCAAGTAAAAACGGACTTAAAGTATGCGTTGAAGGCGTTCGAGATTAATAGTGAATCACTAGTCATTTCGTTCTTCACACATAAGGATGTACAAGAGCTGTCACGAGGAAGAATAGATCCCCAGAATTTACGCGGGTTACTTTTCAACAGAAGCGGTAGCTGCACGCTATAAAAAAAATCTTTGGCTGATTTGGTTTTTGTACAAAGATCCTCCTTCGCCTTGGCTAACCTAGCAGTGCGTACGGGGTTATTGGAGTCCTTCAAGCGTCGAAGCCTGCGAACACGACGTGAAAGATGTAGTATATCTCTGTTCATCCAAAGGATTTTAGTATTTTTCTTTTTTGTTTTGATAGACCGACAAAGACGATATTTACTGCATTGAACACGATGCGATGCATCCGCTTGCGAGGATAACATGTTGGCATTTCACGTGATGTATGCCGGAGAGTAATGTTTTCGTAGTGCTTGCATGAGCATACGTTTAGACAACAGTCTATTTACACTCTTAAAAAAAGTTTGTACCTTTTCGGGCTTAGCTTGTGCCACAACAATAATCGTCGTATGCCCTGCTTGCGTTTCCTTTCTTGAAAAATCTGCGCTCGCTACTCGATAATGATATGTAACGCCGATAACGCGCGTGCCGTTCGTGACCTGGAAGTAGCGGGTACGCAGCGTTAAAGAAAGCAAACGCGGGCAAGATGGATGGCGATTATCGTTTTGGGATAAGCCCCAAGGGGTTCAAACTTTTTAAAGAGTGTACTACATACGGTAGTAATCTCAGTCTACAAACTGACGACGCCCATTTTCTTTCCTGCTGCCGAATGCTCTGGGTTTTTCAGTCCTGCAATGTTCAGCACTCATTCTTTTAGATAAATAATATAATTTTATGAAAATGTCCTTCACTAAACTGGGACAAAGGCTGCGGCAACAGAATTTTTCTTTAGCGAGAGCTGCAACATTTGTGTAATTCTTGCTCCCAAAGTAAATAAGCTTTCTTTTTGTTTCGGTAATATTAGTCCTACCGCGTATTCACTGCAATACGTTATCCCGGAGTGGAACTGTGCAACAATGCAGTATTTGAAACTATCATTGTTCATATAGCAAAGAACATTTACCACGCACACAGCTTAATGATGTTCATGGTTGTACAAACTCCGAACACGGAAGTGTTTGAAAAGACTTATTCATACTTAAAAAGGCCGTCACTCTCGGCACATCACATCTGCTTCGAGAGAAAGAGAAAAACAAAAGTGGGGGGAGGGGGGGGGTCTGCTTCCACCCTACCGCTCCCCTTTAAAACCGCCTCGGCCAGGTTTTAATGTCCTTGGCAGGCACCATAGGAGGAACGTTTTCATTTTTCCGGGAAAGCTTTTTCCGAACCCTACCGATATATATATATATATATATATATATATATATGTATATTGCAGCTCGGCCAGCGCTCGAGGCACTTTGCGTGTATTCGCGGGCTTCCTTCACGCTCGGAAAAACACTTTTATGTAGCATGTATCGAGCAACAGAAAGCTGTATCGGGAGTTTTTCATGTTGCTCTACAATTTTCTCATTGAAACTTTTCATCTAATTATAATAATTGAGAAGTCAATTGATTAATTAAGGCTAATCACCTCATTAGGCGGATGCAGAAAAAAATAAAAACAAATCTGAGTGTCTCCAAGCGACGTCAAACGACATTACCTTGGTTCCGTCCAGCTACGTGGCATTTGCACATTTTAAAAGTTCGGCTCAAGTGAAACACTGTTCAATAGGCGAGAGGCGTACCACAGAGATCAGTTCTTTAACCACTTTTGTTTAATATTTTGCTATCTTCTGTCCGAGTTCATCAGGATATGCAACTCTATTTCTATGCTGATGACATTGCATTTTTCTCTTCACCACGGGATATCAATACGTTATACCAAATTTTGCAATCATAATTGTCTGAACTCGAGTACTGGCTGGACGGACTGTCCTTGTCGCTTAACGTCAAGAGATGCTTGTTACTTGAGTTCCCATTGTGAAATGCCGTTTTTATTTCTCACCATTATCGAACTGAGCCGATAACGCAAGTTGCATGTTTGAAGTACTTAGAGATTATTTATTTATTTATTTATTTATTTATTTATTTATTTATTTATACCTTACAGGCCCAAAGGGCATTGAGTAAGGGGGGGTTATTTATTGCGACGAAAGTACAAGCAAACTAGTAAGGAACAGGTTTACGAAACAAGCGAACATCAAAACGTAACGCAACAAAGTAAATCGCAAAATACAAAACAAGGTTCCAACGCAAGTGAAGAAAGAAAGAAAGAAAGAAAGAAAGAAAGAAAGAAAGAAAGAAAGAAAGAAAGAAAGAAAGAAAGAAAGAGAAACGCAACACAACAAAATAAGCAAATTAAGAACTTAAACGACTAATCCATGATACAGCACTATTGAAAAAAAATGCACCTCAAGTTTGTGACTAAACGTATTCAGGTTATTATCAGAGGCGACAACATCCGTAAGATCATTCCACATGCAGATGGCTTGTGTGAGTACTGCTGTGTTAAAATCGTTCGTGTTACCAAAGATGCGCGTGAAGCTGAGGTGATTATGCAGCTTGCGTGACGTGAAAAAGGGGTGATCAAAGTGTAAGGAGGCTATTTTATTGCTGTAGACGTACTTGTAAAACAGGCGTAGGGGAGACATTTGACGGCGAATGGCCAATGGTTGAAGGAAATGATCGCGTTTAAGCTGAGTCACACTAGAATGATGATCATAGTTTCTGGAAATGCAACAGGCTGCTCTGTTCTGAACTTCGTCTAGCATGTTGATTTGACAATGAGCCGAAAGGGAACAAACAGAAGAGGCATATTCAAGTTGTGGGCGGACGAAAGTTAGATAGGATAATTTGCGAACGTTAGAGGGACAATGACGGAGGTCGCAGCGAAAATATACCTCAATGTTTTTGAGACTTTCGCGCCGGCAGCAGTGATGTGACGATATAAGGAGAGGCCTGGTGTAAAGTAAACGCCAAGATAAATATGATGATGTCCGGCGCAGCTTGTCTCCTTGTGTGTGGTAGAAAAAATTAAAAAAAAGCTCAAAAAATATTTTTGCATTTGTTTGTATTTAGGGTCATGAGGCAGGTTATAAACCAGTTAGAGATAATGTTAAGATCGTCTTGAAGAATCAAGTGGTCGTCGGAACAATTTATTGTTCTGGATAACATGCACTTATCGGCAAATATTCTAATACTTGATGACGTTATTTGGCAGGTAATTTATATAGATCAAGAATAGAAGCGGGCCTACAACACTGCCCTGTGGAACGCGAGAAGAGACGTATGAAGAGTGCGAGGAGGAATTATTAACCGTCGTGAACTGCTTGCGAAGGGAAAGGAAGTTCCGAAGCCGTGATAAAGTGAGGGAATCGAAGGGCAGATAGTTTAGAAATAAGGCGGCAATAAGGCGGCAATAAGGTGACACGATCGAAAGCTTCAGCAAAATCAAGAAAGATGGAATCGGTCTGTAGACGATTGTTCATGTTGGAATGAAAGTCACTGGTGAATTCCGGTAGCTATGTTTTGCATGACATGCCCTTCCTGAATTCGTGCTGGTTTCTAAAGACGAATTTGTTAGTCTCCACGTGGTTGTAGACGTGGGAGACGATTATATTATATTATATTATACTATATTATATTATATTATATTATATTATATTTTATTATATTATATTATATAGAGACGATTAAAAAGGCTGCTGTTGTCCACTGTAATACACCGCTTTTCGCACAGAAAATAGCATAGCGTGTAAAAATATCAATGTCTTTCCTGAGCCTAATCAGCAATGCGGCCTTTGGTGGAAAAAAAAAAACAGGAAGAGCCTCAAAAGTAAAATGCGAAATAAAAATGCACAAGTTTGTTCAATGCAATGTTTGCGTCATTTATCGCATCCAATTAAGTTGCGGAAGAAGCGACATATACTAAACAGTCAGGGGTGTGAATGCTGAGACTACTTCAGCACAGTAATAAGGTGAAAAAAATAAACCGACACCAGATGGTTTCGCCAACCATTTTTGCCCCTGGATACTGACACGTACTCTGTGACACGCTAGGCAGAAGTTATACAGAAGTTACACAGCGCACTCGTGTCGTCCTTGTCTTTTGCGCTGTAGAAAAAAGAATGTCACACTAACTTGCCCAAGCTTCAACACCGACGATTATATGCTCAAGGAGTTTACAGCAGATGCATGTGAGTGATATCGGACGGTGGTTTTCAGGTGAATTCTTATTTCCGGATTTAAAAATGGGTATTATTAATTTTCCAGTCGTGTGGCAGCAGTCCGGATGACAGTAACTGTCGAAATATGTGGTATAATATGGTTCTGGATATGAAAAGGGTATTTTTAGCATTTTGGAATTAACATCACCGATACCGGCTGATGAAGATGCTTTAAGCTGCTCAATTAGACATGCGATACCATCCACCATGATTTCAATGGGCTGCATGTACTGATATGGTCGTGTTCTGGGACAGATGGCACGTCGGAATGATCTTCCCGAGTGAATGCAGATGAGAAAAACGTATTAAATGTAGAAGAACACTCGGAATCTGAGAAAGGAAGGCTGTTTTTATCCAGTAATGATAACTGGTTAGTACCTTGGTCAAGAGATATGAAGCACCAGAATTTCTTCGGATTACTTTGCCAAATGGTAAGCAAATCGCTGTGGAAATATTTATCTTTGACACTGCATATTCCAGGCCAGTAACTGGTCAAGCACTTGTTAGTACTGTTCCCAAGCAGAAGGTGTACCAGCACGCTTCGCATTACAATACAAACGTATTTTCCTGTTTCTATGTTTACGAAGAAATTCGGTGAACCAAGGTTTTGATTTATCGGTAAAAATTGTGATAATTTGGATATATTTTATTTATACATACTGCAGCACAATCGGGCTATCGCAGGAGTGGGTTTGTACATTGCATTTTACAACAAAACAGTTTTCTGCGCGAATCAACTTCAACACCGTAGGAATCATGATAATTCAAAAATAAAAGGTACAATGAGTAATAAAAAACACAGCATTAATCATGTTAACTTATACGAAAATTCATTTAAATGCAGTGACCTAGTTTCACCTGGCAGTAAGTTCCATGTAGCGACAGAAAGTGGACCTGGAAAAGCCTATAATGGTGAAACAAGAAATGAAATTGACTTCATATTTACTTTACGTACGTTTACCTAGGTCAATTAATCACAGGGAACCTTGATCATGAGAAGGCGATTCATAGAAGAATAAAAATGGGTTGGATCGCATACGGCAGTCATTGTCAGCTCCTGACTGGAAGCTTACCATTATCATTGAAAAGGAAGCTGTACAATCAGTGCATTTTACCAGTGCTGACATGTGGGGCAGAGATTTGGAGACTGACAAAGGAGCTTGAGAACAAGTTAAGGACCGCGCAAAGAGCGATGAAACGAAGATTGCTAGGTATAACGTTAAGAGACAGAAAAAGAGCGGTTCGGATCAGAGAGCAAACGGGTATAGACAATATTCTAACTGACATCAAGAGAAAAAAATGGAGCTGGGCAGATCACGTAATGCGCATGTTAGATAACCGCTAGACCGTTAGGTTTACTGAATGGGTACCAAGAGATGGGAAACGCAGTCGAGGAATCAGAAGACTAGATGGAGCGATGAAATTGGGAAATTCGCGAGCTAGTTGGAATCGGTTGGCGCAGGACAGGGGTAATTGGAGATCGCATGGAGAGGCCTTCGTTCTGCAGTGGACATAAAACAGGCTGATGATAATGATGATGATGATGACTGCTTAATAAGCAAGGGCATTTGGTCTCTGAAAAACGCCCAGTTTTGATTTACAGACCGATTGTAGAAAGACGGCATGCAGTAAAACTATATAGAAAAATGTTTCGAGCTCTACGTTCATTTTTTATAGTCGGCTTTGTTGCCGTCCCGGATTTCTTTGTTCATATACATGTGAATGGTAGAGGCAATGTTGCTTCAATGAAATTATGGTCACTAAAGTCTTTTTGGCAAGATACTGTCTTAACTATCCGGAGCGTTCGTCAGTAACAGGTCTAACGTGTTCACGCCACGCATCGGCTGATCAATGACTTGAAACAGGTTAAAGTTTAAGGCTAAGTTGATGAATTATGTTGAAAGGCAACAAGGTGACGATGAATTGATCCAATCAATTAGCGGAAGATTAAAGTCTCGGAAGAGATAAATTACATAAGTGGGACAAATATATTTTGCATTAGTGATACTATTACGAAGTTCGCGTACAAAGGTATTGCTAGAATCAGGACGGTAGCAAGTCCCAATTAGGATTTTAGCATATTTAGTCACACAGACTACCCAAGTGATCTCAAGGGTTGAGTCAAGATTTAGCGCGTACGAAGTGAGCGTATGTTTTACACCACTAATCTGGCAGCAACAAATTGAAGCAAATGCTAGTAAAGGAGAACGTGCAATGGCACTGTTACGTCGGTTCTCGCCGCCGCTCGTCGAAGGCTGCCTGTTCCTCAAGGGAATGCACAATGCGTGGCCGGTCCAACCGTTTTCCGAGAGTGAACTGAACGGAAGGAAGCCGGCGGAGCGCGCGCAAGACCTTTTCCTGCCCTTTCCTTCCCTGGCGGAAGCGAAACGGCTCCAATTGGCTGCGCGCATGGCGTGAGCGCGCGCCTATGCAACTGGAATCCTTGCTAATGACTCACGCTCCGGCGCCGGTGCAGCTGTGAACTGATCAAACCGCCTTTTCCCGCAGCTGCTCTGCTCTGGGCGCAACTGTTTTTTGTGTGTGTGTGTGTGCGTGTGACTACGACAACGCCACCGAAACTTGTGAGCCAATGCAAGCTTCGCTTGAAAAACACAGGGATGCATAGAGCTACGTTGCTGATGATTTATAACCTTTACGTATTCTCGAATTTGGCTGTGTGATTTTTGCATGATGTGCAGCATACAACCCAAGACCTTTAATACTACTGGAAAAGCAAGCGCTGCACCTCTGTCCTGGGCTGCCAAGTGTTGTGGCTAACAATATGTTTTATCTGTAGTCTGGAATTATTCTGCTTGAATCCAGATTTAAGCAACTTACTATCCTGACTTTCCTGAAGCTTTACGATGCATCTCTCTCCCCCTATTTGCAACCCGTTCTCATCAATTCTTCCGAATCACTTTTCAGAACACTTTGGCGGCGTTAACGACAGCCACAAGTTGTTTTTATTCAGGCGCTGTTATCAAAACTTCAAGTTCGTCTACCGAGCCCGATATCTCCAAAATCTAATTTGTTCAAGGTAAAACTGATTTTTGATTAAATTTTTCCAAAACACACAAAACTTCTTCCTGCGCGCATGCTTGAAGGTCTCCTTCAAGATCGTCTCAGTCAATTTCAATCTCACTTGGTTATTTGTTAAGGACGCAACAGAAAATTTAGAGAAGGTCGGTGTTGACATCATTTCAAATCAGCTTAACTGGTCTTTTGCCCTCCGTCTCGCTGATTACACTCCAATATTTCTTGCACAATTTCTGACAATTATTCTGGCCACTCGAAAATTGGGTCCACAGAAATCTAAATAGTTGTTACGGAGGCGATTCCGGTCTGTACACATTTAACTTCTAATGATCGGTAACACCTCTTGACTATATTTTCAACTCTTGTCCCAGGCAATTTGTCTGAAGTGCACTTTGCCTAGGTCCCCGGACACAGTGGAAAATTTTTAAATAAATCAGCTGACTCGCTCGCATCGTCATCACTAAACGGTCCGGTCTTAAGTGTTGCTGATTTTTCTTTTATAACAGGAGCTAGATTTAAGTGCCTTTGTTGCTGAACTATAATGAAGTATCTGTACTTTCCGCAGATTATTTTCGAGATCTAAAATTTCTGTGGAACACGAGCAAATACCTTTCCCGCCAATGCGAGGTGACGTTAGAAAGCTTCCGCTGTAGAGGTCCCCGCCTAAATTTTTACCTTCATAGATCTGGTTTATCCGTAACTGGCATCTGCTCCTTGTATAATGAACCAGAAAGCATTGACCATTTCTTTCTTTCTTGTCGCCGCTTCTCCTCCCTCCGCAGAATGTTCCTCATATTTCCAACTAGTAATCTGGGCTTTGCATTTACAACACCATACATCTTGTTTTTTTGGTGCCTGTCAATTAGGCACAAGCCATGGTTGGATGATTACTGCTCTGCACATGTTCATTGAAGCGTCCGTGGAAGGTTATGCTGCTAGGGTACCGACCGTGGGACACTTTAATTTTTTTTGTTTCTAGTTTACTTTTATTTTTTATTTATTTAGTTTATATATAGTTCCTCTCAAAATCTGTGTTATCCGTTAGCTGCCAAATGCTTCGTTCTGAATGTTCGCCTTTACCCATTTTAGTATGTTGGTGCGTGTGCGTTTCAATCCATCCAGTGTAGCCAATCCCCCTCGTTGTTACGAGCCAGGTTTTGAGGCAACAACAACAACAACGACAACGAAGGCCTCTCCCAGCGATCTCCAATTACCCCTGCCTTGCGCTAGCTGATTCCAACTTGCGCCTGCAAATTTCATAATTTCACCCCCCACCTATTTTCTACCGTCCTCGACTGCACTTCTCTTGGCACCCACTCTGTAATTCTAATAGACCACCGGTTTATCGGTCCATCACCTGCCCTACTCCAGTTTCTCTTAATGTCAACTGGGATATCGGCTATCCCCGTTTGCTCTCTGATCCACACCGCTCTCTTCCCGTCTCTTAACGTTGCACCTAACATTTTTCGTTCCATCGATCTTTGCGCTACTTTCCTGTCGAGAATGCTATGTCACGCTGATAACACGCATGCCGTTCGTGACCTGCATGGAGGAACGAAAAAGATAGGATAGGGCATACCACAACGCGACTGTGGGCAAACTTGGTGGCCCAACACGTGATCGCAAGTCAAAGAGCGCGGTTTGTTTTAGTGTTCCCGCTCTGCAGGCAGAGCCACGGCAGGGCATCTGAACAAGCGCGCACCAAATAAAAAACTACTCGCAAAGCTGCTGGGAACCAAACATCTCAGCAAATCTCAATTCTTGCTCCGTGATCTCGACGCAGGAGGTCACGTGTTGGGCCACCACTGTGGCTTCACGGAAAGTTCGCTTGCGAAGGCTGCCTGCGTGACGTAATGCTCCCTCCTATATTTTTCCTTCCTCCATGGTGACCTGGAAGTACCGGGCTCGCAGTGTTAAAGAAAGGAAACGCAGGCAAGGCAGATGACGATTATTGTAGTGGGGCAAGATAGGCCCTAAGGGTGCTAACGCTTGTAAGAGTGCATGTTAGCACCAATGAAATGCAATGAGTGTACGCTTTTCAACAACAATGGTAAGCTCCCAGTCAGGATTTGGTGATGCCTGCCGTATCAACTCACCCCCATATTTATTATTTCGTAATTTTCCTTATGATCAGGGTCCACTGTGAATAATTCACCTAGATAAGCGTACTTCTGCACAGACTGTAGAGGCTGACCGGCGATCACAAATTACTGTTCCCTTGTCAGGCTATTGAATATTGTCTTCTGTATTTATTAATCCTCAACTCAACTCTTACACTTCCTCCGTTAAGGTCCTCAATCACTTGTTGCAGTTCATCCCCAGTGTTGCTGAACAGAACCATGTCACCTGCAAACCGAAGGTTCTGGAGATATTGGCCGTTCATCCTCACTCCAAAATCTTCCCAGCCTAATAGCTTGAATAAATCTTCTAAGCATGCCATAAATAAGAGATAATGTGTCTCCTTCCCCGACCCTCTTTCTTGATAGGTAATTTTCTACTTTTCTACTTTTCAGCGAATTGACCTTCGTGCTTCGTCTCGCATCAACGCGAACTGAGCCGCGAAAACAGCGCGCGGCAAAGTATGTCGCGATGGCTTTCAAGATACAGCGGCCCGGGCGGGCGCGTGCAGCCGCCCGGGCCGCCCATAGTAGAACGTACCCCCCCCCCTCCCCCTCCCTACCCACGGCGGACCTAGTCCCCGTCGCAGATGGCTTTCAAGATACAGCGGCACGGGCGGGCGCGCGCCTGGAGTAGAACGCGCCCTACTCCCTCCCCTCCCCCGGACCCTCGCGCGCGACGAAAGACTGCGCGCTGTGCGCGGCGACGATTTTATCGCCCTTGGAAATTTTACGGCACCTAACGGCGATGCCGATGACAGAAGTGCGCTTGGAGTGTCCCTATAACTGCTATCGCAACAAAATTCATGCATGAAACATCAACCTATAATGTTGACTTCCAGGTTTCTCTAAAGCCATCTACCTGTTAATGGAATAGTGCCATTATATTCAATGGAATCTTTGATTTACTCAATTTTCCTTTACTTAGCTATTCGGTATGTGCCACTGGGTGTGTGCCCGTTTTTGGCCAATTCTCCAGAATCTGTATGTGCCACTGTGACATAAGAGGTACAGAATCCTTAAATGTAGCCAGACATATGTCAACACTTCTCTGTGCATGCACCTGTAATCGGCATTCTTCCCTTGATCATACACTGTCTTCAACCTTGTGACATCACTGCACAGACATCCGACACAGTCCATCCTCCCAATTTTTTTTTAACATTTCATCATAGCTTGTGAGCGGTGCAGTGCATAGACACAAAAATTGCATGAGAATAAGTTGTTGCCTTTATGGTGGATAAAAAACATTGCGCAAGATTTTGTATTGCATAGTCAAGCATTTAATTAACCGCTTCGCTTCACAATCATTCCAACAGGTGCATGGGTTCTACATTTTTTTTAACTAGTCTCGTTCCCTTACCCTGGCTCCCACCGCCACCGGCATGGATACACTACCTAGGTGGGCACATTCTACAGATTCATTGTACTTAAACATTTAAACTTTAAATAAACATTTCAACTTCTCACTCATCTCCTGCACCACAGTCATTAACTCATCATGGTCAAGAAATCCACAGCCACCCACATTCGTCTTCTGGGCAACAGCACATTCATGAGGTGATCTCATATTCATGGAGATGTTAGCCTTACTCACAAGGGCCTCAAGAGTTAAGGTGCTGGTTATTACTTTTCTTAGCATTAGTCCTGCTGGTCCTTGAATACTGCAGCTCAATATGCAGTCCCTTGTCCGCACAAAATGCCTCGTCACTCGAGTTGGAGCAGCATCAAGCTGTGCACCCTGTTGCTTGGCGCCAGCTTGAATGCAACACGCCACCCTATCGCGAGCTGCACACACCTCTACTCTGTCTCGTCGGCTTGGACTCGCTGCACTTGTGTCACCAGGTAGCAACTGTACGTCCTCTAGCAACATTCAAGCAGCCTGGATCCTTTCATCCCCTTGCATTGACAATTCACCGACAGCAACCAGTGGACTGCAGCCCCTGCATTCCTGAACACACTGCCATTAGCATTCCTTCAAACCCATTGCAGTGCATCTCTGAAGAACCCTGCCCGCTAATATCACATCACATCCAACTGATGCCACCTCTCTGCATGCGTTTTACCACTGAATTGACCACATACTTCCAGAGCCCCATGTGCCTTAATTGTTCAGTATCATCTCTCTATACATCAACCCTTTCTTTTTTTTTCTTGCCCTTTTCCATGTTAAGTGTACTGCGGACCCCCTCAGCACGGGCAAAACACATTTCCACAGCTGCCTGATTCTACTGGTCTGAACTACTACTACTACTACTACTACTACTACTACTACTACTACTACTGCTACTACTACTACTACTACTACTACTACTACTACTACTACTACTACTACTACTACTACTACTACTACTACTACTACTGCTGCTGCTGCTGCTGCTGCTGCTGCTACTACTACTACACTACTATTACTACTTCTACAACAAGACGACTCCATTCCCACGACTGCACTCGCGCCTGTGCTACCTGGTGCAGAAGAATATGTCTGCAATTCTGCTAGCTAACATATACAATGTAATTCTCTTCTTAAAACATGCCGAAACGGTCATGAAAGTGGGTGACACTGTGTGCTTTTTAAACATAGGCCTTCAGCGATAACTCCTCTTATCACTCAGGTCTCCACACCAATACATTCATCATAGAGAGAGACACCTTGAATTCTGTGAACAAAGCTATTCAGCAAGGATGGTATCAGCCTGCCTTGGCACCTCTCTCATCTCTCAGGCAGCGGATACGTGGCAGAAAACACCTGCATGGGTTCTGCGGGCCATCAACTCGCTTGCGAGTCATACCACTCATGCATACACACATGTCAACCTTTCTCTTGCCAGTTGCTTGCAATTTCTGGTACACTAACAACTGAAAACACCAGGGTAGTGTTGTGCTGCAAGCTGCTAAAACATTACAATGAATCTACCTGTACAAACAAGCCTAAATTTAAGTTCTTCGTATACAATGAACTCCAATATGGCTCAAAAGAAGTGTGAATTACCTCCTTACTCTTACTAAGAAACTCTTAGAAGGGCAACAGGATTGTTATTGTGGCAGTGACATCATGCATTCGATGGAATTGCTTTTAACTCCCATACCTAACACTCAATGTTGATATGCAAACATCACAAGATGTAACACTCAAAAAGTACCAGTAAAATAGTTTAACAAACGTGTTCTTGAAATGTTCAGAATACTAAAACTTTTTAAAGCATGCCTAAACAATTACTATATATTATTACATGGAAGTTAGTAAACAAACATGAAAATACTCCAAGAATGTTGCTATAGGCAACCGCTATAGTAGTTGCCATATCTGGTACTGCAAACCTCATAAGTTGGCAAACATACTGGCCAGTCAACCCACTTATATTCATTTTTCAGGTGTGCTTATGAGTGCGGGTGAGTGTACATGTAATTTTAGTATGATGAGCGAGTACCTGTTAATGTGAGCAGACATAATTGTGAATGTGAGTGCTGGCATGAGTGAGTAGACACGAGTATGAATGAGAGCAGGCACAGTGTTGCCATTCTAGTGATTTTGTCACTAGATTAGCAACTTCCTTGTCTGTTTAGTGACAAATCTTATTATTTAGTGAACAACTTTAGCAACATAACAATTGCTAAAAAAATAGCTCTCTAGGATGCACCTTATTATTAAAAAAAACGACAAGTAAGCGGTCCAAATTGCCTGTACAGCACGTGGGCTTTGTGATTATGATGAAGCAACGGTTGTCTTCACATCGACTGTGTTCATATCGTGCTTGTGCTTCACAGCACGGTGGGCTTAAGTCTTCACCCTGTGGTCACAAAATGTTGTGTTGAAAATTTTTTCTGCAAAATTAATTTGAATGTTTTGTAATGCTGCAGCTTCTGCAGTTTCACTAACAACACTCAATTGGTGAATGTTTGCGGCCGTAGCAGGAAATTAATTTACTGAAACAAATTGCAATAACCTGTATGATGACATTTAGGATGCAGCGGATGCATAATCGGACAGATTGACTGTAGAGATGCGTACATATTGGAGCGGCTGGGCTTGTTCACACGAATACCAACGCAATGCTTTCATTTCTTATGGCTTTCAGACAAATAAATACTGCAAAATGCTTTCAGGTGGATCAAGGGGATGAAGCGTAGTATTTGACATACCATGGGTCGTCTGGAGCGCGCATTCAGCATCTGGTATACCAGATTTGAGCGCTCCAGACAGGCCACGGACCTACATAAAGATCACGGAATTGTCATCCCCACATTAACATATGACCAAGCGCGTGTTGAAGGACTTCATTCTCGTTTCAGTAGTGCTGATAACTACAAAAATTGCAGGGTTAATGTGGTCCAAATGCCTTAATTTTCAAGCTGTGAAAATCATGTTACCCATGGTTTTTAAATGCGTAAGCATTTCTATGCCTACCTAATGAGGAAACCTGACCGTCACGCAAGACGAATCACTATAAAGCAAATACTGCATGAAACAGTTTCTATGAAGGCTTTGTTGAAAGATTTGGCGATGGTGGAATAAAAGCCATCTTTAAAACTGCATGTCGAGCTGACTTGGTGCATTGTAGACATCAGGAAAGTTCCAATTTTGCAAAAATTTAATGCCAAACACGCCACATCCCCATTGTGTTTTGGTGGTTGCAGGATGCGCCTTTAGTTGGGGCGTTCCTTCACCGACCGTAACGCCACCATCTATGAGGACTCATGCGCTTTATGTCGCGCAACACAGATAAGCAGTCAATGAGTTGCTAAGGATAATAAGGCATGATGAAGGGTTATATGGGTCACATCACTGTTGATTATGGTTCAGCGTGGATGGATCAGGTGCTAAAGAACGATAAGGGATTATAATGGTTGGATCAATTCTGATAATGTTAATAAGCACCGATAAGAGTTGACAAGGGTCCGATTCATGTCCAATAAGGTTGATAAGGAGATAATGGATGATAAGGATCGGATAGAGTCCAATAAGGTTGATAACAAGCAATAAGGGTTGATAAGGTCAGATCTAGTCGGGTAAGATTGATAACGACTGCTAAGGGTTCATACTGGTCGGATCAAGATTCATAACATTGATAATGAAACCAGGTGGCATGGATATGAGCAAGTGGCACAATGCTTACGCATATCTAGACAACTCCCTGAGGAGTTCCTGCATGTATTTTTAAAATAATCCTAGCTTTATAACCTTACGATGTGAAGGTAAATGCAATATTTCAGCTTACCTCATCCATTGTTATGCATATATATGAGTAAATTAAAAGTTCGATACACTAATATTTATTCTTCACCTGCACAAACACTATACAAGCATGAAATGCTTCAGTAGATGATTCACGCAATGTTTGCTTACGTTATAGTGTTCCAAAACACCTACATTATTGCAAATACGCATGACAGTTTTAACAACAATTTTAGCAAACTTGAGGCAAAATTTAGCAGAAATTTAACAACTTTTTTGTCCGCGTTTAGCAACATCTGCACAAAAAATTTGACAACACTGAGTGGGTGTTAAAAATATAAATTGCAGGGTTTAACATCCAGAAACTGCACAGTGAGTTATGAGGGACACCGTAGTGGAGGGCTCTGGATTACTTCTGACCACCTAGGGTTCTTCAATATGCACCTGTAAAAAAGAATGGCATACCCACGGGCACATTCCACAACGAAAATTTATTAGTAGTTGGCATGGTCACTGGACTACTCGTCCTCACTAGTACTGCCATCGTCACTGCCGCTACGGTCCCACAGCACGTCGTCGTCCAGCGAAATTCCGCATTTGCATGCATAAGTGCGTTTGCATACATAAGTCCACGCCGAAAGCACCCAACCACACACAGCCGTCAGGGAGGCTCTCCTGCCGCCAGCGACTCGTACTCACGGCGGAGAAGGTCCTCAAAATGCGAAGATCCAGGCTTGTGTCATGACCACGTCGTGCGTCACTGGCAGGGACCGATCACACATATCAGCGGTGTAGTACGCCGCAAGCTGGGCCTCCAGCTCCGGAAAGCGTCCCGACTCCGGCCCGCGGAAACCTTTCCGCTTGCCGTCACAGGTGAAAATTTTGCTTCGCTGCAGTTGCCATTCTCGCACCATCCATTAAAAAACATCAAACTTGCGGCCCGCTGCGCAGTCATTTGTTTCTTCAGCGCAAAGGATGGCAGCCCTCTTGAACGCTGCTGTGAACGAGCGCCGAATCATATTGCCGAATGTTTGGTGGACTCCGAGCACTCATGACGACTGAGGAAGCACGGAAGTAACACGTGGCCAGCAGTCAAATCCAACGCATGAAACTAAAGACATAGAGAAAGGAATTCATTTCTCTGTGCTAAAGAGCTACAGGAAAAAAGAAACACGTGAGCGGTGTCGGCTCTTCCATGAACTATCGATACTCCCCCGCAAGCGCCGCTGTTCTGAGGGTGCCTCCGCAAATGGAACAGCGGCACTTCCATGAACTATCAATACTCCCCGCAAGCGCCGCTGTTCTGAGGGTGCAGCCGCAAATGGAACAGCGGCACTTCCATGAACTATCGATACTCCCCGCAAGCGCCGCTGTTCTGAGGGTGCCGCCGCAAATGGAACAGCGGCACTTCCATGAACTACCGACACCCCCCATGAGTGCTGTGTTCGCTGTAAAACTCTCAAAAATGTTGAAATACCCTTCCAAAAAATGCGAACAAACGCGCGGGATGGCGGAAAGCTACGGCTCGGGCCGTAGAGTAAGCATACTCCCTTGATATCTCGTTGGTCTCGCTTTCTTTGCGGTGCCATGTCTTGGTTTCGTAAGTCGACCCCCCCCCCCCCCCAACACACACACACACTTCAGATTTTAAAATTTTAGAAAATAGGTAGACTTACAATCGTGTAAATACGGTAAATGTAGATCTCAAAGGAACCTTAGCAGTAGAAAAAAAGAACGTGGAAATAGAATTTCAAGTGCAAGGAAGGCAAGGTTTGTGCCTTCAGTAGAGTTTTTAAGGTGTCTGCAACTTACTCTGTAAAAGAGATTTTACAGCGCTACCAAAGGAGGTACGCCCTGGCAGTCGTGAACGCGATCAGCCAACAGCGAATTACCGCGTCGGCCACGGCAGGATCCCCCACCTCGGCTGAAATATTAGCAGTGGCGATCGCACTCGCTCACGGGGAGAGTTCGCAAAGGGACTCGGTCGTGGTCACGGACTCCCAGGAGACATGTCGCATGTTTCTCAAGGGGCACGTGACTGCGGCTAGCGTCGCGATAATCCCCAAATCCTTCAACCACCATCGTCGCCTACTCTGGTGCCCGAGCCACGCGGGGGTGCAGGGGAACGAAAAGGCTAACGCGTTAGTTCGAGGCTTCACTAACCGAGCGACGGCGTCTTCTTCTAACCCCAATCACACGCACCATCCCTCACAAAATTCCACCAATTTAAATGCCAAAGACATCCTTGCTCATCAGCGCGGAGTCGGCAGAAAATACCCGCCGCCTCACCCACAACTCAGCGGGTAAGAGGCCGCCGATTGGCGTAAAATACAGACCGGGGTATTCCCCCGTTTAAAATTGCTAAATGCCATGTATCCCACTCGTTATAGGGCCAACTGTCCTTGGTGCGGTGGCACACCTACCCTAATACATATAACCTGGAAGTGCATTAAGCACCCTCATAGGCCAAATACCAGTAACACAATGGAGCAGTGGGAGGCACAGCTCGCCCGCTCCGGCCTGGCAGGACAAAAGTCCTTAATTAGCCAGGTCAGGCAGGTGGCAGAGGCCATTGGGGCCCTGGACTGAGAGGTTCCGACCACCCCTCCTTCAGATCTTTTCCATTTCAATAAAGTTTCTATCTATCTATTTTTAACCTTATTTCAAGCTGTACCAAACACATTATTGTGCTGTCGCTGTTTTTGCATCAAGTGCATGTATTTCCTTCTTCATTGTCATGAGGACTATGGTGGCAGCTTGGAGGAAAATATTTTAGTTCACATGCAGAGATCAAGACCATGGCATTTGCTTCCACTGTTCAGCTATGGCAACCAAGACATCTATTATCTGATGTTTATCGCATTGCATCTTGTAATTCACGTGGCTGCTCAATTGCCTTATCATATACAGTGAGAATACTGTATATTCTATCTTAATTATGTACACATTTCTTCAGCTAGTGGCAGTGAGCATTGCTTTTACCTGCAGAATGCAGTAATTATCATTATACAGCAACATGCAGGAGATGTGCCACAACTCAAACATGTTTCATTTATTCAAAGTGTTAAATTTGTCCTGAGAGAGGTATATCAATTTTAATATTAAACATCAACTTCCAGGTTCAACGCTGCTGCACAGAAAGTGTAAAGGAAGCCATTTGCAGAGATTATGGTAAACATAAGGCCATTCCCAGCAGTTAAAATTAATTGGGGACCTCCAATCCTTCAACCTTCTTGAAAAATTATGGCGCTGTGACCAAGAGATGAGAATGGAACACTAGAACTTCTTAATTTACACTAAATAGTACCTCTCACATTTTATGGCAACGCCATCCATCACTATAATCTTTGTTACCCACACCCTCATCTAGCACCCAACTCTTTCACTGAGTGAATGACTGAGCCTGCAACCAGCCTCACACTTAGGTTTCTTGCAGACTTCAATTGCCTAGTTTCAATTAATGCCAAAGGAAAAGCTCAATAATACAACCAAATATTATACATAATTGCTGCTTTCGCTCTCTTGGTTCAGCTTTCAGGCATAAATGCTTAATTACATTTAACTTTGTCTTACAGCATTGTTTCCATTTCGTTTTATGTCAGCCTGCCAACACCACATATCACCACTCCAAAGATAATGCTCATGCCCATGGCTCTCACATGCTTTGAGATAAACTGCCATTCAAAGGTAAGCAAGGTACCACTGTAATATAACTGAAATGTTTTGGGGCAAGTGAAAAAATATATATTTAGTGTAACGCATTTGTCGAGTTCCAGTATGTCTTTATTTAGATTAAATAAAACAGTACAAGAACTGACATTTGTAATCATGGAACACTGCTCTCACTCTTAACACTAATACTCTCAATGCATCATGTAACTTTCACTTTGTTAGCTAAGGTGTGAATCTGTCAAACTTTTTTTGTGTGGTCTGAATGCAATGCCATAAAAACCTACTGCTGCTTATCTTTTCATTCTTTTGCCATTTCTTGCAGAAAAGTTTGCATGCCAGCATCAGCAGACTTGATCACAGTATTGATCGGCACAAGCAACAAGCCTCACAGAAGGAAATCAAATACTTTGTTCTTCCTTGTTTCCTCCAAAACCCTGATACTGCATTAACGCTTAGCCGCATCAAACACATTGCGGGTACCTGCTTAATAGCCTCTTCCCAGTTGCTCTAGCAAGGTTTCACACCATAAAACATTTCCATGTACTTAGGCATGTACAGTTCATATACAAAATTAAATGCTAGTCGCTATTCCACATATCTTCACATAAGGTTTTTGTAACAGATTGATGTGCCTGTTATGTACACCATATTTTACAGGATGTTCCCAAAAAGACAAGACAGAAATGGACGACAGCCCTCTAAGCGAAACAAGAATTGCAGGATGAGCAACCACACTCGAGAAAGCAGCGGCTGCCAAGCAGGCAACCAAACGCCTGCTTAGCCCCACCAACCAGAGGGTGAAAGAACAAGAACCAAGCAGAACAAGATGCAGAAGTAATGCCAAGCAGTAGTTCCCTCCAACCCAGAGCAGTACTGCACAAGTTCCAGGATCACATCTTGCACTAAATATAACAAAGTCTAGATACAGCAGTTAAGCAAGGTATGCGCACAATTGCGTTAAAATAAACGCAAGATGCAGCGTGTTCATGACCACCAGGTTTGTTGCCGAGAGCTTTGGCTGAATCTAGACATTGCAGCATTAAATGTGACACACAACTCACTAGAGGGGGAAATGGGGGGACTACACAGGCAGGCATATCTTTACCTTTCACACAGAATATTCAACAACAGGCTTTTTATTTTTATTAGTTTGAACACAGGAAATGGGATTTCATAAAACAACATCTTCATCAAACAAAACACAATGCAGAAGCTAGGGCGGAAATGAAGGTAGGAAGCACAAGGAGGAAGCAAACAGGTGTCAGCAGCCTTATACAGGTAGCAGCAGTTACAGCAGGATAATAAGAGCCTTTGCACACGAGTATGAGCAGATAACAGCGATGGTGCGAGTGTCTCTCCACGCACTTCCAATTGCCACTTCCAATTCTAGTTCATGCAGCACAGCTCTGTCTTGCTCTTCTCCTTGCAGCTATGCATGGGAGCACTGTCACACAGGTACCCAGGCTGCTGGCTAATGCTATAATGAAGCACACTTTTCTGTCCACAGTCTCTGCAGCACTGGGATGGCAGTCTCACTCGCTGCTTGCCACCTGGCCATCAACTCGCGCACCAAGCTGTGTGTTGGTCGAGGAGCAGAGTGGCTGAACGGAGCAGGAGACCTTTCCCTCCAGTCAGTAGCAGGATGTAGCAGCAATGTGGAATGCATTTACTAGGAGACCACTTTATACAAACATAGAACTATCAAATGTTTATACACACAGGAAACCACACACTAGTGTATCAGCCTTTCCCATGGCCAGATTGCAACAAAGCATAACAAAACACAAAACAAGCAGCAGCACACACAAAAAAGAAAGTGCTGCCTGAAGCTGAGGAAACTGTTTAAAAAAAAAAAAGGGTACCAGATGCCAAGACCTGGATAAGAGTGGCCCTTTATCTCTCTCTTAAAAAAATAGGAGGCTGTCAAGCACAGTTATCTGGATCTGTGCCATGGGCCCAGTTTACTTGACAAAAGTGTTGGTGTTGGCAACCTGCCGTTGTGCTACCCAGGCTGTGAAGACATCTCTGAAACAGGAAAAGCAATTTCTTACACAGTGCAACACACTGATGTGCCTATTACTAAGTACATGTGCTGCAAGATCAACCTTTTACTTCAACCAATGTTTATTAAAAAGAGTTTTTTATTCAAGAAAGCAAGAGCTCTGGGTGTTAGCATTTACTTCTTATGGCTGCTTTGTGGACAGGGTTCACCAAACAAGAGATACACTGCATGGAGCTTGTGGAGCTTATGCATGGAGCTCTACAGCTTGTGTGCTCATTGCATACTTGAATATGCAATCACAGTAACACTGCATACCTTAGACGTCAACTGCTGGTACCACATGAGCACAGAATGCTTTTAAACTGATAAGTCCGTGCACTCAATGGCCGCGTGGGTAGCTCTAACAGGTACTGAGTCAATATACAGTAAAATATTGTTAATTCGAACTCAAAGGGGACCATAAAATTGTTTGAATTAAGCGGAGTTTGAATTTGTGGGCGGGCGCTAGAATGAACAGCCATCACGCCACGATATGCGAACAGAACCCAAAGAAGCCACCCCTGGACTCATTATCGCGAATTAGGCGCAACTACACATTTGTGGCAGGTGATTCCGTAAATTAAGTTCATGGAGGTCCAACAGCGAACAAAATTAGTTGATCAGTCAGTTATATGCCAGAAACAAGCACCGACATGCATTTATGTCAGCAGCGAGCCTTAATGTTGACATTACATTATTTATGCTCCAAAACGCGTTTATTTGCAGGGCAGGATTTACACAATCAAAATGAAAAGTAATTGGTAATATGCATTTGCTTGTGTTTCTTCTGTTGCGACTCCATGAGCATCGCTTGCAGCTTGCCCAAGAGCTCCAGTGCAGTGTTCGAATTCTAATCTGCCGAGAGATAACGTGCTGCAACATCCAGCGCTGACGCTGCAATCTGCTGCAACATAACATGCTGCAACATCTAGCAATGGCGCCGGCGGCGGCTGCCGCGGAGGCGTAATGGCTGTCACACCAGCATGCGCGCAAGCTACCCGAATTGCGCGGGCACATGCAAGACAGAGAGCGCGCATGCGCCATGGAAACAGCTGTTCACTGCGGTCATATAGCTGCACCCTCAGACAAAGAGATGGCACAAGCCATGTAAACCAGAGGCTCTAAACCAGAGGCTTCAAGTTCGAATGAACCTATGTGGATACCAACCCGTTTGAATTATCGGGAGTTTTCCCCGATTGAGATACACAGAACTGTGCCGGGACCAGGGCATCAGTTCAAATTAACTGTTCTAATTAATCGAGTTCAAATTAATGAGCTTTTACTGTAGTTCATCAAGTGAATGGAGCAGCACAGAACTACCAAAAATCATAGTAGCCCTCGACAGAAACATGCACCCATATCTACAGCTTTTTTACACTGATGCTATGTGACCTCTATATTACAATAAACCTAATCAAAATTATTCAAACTTACATAAAAGTGCAAGATGAGTACTTTAACATAGAAGCTCCGGCTAACGGAGCAACATTGCTAGAGCACTAGGAAAAATTTAACACTTTTGCATGAAAAATGCACAAGCACAATAATGTATTAAAAAAGATGAACACTGATAAGTGACAATACATGCACTTTTATTTCTTTAAAATATTTCTCACAGTTTGTACCTTTCGGTGATAACGACTGCAGCCGGAAATGGTATTGCTATAACATCACAATGTTATAGTTGTTGCTGTTATCAGTTGTTGCTGTGGTGACAGTGGCAAGTTGGAAAAAATATAAAGCTATTGACCCTACAGCTACTAAACTTATACCAAATGAGCTTTAGGTAATTTATTACAAACATGGCCTGTTTACTTCGACAACTTTTTCTTGCAAAACATGGTGTGGCCATTATGTCCTTTATGTTTTTTTTTTGTTTTTATTTCACAATTTTGCAATGCATGTGAATGTTCAAATAACTGTATCTAAAGTTCCTACTGAACCAATGCAGTCAAAGCCTTGCCAATGCCCATGATGACCACGAAAGTAACACGTATAAATTATACAGGGTGATCATTTTTAAGTTGCATGGAATTTTTGAAAATCACCTGTGGCATATAGCATAATTTTTGTTTGTGAGCTGGATTATTTGAAGAGGCAGACATTACAAGCACGAGAAATCAAAATACATATTCAACTAATTATCAAAAATCTATAATTAACTGTTTAATTAATTAATATACGGCACATATTACAATTTACAAATTGTAACTGGTTAGCTTGCAAGACGTATCCACTTGAAATGAATTTCCAGGGTGACACCAGTTTCAAGATATTCTTTCCCAAAGTGTGGAACAAAATACAGGAGCATCCTAGTTACTTTTGTGCGTCAATGCATAGAAGAACATTTTGTTAAAGAAGTAAGTGGAACAACAGTGCATTTTGATGGCAAGTTTGATGGCGCACATGTGTTTGACTTGTGTTGAATGTGTGTCGTAATTTCTCATGAAATTATTGTCCGCCTCTCTAAATAATCCAGCTCAAGGACTAAAATTATGTTATCTACGACAGGCAATTTTAAAAGTCACCCTGTCTTTCACAAGTTGCACACTGATGCCTTTGCATGTCAAGGTCTTACATAACACTTTTGCCGATGCATACAATATGTCAGTTTATGCTGTGGAATTTTGATCAAATGTAAAGTGAACCACATGCTTGCTATGAAAATTTTGCATTACAAGGTAGTTCGTGATTATTTTCGAGCAACAATCACCTTCAGTTCAACAATGCATGCATTAAAGAGGTTTACTAAAGCATTTTAGTTGTCACACCTTTGCGTGCCTGTCAAGCTGTAAAGTTTACAATTAATAAAAATCCAGCGGACATGATGCCAAGGGAAGCGTACAACAGAGGGAATAGTAAGAATTCTTCAAATGTCTTCCCTGAGCACTTGCCTTCTTTGGGATGCATACACACATGAATGATTGATTTACCTTTAGACGTAGCACACAAGCAGTAGCAAACTTTGAAAAGTGGAGAATGACAAGCAGCACAATGTCTTTTTTTATATCAAGGTTACTTACTTAGCGACTAAACTGGTGCCTATTTTGTCTGCTAAAGGAACTTGTCCATAGAAAATGGCTCTAAGCAAGTACCCCTCTGGCATCCTTTCGCCATTGGCAGATTTCCAACGGTCGGGTAAAAGACTGGTGAGTGAAACTTTCTCATGAACAGAATTAATTTTTCGGGAAACTTGATGCAACTTTCGTAAAATGAAAGAATGAGCCCATTTTTGTAAACATTATGCAAAATACCGGAGAGTTGGCAGGTATGCTTTTGTGATGACCTGTACACAAACTACATCTTGAAAAATGTCAGCATGTCAGCAATTACTTCACTCATCCGAGTTTCTGCAGAACTATGGCAGTGAAGTATGCAACTCTGCTTCCAAATGAGACATTAGCATAATGGACATAAACCACTCGGAAACTAATACCCCTGTCATATGGCCGCCTCAAACTTCATTTAATTAGGATTGTCTTTATCATGAGGGAGATAAACAAAGTGACAATGTCCTCCTTCTGCTAAGGTAGCTTATAAAAGGTCTTGGCAAAGGAAGTTGAGCAACCTCTGACAGCTCAAGGAAATGCTCTCAGTCCTAGCCCACTTTGGTTGTGAGTAACCAAACTTAATTTGCTGTAAATGTACTTTGGCCAACAAATACACCAGTTTTGTTGCATAATATGCAATGTATAGGATAATGCACCATGACCAAGCTTGACTTAGTTAGCGGTTGTAACTGCCCTACTCTCCTCGTGTACCCACTCTGCTAACGACTGACACTTTGGTTTAGCCTTTGGCTCATTGCACACACTATATTTGCTTGTCATGCTATCATTGCTACACTAAGTGCTTGCATGCAATGCTTATGGGCAAAGTGTTTTCTGTGAGTACAAAGGCTCAAAGAAGACACAGCAGTCTCCATAAGGTGTGCTCACCTGCAGTGTGAGACGACACACTCGCTGCTGCAGTACTCTCGGTCCCAGTCATGCGACTCAATGGCTGGGTTGGGGCAGCCGTTGCGGATGCATCGCTGGTGGGAGGCTCCTCCAGGCATATGGCCCTGCTGGTCCATCATGCCCCCACCACTGGAAGCTGGGCTGGACAGCGAGGGTGGAGGCTGCAGATTTCAACCGGCGCAACACCCCTCAACAGGCGTGCCACAACGACTACACGCGCCTCGGGGGTTTCTAGCCGTCCACGCCGCAGCAGCTCCACTCAACGCGTCAGCCACGTGATGAGGGGCGGCTAGCGGCGCCACGCCTCCTCCCACCCGTGCACGCAAACATGCATCAGGCACCCAACTAGCAAGAACCAAAGAGCATGCTCTTTTTGTTTACATTTAACCACAAGAAATGCAGGCACACAAAACAGAAGTGTTCATACAAGACATCATTCTCAGTCTTCCAGTGCAGATTTTGAAAGGTAAAACTATATTGATGGACAAACTTTACAGAAACTTTATTTTTCACAATATAATGCCACATACTGTGCTGAACACAACGGAGATAGTGGCTGCTGTGTTGGTATAGCAGCCTACGTAATAAACACCAGTGGCCAATTTAAGTAATACTATTGCAGTTCAAGCACAATTTGCAGAAATGTTCTGGCAACAGTACATATTCATTGAAACAATACATAGCTATTATTCCTAATAACTGCAGCTCAAAAGCTGGCACAGGGTTTTACCCCACGATAGCCCCATAAAGAGGGTTTTATCTTCCTGCAGCACAGCGAGATGCCAATGTATATGTATCCGAGTGCTTTCCAAGGCAGGAGTCCAATTTCTTAGTGTCAGTCTGGGCTTGTCATTAGGTTCAGCAAAGCTATTGCCCAACTCATTTTCAAGCAACCAATTTTTACAGACATCAGAGACCTATACAAGCCCATAAACATAAAAAAAGAAGGATTCAGCCAAGATGACAACAGAAAAATAAATGAAATAGAAAATAATCCAAAATAAAATAAAATGCATTACTGTGCAGTTCTAGAGCAACAAACATGCAGAAGAGCTAGCAAACAAACAAACAAGGCTTCAAAATATGGCACACAGTGGCAGCCATAGAGCCTTGGGTTGGGTTTCAATATCTAAAATATACTCACCGCTGACATCAGGTCAGCAGTGTAGGATGAAGCGGCCACGGAGGCAGAAGCCATCATCATCTGCTGGGGTGGGGAGTGCTGTTGCATCATGGTCTGCTGAGGTGGCTGCTGCTGCATCATGGAGGGGCTCTGTGCCATCGGATGCTAGTTAGAAAAACACAGAACCAGCATGTCCATTCAGCAACAGTGCCTGACAATCACAAATTGATGTGTAAATCGACTGAAGACTTCCACATAAAAAATCTGACAATTCCAACTGCCCCCATACCGATTCCCTCCTCGCTGTCCCATTGCTCATCAAGGATTTCTATTTCATTTCGTGCATCGCAAGTGGATCGCTTGCTTTTGTACGAGTAGCAATTCACAAGGTTGGTCCTAGTTTTTGTTTGTTTGATTGATTGATTTTTTTAGTGCAGAAACATGCATGGCAGTGCATGCCTGTGTTTTCTCTCCCTTTGCCCAAATGCCTTTTGCATGTGATGCATTTTACTTGCGATAAATGCCTTGCCGATAGCACAAGAATACATACACAAGAATGTGTTATTCATGTAACACTGTTGCCAGCTGTTGCTGGATATGCCACTGCCAAATGAAGTCCTTACACAATACAAATGACATCAGTAACTGTGCTTCTGTTTCATACCACCGTGTTGCATATTTCAAAGAGAAAGAAATCTGTGCTCCATGGAAAAAAACGAGACTGCTCATAAATAAAAAGATGATGTTCTGGAATAAAGGTCATAGGGGGCTTATGTTAAATAAAGAGAGAATGAGCGAGCGAGCGAGCCAGAGAGTGAAAGAGTACAAATAAACCATAGTGGCAGAAATTTCGCATTACCCACAACACCTTGCAGTGAGCTACAATTATATTTCATAATGAAATAGCGATTTAGAAAATATGTTTACACACAAGAAAAATGTGATGAATTAAAGACTTATATTAAAGGCTATGCCAATTACAGCGCAAGCGCTCTGAACTAAAAAAAGCACTGGGCCACAGAGCTACTTCACAAGAAAGGGTGTTTGAGAAAATGAGTGCTTACCATGTTGGACCATACCTGCTGCTGTGCATTAAGCATGCCCTGGGGCGGGCTCATGGCCATGTACTGATTATGTGGGGAGCCCCCTTCCATGAGCGAGGTCAGCAACGGACTCTTCTTCTGCAGGGGTGACAGGCTCCCCTGGGGTGGTGAGGGCACTGCACTTGACGAACTGACAGGCCCACTCGTGTACAGCGTGTCCGAGTGGTCAGCAGCGGCCTGCCACAAAGTAATCAATCTGTCTTCTTCCCATTTCTATGGAGCATATAGTGCCCAATTACAAAGGAGCATTTATATGGTGCCATCGTGCCATATATATATGGTGCACGCTACCCGAGTTATTCTTTAAAATAATAAGTCGAGACTCCTGTGCTAAAGAATATTAATGTAACCAGAGTACCCCTGCTATGACCACCACTGCTATAAAGCTTCCTACCCTGAATTAATACAGTGACACTATAACAGTAAGTCCGACGCTAACATATCATGTAAAATTCACCGGAGGCAACCAAGAAGAAAGCAAAATGTGGCACTAGATTATCGATCAAATTGGGCTGACATCCAAATTAGCACCAAATGTTGCTTCAGCTTGATGTTTGCAATGTACATAAATATGATAACACAAAAATCAGATGATATATGCAGATCCTGACACATTAGTAGGATGAAGCTACTTGCTCAACGCAAAGGGAAAGTTGGCACCCAATGGAATTCAGGTGGATGCCAACTTTTCTTTCTACAAATCTGTGGTCACCTTGCAGGCATTGCCAGAATTCATTCTCTTAACTTAAGGAAGTAATGCTGCGGCAAGCATTTCTGCATTTTGCACTAAATACGAGGGTTGATCCAGATATAAGGTTCCCATCAATTTTATAAATAGACAACATTGTTTATTCACATAGAAATTTACATCATTGGAAAGATGAAACTTTGCTCTATTTTTCTACATAATCGCCATCTTTTTCAATGCATTTCTGTAGACGGTGCTCCAACTTCTGTATCCCAATGTCGAAGAACTCCGCCGCCAACTCGTTGAGGAAGCGTTTCCCCTCTTCTTTGACTTCATTGTCGCTCCGGAAGCATTGGCCACTCAAACATTCCTTTAGCTTAGGGAACAAGTGATAGTCACTAGGTGTGAGTTCTGGACTGTACGGTGGGTGAGGCATGACAGTCCACCCAAAGTTTGTCAAAAGTTCCTGGGTATGTCGGGAGACGTAAGGTCGGGCATTGTCGTGAAGAAGTGTTATACTGGCTGCCAGTTGTCTTTGCCAGCAGTTCCGGATAGCTGGCCTGAGTTTTCTTAGTGTTGCGCAATAACTGTCCGAGTTGATTGTTGTCCCACGTTCCATGAAATTGTTCAGCAGCATCCCCTTATGATCCCAAAAAACACTGGCCATGACTATGCCAGCCGAAGAAGTTTGTTTGAACTTCTTTGCGACTGGTGACTCTGGGTGATGCCACTGTTTAGATTTTTGTTTCGTTTTGGGAGTGAAATGAAACACCCACATTTCGTCTCCCGTAATAATGGAGTCGAACAATCCTTCCTTATCTTCTTGACACTCTTGAACAAACTCGCGAGCACAGTCAAAGCATTTTTCCTTGTGGCTTGATGTCAATAGCCACGGTACCCATCGAGTACAATACTTGTGATACCCCAGTTTTTCAGTCAAAGCTCTTTCCACTGTACTGCAAGCACTCCCAGGAATCTCAAATAGGTTCATGAACAGTGATCCTCTTGTTTTGAAGCACTTCGCATTGGACCATTTCAATAACTGCCTCCGAAATTGACTGTCTTCCACTCCATTTTCCATTGTGGACTTCCTTCCAACCGGCACTAAATTCTCTGCACCACTTTTGGACGTGTTGAACGGACATACACTTGTCGCCATACACCTCTGTCAACTGACGATGAATATCCACGGGTGGAGTCCCTTTGGCGTGCAAAAAACTCATTGCAGAACGAATCTCTCACTTGGCAGGATCAACAATGGGAACCTCCATATTGGACAGCTGCTGAGCCAAGAATGAGCAGCGCAGCGAAGTGCAGCCGGGGGGAATCGAGAGTGGGGGAACAGCTGCGCGCAGCAGTGTTGCCGGATTTTGCCTCGCACCTTCCCGTGTGGCTGGAGCTCTTTGGGAACCTTATTTCTGGATCAACCTTCGTAGCTTACTGCTTTGTAGACAACACAAGCAAACAGTGCCGCCATGACCACTTCAACATTCAATAAATACTGTGCTGCTATGTGAACCCTTGCCACATAGCATAGTAGTTCTCTAGTAGCTTATTGTCACTCGCTTTCAATGAAGAATGTTCAGAAATTAGTTTTTTGGCTAGCAACATTCTTACAGACAGTGGACTCCGTTTAATACAAACACGGAGGGGTGCTGGGAATCTGCATTACCAGACGTTCACCTCACAAGATGTGCACTGAACCCACGTGAAACTAAAATGTCTTTTCAGCATTCAGTAAAACAGGAAATTAATCTTATGAGGAGAATAAAAAGAGAGAAATTATGTCCCAAGAACATGCTGCAATGCCTTTAAACGTAAAGGCACAACCCCGTATTACAATAATTAATGTCTGCATCATGACACAAAGAACAGAGCTAAATTATTGTCTGCATTGCAACACAAAGAACAGAGCTAGGATAATGAAATGATTCTATTACGATTATTTTCTTTTTCTTGCTTTGTTACTGGTCTCAGCGGCGCTCCACCTACGTTATCACTAGGATTGGCCAGTTGTAAGCGGTCAATGATAAGAAAGGAGCAAAATCAATGAAAAGGAATTGTCACATTACAGCAGCCCAGAAAATACTGGATGTCTGAAATGAGAGCTAGGCCAGTATAATAGTAACGATTCGTACTGCTCGGCTCTATTCCTTTCTCATCATCCGTTGCTCACGACTGGCTGATCTCTGAAATCACATGGGTGGAGTGTTCTCGGACTACTGACGAAGTGTGGAAAGGAAACTAATTGGAATTATTACACTATTCCAGCCCTGGAAAGGATTGTACTTCTTGTGAATGCATCATAGGAAGCAAATGCATGCATAAAAATATGCTTATTTCTAAAATAGGTTATTTCTGTGTTAACTTTACTGAAATATGATAATTTATATGAAATAATTACCCATTATAGCAATCTAATACATACAATTAAAACTGGTAATGTAGAATGACTTCCTGACAGGTGGCAAAAGTTTACATTACTGACTACAGTATGGCAGCACCCGCTTTTCCTAGTGTCATCCAATTAACTACTGCATTTTGTTAAGCACATGGCAGGAGCCATGCTTTTCTCATGTTGGCTGCTCTAACCACAACCAGTGACAAGCCAAACATTGCTAATGTGCCTAAGCCTTTTCTACAGTTTTATTAGGCGACAAAAGTCTGGCAAAACTGGCTAGGGAAGAGCCCTTTCAACAAATAATCGTAGAAACTAAGATGCATAAACATTTTATTTATGTGCAGATGTAAAAATGTGTGCCAACTGCTAAAATCGCACATGAAGGCACCACTTAAGACATTATTTATGCTACTCCCCTTTATTGTTAACAATACAATACAATACAACCAACTCTCTGCCATAAACCTCCTTTTGTTCATAAATGCAACTTCAGCTACTGCCATATGCATTAACACTTATGTAAATCATGCGGAGAAGACAGGTCTATATCAACAATCCTCCCATTCGCACCTTTCCCAATATCTGTCTTCACTCAGCAAATGTATCCCATCAAACAAAATCAAGAACCGTGGCAAGCTAATCACACGAGCTCGAAGATGATGTGCCACTTTTTTTTTTTTTTCCGCTAAGGCTATGGCGCGACTAATATCTATAGAGCAATAAAACTGCTCGGCCTGTAACGGCGCCTCTCAGTAGCCTTTCTTTTCAGAGGAGGAAATTATCGGTCCTCTCGGCAGAAAGGGTATCACGTCACGCAGCATGTGGCGCAAACGCAACGCGTTCGTCGGGAGCGGCGATGACTCACTTCCATATAGGGCGAGTCGCGAAAGGGGCGGTGCACATTCTTTGCGACGAAAGGCAGATGGGGCGGTTTCTCGGCACCCATGAGAGAAAATTGGGCGCAGCTCATTGCGCTACTGTGCACTGAATAGATCGACTACCATATGCGGGCCTTCGCGGCCTCAGGCGCAGCGACTCGCTAGATCCACAGGATGGACCGAAGGAACGGGGCACCCCGTACGGTCGGTCCGCCCCTCTCTTGCGGCCAACGCGGGCGCAGCGCCGGATAACCGCCACCCGACGCTGCCACAAGCTTTCTTAAGGACGAAGTTCGCCGCCTCATGCTTGCAATCTTTCGGCGAATACGCGAAAATAGAGTTTCATCAGTGCACACATTCGTATTGTTAGAACATGATGCACGACCAACGTGAGCCGCGGCAGCTCGCTGAAAGCATGCGACTGTCCAAGGTGGAAGTGAGTAGGTATAGTATCCACCAACATCTTTCGTAAGCCATTAGGGCCGGTATAATTCCTTCCGCTCAATTTTATGCCAGTCTTATCATCCACTGTTCAGAGCCGGCTGATCCCAGTGATAACACGGGCGGAGCGCCTCTCTCGCCACTGACGAAGCCCAAAAAGCGCGAAAGGGAATCGCATCTGAAAAGACGTCGCTACAAAATCCCGGTCCAGATATCGCCAGCCGGCCACGACTCGGTGATCAGTCACCAACACGGCCCGTGACGCGGACGCACCGGAAGCACGCACGTTCGTCGCGGCGATGCTCCGTCCGCTTAAATCAAGCTCGGCGTGCCGATCGGCGCCGGCAGATGCGCAGCATGGAGCGACGCTCTCCAGCTCAGTCACACGCTCAAAATAAAGTAAATCAGCGTAGCTTGGGCGTCCTTTGGAATCCACCCATTTTCTTCAGCTTACACCGTTTCTCGTGGCATTCAATCAACGGCACTTTCGCTTGCATTTTAGGCTCGTGCTGACCGAGAATTACAATGTTCCCGTTCCTCACCGCCAACATGCACTATCGGAACACCCCCGTAATCAATATTCAAAATCGTAGCGGTAATGGTAAGTGATAAGTTCGCCAGACAACGAGGTAAAGAACTGCATGAGTGTGAAATCGCGATCGCGAATGGCTATGCTTTTACGCAGCGCGCATATTGCGAAGCCTACTTCCTGCAGCGCAGGGCACATATCCACATGACGCAGCGCCGCGTAAATAGCGAATACAGCGCGCATCGTACATGGTATACGCCATCTGGTCAAGGCCTTGCAACAGCATAAGTTGTACCGCTGGCTATCGACAAAGAGATAGTACTTTTGCAAAATTAGACAACTAACCGTCGCAAGCACGCACGGCACGTCGACATTGCTTCGTTCGGTAAGCCACACTTGTAACAGGCAACGCTGCCGAATCTACGCAAGTAATGCGCTCAAGGAAGCATCGCTCCGTTTGTTTATGTGACACACTATTTTTTGGCCGCGAATGCGCGTAGTGAGAGACGTCTCTTCTAGCCTTCCTTGCATGGAAGGTTCTTCCATGCTTCGTAGCCTGACCTACTTTTTCCCCTTAGGTACATTAAAAACAATACATCGCTTACATATACTTCGAATTTGTTGAAATTTCGCAGCAAGATCGTGTTTTATAGTGCCGATCGTTCAGCACTTGGCACTGTTACTTGACTGATTTGACATGAAACAAGAGCGAAGATGCCGGATGCAAAATCGCCTTTTGCTTTCATTGACAGATCAGGCAAGTAACAGTAACTGAACTATTCTGAACATAAAATGCGATTTTGTTGCGACATTTGAGCAAGAACAAAGCAACGCTCAAACTTTTTCCCTTTCAGTTCTTAAGTAAAAAGAAACGCATGTCACTGCATAAAACGGGGTATACGCAAGCTATAAACCTCCGGCTCCATATTACGATTTTCGTTACGCTTTTGCTACGGTCTCGAACGACGAGTTTGCTTTCCAACATTATTTCGAAGTCTCTGCTAAACATTAAACGAAAATACTGCGTTTTATTTTCAACTGCGGCAACAAATTAAAAGACACAGAAGGTTCGTTTTACAGCAGTTCATACCAACGCGTCAGATTCGGGCCCAGTACAGAAGCACTAAAGGGAAGAAACAGGTGACGAAGGTGAAAAGGTTGCCTACCCTAGAGACAAGGCTCGCCCGGTAGGCAGCAAGGGCCTTCAAGTATTCCTTTTTGGCAGCTTCGGTCTTCTTCTTGTACACGTTCTTGTGGTCTGCTTCAAGGCCGTCCCACATGGATGCCACTATCTTGGAGACTTCGCCGAAGCTGGCGTTAGGGTTCTGGCCCTTGATGGCTGCTTGGGTGTCGCGGAAGAACAGAGCGTACGCCGACACGGGCCTGCAGTAGACACAAGTAGACGTCAGTTCGCGCTTCTACGTCAAAGCCGTCCGCATGACAAATGTGGAACCAAACGATAAAGGGAGAGGGGACAAACAAATGACAGAATCGGAGCTAAAAAGCACGATCGAATTCAAGAATCTAGAACAAAACCTCAAATTAACAAAGCCGCTAGCAATTCCATGGTATTAACTTCAGAGGACCACAAGAGGCGTAAGGTGCTTTCAATTTCCTACCGGCAATTCCTCTCCGAAGGCAGTGCTAATGCTCACCGCCACGGAGGAAGGAAATACTAGGAGGAAGCATTATGTCCCGCAGAAAGCCTTCGCAAGTCAACTCTCTGTGAAGCCATTCGCCTTCTTTCTCCGACAAAGTGGGCCAATCACATGACCCTGCGCAACTTCGGCCGTTTACTGTAACGCGCAAGTTTGTTGTCATCGTTATGACCTTGCGCAACTTCGGCCGTTTACTGTAACGCAAAAGTTTGTTGTCATCGTTATGAACTTGCGCAACTTCGGCCGTTTACTGTAACGCAAAAGTTTGTTGTCATCGTTATGACCTTGCGCAACTTCGGCCGTTTACTGTTACGCAAAAGTTTGTTGTCATCGTTATGACCTTGCGCAACTTCGGCCGTTTACTGTAACGCAAAAGTTTGTTGTCATCGTTATGACCTTGCGCAACTTCGGCCGTTTACTGTAACGCACAAGTTTGTTGTCATCGTTGCAACGTACAAGTGCGACGGCCGCACGTTGCTGTCGCACTCGTATTTTCTGAAGTGCGTGCGCTGAGCGCAGCGGACGAAGACACTAAAGCTTACCGCGACATGATCACGTGTTGGGCCGATGTTTCATAGCTTCAATTCTGTTACGTAATGCTCCCTTCTAGTTCTTCCTCCACGCTCGCCGCTCACAGACATTATGACGCCTACTGCGGAAGCTATGCTAGTGGTCGCAGAGGTTTTGCGAGAGTTAGCACGTGGACTCACTGTGAGGTAAGATTCCCACGCAATCTCAAATCTGCACGAGGGTCTGCGGGGGCAGGAATGCAGATGGTGAGGAAAAGCTCTTAAGAGGAAGCCACTGAGTGGTCCAAGCCTGGTTAGGCCCCTCATAGTTGACGTAACTGTCCATGAGGTGTGAGATATTGTCACACACACACACCAAAAAAAACAAAAACGACATAAGGTTTTTATTTTGGCGATTCCATCAAAAACTGCGCTGCATTCGCCAATAAAAGGAGGCCGCCTGGCTGGGGCACACCAGCGCAGCCAGCCAAGCCGTCCCTTGGCAAAGGGGCGCGTGGTGTGGTTGGGGAAACTGACTTTTGTGGCTCGTTGGGGTCCCTCTTCTTCTTCTTCTTGGGCATCTTGGCTTTCTTGGCGGTCTTTCCTCCGCCGTTGTCCATGAGCGGCTCAGGAGAAGGCCGCTTCACGCCTCCGACCAGCTGCGCAAGGTAAGACCGCACACAGTGAGGGCCGGCCTCAGTATCGAAACGCAACAGTAGCTTTACACAGGAGCCGCGCTAACGTGGGCTGTTTTTATCAGTACACAGATGACCTTTAGGCCAGGCGCGAGTTGAATGATCAGCTCGTGCAAGTCACTGCGTCGGTCAATACTAGGCTTGACCCACGGAAGAAATCTCGCAATAGTGGTGCAAGGCTCCAAACTACATATCTGAGTAGACGTCAGTCACCTGTCTCCTAAGATGGAGTCGCGCTGCTTCCGGGTATTTAACGGCGTGCCGGAGCTGCCGAAGCAGACTACAGTTACTCTGTCAATATTCGCCCCCCACATCTAACGCCAGCAGAGTACAAAGAGGCCCATCCACTACGCGATGTTAGGCAAGCGGGCGAAAACAATCTATTTGCTATGAGGAACTTTCGCGGCTGATCGAAAACTTCCTCGTTGAAACGCTACGTCAAATTCCTTTGATAACATAAATCTGTCTTCCTTAATCTAGCCAGCTGCGCATTCGATTGTAGCTGTCAGGCATAGATCTAACGTGCCACCGCATTATGTCAGAAACTGTATTAGCAGCAGTACATAAGCTACGCACATGGCACAAAGACCTACTTCCATTAATATTTGTGAGTGCGAGTGACTGATGCACGTCGAGAAACGATGGCCGGACAATGTCTCACCTGAATGCACGCAGTACAACGAGAGTCCCGAATAAAAATGAACACGGAGGCTCTATGAATGCTCGAATAGCACGCAGACAACTTTTATGCAAGAAAATCTCGCACGATAATTATTTTATGCGGGGACGATTAAAGTCGAAAACGCGAAGCGCTGAGTTTCACGTCCGTGCTTCGGAGAGAGCTGTCTAGAGGCGACAAGCAAACTACACGTTTAAATATTTCTTTATGCCAGAAGGCACGCTGTCGCAATAGAGATTAAAAAAAAAAAACGCGTTACGAAGCTGTGACACGCGCCCACCGCAGCTATTCGAAAAGGCGAAGGTGGAGGCACGAGCGCGGCGCGCCAACAGCGTGCACGAGGCACGCGCCAACCGCGAGCCCGAGGCACGCGCCAACCGCGAGCACAAGGCACGCGCCAACGCCAACCGCGAGCCCGAGGCGCGAGCCCGAGGCACGCGCCAACAGCGAACCCGAAGCACGCGCCCGCTGTTCTGGAACGCCGCCATTGCCGAAAAGGCTTAATCGGGAAGCGCATGCGAACACACACACAACGAGGCAAGGCTACGTTCAGAAAACGTTTTCGCGAAAGTATACCTAAAAGAACCCGCCTAACAAGTCCCCTGATTCTTTCAAAGCCTCAACATTATGCACGCGTGTGTGCCGACCGCTACGAACACGATCATGGAGATTACAAAAAAAAAAAAAAAAAACTCGGCGTACCTGCGACAGCGGCGTGCTGTCGTCGCTATCCTCACTGGTAGTCTCCTGGCCCGGCGAAGTATGGTTCGAACCCGGCGGCGAGCCGCTGCCCGCCGAGCCGGCCCTGGGCGCCGGTCCGCGCAGCATGCTCGGTGGGCCCATGAGAGCACCTTGTGGCGGCGGCGCCGCCGGCGGAGATGGATACTGGCCCAGGTACGGGCCATCGTACGACGTAACACTGCAAAAGCGAGCGCTGCGATTAGATACTACAAAGCTCCACCCAACACTGAGCAAAACCCTACCGCCGAAGGACAGCCGCCAGCAAAGGGCTCATAGGACGTTCCGGTCTCTCTGTCGGTGCATCCATCGCCGACCTACTATGACTGGGAGCGTAGTAAGAGCAATGTTCGCCGTACGGGAGCGAACTGAATCGCGGCACCTGGCAGGAGCTTTTTGTCTTCTCCCAGCACAACGTGTCGTCGTCTCACTGGTTGATATTTTGATACAAATAATAATATGGCGAAGTGGCGCTACTATCTACAGGAAACGCCAAGGCGCGTGCAGCAAACCTACGGATGAATATCTACCGATGTCGGAAACGATACCAACGCCGCCGTTATAGCAATACCGGTCCTCTGTTTCAGATCATCTGAAGTCACTATTACTTCATGCGCTGTTACGCACTTACATAAAAACCTAAAATATCACATATATAATCACAAGTATAAGGAAATGGTTAGGTGACAACTGCCGCCAGGGGGTGGGTGGGCCTGCTCGAAAGCTTCTTTTATTATTTTCGTGGGGTATGGAGTGGCTTCCGAGACAATGGAGGCATCGAGTTTCGTAATAAAATTACTAGAGAGAAATCTGGCGCTGCAGTCGTTTAGTGTATGCATTCACCCATGGATGATGAAAAAAGTGGAGGGGGCACCACGTAATAATCTTGAAGCCTAATCATAAAATATATCATGGAGAAAGGAAAAAAATATAGGAGAGAGCATTACGTAACCGAGCCAGCTTTGGCAAGCGAATGCTCCAATGAGTTTCTCACTATATTACGTGGAGGGAAATCTGGCGCTGCTGCGCTGTGGTATCAGAGTGTACTAGAATGGGGGAGTGTGTCCAACGGACGCCACGGCAAGCGGAGAGAGTGGAGAAAAAAAAAACGCTAAAATTTGCGGCGGCGCTGCCATCGCCTTCTTTTGAAGTACCGGCCAATCCGGTGCCTCGGCGACCCAGCGGACCCGCGCGTACCGTCGGGTTACGGCGGCGCCGAGCTGTAGTCTGCTCGATGCGCCGTCGTCTGATCGACACACCGTCGTGCTTGCGTTTCTTTTTTCATTTTTTGTACCTAGTGTGTGCGAAAAAGAATGAAATAGAATTACTGCTTTGAAATGGATTGAAATTCCTCACTTCCGTGAAACGATGCCGTCTGCACGACGTATACGCGCGCAGACGACCCGCGCATATGTCTATATAGCTTGTCTGGTAACTCGGCGACTTGGCAGAGTGTTCGAAGGATGAGGATGAGCACAGCTCGGCGAAAGAACTATTGTTGTGTAGTGGGTTGAAGAACTCGCGTGCGCCGCAACCACAGTTGTGGCGGCAGTGTGGACGGCGACAATTTTGATAAGCAGGAGGAGGCCTGGAATCGACATTGGAACGAGATGAAGAGGAAACGAATCGCCCGGGAAACAGACGAACAGCGTGCCAAAGGACTTGCTAAACACCCCAACATAGCTAGACAACAGACTAACCTGGACTTGCAATCAAGATTAACCAAGGCTAACCATGCTATGCCTTAGCTTTCGCTACGTATATCCTGGCATAGCCGAGCTAAGCCACTGCCAATTTTTTTACAACCTCCTTGCTCCATGAAATATATTACGAAGTAGGCCCTCGTAATGTGATAGGCAAGCAGCAGCTTCTAATCTCGTGCTTTTAAATGCGATAGAGTTGCTCAGTGGCGTAGCAACAGGGGGGACCGGGGGCCCCGGGTGCAAGGGGCCAGTGAGGGGGGGTGGGTGTCATATACGTTTGAAGACACCCCTCTTTCCGCCGGCTACACCCGGGGAGGGGGGTGACAGAAGACCTATGGGCCCCGGGTGCCAGACGACCTAGCTACGCCACTCGAGTTGCTGTACACAGGGAACCAGAGTTGGAGATAGGTCCGCCATCTTGCAATCCACTTTTGTGCAGTGAACCCATCTCTCGTTCACGCAGGAGTTATTTCATTTATTATACTCTGATGACCACAAAGGTACTGCAGAGGAGATTCATCTCACACGCTGGTTGCAGCACTGTGGAAGCAACACGAATTCTTAGCCAATAGGAAGGCCGAATGCCCCTCGAGATGTGCTTATCCGCGCCGCGTCGTCTGCTCAGCATGCTTGCCATCATGTTACGTGCTCCATGATTGGTGGATTAACGAAAAAAAAAAAAAGACATTTTGACACCATTACCAAAAGCTGCGTTTACATGCAGCGACAGCAGGGCTTTGCTTTACCTATACGTTTTCCCAGGAGTTACCTTGCAGCCTTCTTAGCAAGTAGTACGGGCGAATGCCCTTACAAATGTTTGCCTGCGCCACAACGTCTGCTCGGCATCTATTTGGCATCTATTTGGCGTCTATTTGGCGTCTATTTGGCGTCTACTTGGCGTTTGCTCGCCACCATCATCGCGTACCATGCTAGAGCGGGGTAGTAAATTAATGATGTAGTGAACAATTAGGCTTTCATAGCTTTCCGCATCGTCAACGCATCACCAATGCTAACGCTGTGACGCCACCTGCTAACTAGACATCAAACCAGTTTTACGGCTGGGTGCCATTTCTGTAGTCTTAGCAGCGTGAAAACAAACAGCCGACCTCAATAATAACGACAAAACATATCTAATGATTTGACTTCAGCTTGACATGAGACTTAGCGATGACGGATTTTGCCGCTTTTTTCTTGCTGACAGGGCGGAGAGCCAATAACAAATGCGAATTCGGATCGAAGCGGGTGGTCGGCGCTGTATGGGCGCTGCCATGTTGTCACTGTTAGGATGGCTCCTCTGCAGCTATTCGGAGTTCCACGTGACTGCACTTAACTAAAGGTAACGGAGCGTACGTGGAAGACAGAAGCCGAGCTCTAAACAGTAACTCCAGGCAAACATTCTTAATGTATGGTCTTTAAGATCTAGCAGCGCACCTCGCTTGCCGCAGGTGGCCGCGGGCGCCGTAAATTCTCGGAGGTCATGTTCAGCTAATACACGCGCTCTTGTTAAGCCGGCCAAAAAACCGAGCACGGATCTCGAGAGCAGCACCAACTTTTCACTAACACTTTGTTGCCGAAGCCTCATTAGTCAAATATAAAGCAAATTCAAGTATCTGTTGGCAACGATAGGACAATCTCTTGAATATTCCAGCAACCTTGTGGACCTATTCGTTCCCGAGAACCACGGAGCACATGGAGGCCCCGGAGCATGGAGGAAATATAAAAAAAAAGGATAGGAGAGGCCCTGACCTCAGGTTCCTGAAGCCGGAAATGCAGCCATGTTGGTGTGCCATCCCTCTTTGCGCTCGCCGGAGCAGATAGGCGCGTGCTTTGAACTTGCTACAAGCCGCCAGAAGGGTGCTGCCGTCGCGCGTCAGAACAAAGCCTACGGAACTTCTGTAATAGTTTTAGTGAAGAAGACCCACGCCGGTAATTACTTAGGCGTCTTTGCTGCTGGCTAACACTCACGCTCATAGACACTAAACACAACTTTCAAGCTTATACACCACGCTCCAACGCTTGCCTCGCGAACAGAATGTGCCGCGAGAAAGACACAGACCGAGAAACCTTATCTCATTTTTCAGAGGCCGAGAGCAGCAGCGAGAGCTTCAGGAGCGCGGTTGCTTGGCAACGTTGACTTTTGGGGTACCAGTCCCAGTGCTCCTTTGCGAAAAACAACACGTTAGGGCGAAGGACGAAGGCTAAGCAATGACAGCGATAGCAAGCACGCGAGGCCTGTACTGGTGCGCAGCGTAAACAGCACCCTGAAGGCTACAAGGTGTAATACGCATATCCTACGCGCCGGTGAGTGCGTGTGTGGCGATGCTGCACTCCGGCAGCATCGCGCGCGCGCGCACATGCACATGTTAAAAGGTGAGTCGCCGCGGAGAAATGAGCCAGAAACGCCGTCGCCCGTAGACGCCGACTTAGTTAAACCGCAAAACACTTCCAAGTATTACGACATTTACCACCCTTATATGTGACCAAGGTTCCGGCCATATTTTCTACGGAATCGTTCAGTGGTAATACAAATAATACCAGAGCACAACTGCTTCAATAAAGCAAACCATTCTATGCCGACTTTGCTAACAATTAGGTATGGGCTCAAAACGTCAAAGTATGGCCATCTCGCGGATTTTCGTGACGACGATGATTGCATGACGTACATACAAGGGGCAGATTTCCAGTGGCGCTCGGCATAGAACACTTTCGTGTTGAAATAAATTCACCCAAAGTTACCTGTCACAACCCATACATACACACAACGATCATCTTTGGAAGAGTACTGATGAAGTAGTAAGCTTCGGTATACACTACTTCGATGACGAAGGGAGCGACATCGCGAGCGGGAGCGTCGAACAATGATGCGGTGCTTAATGTGGTGCGGAATCTTGTATAAATCTGTGACAGTGTGTAGCCAGTGTATGTATTATTTCCAAACGAATAGCTTTCTTTGGCTATTTACACGAAAAGTCACGCGAACGAAGGCTACAGTTAAAGCTCGATCTAATGAAACCCGATTTTACGAAGTTCCCGATTTAACGAAGAAACTTCCATTCCACCGCAGGTATACGCATAGGATTTAAAGTTGTCATCAACCCGAATTAACGAAACTAACTTGGGCGAACTCGATTTAACGAAGTTTTTTCCTGAAATAAATGAGTAAGAAAAGCGATGATTCCTTTCTAATTTTTACACAGACGGGTTTTAACAGCGGAGATGTTCTAAGTCGAGCCTTCGCCGTCCGGCGTCCGGTGTCACGCAGGGGGGCAGGTTCCGGAGCTAACCGCCAGAGGGCGCGCCGGCCGAAGGTAGGAGCTGGTTTTTTACCGCGTTCTTTTTTTGCTTCCTCTTTTAACCTAGGTAGGACAATAGGCAGTATAATAGCAAGAGGTTGGTGGCGCCATCCACTGCCCCGTTCCAAAGGGGACGCTCATAACATAACATATTATCCATCCATCCATCCATCCATCCATCCATCCATCCATCGGGGCCCCGCCGGGATGGGAGCGGACAAATCAGAGGACGCGCTGGGGAGAGGGGCGGAGATGGGTATAAGAGCATGTGTTTCACCGGCGCGCGCCCTTTCGCCCCACGGATTCCGCTCGGCGTGAACGGCAGCGGGAGCTCGCACGAGAAAGGCAGCGTGGACGTCGCGCTAATCCCGAACTTCGAAAGCGAGAAGCGCAAGCAAAGCGCCAGCGGAGGGAAGTAGCTACCGCCGAAGATAGAGAACGGGAAGCTCAAGCCAAGCGCCGGTGGAGGCAAGTCAATCCCCCCTTTCAAGAGAGGGCAACCCAAGCGAAGCACCAGCAGAGGCGAGCTTCGCCCAACTTCGAGATGGAGGCCGAGCAGAGACGTCGACGCAAAGCGATTCCTCCCACGGAGGGTGCCGGTTGACGACGGTTCAAAGGTGCCCGTTCAAGAGAGAATTCTTCGACCGTCAGTGTAGCCAGCTGCAAGATGTGTGATAAACTGTGGTCTGATCACAACCTCATGCAACTGCAGAGTGTGCGCAATCCGGAACCGAAACTAGAATCCAACAAAACGACGATAACCAGACAAAAGACTCATGAAAATCGCGCTAAACACGAGTTTAAACTTGAGAAAACGACCACCACCTTCGCTGTTTTGACAGCTTTCCCTGCGTGGAGCTGGCGTTACTTTTTCTTCGAGGGTGCGCTGTAGAGCTATCGCGTTAAAACATCTAGGCGCCCTAGTCACAGCCCTAGCTTTACTATGACGAGGCTGCACGCCGCACCCATGCACGGAACAGCGGACTCAACAACGCCTTGATATGGGCGGCGGTGGTTGCTTTCGTTATTTCATGGTTTATGTGACATATGGGTGGATTAGCGGCAATGCCGCGGTAGCTCTTGTGTGTCGCTACGCTGCAATTTTAGATTTTGAAGGACCGAAAAATTCTTTTCTCGATTTTACAAACTTCCCGATTTAACGAAATAATTTGAGTGTGCTCATCACGTCGTTAAATAGTTTCAACTGTATATCCAACGCTAGGTCAGCTGCGCGCGCAGTGAAAACGCAGACGTGCAAAGTGTCAATGCAGCCCGCGTTCGCCCGCCGAAGTAGGAGACGGAGGCGTGGTCGGTTGGGTGACGTGGGTTAGGACCACCAGTCGCAGTGTTCCATTGCGAAAAGCAAGCGTCTTCCACCACACTTTCTCCAAAGTAGTCGACTTAGCCGGGACTTTCCTGAGCTTGCCTTCCTCCATGATGTGGATGTATGTCCAATGAAACGGCTACAAGTAAACCGCACCTATTTTATAGCAGCCGGCCTATCAAGTTATACGCTACGTCATGGCTTTAAGCATGGCCCAACGCCTGTGAAAAAATGGCAGGTGCTGGGGAGGTGAGTAGACATCGCCCGATGGTAGCGAACGCGACGCGCTAATTTCATCATCGGCAGTCTCCCGGCTGTCACCGCTGCTTGCTCCTACGAAAACTGCCCGCGTCTGCCCTCAACTGAATCAGCCGAGGAGGACTCTTGCCAGTGATTGGGACGCCGCGCGTTTTATTGCGATAGCAACTAAGTGCGAGACACGTCGTGCGATTTTTCGTGCGCTCAATCGTACATCCATTCGCATCAACAGCCGCACTCAACAGATTTTCAACAGGTTCGGACGCATGCGGCATCGGATCGCACGCCGCGCGTGTGACCGACTTGCTGGATGAGGTCGCACGTCTGCCGCGTCGGTCAGACGGCAGCAGCCAATGGCAAGGCCGCTAGCGTGTACGTGATGGCCACGTGGCAGACCTGCCGGGGCGGGGCCGGCGAGCACGTTCCTCGCCGCTACGATCATCCCGGTGCTGCTTCTATGCGAAAAATTCAAATGGCCCATTGAACGAAAAATCAGGCAGCGTCTGTAGCAGCGAAACTTCCAATTCTAGCGCTTGCTAGCTCAGGCGTCGACGGCGCAGAGCGGGCGAAAGGGTACACCTGCTGCCGCGGTGTTGGGGCGAGCTCCACCACTGGAAAAGCTAGCGCCACACTCGGCGTGACGTGGCATGAGGGATCACGTGGATACAGCGGCCACGTCGGCTGCTTCGGAAGCGCCGAAGCGAGCTTTTGAAAACGAAAGTTTGAAGTCCCACCTGCACTGCGGTTCTGATAAGTGGTGAAGCTTTACCGCCTTGGGTGTCTGCTTGACATTTGAAAGTACTATAATAGGCAGTGGCTCCCTTTGGAGGCGTGCAGCATGGTAGGCTACTGCTCGGTGTCGCAGTGCCGGACGTACGTAACGGAGCCCGGTGTCAGCCTTATTCACACGTAGCCGCAGGACAAGGAGCTGCGTGAAGGTTGGCTCGCGAAACTTAGAACCAACAGACAGCCATCGGCTACAACTCGGGTATGCAGCAAGCACAGACGCGAGGAAGATTTCTGCTACGATACCGGGACTACGCGATGTTCGGTGAGTAGCAGAAAACGCGCACTGAGACGCTCGCCCGCGCCTGCTGCCCGGCTAATGACATGACGGTTTGGTCTATGGACTTGTTGATGCTAGATACTGGCAAGTTCACTGGAACGGAAAGGGAGCGGTAAGACGCACATTAAAAAAAGGCATGGTATATGGTCATGTTCGTGTTATGAATTAATGCACTGGATTACGAAAAAGAAGCAGAGGGAAATCGCACTCTGAGAAGACCGATAAACATACAGTGCGACGCAACTTGAGAAATAATATCGAAATGTCCAAGAACTTAGGACAAAAAAAGATTGAATCGTCGCGACGGCACATCACAGCTACCGTAGGCGTCGAAGTCTCTATAACGAAATTATTTTTGAACAGCTCTGATAGCGTCCACGCAACAATGGTTGCTAGTGTACTGTCAAATGATCATGTGCTACAGCCTAAAGCTCACGGCACGGTGTGAAAACGCGCTGACAGCGAAAGCAAAACATTGTGCGCGGACATGCATGCCGACGCGCAGTCGGTCGCTGCGATCGCTGCATTGAGGCTTTATTCTGTTATGCTCCATTTGGTAATACAGAGAGCCCACTATAAGAACATATTTCACATAGTTTACTATCAGTGTTTGCCTACCTTTCAGGCAAGAAGCCGGTTCGGGAGACTTCAGCGCGGCGACCGCGCTCAGTGGCGTTCACTGTACGTATTCGATAAAGAGATAGCGTCTGTAAACGATTCTGTGCTTTCATTTGCCCAAGATTATTACATCGACAATCAAAAACTTCCCTCGTTTTGAGAAAAATTACATAAATGTCTAGGAGGGCTGCCGCGTGGTGTTTTTAGTGAGCGCCGTAAGCGAAACCTATGAGGAGCGCGCCGCGTGATCCCTCATACTACGCAAGGGAGGCGCTTCCGACAGATGGCGACTTCGTAAGTCCTCACCTCCAATTGCTTGAAGGGAGAGGGCATCACCGCGACTCACGCCGCCCTCGCTCTCGGAAGCCTGTGTTATCAGCGCCGTCCGCGCAAGCTGACTGCGCCTCGGTAAGGCCAAATCTAAACGCGCTCGCTTACCCGCGAGGAGTTCATTACTCGAAGGGCCGCCAAGCGGCATTCAATTGGACATTAATGCTTTCGAATTCGAATTTACAACTCATAGAAAGTGTAGAGGTGTCCTCGGATTTTCTCCCTCGTCGAGACGCTGGCCTCTCTCGCCGCTGACGGCGGCACTTGGAACACAACATATCTTATAGCACAAAGTGACCTAGAAAGTGTGTTTGTTACAAATCGTTGCGCGAAATAGTAAATCGTTGGCGTGATTTCGACTCGGAAGCGGTCAGCGGAGACGCCGCAACAATCGTCTAAACAAAGCAGCTCGCCTGGCTGGCGTGTTTTCTCATCTATACCAACGGCGTCGGGAAAAGGAATAGTATTTGCACTTAATAGCAACATAAATATTCAGACATTGATAGTGTTGACAAATACAGTCGAACCCGGGCATATCGAACCCTTATATAACAAATTATTGTGTATAACAAACAGCTGTAAAATCCTCCTGAAGAATTTTGTATCAAATTTTTAATTTTATATATCGGATTATTGATATATCGAGCTATTTCGCAATATCCTTCGAGCTCGATATATCCGGGTTCCACTGTATAGGCACTTTGTTACAAGCTGCGGATGGATCGCAAGGGCTGTCGGCCCCGTATCCGACGGCCAGCTAGCTACAGGTTCATACCGTCTCTCAGCGATTGCAAGCTCGCCTGGCTTGTTCGTTGAATTCTAAATTGGGTTTGACGTGCCAAAACCACGATCTGATTATGAGGCACGCCGTAGTGGGGGACTCTGGATTAGTTTTGAAGACCAGGGGATCGTGCCCCCAATGCACGGGACACGGGCGTTCTTGCGATTCGCCCCATCGAAATGCGACCGCCGCGCGGCCGGGACTGCGCCCACATCCCGCCCCCGCCTATTGTTAAAGTATCGTAGTTTCGGCGCCACGCTGAACCTTGCTATCACTTTCGTCACTTCGCGCAAAACAACTTTTTAACGCGAAAGCATTATAATGTCGTCGACGACGTGACCGAAAGGTGGTACCAAATGTACGACAGCGCGACGAGCAAAAACTCGTCTAAAATGCTAGGATTGAGGTCAAATTTGTCAGACAGGTTTCTGTAAACGAAGTCAATAAATGGAATTGAAAAGAAAATTTGGTACATTTCGCTCTGGGTGGGGATCGCGCTCAGACCTCCGGGGTGCGATATGAGCACGCTTCCCCGACGCCGCGGTGGCTCCACGGTTATGATCGACTAAAGTTGCGCCTAGTGCGTGCGTCACTGCACACGTCACGTCAGTGCCTCCGTCACTGCCTCCAACGTGTCAGTTGCTTTTCGGATTTCATCGGCGTTCTCTCTACTGCGATTCACTCTCGATGTCAGATCAAGAGCGTATAAAATGAGGTGCGCTTAGTTCGTGCATCATTGTACACGTCAGGTCGCTGCCTCCCGCGCTTGCTCTTCGGATTTTATCGGTGCTGTGTATACTGGGATGCGCTCCGAAGCGTCTACCTATGCAGCATCTGTGAAACGTGGTCGCCCACGGAAGCACGCCGCAGAAGACGAAGCAAGGAAACACAAAAAAGAATGCCGTGCAAGTTTACAAAATGCACGACAACATACAGATGAATACCTACGCGAAAACATTTCCTCAAAGCGACTACAATGATTTCGCATTCCCACACGTAAGCAGTCGTAAGTGTCTCTGACAGACAGACAGACAACGAACTTAATTTAATCCTGAGGAGCTACTGTCAGGACCTCCTAACGGGAGGCCATTGTAGCCGCTGGCCGCGCCCACGTAAAGGACAGAACGCCGTGACACTCCGCTCTTTCCTGGGCCCTCTGGATAGCCTGGGCTTGCTTTCGGAGTACCGTGCTTCTGATGACCTCCTCCCATTCGGCTTCGCTGGAGAGGAAGTCGTTAGGCAACGTGGGACATAGCCAGAGCATGTGAGCCATTGAGCAAAAGGTTTCAGTGCAGTCGGGACAACTAGGGTCCACATCCGAGTACATCCTACTGAGGAATCCCCGCGACGGGAAAGATCCCGTCTGCAGCATTCTAAGTGTAGCTGACTGACCTCTACTGAGCTTCGGGTGAGGCAAGAGGATAAATTCTCCGACCAAGTTGGTAATGTTTAGTAATTTCATTAAATGTGAGGAGTGGATCGTTCTGCTGAATTTTTTTTCTTCTTTTCGTGAACTCCCTTCTTCGGGCATATAAAAGGTGGACGCGTATTTTCGGTGACATGAACGATCGAGAAGTATACCAAACAGCTTGAGAAGCAAACGGGACACAGTGCTTAGCGTCGTGTTCAGTATGCTTCTTGGTCTGGTACTGCGCCATCTGAATCAAAATGTCAAATCAAAATGTCACAGTGCCTCAATCCTGGAATTAGTGAGGCATGTCTTCTTCGTGCAGGGCTCGTTAGAAGCTTGACTTGGGTCTCTTGTATTTGTCGCCCTGAACTGCCAAGGACTGACAGAAGCGCTGCGTACGCGAACGCTCATTGGCTGAAAGCATTGCCTGGAGGAGTCGTGGGAGGTTCGGGATGATAAATCAAAGATACGTGTACTGAATATTTGCAGCGCTGTTGAGAAAGAAGAAATGGCTGGGTTGCTGACAGAATGAAGGTAACGTTTCTTCCGTCCTGTTCCCTTTACTTAAAAGCAATGAAAATATTGAACAAAATGCATCCTCACGGACTGGCGGTGTGAGCGGGGAGAAGGAGCAGAGAATCCATGTCACGTGTCGCAGCACGTGCTGGTGTACGGCAGGGGTGTTGGATTACGCACGGCTCTGTGTAGAGCCGTGCTTCTGCTAAAGCGATGTCGCCGGGTAATCATCGAATGATTGGACGCCATAAAGCTGGAACCGCATGGCGCGTTTTTCGCGAGCGAAAAACGCGACGGGCGGCAAACGCCCGCGTTGCCGCCGACGCGCGAGCACCCGTACGAAAAAAAAGGAGCGGCGCTTTCGCGCCGCGTTTTCCGGGTTGCCAGACAACATAACTCTCAACGACATGTATTGTCTCTGTTACCGCATATATAATATGCCCTTAAACTTACAGAACACTACAATAAAAATAATCTGAGTGTAATTAGACAGCGACATTTCTTTGCGAGGTGTATTTATCAAGCTTAATTTCAAGCAGCAATATTGTGTGCGAAACTGCGACTATGTACCTTCCGCATGCTGAGAAGCCGCTGTATGTTTACAACTTCACATATAAAAAGGAGGGTCGGCCGCTTACTACCGAGCAGAAGAGGCGACTGCTACTATTAAGGGGGATGCTGATACTGAAGCAAGAAAAAATGCGGGTCAGTAAGTACAGTGCTCACGGAATGAAACGCGTCAATTTAGGGCTAAGTAATGCGCATACTTTCGTTTCAAGCGGCTGCAGTTCGTGTCACATCGACGTAATTCTGGCGCGTACACGTACATCGGAGTCCTCGTCACCTTTGGTGACCAAATTCCTAGCGACATGACATGGTGCTCTCGCGTACTTTGCACGTATGTAGGGTTCTCCTAAATGCTCCGTGTCCTATTTCATTCCGTGAGCACTGTACATGTGGGTGCGGGCTGCCTGGTTGAGAAGAGAGCGAGCACCATACACTGGTATTATTAGCAAATTGTCTTGCCAGTATTAGCGATGAGACGCGACGCTTCTCCACTTTAGTTATTAGGGCCTCGTTGAAGGTTGCTTTGTTAATTTTAGGTGAACACGATGCGCGAACCAACACGATGCGCGAACGAAATCACGGTAGCACATATTTTCCTTGACGCGCGCGCCAGTTCTGCCGAGAGAAAAAAAAAGTTCCGCCAAGGAGGTTCCGTCGAGATGCGCAGAGACTAGGGCCATCTGGTGGCAAAAAAATAACCAAAATGTCATGTGACCAAATGCCACGTGACTTACCTGAACTCTGATTGGTGGACGCGCCCGCGCGACGCGTTTTTTTCTACTCCGAGCAGCAGCACGCGGCGGCGCGATTTCGTGATGGATCCTGCTGGGCACGCGTCAAAATGACGCGCGCGTCCCACCATCCGCGCGTCAATCGCGCCTAAAATCGCGCCATGCGGTTCCGCCTTAAGGCTATCGCGTTCCAGTTGGGTGAGCGGGTGGGCGGGTGAAGGGCGCAGCTAATGGCACCTACCAACTTTCCAAAACAAAACAGAATGAGATGAGGGTGCACCACTAATATATTTATATAAGCGGGCAGGTATAGATGACCACGTCAAATGATTAAAAACACCTTCGTCACGAATATTTTCCTTTCCCCTCCCCCTTTCTTCTTTCTCGTTAATGTTCCAATTTCACAAATTTTATGGAAGGCATCTGCACCAGATGTACGTTCACTTGCACTACGGCGCGCGATTGCCGCGTCCTTTATGAGACTAGCTCAACCGGCGGAGATGAAATTTTACATCCGCGCACTACGGAACTTAGAAAATATACTTCACGTCCTCCCGCATAAAACAAGGCGCGCGATAAAAGCAAGGGCGAATGATACAGCATATACACCACGCTTCTTGTAGAGACAGCAGGAAGCTTCCGGCGAAAATACTAAAAGGTCCTTGCTAGGAAGAGCTTTGTCCAAGTCGTGCGATCGGTGCCAGGTAAATGACGGCATGTTAATGGTCGACCGGCAACAATAGGTTTGAAGACTGCGGCCATACAGCACGCTCGCGCACCTGACACTGTTCACCGCGGCACAGGAGCTTGCTGGCTGCGCGTTCGGAGCACGCACCGTGTCAAGGTTACGACTGCTGGCCGCAGCGAGCGGAGAGCTAGAAGCGCCGCTGGGTCACCAGCAGACGCGGTGGTGGCAACGCTGTCTTCATCGCCTAAACGTATAGACACAGGAGCGATCACCCGTTGATAGCTCGAAGGATCTATCTCCGAGACGGACCAATGTCTTGCGGGGCAGCAGCCTGTGTCTTGACGGTGGAAGAGTAAGAAAAAGCCAGCGGAAAGTTCACGATGACACCGTGGCAGTGTGAAGTGCGCGCGCCTGGGAAACTCGCCGCGGAATTTGTTTGTACAACACCTACACAACTGCTGAGAAATCATTGTACCTAGACGGAGTGCAGTGCGGGAATTTTGGTAGATGCGTTGAAGTGACACTGTATGGGCACGCAAGCAAGATAAATGCCGAAAAGCAGCTCGCTTGCAGACAACAGACATCTCTTCACACGCACACCAGGTTGCACGCACGCAGTGTGTGTGCGTGTGTGCGTGCGTGTGTATGCGTGTGTGTGTGCGTGCGCGCCTGCTTCGAACGCAAGGTCAACCGCGTGGTGTCAGAGGTTTGTAAAGAGGCAGGCGTGCTGCGTGACGTAAGCTAGGATAAAGGAACCGTGCAAAAAGACGATGTCGAAATCTACTTGCGAGGGAGGCGCTTGGACGGCAGGAAAAGGAGGGCACATTAGTTGCGCGACACGTCGAAATGGACGTTTCGCAAAAGGGGCGTAGTCACGAAAGCAATACAAGGGACAAGAAAGACAGCCTTGGAAAAAAAAGAATAGAGAAAGATGCATAGCAGTGAACGCACCAGCGAGAGCCGGTGTGTTCCGTGCGAGTAGCACTCAACTAGATAGAGAATAGGACGTGCCGGCTTCGCCTTGATGGATAGAAAATGACGGCAAACGTCGATCAAGTAACGACTAAGGCGTGTGCTCTGGCAGTATAAGGACCACCGCGCAGCCAAGTGACCTGGAGGGAAGCAACGGTACGTCAAAGGTGAGAACGCAGCGATGGGAAGTTTCGATCAAGCAGGCAACCTACGAAACGCCAAATCCGCCTTCATGAGCATGCAACCACTTCACAGTTTTCATATCCGGCTCGAAAACTAAATGTACAGCCTTGTGCAAAACAAACGAAGCACGGGCTATAATTATTTATTCTTTACGTACCCTTGGAAACATATCATTTTGTCTACATTTACCAGTGATTTACTAATGGCGACTAGCGAGACGTTCTACGTAGCACATGCGCGGGCAAGTGAACGAACTAATAATGAGAATGACATTTTGCTGCACAGCCTTATAAGAAGGATATCAAATAACTCGTGCAGCTTGGAGTCACTACCAAGCCTGACATGAGCGTACGTGAAAGCTCACCAAGATCCAGAGTTGTTGAGCTTTGGAGGTTATTACCAAGTTTTTGTGAACGTTGAACGTCAAATTGCCACCAGTACAATAAGATACAGGCATACAGGTTCTACTACGGCATAAACGCCGCAGTAGAACCTCGACTCGTAGATCTTAACAGCAACTGACAAGCCCACAACCAACCCGGAAGAAGGCCTGTCGCTGATGATTTCACGTGCATTCAACACGTTAACCAACAGTCCCGACAATAAAAGATTGTTTCTAATTGTTGACCTAGTTGAAAACATGTTGTACAGTACCAACAGAAAACTGATTCTTTGTGCGAATTTTTTTTTCTCCTTTCTGTATACTCTCACAAGTGGCCTGCGGCTTAAAGACAGGAGTAGGACATAAATTGTATTTTAATCATATTCGACCTAGTCGTAATATAGTATTTGCAACAATGAACGCATCACTGCCAATAAAAGTCCACTTTAAGTGAGGTCCACTGCTTTCAAAGTCTATTCACATAGTTCGCGAACGCGAGACCGAAGCGGTTCGTGCGACAGCAGCCCGACTACGTCGCGCGGGGCAAAACACCAGTTGATGAAAATTATACATCCATTACATCACTTATGGAAACGTTCGTAAATGTACTTACAATGGCATTAGAATAAGATGTGATGTCACAGGCTGTTTGTTTCCATCCACGATCAATGATGGGCACGAAACTACAGCAATTTGCTCGCGGCGACGAGTGCTGAGATATGCCGAGATTGTGCGATTACATTTAACACTGTAATGTCGCCAGAACTTTCTTATGCGTAGCTATAGAAAGCAATGGCAATATATATGATATCAACCTTATAAGATTTTATTAGTAAGTTTACTTTTCAACGGCCTTTCACGAAATAACATGTTTAGCTATACGTGCTGTGCTAGCGAAGATGAAAGAGTGGTTATTGTGAATTATTGCAATGTAGTGTTGCTCTTTTGACCCCGAAGTAACGGATGAGTGTTGGTACTAAGGACATATGCATGTGGCGCTTAGTTCCAAATCTGGTTGAACCGACTGCTCTAAGTTCATGCAAAACTCAGGCTCACCGGTGCAATGTCTGGGCAATAAATACACATGGGTCTGCAACTAATTCGTGCCGGATTGTTACGCGATGTTGTGGCCATATTCTCAACTTGCTTGTGCTTCATTTGTAATGTTCTTAGGAGCTCTGTTTATGTAGTGCCGGCGATGGATGCGAGCTGGCGCAGTGACCGACTTGGTGCTAAGAGTTTCGAATGGGAAGTGTTCATTTTTTCCCCGTGAAATGTAGATGATACTGAGCTCCCACACCTTCTATGGGAGCTTCGATAGCACGCATAAACACACACACACACACACCTTGCTGCTTCCACTAAACGCAGAACAGTATATATACGAAATGTACCCTCAAGACCAGTGGGTCGGCAGCGTTTTAGAGAGCGACGGCTGCGACAACATGGCTATAATATAGACGAGCGAAGTTCCTCACGTTGCGCAGTCACTGCGGGATGCAGCAGAAGTTCAACACGTCGTGCACGAACAATATCTACTATGTGTGCTACCGAACGCGAAACTGTTCAAGCTGCTTCTCCCAAGCCGGCTTTTTCGTCAAGCGGAAACGAGACCACAAAATCTATACTATACTAACATAACGGTTTATTTAATTAATCATGTGAATCACCATGCTTCTCATGCTCGATCAGCTAGTAAAGAAAACTGTATTTTAATGAAATGAGTGTTCACTGAGAACCTACCTTCTTATAGGTTGTCACATTCCACAAATACAATTAGTACATAAGTCTGGTAACCAACGCGAAGAAATAAAAAATAGCGTGCACCGTTGCAGAAGCAATCGAAAAGCAGTGGGCGCTGGCAGTGCATCTTAACAGGTGTATTTAAATGCCAACGGCGAGGCGAGTGGCTTTTGGTACGTGTAGCGAAGCATATATAAGCGACAAGCAATGGGCGTAAACAGCATCGTTCAGTGCAACAGCAATCTCACTCGGTGCCGCAAGCTCCTGCGTGCATGCGCCACGGTGTCCCGTGAGCTTCTGCGTGTTGGAGAATTTTGTTACCACCACCCGCATCGATAACCCGAAATATGAAGAAAAAATCCTAAACGTGAAGTCTTTCGCTGACTGTATATATATACACACACGGATGAACGGTAATGTAACAAACTAGATAAATAAAAGCAAAAGAAAGACGGTGCCAGAACATTCACACTGTCGAGCAACATTCGCGCACGCGTCAAGCACAAGCTGAGACAATCTGGCACTGAGTGAGTGTACAGTACACAGAGCCAGCCGAGGCACATTAGAGCGGGGCCACGTTCCGCACCTTATCGCTAAGGCTGCGCTGCGTCCATACCGAAATCAACGCGATTCGCTGTTCGCAATCCCATATCCTGCTATATTTAAATGGGGCTATGACATTTTCGCGGATATCCGTGGCGAGCTTCTACTGCCCCGTGTGGAAGTGGCTCGGTTTCGCGCATCTCACTTCACGGCCAAGCCGGACAAAGTCCGGGCGCGCAGTCCTCACCTTGGCTGGCAGAGGCCGGACCCACCCCCCAAGCAGGCAGGTCGCGATTGCACGGATGTGGCTGAAGGGGCCGATGGCCCGGAAACCCACCTTTGTAAATGCATGGACGGCGGAGGCGGCATGCCCATGGCGTGGTGATACATGTCAGGGGGCCCCTGGGGCCCCGGATAGGAGTGCTGCGGTGGCTCCATCATTCCGCCCGACATAGGGGAGCCCATAGCTTGCGCCATGCTCGTCTGCGGAGCCATCCCCGGCTGCGCGAGAGAAACAGCAGAGCCGAAAGCGTGTCATCGCAGCACGAGCAGCCCATGTTCGCGCCACCATGCACCGTCATTTATTCTTCAACTCATACGATACCTTCAAAAGCGCCACGCAGGCCACGAACAAGCTCAGATTTCCGAAAACCTTTGTGGGTGCCGCTATGCAGCGTTCTTCCAGTCGCCTAGGCCGCTGTACAGGGTGTTTTCACGTAACTTGAACCAAGGATTTTTAAAAAGTGGTTAGCCGCAGCTCACAGAAACCAACGGCACATGGTTTGCCGTAATGTGGCACTCCTTATATTTTTTATATTGCGCTTAATTAGTTCATTAACTATGATCAATTATGCAAAATTTTGAATATTCCCTTTAGGGCCAAGAGCGTTTCGTAACGTTGTAGAGGGCATTTCAAAACGTCCGATCCACTTTTTTCTGGCAACGTACAGCCTGCGTGGCGATTCCTTCGGCTTTTAAAGAAAGCCCGCGAAGATGCGCGAAGTATGAAATTAAACCCCGTGACTGCGCTCGTGCGCTATCGTATTGCATTGCTCTCAACCATGCGTCGAGCCTATATCGCTTTTAAGGGACGAACGGCGCTTCCTTTCCGTGAGCCACCGCCAAAGATGCTGACTCACTGCATGCCAAGCCGATGCCTAGAGCCGCGGCCGCTCACTTCGCCACGGTCCGCGCGCACGGCTCTTTCGCACGAAGCGCGATTGAAAGGAACGCTGCAATACGACAGCGCACGAGCGCAGTCACGTGGTTTTTATTTCACATTTATTAGAGGGCTTTCTCTAAACACCGGAAAAAAATCGCCACGCATCATGTACTTACGTTGCCACAAAAAAATGGATCGGTCGTTTTCGAATGCCCTCTACAACGCAACGAAACGCACTTGGCCCTGAAGTGAATATTAAGATTTTTTCATAATTCCAAGATATCCTAAGGAACACCACATGACGGCAAACCATATGTCGTTCATTCAGTTTCGGCTGACCACTTTTTTAAAATCCTTGGTTCACGTTACGTGAAACACCCGGTATATGCTCAGCGGTTATATTGGTATCACGCACTGCCTACGCACTGCCTGCGCAGCCGAGCTTCAGTCCCTTCCGGATAAATAAATCGTCCAATGTAAGCGCATCCGTTATCTCCTCGGTTGTAGGAATAGTAAGTATATGAGTACTATAGGGTGGCTTCATGTAAGGATTCTTTTCGCTCGATTCATTTCTCGTCGCCCGTCGCATCGAGTGTCCGATACCGGCGACAACGAAAAGCGGGGCGTTATATGCCAGTCAATGACGAAGGACAAAAGGGAATGAAAAAAAAAAATGCTACGTGACACGGCGTCTGGCTCACTTCAATACTGAAACAATATGCCTCTCGCAGTCATTAATTAAAGAGTTAAGTAGCTAAGTTCCGGTAGCTAACTACTGCGGATTACCGCGCAGATTCAAATGTCTGCCACTTCTATGAAGCTTGGTCAGCGGAAAACATCCGAAATCACCCATTTCCTGCACAAACGGAGAGAACTGTCCCCGAAATGCGCGGTATGCCATTTTCCTGCAATGTGCTGCGATTCCGCGCAACGTTTATTGGCACCCGTGCCCTGGCGCTCGATGCCAACTCGTATCGCTGTGCGTGTTCCGCGAGATACGCACACAACTCCGGGTCTCTCTCTCTCTCTCAGCGAATCCCGGGAGCGCTACACGCCGCAAATCGTGCCTCGGCCATTGTGCTGATTGTACGCTATACAATTCGCCGTTCAATTTCGAGACGACCCCAAAATTTCCTGCGCAGCTCACTGTAGTACTCACCTGGGATCCGTAGACCCCTTCGGCTGTGGCTGCCTCGTCGGGATGCGTAGGGCCGCCCACGTTCTGCAGGTTGATGGGTGGAATCTCGAACTCCTCGTCCCCGAAGCTAGGGGTGTGAAATGTCTGCACAAGCAGGAAACGAAACGTTGTTGCAGCGAGAACGCAAACGTGAACGGAACATGGAAACAACAAAAAACGTGAAGGGAATGATTTCACCTAATCAAGAGTAACCTTGAGGTCGCATATTAATGGTCGAAAATAAACCCAACGACCCATTCAGACTAAGCTCAACGGCTACTTTATTAAATTACTGAATGAAACGTAGCTATTTCAAGTGTAAATACAAGAGAACACAAGCACAGTGTTTTCCTGCGCAGAAATATCGTGAAATACTTCCATGTACATGAGTAGTATACCTTGATCATATATGTTTTGTCGCCATGCGCATACGCAGCCTTTGCGTGATGCCGCTGAAACAAAACAGGCAATAAACTGCATACGTGGTGACGCCGACAGGAGGAAATGAGGAGGCCGGCAGTTTTGCGCAATCAGCAGCGGTGAGCCGCCGTGATATATGACCCACGTTCGATGGCGAATAAAGCCGTTTCGATTATCTCTTCCATTTACACAAAGCAGCAGTTATATGCACGTGACAGTGCTGGTCATTTTACGGCTCCAATTTGGCTACGAGCTACCGGACGCGCTTTGGCAACTCCCATTCTTTGGTAACTCCCATGAAGTCGGCCGTTCCATGGCGGCCGTTCAGGCACACACATTAAGCGGGAGAGATGGCGTTCTGCCCGCAGCGAACGGAAATCCTGCACGCTCAAGGGCGATGCCCGTTGCGCGTCATTACAAACAGGTCTGGCTTCTAACATCGTATACATATTTATGCAGCCTCCGTTAGCTATACGATCCGTTTACGCGGCTAAAACTGTGCGCTCTTCGACTACACCCACCCTGCCCTACATATTCACAACGGAGTATCAACGAAACTTGCGAAGCGAGCATGAAAGAGCGAAAGGACCAGGCAGAAATGCACGGGAGCTGCAGTGACAAAAATTTGCCTAAGACTCGCTATCTTCTTGCATTAAAGGTATGTCGGATTGAATATAAGAGGCTATTTATCCATCGCTTTCTTGCGCATTTTGAACTAGATAATGTGGGACGGTTTTTGAATGGTCACACCAGATGGCTGCGGAAAATGTTCACAGGTTTATTTCTTTATCGCTTTCTATTTCAAGGCGGGATGACGGGGCGTGAAAGTACGTCACATTATTATAGAGTGTGCTTATAAACAAGAGCTGATACAGGGAGCTACCCTACCCAGGTTTCAGTGACGGAGTGGTACATCACGGGAGTGATAATTTCTCGTCAAGTGTGTCACTTCATCCATTGCAGAACTATACACGCACACTGACTTGGGAGAGACCGGGCGCCAACCTGCTGCGCATACATTCTCGACCTCTTGGTTAGGAGGGCAGGGAATTTAGAAAATACGCACTCGTATACGTCTAACTGTCAAACAATGCAAGGAACAGCGGAACTAAATTATAGCGTATCCGAGAAAGGCAGTAACGTCAGTTTTCTACTTATTTCCAAAGCACACAGAATCTCATAATTTACGACAACAGAATAACTGCGCACCGTGTCCTTAGTGGAATATTGCAAGGATATAGACAAGATGAAGGGAAGGCGGCATTATACGACGGCCCTTTGTCGACTGACGGCAGCACTTGTAGAACTCGCAAGCATACGCGCGGTTCGCTATGTTAGCGGTGGCGGTAGCGGCGTCGACAGCCGCCAGTACACCGAGTAAGCGCACTTGCCTCCAGATGGCGCCATGCACGCAGTAGCTCGTCTTGATACTACGGCCGGCCGCCGCGGAGGTTGCGCGGAGGGAAAGAAAGGCCTTCGACTGCCTCTTCTGGGATCATAAAAACAATTTCTGCCGGCACAGCCAACGAAGCAATTCCGTTTCCATGGCGACCAGAAAGGGCCGTAAGTGAGGAGAAGAGATACAATCGCGTCCCTCTCCCCTACGACGATGAGAACAGCCAGACCATCATTTACCCAACGAGGGAGCTTCAAAAGAGAAGCAAGTGTGTGTGCGTGCTCATATATATATATATATATATATATATATATATATATACATATATATATATATATATATATATATATATATATATATATATATATATATATATATATATATATATATATATATATGAGCACGGCGACGAGGTGCGCCGGGAACGGCTCAGAAATGCAAAGAGGGCTGTTATTTATTCATGACGCTAACTTAACGATTCATTTTCGAAAGAGTATTAAGCTAAACAGGAATCGGCGTCTCATTTCCCTCTGCTCGCTTATTCCTTGTATTCATGAAGTGCTGCATTCGCTCATAAAATAAATACGCTGGGGGGTGGGCGAATAGGGAAGAGGAGAGCGACATAAAAAATAATGTACAGCTCGCAACAACAAGCTCATTAAGAGAAATGAGAACCAGGCGTAATATTAATCCCCCCCAAAATATATCTGAATCGATTCGGCGAAAATATCTGGCGCATTTCCAGGAAATCTGCACGTTGAAAAATCTGCTTCCGTGAAGCTTTAGAGAAAGAAGTAATTCGCGAACACAAACGCACCAACCATCAGAAATGACGGCTCGCAGACACACGACAAAGCAAGAACAAGACATCTGCCACTGCGAAAGAGCGGCAGGCTCAGCCATGACTCAACGTAGAACGAGTCAGGTAGCTTAAAGTTGCCTGGCAACGCACAGAAGTATTATACGCGTGTCCTGCTAGCTTTCCGCATGTTCCACTCCAAACCTACGTGACGTGAACAGAAACGGCAGCTGCAAGGCCGCATGCCGAGACCGTTGCGTTGGTTGCAAGTACGTCGTCGGCAGATGCGCGACTGCTATATATATATAATGCCCAATCAACGTCACGAATGTGCAGAATGGAATCGGATAGCATGTGTCCGGTCCAGAAAACATGGTTGCGTAATTTGCGGGCGGATCGCGTAATGAGAGGATGTAGCAGTTTCGGTGTATTGGGCGCGGATAAATGGGTCAGTTACGAAACAGTCGCGGTTCACAGCGAATCGCGCTACAACAATAATTCCGACGACGGGCGGACAACGCTCACGCCCGTTAGGGGGCAAATGAGCGCGTTTGTTATCCCGTTCTCGTCAAGTTATTCCAACCGTGCATGAACGTGCCGTCAGCCTGCTGCTGCCATTACTGAACTGCGGCACAAGTCTAGAATATTTCCTCAAAGACCGCTGTTACGATTACGTCACGACGGGGGCGAAAAAAAAAAAGAAAAAAAAGAAAAACGTCCGCGTAACTTTGATTTACCCAGGTGTCGAAAATTAAATAGGAGGCCCCGCACTACGGGGTGCCTCACAATCATATCGTTGTGCTGGCACGTAAAGTGCCAGCATTTGTTTAAATTCAATAACTCAGGTGGTGTGTTTATCGTTAAATTACGTTATGTCCGTTTCGCAGCGCAGCAAAAATGTAGAAAACTCTAACAAGACAAACAGCGCTGCTAATACCCCTTCCCCCATTTTTTTTTTCTTTTCTTTCTGCAGTAGTCCAACAGCATCGCGCACGAAGGTAATCACAAACCGCGTTAGTAACCGTGCGTATCATTTGCTGCGTGGCCTTAGGAAGCTGCCTGACGATCAACTGCGGCAGGCGTTCAAGCGTATTTACTGTCCGGGATGCGCAGCCTCAGCTATCCGCCGCCGGGCTTGGCTCGTCTCCCAACAGAGCCGGTGCGCTTTCCCTTAGTCGGCAAACCGTTTTGTCTGAAACAGAAAGCCACGTCTTCCTCCAGTCATTTGCGAGCTAAAAGAAACAACGGATTCTGTGTAGTCATTACAGACACAGAAATAATCATGTTATCGAAATACCGTAACAAGACGGTAAGTGGTAGCATCAACGCTTAGAAGGAGACGGGGGCACCCAATCTCCTGTTTCGCGGAACCCCTATAGATACTCTGGCAGTGAAGAGCACGTGACCGTTGCACTAGCTCCTCCCGTTGTCTTTATGTCCCTTCTAAACCTACACATACAAAAATTGAGCTGAACATACTATGCCTGCTTACATTTAACTAGCATTTGTGATCATGCTGAGCACCGGTTCGTTCATTACGTCGAACAACCCACACTCGGCTCAAAAGTTGCTGCCAGGGGTCATGTTACGTTAAAGAGATTAATCCTTATCTACAAGCCCCCCACCCTCAAACGAAAAGAAAGAAAAATGTTTAATTGAACCAGGACATCTAACGCTCGGGTAACTAATTTATTCCAAGCGTCTGTAAGTATTAAGGAAGAACCGCTGCAAGCGTACGAAGTACGCATTTTTCGGGGGAAGGTTAAATGAGAGAGAGAGAGGAGGGAGTGGGGAGAGAAGGGGAGACAACCGTCATTCTACACGCAAGACTTATCGTAGCTGTAAGTGAGAAACTTGAGCGGACCTGGTTTCCCGAGCTCGCCTGCTGTGACGATTTATTTCCTACACCGTCTACAGCACACAACGGCGCTGAAGCGGGTGATCATCTGGGGCACGCAACCGTAGAAAATGACCGGCGGCAGAAAAGCAGCGCACAATGAAACTGGATTTCAGAAGAATGCGAGGTCTGAAGAGGCAATTTCAAATTGCTTCCTCCGCATCACCTACGCCAGCAGTTGGCCAAAATGACCGAGAAAGCGCCACGCACTGATGACGTGGGATGCCTGTACCTGAATAGTCTCGCCTGTATTTTGCTCCTTAGACATATCCTTCGAACGCGAGCTCACGCTGCGTTATAGGAAGTTGGCAGAACAACGCACATGGGGGCAGGAACCTAGCTGGACTATCTCCAGAAAGATCCGCTTGTTCAAAACTTTACCAGGCAAGACTATTGTCATTCACACAGCTGAGAATTATATTGTACCTCTATACGGCGGCAGCTGGCAATCGCCGCCTGCGTTGCATACGAATGATTTCGTCAAGCGTGGAACTAGCGGTCTCGGTAGCAATGCACAGAAACAAGCCAGGCTGGGTTGTAAGCTAGTTAGCATCTCTCTCTCTCTCTCTCTCTCTAGATCACCGCATGGTGTCCCCTCCTCAACTTTATTAAGGTTTTTGACAAACCATGGGCGAGCGTGCAAAGCTCCAAAGAGCCATGTAAAGTGTCAGCCACAGCGGCAGGTGATTTGGAAACACTCCTTCGATTTTCTGAACTTGTCCACACGCCTACTAATGGTGGTTAGTTATTATATACGGATAAAATTACCAATATATATGTGTGTGTGTGTGTGTGTGAGAGAGAGAGAGAGAGAGAGAGATGTCATAAGTTTCTTTTCTGTACTTATATAGGCAAACTTGGATAACATTTTAGCCTCAGCCGACAAAGACAAAAGAGGGTTGAGACACTACGATGGGCTATAGTGTCTACGTCTCCCTCTTGTCCTTGTCTGCTGGCGGTAAAATGTTATCCAAGTTCGCACACCTACAGGCCCAACACGCAGCATCTATATAGGCAACTTACACCACACCATGTGATACGTAAACAACAGCGAAATATTTCAGTATTGTGTTAATGCATGCACGCACTCTAGGGTATTACTTATTTGACCGAACCAGTCAGCCGCACTGCAAACGGGGTGGGTGAATCCGTGTGCCAGCTTAAGCTAAAACACCTGTAGATCCCGCAGAATGGACACAGCGACAGCAAATATTACAAGTGTCATTACACCCGATATTTGGTAAGCAGAATATACGGTAGTGTGCAGAGGCACATGTTGAGGATTTCTCCAACACCAAGGATCGAGCGGCTCGCAGTCTGGAGAGGAAATACGATAAGATAGCCGGGCGAGCTGGATACAATGAATGCGGCGTCAAGTATGCCTGGGCTGCCCGGATGTGTTGGTGCGATCTTCGAGCGCAGCTGCTGAAGTAACCATCAAGCTTCTAAACACGCGGGAAACACACACACACACACACACACACACACACACACACACACACACACACACACACACACACAGAGAGAGAGAGAGAGAGAGAGAGAGAGAGAGAAAGAGAAAGAAAGAAAGAAAGAAAGAAAGAAAGAAAGAAAGAAAGAAAGAAAGAAAGAAAGAGAGAGACAGCGAGATACAGACCAACTATAAAAGCGCACCGGATGATTTCCAGCATAATTTGTTCCCTATAGCGAAAAATGCGCGCATCCTCGCTTTCTTTCTTTCAGCCGACAAATCGCACTCACGATAAATCGCGAAACGCCGCTGCTTTGCCCGAGCGAGAGAGTTGTGCTGTATAAGTCTGCTTGGGCACATCTGGCATGCAAACGGCATCCGGACCACCTAGTGACCGCAACTACACGCTGTCAGTCACCATGATGTGGCGGCCATACCCTTCGAAGCGGACGTGAACAAGCACCCACCGCGGTGGCCTGGCGCGAGCGCATCGCTGACGCAGGGGCACCAGAGGGTGAACACAGCCCTTGTGCTCCAATTGCCACGGCAATGTGGCGCTATTCAGGACGTCGCGAGCGCCCAGACAAAACGAGGAGAAAGGCGCTCTTGCTAAAGAGTGTACTTCTGCCAGACATTTCCGCCTTGAGTATCGATGCAGACTGATAACTGAGCCTTGTTCCCGGATTCCATTTAAAGTAAGTAGTCACATTTCCATGCCTCGATAAGAGCTCATCGTGACGAGGCAGCTTGTGTATCGATAATTGTGCGGGTGCGGACAATCCAGCAAGAGGCCCATCCCGCTCCTTTAGCCAACGCAGTACGCTAAGCCCTTAATCCATCTTCTCCGCTAACCTTCACTACCAGCCGAGCGTCGTTTGTACGCGATGGCGATAGAGTGCACTCAGCAGCAGCGACGCTCGAGTATCGGGCGTCTCTGCTCGTGCAGCGTCTCTCTTCTGTCCAGGTAACGCCCACTTGAGCCTCGGGGCGGCTTTAGGAGCAGACTTTGTGTTTTATAAGTACAACTTGCGCGCAAAACCGGTTAACCGGTTTTAAATGGGTTAACAGGTAGGAAACGCAAGGCCGCGCATAAATTTCTCTCCCAGCATAAAATAGGCCGGCGGCATTCTTGCCGAACACGATATTTTCTTTCGATTTCTCGATCTCTCTCTTCCCACATACATGAAGCTTTTTCTTCTCTCTCTCTCTCTCTCTTCTTTCGATAGCTTCTTATTTAATTTTATTTTTTCCACACAGACTTTCAGCAAACCAGGCCGTACGACTCTGGGACCCTCTTTATATCTAGGACTTGAATAAATCTCTGCTGGAGTTATCTGCGCAACACAAACGCAACCACGGCAGCTCTCAGAAGTGCTAGACCCCTCTTACAAAACATACCTCGTCTGTATTCTTAAAAGGCAAAGCCTTTGGTCAGAATTGCGCGTAGGGACGTGAGAATAAATGTGCCGCATAACTAGCAACTCGCCCCACCGTTTTTTTTTCTCTCTCTCTCTCTTAGTTTGTTATCATATGCTATCTGACTCTTTTCTTTCCATCGAAATCATGACTCATCGCTAGCACACAAGCAGCTGCGTGCCTGCAGCCTCCGGCTCCTAGCGCTTTATCCCTCTTCGCGCAGCTAACTTCATGGTGGACAAGCACCCCCCCCCCCCCTACTCTACGCCTGAGGTGCAGCCCACTCTACTCAAAAAACACGAAATTCGGGAACGGGGGAACCGAATATAGCAAATACCTGTGTGTGTGTTCCTGCCTTTTCGAGGAGCGAAGTGCAACTGACGGCGCGCGTGCGTGCGTGCGCGTGTGTGATAGAAAGACAGGGGAGCGTGATGCGGTCCCGCTTGTTCGTGAGCCAAATTAATTCTGCAGCACATCTGAAGTGCGTGCGCGACAGCAAGAAAAAGGATCGCAGATATGGTAGGTCCAATTCCGCAGCGATGTGACAAAAATGCGTGACGCAGCTAGATCACGGATCTTTTCGGGCGCAGCATGAAGAATCCGAAGAGTTGTAAGCGACATATTGTTCGTTATGTTTACAGGAAAAAAATCGGAGGGCTCCAACGAACTAAATTTTAAAGAGAGAGAGAGAGAAAAAAAAAAACACCACGGGCTGCCCAATGCCTTTTTATAAGTCACTTCTATAAGTCAGGGGGTGGCAGGTTAGTCAAGCTGCTAAAATGCAGCTTTCCTCCCGCTATCCTCGCCAGTTAGGTAAATCTTTCTTATGTACTGGGGAGGTATCCTGTAGGAGTGCACCTAGTGGACTGTCAATTTCGGCCGCTGCTGATTGGCTGGGGCCGCCCGTCTCCTCCTCGCTCGCACAGCTGCAGCCAATCAGCAGCTGCTGAAATGGACAGTCCACTAGGCGGACTCTTACAGAATACGCCCCCCCCCCCCCCCTTATGTGCCAATATGGTAAAATAAAGCAATCTCAATCTCAAATCACACTTAAAATGAGTGGGGAGCAGCAACCGAAACGCGAAAGGAAAGGGAAGAGACAGACAGCTGCTGTCACTGTCACAGCGGTTGTTCAATGTCGTCACAAACATTATTCCCCCAAGATGCGTGCCGGGCATCTCAAACAAGCGTATTCGATCACTATAGTACGTATAATCCACCGAGTTCAACTGACGTGAACTGCCCACACACGCACGCCAAGCAACACTGAACGATGGTTTAGCTTTCTCGTAGTTTCTTCAACGCCCGATTACACAAACAGCAGAACTTGTGGGGCACCCTCGCTGGGCGGAAGACCTTTTCTCAGGCTCATCCGTGAGACCAGTGTCTGATCGCCTGGGGAAGAAGCGCGGCTCGAGGTTACGGCGCACTCATCCGGTAAGGGTCCAGACCCTTTCGCCGCCACCACTAGCCCGGACTACCAAACTCATAGTGAGGCAATTTCCAGAAGACAGATACCGTATCCCGGCATAAATGACAAGGCCGCGGTGCTCCGCATTGCGCGTCATGGGGCATTCCGGGACGGTCGTTCAACTCTGTGGCTGCCAGGAAGCAATCTGCCTCTTATCTGACCGATCCAACAGCCTCCCCCCCCCCCCACACACACACACACAACAGAGAAACGGCCCTGCAGCCGGGAAACACACAAAAGGAAGGACCTCGAAATAACGTCGTTTCTTCTCCCCGGTTTTACGCCGCCGGTCGCTTTGACTTTTGTGCGCACGCCCTGAAAGAGGGAGGCGGCCCGCTCAATGGGTGCAGCGACGTCGTCATCTTTTGCTGCTGTTCTCTGCAAAGGATGAACGCGGAACATACACACCGTCGCAGAGAGACACAAAATAAGAGGGGGAAAAAAATACGCCGCTAGTGTATCCATCCGTACTACCACTTTTACCGGCAGCTTACACGGGTGGTTGGCGTCAACTACAACACTAGCCATGCAGAAGCAAATAACTGCGGCGTCATTAGGGGGAATGGCAGGCTGCATAAGTTGCGGGGCAAGCTATTTTAATGCATTCGTTCTGTCCATACGTACCACTGTGGTCACGGCTTTTATCTGCCATTTAAGCAGCTGTAGCCGCGTCTACAGTTAAGGCGGCGTAACCACCACGCTTTTTTTCCGTTACGAGAAGGTGCCAATGTTTCAGTGCTTACCAATACCAACTTCCGGGCTAGCGATAGCCACTGGGTAGACGGTAAAGAACCGTTTCCCTGCGTCAACCACGTACGGCTTCATCGCTGAAAACCATACGCAATGTGTCTGGCCCGCACGCGCTCGCTCGTTCCACACAAATACACGCGGTCGCTCACAATGGGTAGCTGGAAGGGTGACCATAGTTTTGACGTTCCTTTTAAGCAACTCTAATTACTGTGGTATTGAAAGCACAGCGCGTGTTGTTCTGCGCGTATGAGGTAGCTCTGCTTGAGGCAGCTGCATTTCCACGACGACGACGTTTTTCGCTAGGGAGAGAGGGGGGAGGGGGTCTGCTTGGTTCTGTTACTCTGCCGCGTTTAAGTGTGGTCAGGCTAAGCGCACTACAGATACCTAAAATTTTGCTTAACAGACTGTGACAAAATATTTTTAACGCCCAATTATTTCGACAAGCATGACTCACAACACCGCGCTACTAAATTGTTCAGCCGTACATCCTCATCAAAACGTGAATCACACGGGCATCCGTGGCGCCGAAAGAAGAGTCAAACTTGCGAAGAGACTAGCGCCAGCTAGCAAAAAAAGAAAAGGCATTATCCCCTCTCAACTTTCCGTTTCCTAAACTTCACCGGTAGCAGTGTGCCATCGCGACGCCCCGTCGAGAAGCTACACGAGAAATCAGCGGAACCGTCCGCGCCGAAGCGTGCCGCGATGTACCTACACTGTGAGCGCGGCTCACGAGGTGGCGCGATTCTATCGCGAGGGGGTCGCCATCTGGCCGCCACCACGTGCTCCGGCAGGAACAGGTCCCGGCGGCAACGAAGTGGGTCGGCGGCAGCTGCCGCACTCTAATCGCTCGCCATGATCCAATTAACTGTCACTGGGCAGTGGCCAGCCTGGCATGATCGATGCTGGCATCGCGCCAGATCCCGGTTACGCTGCCACATTGCGCTGTGCGTATAGTCTCACCGCTTTCACGCACGAGCCAAGTGTTAAGTTGACACTTGGCGGGGCATGCAAAAGAGACATCTGATTTGATGATGGCGTGAAGTACCGGGAGCTATGACCGAGTCACTTGAGGCAAAGTTTAAAGGGACACTAAGGGCAAATACTAAGTGACTTTAAATACCATCCCAGAAGCGTAGCAACGCTTGTTTCGTGCTAAGCGAATACTTAGTTTACGAGAAAGTTGCATCTGAAGGGTCCGAATACATTTATCGCAATTCAAGTCGCGTGCCACCAAACCAGGGAGTGGTGACGTAGCATATGCCATCACCGCCCTAGCCGCCTTCGGTGAATAAAACGGCGCCCGGCAGACGGCGGTGCGGTTTTTTGCTCAAAACGCAAACGCGCGCAGAGCGGCGGATTAGCCGTTGCGGCTGCTTTTGGTCAAGTTCCGTGGACCGTTCAGCCATCCCACGACACCACATGGAAGTGGAATTCTTCGCTACTCGCAGTTTGTGCGAGATTCGCGAGCCAGCAAAACCACGGCAGCACTGCGCGATAGCGAAACTACTGAAACGCGAAAGCGCGGAGTCGAGTGAAAACGAAACCTTTCGACCACCCGTTGTTGTCAAGAGTATTGCCAATGAGTTCGTTTTTTTATAAAAATGAAACAGAACTGGGCAAGTAGCATTTTCTTCCGTCTTATATGCAATACAGTGATGTTTTTATACCGAGTTGTTGAATACTAGTGGCAAAATTTAAATTAGGAGTGCCTTCGGTCATCGGGGAAAGTACTTGAATGTCACGGGGAAGTCTCTAATCGTGTCCTGCATTTACCTCAATTTCTCCATTACTAAGGCTCTGTTCGCGATAATATTTTGACGCCTTCGAGATTCTCGAGCACTAATCTGTCACTTTAGCTTGACTTACTAGTTAGTTGCCTTTGCTGTCTCTTTAAAGGCACAGGATACACAAGCAATTCCTTCTGTGTATCACATGCGTCTCCCACGCACTGCTAGTAAATATCCGTTGCTCATTCAACTTCGCGCTTGTACACATTGCGGGAAGATGCCACATGGCACGGCGCATCTAAATCAGCAGCAGCATGTATTTTCGAGCTCTTCCTAATCACCCATTTTTGTTACAGATAAGCAAGGTAGCGAGTGTGTGGGAGTTTTTTTTATTCTTATTCTTTTTAAATCCTTTTAGCAATCATAGCCGACACGTAGGTTGCCTGATTTGAGACCGCTCTGATTGATTGGGCATCACGTCAGTTCATTCCTACGTCCAAACCTTTGAAAAAGAGGCTTAATACATTTGCGTGGCAGCAGGCACGTTGCAAAGGAGAAAAAATCTAATGGCAAATAGTGGCACCGCGCCAGAGCGTGAAATTGAGGCCCCACTGCAGGATACATGAAGCACGGTGCAAAAGACACGAAAAACAAGCAGTACGTTCGCATAACCCGCCGCACAAGCTTCGCTTTCAAATAAAGAAGGAAAGAAACAACAGTGCCACCACTCAGAAAGCGTTGCTTCACTCCGCTCCCCTCTTCTTTCAAGACGTGGTAAACCCACTACGCAGGAGCTCAGATCCTTGATGCGCAAGAGCAATCGCTGCTCGTCTCGCCGAGCCAGCACTGCTGCTCTCCGCTACTCTATTAGTTGCAACACATCATTCTTTTATCGGTCATTTTTCCTGCTACGAAACTCGGCAAACATGCTCGCTGTAAAAGAAGAAAACCTCCACATATACCTCCAGTACAGACATGCTGAAAGCGCAAGCGGTGCACATACTAAACATTAAATTCTGAGCTTTTACGTGCCAAAGCCAGAATAAGATTAAGAAGCACGCCGTAGTGGGAGACTCCGAAAATTTTGGCCACCTGGGGATCTAGCGGGCACCCAATGCACGGCACACGGGCGTTTTTGCATTTCCCCCCCATCGGTATGTGGCCACAGCGGCCGGGATTTGATCGCGCGGCCTCGTGCTTAGCAAAATTTCACTAAGCTCGTTTTACGAGCGTGCGACCTTTCCGAGAAACACGGGTTTGCAGAAGGCTTTCCTTGAGTGTTAATGCACAGCCACTGTCCAGATTCGAGCTAGCACTAATGCGTAGCATGATACCGCGGTATTAAAGTCTGCCACTCTCTGTTAGCATCAGCAGAAAGAGATACACCTCCGCCAGGCGGTAACACAGGTGCGCACAATCGTGCGACCCTGGCGGGCGAAAACTCCGGCGGCAGCCCAACCGCCATCAGTCAGCAGCGCGCGCTGTAATGACGGCCCACTGCTCCCGAAGCGCGATCGGAAACGTAATTTTCCTACAAAGCTAAAATTCGTTTTAAACCGAAGATTCGCTAATTGGGGTCCACCCCCGGCTTTCAAATTCCACTCTGCTGAGCGCCATGGCGACACACGCTCGATGTTATTCGGAAATGTGCGCCAGTCGGTGCGCAGTGTTAATTTCCCTCCGGAGAGAAAGAAAATAAAAATGAAACAGTACGAACTCGAAAGCACTATTCCAAAGGAGAGCGAGCGCTTGGAGGAAGGTAAAAAGAAAAAAAAGGAAGAAAGCGGTGAGAGAGAAGAAAAAGCCCTTGCATGTACAGACAGCGATCGAATGTCAATATTTGAGCAACGTTTCTCTCGCCCCCAATCGATGCTATTGAGATGACGCCAGCGACACCACAGTGAAGCACGAGAGAGGGTGGAAAAAAAAAATAGAACGCGGAGGACCGCACAACCTATCGTCGCCTCGAGGTATAATCGTGTTAACTATCATGATTCGATCCCCGGCCGTTCATGTCCAGCTTATTCTTTTCCCACCGTGCGCGCTCGCTACCGAGTCGTCGCTATTTTCGTTTCGTGGCGCGACAGTAGTCCCCCTCATCAGGAATTCATTACGATGCGCCCCACCCTCCGCGTGCAAAACCATCCCTCCGGGTAATGAATTGCGTTTCGGCGCTGGCAGAATTGAGAAGCCTCGTCCGGCCGCGCGCTGCACCACCTCAGCAATCGGGCCACCAAAAGAGAAAGTCTTTATCGCTTGGTGACCCCGCCGCACTCGGTATATCTGAACACGCCCTGTTGGAAGATATACACGCACAGAAAATGCGCGCGCAGGATGCCGTGCACCCGAAGCGCGAGTATTGCACGAAAGTAACAAACCGGGAGACAACCGAAACTGCGAAAGAAGGAGAGAAAGGGGAGGTGCAAGAGTGGCGTTAAAAAGCGCTACGGCTAGTTACTTACACGTGTCATTCCTGACCATTGCTATCTTTCCGCGAAAAATGGCTTTCCGGGTGCAGCAACACAAAACGCTATTAATCACCGTTTTTGCACAGTTATTTCAAAGGAATCCAAGTTGCGCCACTGTAGCGTGCACAATGTCAAGCTTGCAATACATAGTTAAAGTCTGGAAAGAAAAGTCGCGTACTCTGTCGCTATCTGTTCTCAATACATGGGCTGACTTCTCCAGATCCTTGGGGTCACAGCAAAGGAGACCTCGAACCAGCATGACGCCTGAGCACACCCACAAGTGATTCGGTATTTTGTAATATTCGTCAGTAAGCGGTCCCGGGCACACGATGCCTTAGTGCACTGTGCACCCAGGTCGGTAGCAACTCATCGCAGACGTGTTCAGTGTCACTAGATACCCCGAGACCCGCAGCAGTTTCGAAATATCCGTCAGCCTACGTTTTAAGGAATGCATTAGTGTTCCACTTAAGAAGTTTCCGAAATCATTCCGCACAGAAGAAGAAGAAAAAAAGAAGAAAAGAGAAAAAAAAACATACTGTTCTATGGAAGTTTTTGAGGACGAATGTCTCTAAAAATGGTGATATGGTCTCGGGATACCTATCGACCTATCAGGTTAACGTGCCTTAAGTACTGACGATCTTCAATTGAGAAGCTTAAACATATGGACTTTAATCTAGTCACGTTGAATTAATGAAGTTTGGTTCAGTAAAGAGAGTCCGTAATTAATGCACAACTTATTGCGGACGTGTTCACTGTCTGGTATATATGTAATTGAGAAGTAAAGATGATATGAGTATGTACAGATCCTAAGAGCTTCCTTCAATGGGAAATTGTTAAAGAGAGTGCTTGAACGTTGTCGCGTCAATTAAGTGGGTTTACAGTACCAAAGGGGTGCACGACTTTGGTAAAACTCTTTATTGCAAGAACATGTACTCTAATACGAATTATGAAACGTTGTCGCTACCAGCCCCAATTTCTTCTTAAATTATGTGCCCTTCCCCACGTGCCCTTCCATCTCTGAAAAAAAAAGTATAATAAAAGAAATTTCGCAATGCGCCCCCGAAAAGCGAAACATCAACTGCGATGACAAATTACTAGACAGGCATACAAACTAAGGCTAGTCGTTTCATCATCCGTGTAAACTTGTAAACATGCGCTTATCAACTGAACTAACAATCATGGTGTCAGTGCGCACTGGCAAACATGAACACATCACACTCGATGACAGCGGGCACTCGCTGTCAAAACGCTGGCGCGAGGAAGAGCGGCAGCAGCAGCGAGCGAAGTGACCTTTAGTAATGTAATTATGAGGTTTTACGTGCCAAAACCACGATCTGATTATGAGGCACGCCGTAGTGGGGGAATGCGGAATAATTTGGTCAACCTGGGGTTCTTTTAACGTACACCTAAATCTAAGTACACGGGTGTATTCGCATTTCGCCCCCATCGAAATGCGGCTGCCGTGACTTTTGTGCTACCTATCGTGTCAGCGTAAACTGAGCGGCAAGAACACAGCGCGCACAAATGTATGAGCCGTCGTCGCGCCTATAGACTGTGCCCCCAGCGCAGGTCGCCTCGATGACACGGCCCATGCGACCGCGCGCGGCCATGCATACGTATTGCTGCCAGAGTACAACGCCATTCTCCCTCACCCCTCCCCCGGTTCCTAGTGTGCGACGGAAGACGGCGCGCTTCCTTCCTTCCCACTTTCCTCCCTTCAGCACGCGAGATTGAGCCGCAATCGTCGGCTCCCCTCGCACGCTTTCACTCCCACACACAGCATACGGCGCCCGGCGACGGTGTTTTCGCCCTTGGACTTTATTCGGAACATCACGGCGACGGCGGTAAAAATGTTCCCGGAGCGTCCATATATTGGTAGCGCAATAAAATGCAAAGTACAGAAGAAAGGACTGTCCAAATATGTGCGCTAAACGCTGATGTATTTCAACTTGTAAATCACCCGTCTAACGGCGCATTTTAGCGACAAGTAGCATAGCTTCGTCATGACGAATAGTTTATGTGCTTACGTATCCTTTCATGGAGAACGAGAATGGGCATTTCACGGGTGAGGGGTCAAACGTTCTTCACGCCGATTTACAGGCAACTTGCCTGGGATCCTAATAATGTGTGAATCGTGAGAATGACGCTTAAATGCAATTTAAAAACAGAGCGGGGGTGCTGCAAGAGTCATATTTCCAGAAATACATAACGCTTTCGACGGAATGTTTTACAGCGAAGCTCTTAAAGGGAGTTTCGCGACCGCTGTCATGCAGCGTTAGAGGCCAGCGCGTGCGACGGTGCGGTCGGTATCAAATGTCAATCGAAAAGCAAGGCAGCCTGCGTGGGAGCACCGAAGCGGCCGTATGACAGGTGCGTCGGCGGGAACGCGAATCCGGAAGCCGGAGGCGGTGATGAATCCTCGCTAAGCACAGCCAGAAACGCAGCCCTACGAAGCCAGGCCCTTGGAACGTGCAGCCAGAAAGCCGGCGTCGGTAGAGCCGGCGTATAACGGAGGTCCAACATACGCCGGATATAACGACAAGATTTAAAGAAACTAAATTCTGAGACTTTTACGTGCTAAACCCACCGTCTAATTATGAGACACGACCGAAATCCCCAAGTTATAGCATGCCTTGATCTGGGCGAGTTGATTCATCTTGCTGGCAGCGCTATAACAGCGCATAGGGCGAAGACGAAAAGGGACACATATGACAGTGCAGGCGCAACGATGATGATGACAATTATGACAATGATGGCGATGATGTCCGTCCGTCCGTCCATCCCGACACTATTGCACATACCCACATTAGGGAGTAGCAGGCTAGAGACACGCTCTCCAGGCCGACCTCTCCTCCTTTCTCTTCATTAAAATCTCCTTCTCTCTCTCTCTCACAATGGGGGGAGAGGCCAAGGAGCATACAGCACATTTAAAATAAAAAGCAATAAAAGAATTAAACAAAGGAAACAGAAGAGAAAACATGCATAATTGCTGACGATGAATGAAACTCAGAATTTCCTAGAAAGACGAACGATAATTTCAAATTAGCGCCGCACTATTTTTGTGTTGCAAATAAAATTGTACACTGCAAAGCAAAGATCGCTGTGGCTGAGTCCGAGGCCTCGATAGTAATAGCCAAGGTACCGATAGAAAGGATAATTGTGGAAGTCAATGAAAGCCTAACTTAGCGAAACAGAGCCTGGAGAAGTCTTTTTTCTTAGCAGCGATGTTTTGCATCGCTGCTGTCAGAACTGCGCTGTCAGAACGCTATCACATATATAGTTATACCTTGTTGGCGCAAAACATTATTATTATTATTATTATTATTATTATTATTATTATTATTATTATTATTATTATTATTATTATTATTATATAGAAGTCGGTCGGCCACACTGCCAGCAACTAGGCAGAAATTCATACACTAAAATCCAAGTGGGCTATAATGGCTCAGCTCAGCTACCTCAGCCCGATATGCGCACACGTTTATAAGACTACGTATATGCGAGCACTTGTGCTGTTCAGCTGCAGAGAGCTGGGGCGCACAGCTGTTGCATTTTACACAGGGAGGCTGTCATTGCGCAACTTCCGGCGGCTGGCAACGTACGATAGCAACTTTCCACATATGAACAGCTGGCTGTTTTCGTTTCATTCCGTTCTAAAGCAGCCGTTCTATCGACACATGTTGCAATCGCTTTTTTTTTCTTTTTTCCGGCCGACTGGTCTACGAAGAAAATGAAAAAAAAAATCCCTTCACCTGCTCTTTGTGAATGCGTTTTGTGAAAAATGTGCCAAGGTTCACGAAAACAAATAAACAACGCCTTTCCTACGATTAGCAGTGAACATGAAACGTGTCTGTTTATATTGTCGTCGCCTCCAACTTATGGCACGTATGTCCCTTTATACAATCAGCGTACGCACTCCAATTACCTCGTCGCCTCCTTCTTATACGTCTAGCTTCCCTCTAGATATTTTGTCCGTCAGCGACAATTCTGTGCACGCGTTGTCTGCACGAAAACTCGCGCCCGCGCGCCTTGCGTTTGCCGCGTCTCGCGAGCAATGGCGGATTGAACCTACAAGACGCGCGCCAGGGCACCTGGCTTATATATATATATTGTACACGAAAACACAATGTGGCGCATACTTGCGCGGCTACGCGCGAGCACTTCTCCATCTACGAAACTCTCACGCACGGTATTAATTCTTGTTTTATTCCAACAGCAACATTTCGTTCGCACAACAACACGGACAGAGATCGCATCTAGCAGCAAGCGTGCTCCTTCCTGCGCAGTGATGAATATCGGTCTCGCGAACAAACACTGTCACCCTATAGACTTGCATGTAAGCTGAGCTATTTGGAATAGATTCGTTCGCTTTTTAGACTAATTGGGCAAAACGATAAACGAGACGGGAGACGAGGTTTCACCTATAGTGATCATATATACCTACACTTTGCACGTGCTTTCAGAAATCGTTTCACAAGCGATTGTCTAGCTGTGCTTTTTTTTTCTTGCTCGCTTAAACGAGCGCGCACCCACACACACGCATGCACGCACGTACATACATACGCTTGCTTGCTTGCTACTCTTGGGAACACGATTCAAAGCAAGCAACAGAACACGCATTAGGGGCTGCCCGTGTTTCCACTCGCAAGTCCCGTTTGCAGGCCGTCACCGTGAGCAGCAAAGAGGTTGAAATCAAAGGCAGCGATCTCCCGACCTGTGTGATCGCTTCCACCTAAGCTCGCGTGCCTCTTTTTTTGCCGTTCTCCTCCCTTTTCTTCCACTTATATTTTCATTCCTTTCCCGCTGTTGCAGTTTTGTCATTCCTTCAGCTCCGTGCCCTTTTCATCGTCACGGTGTGCGTAAACAAGGTCGTACGTGCTTTAACATGCTCAGCCTTAACGACGAAACTGGCTCCTCTTCCCCTCTCGGCCGGTAGCAGCTCAGATATATATATAGATATAAATTTTCTCTTCGATGCGCCGAGGCGATAGCGGCACCCCCCCCCCCCCCCCACTTCGCGCGTTCATTGAACATCAGAAGCATGGAGGACACCGCGCTATGCGACAGGAGAAAGAAATGAAAATCCCCCCCTCCCCTTCTCTCTTTCTTGTGGCATTAAAATTCCTTCCGCGGCAGTTTACTTAGAGAGCGCCGAAAAGCAAGAAAAAAGGATATAATCATGGGAACATAGAGATGCAAATAAATGTTTCGGCGCGCAAAGTCACTATATATCGCGAAGGGGAACGATCAGGCGCGAAACCAAGGCGACTAACAAGGCAAGAAAAGCAAAAGAAAGTGGGGCCTCATAACGGTCGCTGCATTTGCAATCAATGCGGAGAACAAAGGACCCTAAGATTTTCTCTTTTTTTTTTTAATTTGTATTATGGGGTTGTACGTGCCAAAACCACTTTCTGATTATGAGGCACGCCGTAGTGGAGGTCTCCGGAAATTTCGACCACCTGGGGTTCTTTAACGTACGCCTAAATCTAAGTACACGGGTGTTTTTTCGCATTTCGCCCCCATCGAAATGCGGCCGCCGTGGCAGGGATCCGATCCCGCCCCAAAGATGGCGCGTCGCTGAAAACGGGCGGCGGCCGCAATTGGCCGCACCAGAATACGTGCGCCACACACAGTTAATTACGGGCCCTGTGGAGCCAGCGGCGGCGTCTTCTACGTCGCAGATTAGATGCAATCGACTAAAGCTTGAAATGCCTCGATTCTGGCCGTCTGTCCCGTTGACGCGTACGGAACAGCTTACTGAAAAAAAAAAATAATGAACGAGTCATCGAATACCGCTGCAGGACCGTATATTTACCCCTGCAGGATTTAACTTTTGGTCACACGGCTCCAAGTGCCGCAAGTGCTTGCCTGGGACAGTCGTGCGCATCGTGGAAGGATGCTTCGAACACCTCTCGAATAGGTTTCCATTTTTTTTTTCCTTTTCTTCTCTCTATTTTTATTCCCCTTACGCCTTTCCCTAGCACAGGGTAGCCAGCCGGTACTTACACTGGCTAACCTCCCTGTCTTTCCTCCCCTTTGTCTCCTCTCCTCCTCCTGTCAAATAGGGCTTGAAGGAGGCTTACCTCGACGCTCGCATTTGGCCATCGAAACTCCACCATGCATTGTGCCATTGAGCTTCTACACTATTAAAATACGCAAAGAAACAACTGCAAAAAATATAGGCCAGCGGGCTATAATATCGCAGCTGGCCTAAGCTAATCCGAAGACGATGACTGTATATAAGGCGTCGCTGTTGTCACGAATAAAGCTCTCGGGCATGTTAGTTATGGTAATGACTTTTCATGAAGTGTGCTGTGAAAGCGCCTGAACAGGTTCGCCGACGTCATTTTAGGCACTCCGCCATTAAATGGAACGATTGCGCAGAACCCTTCGACGATGACAGTCAATTATAACTATTAAATGACTTCACAAATAACGCATTTTTTGTGCAGATACAAGGTATTGCACTTTTCCCGTGATACCCGCCGTGGTTGCTCAGTGGCTATGGTGTTAGGCTGCTGAGCACGAGGTCGCGGGATCGAATCCCGGCCACGGCGGCCGCATTTCGATGGGGGCGAAATGCGAAAACACCCGTGTACTTAGATTTAGGTGCGCGTTAAAGAACCCCAGGTGGTCGAAATTTCCGGAGTCCTCCACTACGGCGTGCCTCATAATCAGAAAGTGGTTTTGGCACGTAAAACCCCATAATTTATTATTTTTTTTCCCGTGACAGGGCTGGGGCGCTCGCCAAAGAAAGCTTACGCTTTAATAGCACGTGCGCATCAAAGAGCTAAAAAGTTGCCGTTCGGCGACGAACGCGCCCCGCAACTTTAGTGGCGCAACAGCACGCGCCCTTAGCACCGGCGCCTTATCGCAAGTCCGACCGCCGACCGTCGCCCTCGAAAATCAACCACGAAAACGGGCGAAAGAGGCAACGAAAGCTATGCGCTTCAAAAAAGAAAAAGAAAAGAAGATAAAAAAGGCAGGAAAGAAAGAAAGAAATACTTTAAATTACGACGAAAGTAAGCGTCTGCGAACTGACTGAGGAGGATAAGCTGCGGAGGGTAAATTACACGCGGGACGAAAGACGCAACGGAAGCGGCAGCCGGCCGCCACACGCACAAGGCGACATCGCGAGGCCGGCGCGCGCCGTTCCACGCGGCTTCGTGGCAGCAGTGACCGACCCGCTCGTTCGCGGCCACTAATTGGGGCGACGACGCGCTGACGGGCGCTGCTGCCTCCGGGCGGTTGGGGCCGAGGCGCGCGACACCAGATTAACGAGCCTCGGTCAGAGCGCTAATGAAGAAGACCGCAGATCCGCGTCGCAGGCACGCCCGCGTGTACACACTCGCCGCCGGACGCTCACGTGCACACCTGTGGCTCTTGCTCGCCACGCGGAATAGGCGCCCGCCGCGACAGTGTGCGCTGAATATCGGCGATTACAGATGAGCGGCGTCGATACGCGATCCGTGACACAAGTCTGTTGGACGCTTCTCGAATATCGCTACTGTTGCGACTGGGGGTCCGGAGATGTGGAATTCACTTTGCTCGTGGAGGAGTGAGGACGATATTCAGGACGTTTGACAGACTCGTTTATATTTACATATTTACAAGACAATTCAAAGTAATACAGGAAAGGTTCATGATGAAATTGTAGCAGCCGATCACTTCCGCCGTCCGTTGCTCCTTTTATGCCCTGCGTAGTCATTGTTCAGTCACTTTCCCCCAATCCGGCGTCAGGAGACCGATGACACCAGGTCCCACCAATCCGGTGGTCGGTTGCCCTTTCCCTACGAAAGGAACTTTGTCGGAAACGCACGCGCATCACTGGGCACAAACAGGGAAAGGGGGGAACGTACGCTGACTCCGATCGTACACTGACTCCGTCCCCGGCGTGGTCATGCCAATTTGGGCGGTTGACAAGTGGTGTCCGAAATCCTTGCTAATTGCTCAAACCTCTCCTGAACGAGGTACTCCCGGGCTGGTCATAAATCATCCGTTTTGAGAACCACTTTGACGAGGCCGTCGGCCTGTTCCCTATAATCGCGCGAGCTCCGACCGGAGGGTGTCGCGGGATGAACGGCCGATCACAACAGCCCGTCCACCACCAGGAAGAGGGCTCCCAAGGGGGCAGCTCATCGATGCTCCTTGAAGAGGCCTTGGCCGCTCAGCAGACTCAGCTCCGGCTTTAAGTCCCGGGCTTGCCGGGAGGATCGAACAGCCGATCACAACACTACTAAAGAGTGTGCTTAAGTGAGCCACGCAACATCCAAGCCATACATCGGGAGGGCGTCGAATGCCGCGATGTCATTTAACCTAAAAATCCAAGTTTTATTGTCTGTTAAAACATTATTATTTTTTCACTTCAGTGGATGATGCACAGCAGGATGTAAATGTGTGGATGAGACATTATGTGCATGGGGGCTTAGGGGTTTCCTCACTGATCCAGCAAGATATCGCAGGAGAGCTGCTAGTTCGAACCTTCTTCAGCCAATACGTCATGCAGCAATGTCACCAAAAACAAAGCAATATGGTACCCCATTAAGGCGCCGTCGCATGGCAGAATCGCAACAGCAATCGCAGAAATAATAGAGAGTTTTAGTTTATGGGACGCAAGCGGCTTGCGTAGGGCTCCTCATGACACAGGTAAAATGAGAGAAGGAAGGAACATTTAAGAGGCACCCAGTAATGGCTCATATATAACAGGAAACACACAAGGTAAAAACTGGTGTCCCTTCACGGTTTACGCAGAAGTTACGATGACGGGCACTACTTTGTAAGTCACGGCGGCATTAAAACTAATGCCGAGTGCAAAAGCAAATATAAGCGAGAAAAATAACAGACACTGACGAGAGAAGCGAAACGGAAAACGGCGGCCGTCAAACAACGGTCGAAAAAAAATGCCTGCCACAAGAACAAATCCGGCTCGCGGCCAGGCTTAGCGACAAAGCCAGAAAACACACACACACACACACACACACACACACACACACACACACACACACACACACACACACACACACACACACACACACACACACACACACGAACGAACGAACGAACAAACGAACGAACGAACGCGCCTTCTACACAGAGAAGGAGGGGAAAAGGAAAAAGCAGCCCAGGCCAAGAATGAAATTCCTCCTCGGGGCTGGAATTGAGATTTCGAGGTCGACGCTTGAAAGTTCGCTGCGCACCAATGAATTCGATGCTGTGTTCCTTACGGCGCCGGTACGCTCTCCTCCGGCCCGTGTAGCACCTGGCAGACTGACGACAGTCCCAGGCAGGATTGCGCTCTCTCTCTCTCTCTCCTCTCTCTCTCTCTGTGCGCATATGTTGGTTCTATATTTAAGCGGCGCGTTCCGCGTTTGCTTTCCTCGAGATGGCTTTCCGTGCATGCTAGTGCGGTGAGCCTGCGCGGTTTATTAGCGCCTCCTTTCTCCCGCCTCCCCCGTTCGCTCTGTTCCAACACAATCGCCATTCGCGAATCTCGTGCGCCGCAGCACGCCCGCCGCTCACGCAGGCTCACAACACGAGTCGCCGAGGCCACTCCGGCTCTCGCCGTGATCGAGCATAGCGCAGAAGGTCCGAACGCCATGACCACCACGCCAAGGATCACGAGGGCGCTCGACTGAAGTCAACGCATTGTCACCCGCGGGACACACTCGGCACACTGTGGCATTTCGCCGAGGAGAAGTAAGCAGAGAAACAGGGAACAGCAGATACATAGTGGTGCAACACGACACTCTGTTGCGTGTTGACCTCATGGGGTTTGGCCTTTTGCCAACCTCCATAGAACGAACTTTCGCGACGAATTTCACGTGATAAAAAATCCAGCGCGAAGCGCCACCGCGTATTCGTCACACCACCCTCCATGCCACCAAGAGCAGGCGAACGCCGCCGACTACACTGTACAGTCAAACCGTGCGGTCGACCCAGCTCGCGAGAAGTCACTGTGGCCAGACAAGCTAGACTACGAAAACGACGTCGGCGAATGAAAGCAGACGGTAAAAATGCGCCTAAACCAATCTTTTATACGCGCAAAATAAGGCATCTGACTTGAAAAGGGTGCGAACATAAGTGTTCGCGGTTAGGTTGCGTATCTGTATGTGTGTGTGTGTGTGTGTGTGTGTGTGTGTGTGTGTGTGTGTGTGTGTGTTGTAGGGGTTGAAGGACGGGACTTCGGGATGAAAACCCAAACTTGGGAGGATTTATTCTTCATTATGTACAGGGAGGTGAGCGACAAGTAACATTCGTACAGTCATTACGGGCCGGCAGCAACTCGGACGCTGCGGCCCGCTGCAAGAAGTTCGAGAGAGGTGAATCAGGGAATCAGGGCATCAGGGAATGTCCTGGTCTCTCTGGAAGGCTTCTTATAAACCCTTCGAGCACTGTAAGTCACGTCATGTTTGACCAATAGGAGAGTCCGCTCAAATGACGCCATTTTCAGCCAATGGTAGGCGCCCGTGTCGCGGTGTCACACCTGGCGGCTCTCTGCGGTCTTGCCTCGCAGACTGGCAATGCACTTCTAACGAGGAGAAGGGGAGGGCTGCTCATGCTCCATTGTCCGAGGCCCACCTGCTAATCCCGGCGGCGCACGAACTTGTTGGCACGTGAACTTGTTGCCTTAAACTTGTTTGCTCGGCCGCTCCTCTGGAATGTGCTTTCCTGCTTCGGCATTCCTCAATTAGCTGTGCTGCGACTCGAAGTGGTTTGGGGAACTCGAAGTAATCGCAGGAAACAGCTCCATATCTAACAGCTCGTCCTCGCCCCGGTTGTTCTGAATGGCCGGTGAACTCAATTCGCTGGCCATGAGGAACGCTGAAAGAAGCTGCAGGGTACTGGGGTCGAGCCTCGTTTGACAACCCTCGGGATCCTGGGCCCTGGAGAACATACGTCAAACAAACCAAACAACACAGCGCTGCACCACGCGTAAGCGCAGGCTCTTCACCCCTGACTCGCCAGGCTATTACTGAGTCAAAATCAACCCTGATCTTTTAGTTCCCCAATTTTGACAAAGCAGTTCCAACCACCCTTCCAAACAGCTATCCATTTCTCCTCGATTGCCGACAAGACCAGAGTACTATTGTTGTTGCAAAACAAAAGGTCGTCGACGATGCAAACAACAAATGAAAACAGCCGAACATAACTTAAGTGGCCTAACTACACGAACAGCATGTTTCCAATCTATCGCAGTGGCGTACTTATCGCACGTAATGGTGCCACTGAACAATCTGGTCAACCTCACAAGTACGTAATCACAAGCGCACTAGCCTTGTGGTCACTAAACAAAACGCGTACTTGCGTTGTAGGCAAACTTTTCACTTACGCTTACTCACGTTTCTTCCCTGAAAGTCCTACAGGACACGTGACTTAAACGAACAATTAAACTTGCGGGACTTACACACTCCGCAGAACTCTTAAAATGATGCGTCTTCTACTAACTCTTTCCATGCACGTTCACTAAAGAAGTCAGAATACGGCTGCCCTCAACACACACTAGCAACCCAGTCATAAATCTGCTTCCTTCCGTCCACACAGGACACGCGCTAAAGGAACTAAGAACGCCTCTCAGTGCAACTCATGCACTCACTGAAAATCTACGCGCTTAACCTTAGAAAATTCAACACTTAAAAAGAAAGAAGGTTAAATAAAACACACGCGCGTTACGATAGGCCTCTCAACAATAACCTTGACCCTCAGGTTACTCACACACACAAAAAAAAGCCTATCTACTTATTAATGAGCATGTCGCGAGACTACTTGTTTACTTAAAACGTATCTTTCAAATCTCGAGCTTCTCAAACGAAAACACAAACAAAGCTCATACCTTTACATATTGAAAGAAAACCTAGTCTCAAATCGCGAAATTTTCCGATGCTCAAAAATAAAAACAACACACTTCATTTCTACGGAAGGGCTCCTGGCCTTCCTTTCCAAACGCTTATGTCTGACTCATACTCTGAGCCGTCCTCGCGGTGGTCGCGGCTTGAAACCTACTCTGGCTGCCGAGAGACAACAAAAGGGCTGACTAACTATCAGCTCCCCCAAGACGTTACGGTCTCCTGCCAATTTGCGTCCTCGCGCCCCGCTTTCAACACAAACTCGATTGACCGCGTCGCCACTCCCCACCTGGTCTCGTCCTGCCACCTTGCGTTTCTTCGAACTGCACGCTGAGCTGTGAAAAGAACTACGGAACGACGAGGAGCTTAACTGCCTCGTGCCCTTTGTCCGCGTCCGTGCAGAACATTCTTCGCGGTCCCCCTTTGACCTGTGGCTCGAACGTTTAGGATGCGTCAACATCGTCAGTGACGACCGCACCTTTCTTCTCCTCGCGCCCTGCCCTTTTGGGTTTCTGGCCATCTTTGGCGGCGCTACATTAATTACCGACTTTCGGTCTTTACCGCGCTTCTTTTTACGGCGCGTTCTCTTTGCACTTGCCTTCATGTCGCCTTCTCGTGCCTCGTGCTGGCCGGTACACATTTCGTCGGCCCGGATCGGTCTCTTACCCGCATAGTCTGAGTGATTTAGATTTAAATCTACTCTCACTTTGCCTCGACTGGCGGACAGCCCAACCAACTCTGGAACAATGCAGCAGGCTTTACTCGAGTTAGACAACTCGCACTCTTGCGAACTGCCCTCTACTACATTGCCCAGCTCACGCTGTGCATCGGCACACAGCCCATCGGTATTGATCGCTGTCTCACGCGCACAGTCCGAATGATTAATAACTGAATCATCCCTATCTAGGCCATCTAGACTGGCGGAGAGCCGCACCGATCCCTGAACAATGCAGTTGTATTCTCTTGAGCTACGCAGCTCGCAATCCTGAGAATTACCCTCAACTGCACCGCTCAGCTCGCACTTCACTTCTGCACGCACGTCTGGCTCTACATGGGTGCTCGCGTCCCTCGGGTCAGCAGTACCCTTTTCTTCGCTAGCAACCTCGCTAACATTACCAGCGACGCACAAACGCGGTAACTGTGCCAATTTGTTCGCAGCTGGCCTAGCTGTCTCCACAGTCATCTGTTGGCACAGCACCTCGTCGCTCTCACTACGGCCTTTAACGGCCTCTGTTGCCACTAAGGCATCGTTAGCAGCTAGCCTTTTCCCTTCTCTTATGAATCTGCAGCTAATCTCGCAGGCACTACTCTTCTCGTCGGCTTCTGGCGAAAATCCGCTCGATGCTGCCTCATTCTTTCGCTCTGTACTACGTACAGAATTCTCAGACAGCCGTTGTCTCTGTGCCAATAACTGATCACAATACTGTATCTCTTTGATCAGTGCTGCCTTCTCTCTCTGATACTTTTGCTCTCGCTCACGTTCGCGTTCATTCTCACGTCCGTGACGCTCACACCTAAGAGTAAGTTCTTGCAGCTCATGCTTCCGTTCATTTTCGCGTTCTTCACGCATACGCTTACTCCTAAGTTCACGACGCTCTCGCAAACGTACACGACGCTCCCGCTCCCGTGGCTCCTGTATCACCTCCCAAGCAAGCTCAATGCTTTTCTCATCATTGCCACTATCGTTAATCGCCTTTATGATAGCTGGCGTTTCCATCCGTTCGTCCGCCTCAACTCCCAAATCGTCGCACACCAACAACAAGTCTAACCTCGTCAACCTTCTAAGATCCATGGCAGCTGCTCCGACAGGTGGTTAAAACTGTTTTCCTTAATTAATTTGTGCAAACACACAATGCATCAGACTCCCGATTCCCAGAACTATCAAAATGAACACAGAACATTTGAGTCTGGCGAATCATAAGGAAAAAAACCACGCGCTCACTTACGGTTGCAGCACCCTGCCATCCGGTTCGTTCGTCCGCTGTTCCCGGTTCCTCCGGACTCCCTGGGTCGAAGGCTCGCTCCTTCTTCGCTACTCCCAGTTTCTTCGGACCTCTATCGACGAAGGCTCTCTCTTCTTCGCTCTTCCCGGTTCCTTAGGATCTCGCTCGACGAAGGTTTATCCGTAGCGCTGCCACCAGCCGATGCATTCGGAGGTGATCCCACCGCTGCCACCAGATGTAGGGGTTGAAGGACGGGACTTCGGGATGAAAACCCAAACTTGGGAGGATTTATTCTTCATTATGTACAGGTAGGTGAGCGACAAGTAACATTCGTACAGTCATTACGGGCCGGCAGCAACTCGGACGCTGCGGCCCGCTGCAAGAAGTTCGAGAGAGGTGAATCAGGGAATCAGGGCATCAGGGAATGTCCTGGTCTCTCTGGAAGGCTTCTTATAAACCCTTCGAGCACTGTAAGTCACGTCATGTTTGACCAATAGGAGAGTCCGCTCAAATGACGCCATTTTCAGCCAATGGTAGGCGCCCGTGTCGCGGTGTCACACCTGGCGGCTCTCTGCGGTCTTGCCTCGCAGACTGGCAATGCACTTCTAACGAGGAGAAGGGGAGGGCTGCTCATGCTCCATTGTCCGAGGCCCACCTGCTAATCCCGGCGGCGCACGAACTTGTTGGCACGTGAACTTGTTGCCTTAAACTTGTTTGCTCGGCCGCTCCTCTGGAATGTGCTTTCCTGCTTCGGCATTCCTCAATTAGCTGTGCTGCGACTCGAAGTGGTTTGGGGAACTCGAAGTAATCGCAGGAAACAGCTCCATATCTAACAGTGTACGCACGCGCTACACGTCGGTACTTAACCGATACAATCCCTCGTCTGTGACCCTGTGTTTGTTTTATGGCTCGCTCCGTTCGTGCGCAGCTGAGTTTTTCTCCCGTCTGCGTCTGCCTTCGAGCCTGCCCGGCAATTGAGGAAACACGGAAAGCTATTTGCGTTACGACGGGCATAGCAATCATAGCCAAGCGTCACCAACAGTAACCAAGCGTCAACAACTAAATCTCCCACCGGCAGGCGACCGACGAAAGCCAAGTTGTGTGTCCGATTGGTCCACGCACTTTGTCGAGCGCAACGACTTCCGGTGGCGGCGGTTCGCTGGACGGCGAATATCTGGGAAGAGTGCATCGGCGACGAACAGCCAGTTTTCGGACGTCGGGCGGTGGCCGCCGAAAGTCGTCGCTTTTTCGCTCAATGGAGGTTAACTTTCCACTTCTTGTCGCGTCGAAACGGCCAAGTCGAATAATAAGAAGAGCAACGGCGCACCGCTTCTGCGGGATACGAAGCGCACCTGCCCCTAACGCGTCTGCACGCACAAGCAGCTCGAGGAACCAATCCGGAAAGACCTGCTTGACGTGCTTGTGCGTCCAAGAGGTGGGTCCTCGCTATGCCGCCGTTTGTTTACCGAGAAACGCAGAATGGCATAGAGCACCGCGGCGAGCGCCATGCCTGCAGTTGTTCTGCGCGGCGGCAGTATAGTCGCGGCAGTGGCGCCACCTGAGAAACAATCACGCGCGCGTGTTGTGTACAGGGAGGGACGGGCGACTAGCAACGCGAGAAAACAGGTTAACAGCCATTTGACAGGGGGGACATGCATACGGGAGCAATGCGTAATGGCGATTATAACGATCGCCTTCCAGAGAGAGGCTCCGACAGGAGGTCACGGACGACGCGAGCGGAGAGAACAGACAAGCCGTAATGTACCCTGACCCAGATGGGGACGTGACGCCGAGGAACGCTCGCCGGCGCGTCTCACCTGCTCGAGCGCAGCGTGGCATCGCGGCGCAGCCGCCACTGACACCGCGCACGTCTTGGGGCCTGTGACAACACGTCGAGATAGCCACAGCGAAGCCCATCGCTATAGGCGGGCAACAGCACCTTATTAGCGTCTATAATGATGGCAGCAGCCACCGCTACAGGGTACCAATAGAATTGCGCCACCATGTGATTTTCTATTCTTTATCTATTTCAGCAATACTGCTAGCCTGTAAAGGCTGTGAGTAGGAGTGGGATACAAGAGGCATAAATACATAATACAGACAATACATGTTTTGCATAGCGTCGCTTACACATAATATATATATATATATATATATATATATATATATATATATATATATATATATATATATATATATATATACGCACCAGGACTGGTTTCGTGTACCGGTACAGGGTTTAAGTCACATCGGAAAACATACAGGGTAAAACATACGCATGCAAGATAACAAAGCAGGTGTTTACATATATACAAATATAAAACAAGCGAACTGGTGTCTTCTGGTTAAGTAAATTGTCAGCAGGTGAGCCTTCAGGGCTGAAATGAAAGCAGCCGAAGACGAGCGTTCCACAACGTAAGCTGGAAGCATGTTCCATTTTCGCACCGTTCGTGGAAAGAATTGGTTTTTAAAGATATCGGTTCGACAATAAAATTCTCGCAGTTTTTTGGAGTGGTGAAAGCACGTGGGTCGTTTGGTGGCAAACTGAATAAAATCGTCCTTTTCTATTCCTATTTTATTGTGATAGATTAGATACAGGTACTGTAACCGATCAGCACGGCGCCGGGTCTATAACGAATCCAGTTCAGCCTTTTTCACCAAAGCACTAGAAGATGCGCGCCTGTTGTAGGTTTTGTAAACAAATCTGACCGATTTTCTTTGAATATTTTCTAATTGGACAATATTTTCTTTCGTGTTCGGGTCCCACACTATTGACGCATATTCTATGATTGGTCAGATAAACGTTTTATATGTCGTCAGTTGAATGTCTTGTGGCGCCTGTCGCAGTGTTCGCCCTTAGGTACCCAAATTTGCTTACTGCTTTTTTCTTGATGTAAGGAATATGCTCGTTCCACCGAAGATCCGAGGTAACTATGACGCCTAAATACTTATAACGTTTTACTTCACATAATCAAATTCCATTTAAACAGTAGTTAAATTGTAAGGGTAAGAGCTTTCTAGTGATTCTCATGAGAACTGTTTTTCCTGGGTTAATTTTCATTCGCCAGGTCTCGCGCCATTTTTCTATGTGATGAAGAGCTTGACTGAATTGGACCTGGTCGTGGGGCGTGTGAGGCACGCCGTAAGGGTCGCACGTCACATCCGCAAGTGTACGTGCTCACTTCCTAGTCTTACTAGAAGCGGGAGCCGGCAGAATTAAACGTCAGTGCGACAAACCTATAGAGGCTAGACAATGAATCAGTTTCACGAAAGTGCACGCTATACGGAAAACGTCTAAACTAGAGGTATCGTGACTGCGAGCGCCCAGCGGAGCAACATAAGGTACAGCTGAAACAGCTGCGTCACAGACCTCTACTCAGAAACGAGACAACACGAACCTTACTTTATTATTTTTATCGACGCCATGTCGTAATTACGCAGCGTGAAAATTATATTTATTTCCTTCTTTCATAAATAGTACATCTGAGTTCCGTTAGCCTAGAGTTAGCTGAAGCCTTACTATAAAAAAGGCCAGAAGAAAGCTTTGTCGGCGCCGCCCTGAAACGGGAACGACGGATAACAAGCCCGCGGGCCACGGCAACGGCGAGTGTTATGAAGCTATGTTTAAATGTTTTCACCAAGAAGCATCCACTCGATCGCTTCTGCGTACCTCTCTACTCGTGCACTGCTGTCGCGCGACGCGTTTTCATTCTGGCAGAGCACAGTGGTGCGGAACGTTACAAATGATCATAAAAACCGAGGAGATATTTTATCTACCTGATTGGCTTCATGCTGATCACTATCACCAGTCGAGCGACTTCCCGAAATCCCAAACGTTGCTAATATGTAGCAAGCGCACACGCCATAGTTGGCCATTTACACTGAATTGCTTCCGACTCATAGCTGTCTGCAGGTCATAACGCTTAAAGCGTGTCATGCAAAGTGCAAAAGCATTCCTGAGTTTCAAGTATGACGACAAAGGGACAACTCAAAAGTTACAATACTGGTGACATTCGACCAGCGGAAGTCACACCATAAGAAAGAACTGCAATTTCGCCCTCATCACGATCGTAAAAGATAATGGCTTGTTTGCCTTCTCGCTTCCTGCGCACATCCCGTGCAAACAAGACATGATAAGCCTTCGCTAAACGCACGTCCACGTGAAGCCCGGACGGCCATTAGCAAACCATAAAGTGTGTCGCTGCGGCAGGGGACTATGGCAACCGCACGGCGCAGCCGACGCTTGTTCCCGCTTCCTCCACCTCGTGCGCTTCTCGCAACGACGCCGTCCACATGTCAGCGTAAATATTTCCCAGCAGTGTTGCCTGATCACAACTGTAGTTCGTCCAATCGTTGGATAACTTGTCAAGCACTATAATGATAGGCCGCTATATACGTGGCTTCTCTTTCGGGCTCCTGCACAAACCTCAATAAGAATCGGCACTTTCTAATTTCACGCGCACCGAGCACTGAGGCGAGACAATGCTACCCGAGACAGCGCATGAAGTGCACGTTTGAAGCAGCAACGCCGCGCGTGTGGCCCGACGCTGGCATTACCAAGCATGGCGTGACGAACGCACAAACTTGATAAGCGCCGCTACTCGCTAACGGTGCATTTCATTACATGTGACACCGGTCCCTTTCCAGTGACGTCGCGGGTCAGAGCTCAAAGGTCTTGTGTTATTCGAGTACATATGGATGAAGCCGCCGTCACAAGAATGTCTAGAATGTGATGTTACTTTTTGCAAGATAGAGGGACAAAGCTGAGTGTCTTCGCATGCCCACCTCTGTTAACGTTGCAGCGAATTACTGAAGCGGGGAGCAATCTCCAGGCGAGTGGGGAATGGAAGTCATTCGTATTTGGGAGGCGTAAAACGAAAACAAGCGGGCATGCAGACAAAAACCACCTCCCCTATTATTTTATGACTTCCGGGAAGCGGTTTCGGGCAGTCGGGATGTAGAAAAACCAGAATGGGGAGGACTCAGGCGAACCCAAGCCAGCGAAATGACAATCTCCCACAACAGCTAGTTGAAATTGCAGAAGGAAATAAAAAAAAAGATGAGCCCTAAATAAGCAACTGTCTTTTAGACGTACGCCCTTGAGCAAAAGTATACGGACCACAGGGTCGGCGAGAAAACTAGACTAGTTCGTAATTAACATACTGAAATTTACAGGTGTACTGCAAAGTTCGCAATGCCATATTTACGCCGTTGTCCTCAATCTCAAGTAACATTCACAGGCAGAGTAGAAAATCAGCTTTATAGCGCGATCCCTTGTCTGTACACTTTTGCTCACAGGTGTAACTTCGCTTTCGCTTAGCATTGTGAAGCTCCCTATCTCAGAGGTGCGCTGCAGCTTTGAGTACATAATTAGCCCCTTGAAGTAAGAATTACAAAGGAATATGCTCCGGCCCATTAGGCAGTCCGAGCATGGCTCCTCGCTTTGCCCGGCACAATACACGTGAGTAACATGAAATACAACTGGCAAGCGATGATCTAGATCTCGAGGCCTATACGTCCGTTGCGCTAGAAATTCATACAGCCCCAGCACACAGTCCTCACGAGGCACAATTCACATTCACAAGGCAGCTCTTTGCAAAAAATAAAAGAAAGACAAGGAAATCAATTGTTCGGCAATCACGGGCCCTTCTCTATTGGTCGTCTCCTTCGCTGTTAGCATCCGTCCGCGTGTTATTACGCTAACCATTCGTATGTGCGAGTGGCTTCGTTATTCTGCATCCTGAACACGGAAGCGACAAAGTTCTTACAAGGGACTCGGAACAGACCATACAACGCCGGAAACCCTCTTCACAGCGCATATCGTTAACGGTTTCGTGGCAGGATTAATCTATTACTCCGGCATCAAGAGAACCAGAGGCCGCAAACCTGTGCGTGCGCTGAACAAATCGCGTTCACTCCTCTTTGTGGTTGCGTCAGTGCGGACAGATACGCTCGGTAGGAGGCGCTTCTAAAACTGTGCCACCGCTGCCATCGCCATTAACAGATCTCGCGAGACTGCCCTATAGACAGACAAAAATGCCCACAGTAATAGACAGAACGATAGAAAGTGACCAAAAGAAAATACCAGAAAGAAAGCTATGTCAACGCACAAGAGACAAAGGAGACGCAAAGGGGACGCGCTGCGATGCCGCAGGCATCACCGTGTCGCACCGCGCCTAAGCGGCGGCAGCGTGGCTAGGGAACAGCACAGAAACAACCCCTCCGCCCCTGGACGCGCAAATGGGGGTCGCCTGCTGGTAACGAACGAGCGCCGCTTTCGCCGGCATCGGTCGCGAGCGCGCCCCGCGCTGGAAAGCAACCACGTGGTCGGCGCCACGCCAGCCCGAGCGGCATATGGCAAGCGGGCTCAGGCGCGGAACGGACGCTTTTCGGGGAGAGAGGGACAGCACCGTTTATTCCCCATTCGATCCCTCTTTGTGTTTCCTGTATTGCTTTGCTCTTTCGCCTCACTTCAGTCGGCCGCTATGGCTTAGAGCACCTCTCAGTATCCCCTTACCCAAGAGTCTTCTCACTCTCTCTATTTTCAGTAATCACAAAGCTGGCTAGACGCAACGACTGGTCTCGCGTAGCACGGCGGCGTTTAACGGGCGATGGGGGCTTCGCCGCCGCAAGGCACCGTGACACGTGCCGGGGGTCGCGACGGGCTATGGGGCGACTGCAACGTTCTTCTATCCCGACGGAAGATGTTGCGCCATCATCGACTGCAATGTGCTTTCGGAAGGCGACACTGGGGTGCCTCGTCTTTCAATGAGCCAAGGTTGAGCTCTTCGCAGGCAAACAGGGAAGGCGAGATAAACATTTAAATTAAATCTGGACAAGTCTGCTTGGCCTAGCAACCACACACGAAAAGAAGTGCCAACCTCGCGAGTTCCCTTGCTCTCTCTCAGTCCCATTCCGCCTGTCGTGTCGCAACCGAAATCGACGTGGCTACGTAAAAACCTGGTGCAACAATACGGCACCAAGCGCACACGCTAAGTTGCCCGAATACCCACCCCAGAGCCCAGTGTCGCAGCTATTTTATCGAGCTGATCACTACGCCCGTTACCCAACAGGAGGGCACAGCTCAAACATCCTGTGTTATAAGTTTCTAAGACGAGCTCGATATAAAACATCCAAAAGAATTGCTTTGCACTGCACTGCAGTGCAGTGTACTGCTTTGTGTAGTACACCGCACAAAATGTAAGTGAATCGAGAAAAATCGCACGGAATGGAATTCGAAACATGCAAAACCGGTAATTGTGCACTACAACGCCTTCTCGTAAAAGTGATACGAGGCCCTGCATTTCACCAGTTAATACGACACTCAAAAAAGCACGCGGATCCGCACGACTTGGCTGCGAAGTATTTAACGAATGCCCCGCATTCTAATCATATTACGCACGCACGCACGCACGCACACACACACGCGCGCGCGCACACGCACGCACGCGCGCGCGCACACACACACACACACACACAAATCGACGCCCAGTGCTGAGTTCAGTAATTCGTCCAGTGCAAGAGGCTTGCGGGAGAGCATTACACCGGTGTCACACGACCACTTTCGATCGCGATCATGCCTGATGCGGATCGAAATTCTAGACAGCGATTGGCTCCCTGACGCAATTCGCGCAATGGGACCAATCGCGAGCGAGAAATTCGATCCGGATCGGGCTTGATCGCGATCAGAAGTGAGCCGTGTGACATCCGTATTAGATAGGGTATCCGCATGAGACGCAGCAGCGGTCGTATTCATTTGTTTGTGCTGTTCAACACTTCTAAGCTTCGATTGCATGAAGTAACCTTAAACGTGCTTAAAAAATCCCCGGGGGCAGAAAACAAGGAATGTTTTTACATCCCGTTCAAAAAAAAAGCGCACACACCAGTTCGTACATGCAACGACCAACTAAGAAACAATGTAGGATACGCATGTGTTGGGGAAGTGGAGCAACTTGAGCGTCGTACGCTAAACATGCGCCATCATTTTCACGCTGTCCACTCATTAGTAGTAGTAAATGGCAGTTTATTTTTACATAAAATTAGCAATTTCTGACATCCGTATAGGCTGGCGCCTGCTCTTGTATACGAACAGTCGTAGCGCAATAACTTATTTTGTCAATACGCGCCCTGTTCTCCAACAGCACAGCACGCGCTGGAGTTTATGAAAACAAAACGGTTCCTGTCTGAACCGGGACAAAAGAGACATCACGCATTCCGAGCGCCAATTATAAAACGAAAAGCCGGAACGCAAGATACAAAGACGAACAACGAAGTAAACGTTTCCACCACTTCCTTCAGCAACAACAGTAAACGGAGACCGGCATTCTTGGAATTCACAAGTTCACTGTCCCTCGGCCAGACAGGCCCTCGTTCCCGCAAGCGTGCGAAGGTCGTCAGCCCGCGAAAAAAAGGCGGGGGAAGAAAGGCCTCACGAAAAGGAAAAAGACGAAACAACAAAGAGGACATCTTCTTTGGCGCACGTTCCACGTTTATGCCCTTTAAGAGGATGCGAATGCAGAACAAAACTGGCCACACCGTGCGTGTATACGCACTGGACGTCAAAAAGGACAGAGAGGGAGCAATAAAAAGAACACGAGGAGGAGTACAAAAACTGAGCCAGCTTTCATCATTTCTTTCCAGAATGCTGAGTGAAAAAGAACGCTGGCCTTCTTTTCCGCCTCAGGCAGTGGCTTTATTTCTCATCGCCGAACGTGGTTCCGGGTTCCTGTATCGCCGTCGACATTCCGCTCGGCTCGAAAGCAAGCGCAGCCTGTCATGCGTCGCCAAAAAATGCAACGCGCGCTCACTACTAATTGACAGAGGAATCTGATGGGGCGCATGCAAGCTTCCGGTTACTCCGTTTTGCTTACGGCACTGTTCCACGAGGCCAACAGGCGCATTCTATATAGTGGTGCTAAACAAGCACAGGCCGCACAACTGTTAGTAACGACGCCCGGCGGCGTAGCTCGCGCGCCACGCGCTGCCGACAATTGTTAAGTTTTGGAAAGCCGGCGAAGGTGCGCATGCGTCGAACCAGCTGCGCACGCACGCAGACGGCACCGCACGGTCGCGCATAGCGGTAGCGTGCTATGTGCGCTGCGATGCGCTTAACACGTCACACGTGCGGGTGATGGCATAGAACCGGTCCCCGACGAGAGATAGCCCGCTATTTGCCGGAAACGCAGGGGGGTTAAGGCAAAACAGACAAACAAAATAAATCCTCAACGATGAGCGCAGGGCACAACGCATTTTGGCAGTGAGGCCCTATTTAAAGAGAAGGGCGCACACAAATAAAAGACATCGTTGTTACACCGCAGAAAAGTCTTGCCTGTTCAAATTTACCGCTGGGCTGAAGTTAAAAAAAAAACCGTAATATCATATTAAGAATGAAGGAAGGAAGGAAGGAGACATTTTTTTAGCCTCGAGCCATTTCCTTTGCAACAAAATTCAATGACGAACGCCAATGATAAATCCTTCGGATAATTGATTAAGCTTATTTGTTATCTGGTAATCACTCCTATCGTTTGGGAATGGCCGAGAGCCCGTTGTGCGACTCCTGTGGGTGCGAGGAAACCATCGAGCACCTATTGTGTAGCGGCCCTCACTGCAGGCAACATTACACCGACTGGACTCGAGACCGTTCACCGAGTCAAAGATACTCGGCCCGTGGCCACACCCGTCATTGGATCGAAAAGCGATTGGTGCACTTGTGCAATACTTGAAGTGCACCGGCTTAAAAGACCGTTTATAGTGTTCCTATGTATAATGTCCCTCCCACACGCACTCAGTGCTTACTCTCTCCCTTTTTTCCTTTTTCTATTCCTCTTCCCCACCCTCAGTGTAGGGTAGCAAACAGGATGCTCTTCTGGTTGACCCCCCTACCATATATATATATATATATATATATATATATATATATATATATATATATATATATATATATATATATATATAATGACAGGTCCATCCAAACTTCTTTTCCTTTCTTCTATCAATACATATTTCATCATCAGCGTCTGCGGACTAAGCACCTAGAATTGAGGACAATGTGAAGAGCCTAGAACAAAGAAGCGTGTGGCTGAATTATAGGTCATTATCTGCTTTTTAGAAGTAACAAATGTGTAAACAAAAACCTCGGCGGGACGCCGATGGCCTTTTCAAGTCGTTCTACAGAGGAAACCACATAGTCTGGCAGCAGGAAACGCACCACTCGAATTAAACCCGCTCGTCTAGTGTTCCGCGTGTTGAGGTGAAGCATAACTACACAGGCAGCACTGCAGCACAAGCGTTAACTCGTAATCAACTAGAAATGTTTTCTAACAGGCCCAAACCAAATTAATGTAGTTCCAAGGTACTCTTTTATGGAGACGCTCCATGTAATACCTTTTTTCTTGATCACTGTTTGTTTTCCTTCATTTTTTTTTTCATTGTGACTTTTTGGTTAAACACGTTGGCGGGCTAGTTAGTTTGAATCCATGATAGAATATGTAAGCGCGACTGAACAAGCACGTAGTAAAAAAAATACAGATGCACAGAGACAGACGCTTTCGTCTACCAGAAAAAAAGCTTGCTGTTTCCTTATTAAAAGCAGAACGCGATAGAAATGAGCGGTGAAGTCTTCCAACGAAGGCCTCCACTTTACAAGCAGGCACGATGTAACAACGTGGAGGGACGACGGATACAGATGACGGGCGATGCACAGCTTAGCCAGCACACTGCTTTATACCACCCGAACATTTCGCCTGTTTCACTCCTATGTGGAACCACGCAAACTGCGATGAGTTCACCGAGCATGGTTCATTCATAACTTCACAGGACTCGATATTCGGTCACCCCACCACGCGAGTGGGTTAACCGGAAGGCGGACCCCACACAAAGATAACTGGTATATTTGTATATACCATAATTGTATATACCGTATATTTTTGTATACTGTATTTGTTTACCTTCGTATCTATGTGCACTTATTAAAGTAAACAAAAAGCAAGAAAAAACAAGAAGTAATCATTCGTTTCCGCCTCACACGGCTGCTCAAACAGAATGCAATAGCAATGAGACGAGAAGGCGCGATTTCTCCTCTCAGCAGTCCCAGAGTCGACTCTAAGCAAAATAACTCTCAGCGGTTCTCATTCGCGTGTTCCCAATGGACAGGAGACGTATAGGCAGGCCAACCCGGCGCGGCAACACGATGAAATGGCGGCAGCCCATTGGACGAATAGAAACACATCTTGTGCAAGTGGAATTGATTCTGTACGCCCTGGTCTCGACGCTTTCTATAAAGGATCGAACATGTCACAATCACCTAGGAGGCCCTATCCAGGAGGCGTTGAACAGGTGTAATTAGTTTTCTTGCACCCTTAGCCAGCTTTTCAAGGAACGCCGTGGTCACGCGTGGAAAAAAAAAAAATGTACAGCAGCCAATGTGCCTGTCACCTCCACCTGCGACTCATCATCGCTCGGTTCCAGACCAAAGTATGGCCGACCAATACACGATTTCAAAACCAGCGTCGCAAGGGCAGAAAAACGCTACAGCTGCCAGTAAACTGCGATAAGCTCTTCAAATATCCGAAGAAACTGCTCCCATCTGAATTAAGCGAGTTCCGACCCCGTTAAGTACAGTCAAGGCCAAGGTTTACATTTTCGCGTGGAAATGGGCAACACGTCTATCACCGGTGCACGTGTGTGTCTGCTGTAGCGCACGCTCAGGCCGTGCTACTAACGAATGTGAGAAACATGGCAGCAGAATCGCTTGTTCCGAGTGTTGCACTTAACTCCAGCAGATATATGGTTGTGTTCGGAAGCTCAATGAGCCTTTGTGTAAAACCATTTCTCAACACGGCGACACCGCAACTACCTTAGCTGAAATCTTAGCGACATGACCTTCGCGGGACCCACAGCTGTCGCTTATTGCGACTCCAGTTATATCTGAACCTCGAGCGGCGTTACTATTGGGTAGCGTAGCGCTGTCGGCAGGCCGCAGGCGTCCGGGAGACCATCGCGACCAAGTAGGGGCGATCCAATTTTTAGTGCGAAATTTGCACTGTTTATTCCATGGTAACGAACTAGGAAAGAAAGATGAGAATACAAACAGACACATTGCGGGGCCGCTTGAATAGACCCGCTAAAATAATAGGCGGGATTTTGCTCCCGCCAACGGCACATAATATTTTCCAAGTCCGGTCGGTGATTGGCGGCTGGTCCCTCTCTCCTACGCGATGTTGCGTACATGCATGCCTCTGCTGGCAGTAACCCGTGGGTCCCGTTTACTTCGAAGAAGGAGGGCCTCCCCTTGACTCGCACAGTTCGCACTTGGCCTGTTTCTTCTTGACTAATTTTACTCTTTTTCTCTTCATATTGAAGTAAATCCTAGACCTCACTAACCTATGATCACTGCACTTTACCCTACCTAACACTTCAACATCCTGCACTATGCAGGGATCGGCAGAGAGTACGTCATCTATTTCATTTCTTGTTTCTCCATTAGGGCTTTTTCAGGTCCACTTCCGGTTGATGCGCTTCCTGAAGAAGGTATTCATTATTCGGACTCTATTCCTTTCCGCGATTCCTACCAACACCTCTCCTCTAGTGTTGCTAGAATTGACACCGTAGTTGCGAATTGCTTGTTCATCAGCCTGCTTTTTCCCCACTTTTGAATTCAAGTCGCCCATGACAACAGTATGCTGAGTTTGCACTTTTCTCGCTTTCCAATCAGGGATGGTTTTTGGTTAATCCCGTTTGCACTGGGTGCTTCTCGCCAATCGTAACACGCTGTAGCGGTGCGCAAACGCTGCGGTGCGAATGGCGACGAACGCGTGCGCGGCAGTGACGGGCGCGTCAGCTCGACTTGGCGACTGCCGCCTCAGACGTGGCGGCTGCTAGTCACTGTTTCGCATCACGGGCGGCCACCAGCAACTAAGACGGCAAACTGTTTCCGCGTACGCCCGCGAGCATTAAGAAGGAGCATCAAGCGGGCCGGCCAAGTCCTCGCATATTTCACACGTTCAGCACAATGCATTGGCTGAACGTGTGATGCGTGTCGTTTTGCGCTAAACAAAGTATTCATGGTTTCACACGTTCCCTCAGGTTCCACAGGCCACGCTCTGCGACGCAGCGTCGACCACTTGCGCGCCTGTGCGGCGCTCAGAATGTGCGTACGTCGTGTTTCATTGCGGACAATGCTTACTTGAGACTTGCAAATAACGGCGCCCACCTGCTCGAGGCAAGTAATCATACGGTGGCTTTCGTCGCGTCGCCTTTTAGGCCTCCTGCATGACTAAAACTCCCAAGAAAGAACTCTTCGCTGTGAAAGTCGGCGAGGCGACCTCGCCGACAAAGGTGCGGACGGCTCAATGGGGTCGGACCCATGGCGGAATCGGCAGCGCAGGTGCCACCTGCGAAAATATAACCGACACCGTATTTTCGTGCACAGGGGTCGCGCCCTCCGCGATGACGGTTATTCTTGACCTTCGGAGTATTAAATGCGAACCCGCTTCTTTTCGGAACACGACAAATCAAAGTCAGCCGTAAGCTATTTCCGAATTCCCGCCAGCAGTGCACAGAATCAACAAGATCACTGGCTGGCAACAGGAACAAAGGTGGTTTCATCAAATATTTCTTAAAAATTTTTCTAAAACGCGTTGCTTTTTTCTTTAAGAAAGCTTCTACAGCACATGGCATAAAAATTAACAACGAGAAAGTACAAAGGTTTGCGTACAGCTTAAGATGCATGGATAATCCTGCATAGAAGACATGATAACGGTAAAGAGGTTTCCCCTATACTAGAAGGCCATATTGTTTATGCGAAATATGCATTAGGCAATAAAAATGTTATAGGCACGGTGATTACGTAGAAACCTCAGCAATGACTTAAAAGCAGCGCGAGCGATTTCACGCCACAAAAGCGGCTGACACCCAACTTGCGGGAGAAAAAAAAAAGAAAATAAAAATTATGCGTATGCCACGCACTGCGGGAATCGATGTAAGCGAAGCTTTCTGTGATTAGAGGTTGGCTTCCGCAACATTTTGACGAGACACACAGAAGAGACACACACCACAGAGCGCTTTCAAGTTTCACTTCCTGTGATGTTTGCTTTGACTGGCGATAATTAGCCGTGATGATGACGGCGAATGTTTAATTTATTCACCGTTTAGTACAGCACGAGAGTGGTGAGTTGATGTTGAACGCGCGCGAGATTGAACCGCGATCGACTGCAGACGCTCGCAAGCTCTCACTCCACATACAGCGTACAGCGCGCGGCGACGATGTTATCGTGTTTGGACTTTGCACGGAACATCACAGCGACGGCAGAAATTCGCTTGAAGTGTCCATATATTTACTACCGCAATAAAACACGAACTGCTGCCATTCTTCGTAAAACTATGTCTCCGTTTCCTAACGAAAACATGGAGCTAGACTGAAGAGGCTGCGTGTGCCGCCGTCTCGGCTGCCGCGCCGCTTCACGGCCTCCCGACGTGAAGACCAGTTGCCCAAGGATGCAGACAGACATACAGAACGAAGGCTGCGGGTAATTGAAATTGCCTTCGAGCGCTACATACTTGCACAGCGGGAAGCGACTTTCTACGAGAATGGATGGAGAACCGCCTATATGGACAATCAAAAGTGACACGGCATAAATGCGATTGCAGACAGCCCCATCGCATGGCGCTACACTTAAGCTGTCATATGTGTATATTCAAATGCGCTCCCGTTTTTCCATCGACATGTCATATGCGTGTATATACAAAACTTCCTGTTTTTGCATTGGCAAACTTTTTGTACAACAGCGCATAGGCGTTTCAGTGCAATATTATCAGTCCCCCCTTAACTCCGCATGTACAGCTACGAATAATGCAGATAACACAATGCGGACAAAAACTGAATGTGAGTCTGTGTCATCGCAAGAATGCGAGCCGGCGTCAAATTGAAACATTAGATGTCGCAATCATAACAGCTCTACCTATGTGATGATGTATATATGCATCCGCGCGCGTTTGCGTGTGTGTGTGTGTGTCCGTACGTGTGCGCTCATTTTAACTATGTTCAAATGACAACAGCGAGCGAAAATGGCTTACGCGATTCTATCAACAACGCCAATGGAAACAACATACTGTAATTTCAATTAACCAAATGTTCAAGCCACACTGCAGCGCAACCACGTGGCGCACACGGGAGAATCATCACACAACAGATATACAGAGACGACGCAAATGTTCCCCGCCCGACTACTCAGGGAGATAGAGTAAACATAATTTGTGGGTGCGCTCTCAAACAAGCCTTACTTACATGATCTGTTCACCTATTGCCGAAGCGAATGCTCTGCGTTTTCCCGCGATCGACAGACGCATTTCTCACGAGCCGTGGAGGAGATCGGGTGACTGCTAATGCAGCGTGCCCTTGTTTATGCCCGCTGCACTTCTTCACCACATCACGCTCGGAGCTGAAACGTGAGACCGGAAGCCGAATGGCTTGGAACGCTCGCAGGCGAATTAGACGCGACCCTGAAGCGGTCAGTGCGAGACGGAATGGAGTCAGGTGGCGTGCACGCCACGATACGTTCCTCCACTCCCATATCGCATGCCACTCAGCCGTCGCTTCTAGAAATGGAGTTCAGCACGTACGCCTTCGCCCAGACGTCATCACGTGCACTTGAAAGGCTTTCAGCGCGCAAACCAATGTAAAAAAGACCACGCCTTGTCATGGTTATTGATCATTTACGACACTTGCAGCGGCGCAAAGTTGTGGGACAAGGATGCCGTCGTGTAAAAATGCGCCATGAGGTTTCGACGATCGGCAAGTCACTGTATATACAACTTATCCAGCCCTGTGGCGTATGTTGTCCCTTTCTAGAATGTCTGGTACTTCATATGGGTAGTATAGCGGAACGCTCATAAACATGCTCAACAACGCAGGTTGCTCGCACTTCAACGACAGCGCGACAGCGGTCTGTGTAATGCACGCCAGGCCAATAGTAGTATAATGGCTTAAAAGTGATCACGAAACTTAAGAACATCGTCAAGTGGAAATCCTTTAAATGGGCCGTGCCACCGTTTGCTCCAAGCTGTCCTCGAGCGCAAGTGTGAAAGGGCTGAATGTGACAGAAAGTGTTTATGGCGTATAGAGTTATGTTTCAACAGGCAAAGAAAAAAAATGCTTCCGACAATCTAATGACCGGCACCAATTAGCTAGTGAATTCAAAGAAGGGACACACGAACCTCTATTCGTCACTCTCGAAAGACATTCCATAGAAAACTCGCCCGTTCAGTGTCCGCGGAGGCCTATTCAGTCGGCCGTTCCTTGCCCTATCGAAACGGCTACAAAGGAAATAAGCACCATCGGCAGACGCGTCGTAACAGGCATAATTTACATTCGCATCCGTCCATTTAATTCAAACGCGGGGAGTTTCTCGGAGCGCACGAGCAGCATTACATATTCCCGCATGGACGATTCGTCATCTCCAGCACCTTCTAGCTCGCGCACTAACGGGTGCACGCAAAGTGTAAGGGGAGCGGAACGAAGCGGCCCAAGGCAAGCCAGCCACAAGATGAAGAACATACGGTGCGGGGATGCGGAACGAACAGCACACTCTTGCGCGAGAGCGCTGGGTGGTGGGCCCGCCATCATCCACCGTGCCCATCCAGCACACTCACGTGCGTCGGTCGCTGCTCCCGTTTTGCGACGGCGCAGCAACAACACCTCACCGGGGAGAGCGGCACACGGAGCCAGGGATGGTCCGGTGCAACGAAAAACACTGCGTCTTTCACTACACGGGCAAGCACCTCGAAGCGCCAAAACTGAGCGACAGCGTAATGCCCACGCGCACTGCGGTCGGGCTGAGAAATTCGAGTTGCATTCAAGAGCGAAACCGCTTCTCTTATTTTCACTGCAGCGCGAGAACATTTTAGAAAAAGCGGACCCAGAACTGATGGCGATGACGACGATCCGCCCTGCGTACAAAATAACACTAGCCGAGGTTTAATTCTGTACATGTGCCGTGTCGCTGAATTAAGCTACACGTTGAGAATGCTAAGCCCGCTTGCGTCCAGTACTCCTCTAAAACGCCCGCGTGTGCGGCAAGTTCCACAACTGTAACGAAATAGGGCGGGGCAAAACATCCAAGCGCTAATGCAAAGAGCGGGCGCTTGCTTTCTGCCACCGGCAACGCGTCCAGAAATTTTCACTACCAGTACTGTTTACACGTCAATGGGGGGGTGTCCGACGTTACTTCAGAGAAGCGCCCACGTGCGAACAGAACTAAGCTAACCAGTGAAATGCATGGCGGTGGAATGTGAGTAGGAGAAAAATGAGGCAACAGTGCGCTCGATTACACACACACACACACACACACACACACACACACACACACACACACACACACACACACACACACACACACACACACACACACACACACACACACACACACACACACACAAACAAGTTGTCAATGGCCCATGCACTGCTGCTTGCTTCATAAACGTGGTTTTGACACGTATAAACCGGAAATTTAGGTTTGCTGAGTTGGTGCTGTCCATCCGCAAATACAGACGTTTTTGACTGCTGATCGCCTTTTAGCGCGCAGTTCTTAGGCGCCCGTTCTTACGGCGAGCGTCGGCGTAAACGAGCGAACGAGCACAGCGAAGAATGGAAGAGCGATCGCGGAGTGCAGCGGGGGATGAATTACGCAAGGAGGAAAGCGGAAGAGGAGTGTGCAGCTGAACCACGAGGCCGGAAGCAGAGGAGGAGGGCATGGCGAAAGCGTAAGAAGAAAAGCGTAATGCGGCGACGATGGCTACGAGATGGCGCCAGAGTAGCGCGTGCCGTCTGGGAGGTCTGTCTGCAGAGGGTGCTGTGACTCAAACCCACGGGCCACCCACACGCTGCCTCTCGCAATCTCCAGATTGGCGAGATAGACGCGCCACGCTTCGCTCCGTTTGCAACGTGCCGCACAAGACAGATCGTCTGCGCCAGCCAATATATCGCGACATGAAAACACGTACACAGCTGCGTTCAAATTTCGCATTAGGGTGTATCGTAATCGTCGGTGAATTTCTTTTTTATCGCTGACCTGAGCCAACGCTGTTAGATATGGAGCTGTTTCCTGCGATTACTTCGAGTTCCCCAGACCACATCGGATTGCAGCACAGCTAATTGAGGAATGCAGAAGCAGGAAAGCGCATTCCAGAGGAGACACGTGCAAACAAGTTTGCGGCCCCCAGGTCGTGTGCCGCCGGGATTAGAAGGGGCCCTGGGACAATGGAGCTCAATCGTCCCCCTTCGCCTTTGAAGAAGGCATTTGCCACCGCTGCGGAGCCGAGTCACCGGGAGCAGGTGGGCCCTTGTACAATGGAGCATGAGCGCCCCCCCCCTCCTTCTCCACCTTAGAAGTGGATTGCGATTCTGCGAGGCAAGAGCGCAGTACCGGGAACAAGTGATCAAGAGTGGAGGACCAGGCGCTGACTCTCTTCGCCGGGTATGACGCCATCGCACGGGCGCCTGCCATTGGCGGAAAGTGGCGTCATCGGAGCGGACTCTCCTATTGGTCGAAGATGACGTGACTTCCAGTGCTCGAAGGGTTTATAAGAAGCCTTCCAGAGAGACCTGAGCATTCTGGACGATTCCCTGATTCCCTGATTCACCTCTCTCGTACTTCTTGCCGCGGGCCGCAGCGTCCGAGTTGCTGCCGGCCCGTAATGACTGTACAAATGTTACTTGACGCTCACCTCCTTGTAAATAATGTAAAATAAATACTCCCAAGTTTGGTTTTCATCCCGAAGTCCGTCCCTCAACCCCTACAACGCTTAGCGAGAAATCGTTCATCACGTCCAAAGGTTCCACGAGTTTATGAAATACTCTCTTGAATTTTCCACGAGTTCCTCAGTTTCCATACGCTTGCAACCACATTTAAAGGTTTTTTTTTTATGCAGTGAATTTTCAAAGATTGCCTATGGCAGATAGCACAATTATAATCCTCGATCTAAATTACTCGATGAGGTGGCCATTATTTCTACGATAAATCAAAATGCTCCATTGAATAATTAACGTAATTACGCTAATTAACCTTTTAATTATTACTCTACGTCACATATTTCAAGCTACGAAATATATGTAGCCGATGAGTTCGCACGGCGTATCCACTTGAAACGAATTCTCTGGACAGCGCCAGTTCCGAGATTTTAATTTTCGAAGTGTCCGTTGAAATGCATTAGTGTTCCAGCTAAATTTGTTCTTCGATGCATAAAACAGCGGTTTCTTTAAAAAGTAACGGGAAACACCGATGCATTTCATCGGACACCTTGAAAATTAATATCGCGGAACTGGTGCTGTCCAGAGAATTCGTTCCAAGTGGATGCGCCGTGCAAACGCAGCGGCTATAATTCGTAGATTGGAGTATGTGGCGTAAAAAGTAAATAATTTAAAATTTAATTAGCATAACTATGTTAATTATTCGAGTGGACATTTTCATTTCTCGTAGAAGTAATGGCCGCCTCACCTAGCAGTCTAGATCAAGGGTTAGAATTGTGCTATCTGCCATTGGCAAGCTTTAAAAAATTTGATGGAGCTAAAAACACACACGCACGCACGCACGCACGCACGCACGCACGCACACACACACACACACACACACACACACACACACACACACACACACACACACACACACACACACACACACAACCCTGTATGGCAAGCTTTAAAAAATTTGATTGAGCTAAAAAAAAACTGTATATGGTATGTCACGGCCTGCGTCAGCTTTCTTGGCATACTACTATTGGCATAGCCGTAAGGTTAATACATCTATTAAAGAAAAACGAAATAAAGAAAGAAAGGAAGAGCTGAAGGAACTAAACGTTTCTTTATGTTTTTTTTTTCCTGTTGAGTCATAGGCAGAAATTAATTTACTACACATATCCCTTATTCGCAACCAGCCTCATCAGGGCACAAGTATACCTGTGGCAATCAGTGGTGCCCAGTGAAACGGCGGACGTCCGTCGCAGAGTGACCAAAGAAGAGCCGTTTTTCGGTCACTCGCAGGCGGCTATGTGAGCGGGCTTCATGACCTCCGAGCGTCCTCGCCTCGGTTTTGCTCCCTCGTGATTAAACGCATTCATTCCCGACTTGCTATACAATACGCCGCGCGGCCATGAAGTCGTCATGCTCCAACTGTTCAAGCCTTTTCCTTTTGACGTAACTCACGCCTGCTATGTCAAGGACAGCGCGAGCACACGCCGTTTCGCCAACTGCAACAACAGCGCTGCCGGGGACTCGCGCACAAAAGAAATGAAAGAGGCCTCCCCCCTCTAGTGACGCAATAGCCTCTTGTTTGGGTCAGCATTATTTCAGCCATGCCTGCACAAGGCGTTTAGGAAATGTCAGTCGTGACCAACACGCGCCCTTCTGCAGCCGTTAAATATCGCTGATGGTGGGTGCCCGGTTTAAGCACACTTAGAACAAAAGCCAACAGATGTTAATGATCGGTTACGTGGTCACGAAAGACGGAGAAGACATGAACAAAGCAGCCGAAGGAGACGACTTATGAAAAGGAGAGATTGCATTTGGCATTTGTACGCGAGACTCTCCTGCCCAAATGCTACTTGCTGCGCCTGCGTGCTGCCATCGATATTTCCACAACACAAAATTGTTAGATGATGCATCGTAACAAACATCTCCAGGCTTTCGAATAGATGCCGCTGTGAGGGGGTCTCACCGGGTTTATCTAGGTCGACCGTATTCTGACAGCATGCAAGCGTTCTCGCATTTCGCCGCTTTCAACGAGCACTGCGAAAGCATCGAACTCACAAGTACTGACGCAATCACGGAAATCACGTGTACTGTGCATTCTTCATCAGCCGACTGAAATTTGCCTGGCGGCTCAGAAGCGAACGTTCCGCGGGGTAGCCATTCGCTCGAGTCTATTACATTTCACCACTAACAAAACCAGAAGGTCACGTTCGGCATCAACCGCCTGAACAATCAACTTTACAGCAGGTACTTTCTCGCATGCAATATTGAACAAGTAGCAGATGTGTCTTAATTTCGTTTTCGTTCCTTCTTCTTGAAGATAGTAAAAACCGTGGTGTTGGGCGCACAACACTCGCCGACTCGACAAGTGATCCTGAAGACGTTGAAACGTGTTTCATTATCTCTCTCTTTCTCTTTTCTTTTTTGTTATACGATGGGTCGAAAACGCAAACGAGGCCAACCGGCCGCGCGAGTGAATTCTGGAGGCAATTCAAAGTCCTCAAAACTTTTCCGGCGAGTCGCGCAGGTTTCCCAGCGACATCCTGCTGGGAAGCAGCGCGGCTACAACGGACGAGCGACAGGCGGCAGCTCATTCTAGGCATTACGAACAATGCGATGCGAGCGACGCCAGACAGCCGTACGTGGCGGAGACTGATGTGCCGCAATTCTGACAATGACAAGGCAAAACAAAAGAAGCACACATACAAACCTCCGGCGCCGTGATGAGAACAAGCCGGGGACCAGTTTCTTCTTTTCCCAAGAGGCCGCGGAGCTGTGCCCCCCCCCCCCCCCCCCCTATCCCCTCTCGCCCTACGCAGCTCTGCCGGTCTCTCAACCCTCCTCGCCTGGCCGGATTTTGCGGTTGCGTTTTTCTTCCTCCCATCCCTCCTCCGTCCTCCTCTTCGTCCCAGACATACCAAAGAAGTCAGCGTGCCATTTTCGCAAAGTACTTGCTCTTACGAAATGGCTGTCCCGATGGCAAGATTCGATAGCTCGCATCGGCAGAGGTGGTCTTTCGCTTTGTTGCACTTTTCGCTTTCACGTGTCGTAGAGTTATCACTCAAACTAAATAGGAGCGCGGATCCCACCGTCGCTAGAAGCATATATATATATATATATATATATATATATATATATATATATATATATATATATATATATATATATATATATATATATATATATATTAAAAACACAGACATGAGCACCACAGCCGTCATACCCGTGTTTAAAATGAAATGAAAACTGTAGTATCAGCTTCCTCTTTCATGAACTTTTTCTTCCTTTTGCCCACGTCCTGTTTCTCGCAGCAAAGTGACCCTGCAGAGCCAACGATTTTCAAGCTCCTCAGTGCTGGTTCACAGACTGCGGCGTTGTTTTATCTGCACTGAATATTCCAGTCGCTTAGTCTCTTAAAGTAGCACATTTTTCATACATGTCATAAAATAACAACTCGGTCGGGATAGGTCATAACTGGACACAAAGGTATATTTTGATGACGTGAAGATGGCGACTCTAACGCAACTTGACTCGTCTAAGCATTCAGCCACGTCAAATTAGCTACAAACCGACAAACCTCACGCGATAAATAAGAGACGAAAGCCTATATTCAAAACCAGTTCGTACGCTAGAGCGGTCCCAAATAACAGGCGGCGACCAATCGTGATAGAGAACATGTTATTAGACAACGCGGCCAGCCAATGGCAAAATGTCGTTGCGAACGAAAAGCAACGGCGACTTCGGCTCCAGAAGCCGGGAAGAGCGGCGCGGCTTTGATCGCACATCTTCACTAATCAAGACCAGAAAGCAACTCGAACGCAGAGGTGGCAAAATGAAAGAGCGAAAGAAAGAAGGAAAGGGGAAAAAAAGAAGGAAAACAAAGAAAGAACGAGGTGTCGAACGAAACCACCGCCGAAATACGCCGCAGCAGCCGACGCGCAGCCGGCTGAGGACGCCCCCGTGGGCCTCCTTGTTTTTCTTCCATCAGCTACCGCCTAAACGGTTCTTGCTTCGCATTTGTGAACAGAACATCGCCGTTGCGGAGAGGGGGGGGGGGAGAAACGAAAAGAACAGCACGATGCGCTTATTATTGGAAAGTGAATTCCCTGTCATGTTCGAGTGCCACTTGGGCTCGACACAAGATAGCTTTTTCTCCGCGGCGTGTCAACAGAGCCTTCAAGCCGCCGCCACCTCGCATGCTCACGGCGGCTGGCGTTCGTGCTCCGAGCAAGGGAACCGGCGCTCCATGTCGCTTGTCCTCGCTTGGCAGTCGCCACCGTCTGACACCCAGCCACCAGACCACAGCGAGAGCGCACGTGTATCGGCCAACCAGAGGCACCCTAGAACATCTCCTAACACCACTTTGCCTCATAGCGGGACATTTGCCCTTCGTCCTTTCTGTAGAGAGCAAGCTACCCTATACCATACCACAAGGGCCTGCCAAAAAAACTTTAATAACTCCCCCAACCGAAAGCAACGCACGAGCATTGGGATATGGTGCTGACCAACTCGGCATTGGAGGACCAGCGAAAGCTGATGCCAGAGCTGAAAGTGCTGCCACCGCCGCTGGGGCCCTGGACTGCTGAAGGTGCTACCCACCACGGGGATCCACCCCTCTCCGTGCCCCATCAAAATAAAATTCTCTCTCTCTATTCTAGAGCTAACATGAACAGCAATTCTCGCCTCTTATCCTGCCAGTTAAAACAAGTGAACGACTCGCGCTTTCAAATGATTATTTCTGACTATCATCACCCGATGATAGTGCTGTCTGCGTAGCATACGCACTTCGCTGAGCAACAAGCCTTTTTTTTTAAATGCTTTTTTTTTTTCAGAGCGGAAGATGTCAGATCACATGCAGTTCAATCTGCTCCCTTCCCTACATGGTTCGTTGGGTCGTGAAAGCAATATTTGACGATCCTGATCACACTAGAGCTTCCCGTAATACAGAATGGAGCACAATCTTAAAAATTATGGGGTTTTACGTGCCAAAACCACTTTCCGATTATGAGGCACGCCGTAGTGGAGGACTCCGGAAACTTCGACCACCTGGGGTTCTTTAACGTGCACCTAAATATAAGTACACGGGTGTTTTCGCATTTCGCCCCCATCGAAATGCGGCCGTCGTGAGCACAATCTTACAGATCATGTAAGGAGTATTAGGTTGCGGGACTCTGTGGGCAACTCCGGCGTTGGTTACTGCGAAAAGCAGTGATGCCTTATAGTGAATAGAGTATAACGCTGGGGGCCGATTTAATGCTGCAGTGTATTCAATGCCGAAAGTTAGGATATACAATTGGAAACTCGACATCATGAAGCATTTCAAGCGCTTTGAGTTAAGAACACAGCAGGAAAGCTTCCTACTGTCCCCTTGCTTCTATCATGTTTCTTTCTTAAAAGCGGTAGAAACACATGCATGGTGTCTCACGTAACTTACCTTAAAGATATGCCAGTGCCATGCAGCTGGACAGAACCAAGGTAATGGTGTTTGTCGTGGCTTGAAGAAAGTAAGACTATTTCTTGTATTTTGCCCAACTACATAATTTGACATAATTAATTAATTAATTAATTAATTAATTTCCCATATATTACAATCAGGGCAAAAATGTCAATCAGAAAATTGTAGGCCACCATAAAAAAAAAAATCGCGATCCATCTTTCTGTTGCTCTATCGTGCTAGTTAACTTTTTTGAGAGCTTTACAGGGTCCCTCACCAGGCCACATGGCACATTTTGGTTATACGCTGGAAGTTGTTACGTGCCCTGTAAGGACCGTTCTACCACAATATTTTTTTTCAAACTGGTACATTAATAGCCGAAATGGAAATATTTCAGATCCGCGAACCGATGACTTCAGGAGGCGAGTGTCACCGCCAACATAACGCTCTTTCGACTGGCCCCCGTCTAGCCTCCGCAAGTGAAATTCCTTCCCTACATTCTCCCATACCGGAGCTGGAGGATTGCGTGACGCATACGCCACCCCACCCTCCTTTTTTTTTCGCTTTTTTTGCTACACAGTAAAATAATTTACACCCTTGATGGTGAGAATTGCGAATCATAACACCCTTGAAGGGTGTTTTCATTCAAGAAACATCCCATCATCATGACTTTTTGCGAAGCATAGGGCAGTTCTAGATGCCATAACACCCTTTTACCCACCGAAAGGGTGCACTGACTAAGAATATTGGGGGTGGGTGCAAGGGTGTTTTTGTTTGTTTTTATCACATTCACAAACATACAATTGCACGAAGAGACGGCGTGTCCCACGGCACTAAAAACCAGTGGCGGATCCAGAAATGGGCCCTGCCTTACCCCAAGCCCTTCCCCCCCGAGACATGTCGGGCTTTCAAAGCCGACAAAACTCCTGAAGAGAGTCCCCCTCCGTTTCACTGTCTGTTTTGATAAGCCATTTTAAATATGTCATGGGAAAAACCTGTTGCTGAAGCACTACTATCTATTATGTCACAGTGTTCTAGGTGGCACACAGTTCCTAAATGTCGTCACGCACAAATTCCGCGGAATCCAAAAGCGCGCACCTACGTTTTCTAGTATTGATTACTTAACCAAAAGAAAAAATGTTCAAAATGTTTTCAGCAAGGCAGAACTAGTGCAGCTCTTGCTTTTGGGACGCCAGGAATCTAGCAAAATGAATAGGCCACGTGACAGCATGCAGCTGGACGCGCCACAATTGCTCTAAAGCAGTGCGGTCGTCTAGGTTTCTTTCAAGCATGACAAAACAGGCAGAAAAGGGAGCGACGAACCATACCCGGACAAAAGATACGCCGATTCGAGAAGCTTTGACCCCACCTGACCTTCTTTCGCCGAATCAATAACCCCAATTCGTTCTGCTTCTCTCAAGTTTATAAACAAGGTAGGTTCGTTGGCAAACTTGAGCCTTCTCACCCACCACAATGCTTTGCTCAAGCAGCATCTGCAGAAAGAGCCGTGCAAAACGCTCATGGCTTCGCGTCTGCGTCAATTTACGAAGCTCGCTGTACAAAAAGAAACTATTAAGTTTGTAGTTGTATAGTAAAGGAACGTTCTACTGGCTTACAAACAGCTGCCTGAACGGAGTGCTCAAAAAGAAAGGGAGAATAATCTAAGAAAGTATAGAGAACCAACGTACAACTTGCGATGCATAAAGTATTTACAACACCGACTAACAACGGTATTTACTGAAATATTTCCCCTCCCAAATTGGAGACAGTATTATTGCATGCATGAATAGGATAACAAGCCAATCATTGTAGATATAACGAGATTCCAGAAATTGGCGGGGCATTTGCAGACCCATCTTTGTTCACGGAACAGTGGTGAGGCATTTTTCAAGTGTGCGCGCTACTGCCCACCTGCCAAGTACGTTCGCGATGTCTTGGCATATGTAGACCTGCGCGAGACTCGCCCGTCTCCCCTCGCGAGACGGGTAGGACAGGTGCACATGCTGAATACGGGAAAGAAATACTTTGCAGAATGAAATTGAATTTTGTCAAAACACCAGAGCTCTGGATTGCAGGTTACAGCGTGCACAGGGGCGCTCTGCCAGATTTTAAAGCGAAGCTTTCTGTGCCTCCTCCCTCACTTTTTCCGATTCTGCTGCTGCTGCTGTCACTGGCTTGCCAGCCGCGTCGGTGGGTGGTTTGAGAGCGTGCATAATGAACATGAGAGGGACGCGGGGAAGGCGTGTGCGAGTCCTTTTAGCGAGAACTTCGTGGGCATCGCTACAATACTCTTTGGACCTCTTTGACCTCTTTGGACTCTTTGGACCTCTTTGGTCACAATGCCCACTGAAACACCCTGGCCATCGACACAATGCCCTCTGGAAGACTAATTACGCGTTAGCCCCCTTCTGCCCACCCCCACCCACCGCAAAAGTAGTGCAGAAGGTGCAGCACTTACTTTTTTGTACTCACATGCAACAGCGCAGAGGAGCGACAGTATGGTACTAAGGGGAGACAAGAGAATGCTTAAAGCCAACACCCAGACGAAATGTCATCACAGTTCCCACACTTTGCCAGGAAATTGTTGTTGTCATTCAATAGCCTTTACCACAGCTGCACCCTCGCCGAGCAAAGGGGTTCGGCGATGGTATAGGCACAGCTATTGAATGGGAACAATACTAAATTGCTCTGCTCGTGGTAGTTTGAGGGCGAGCGTAGTTGGGTCGAAAATGACTTGTCTACCGCATGCACAAAATACCTCGATTTTGAATATATCTTCCTCATTACCCGTCAAACTGCTATTATAAGCAACTGCAGTAAGACAAAGACCGACATCAGATTATGACAACGACAACTCATGGTGCTGTCCACCAGAGGGGAATCGTTGTTATAGTTGTTCTTTCTTTTGAGCGGTCATAGGCCCCACTCGCTCACCCGCTCATAAAAACAAAGAAAAAAAAAACCCCGAGACCTGGATTCGCTTCGGTTGCACTTTCACGACAGCAGGCAAAGAAAGACTTTTCGTACTTGGAAACTTAAGGTTTTCGTGTAATTCTGCACATGTGAAATTTCGTGGTGTCGCCTATACGTTTAGAAAGCTATTATGCAAGTACTTTTATATCTGCCGTTAATCCAAGCTATTTAAAATTTGAGTGAGCACTCCAGTTCAGAAATATGAGCATTGTGAACTTCTTGAAAATGCCAATTAAAGCTTTTTTTTTCTCTCTCTGTTTCTCTGTGCATAAAAGAAAAGACAGACTCACAAGTACTTCTGTATCTTATACAATGAGGAAGGGCCACGTCTCTTTACAAATGAACGTCCAAGCAAACAAACAAAAAAGAAAGCATCGACAAATAAATTCACTTACACGCAGTTACTAGCCCACCTTTGCCCCATTTGATTTGATATCAGCCTATGTTTCTGGAAATAAATTTCCAGTGAAACTACCCGTAAACACAGAAAATGGCTTAGAGGTAGCGCAAAATAAATAGCTTTGAAAGTAATACACACACATAGTTTAAAAGAATATTTGTTTTTATGCCTTGAAAACGAAACCGAAATTGAAATAACTTCCCCCGACGGGTGTCGCCGCTATCGCCGCTACGTCATTTCCTGCGTCTCGCGGCGGGCCGCCGGGAGCACATGTGTGTGTTCTCCGTGACATTCTTGAAGTTGTGAGTAATTAGATTGTTTTTTGCTGCGTTTAGGTCGTACCACCTCGTTGATTTCGTGTACTTTTGTGCTCATCGACGCGAAGTGAGCGTCTGGAGTGAAGGCGACGCGATTATGCGTGAGAAAGAAGGGCACCAGCGGCCTACGACATCGGTGTTTCTTTGTGACAGTGTGTTTACTACGCCTACGACGGCCGTCATTCGTGGCGAAGGAGAAAACATCTTCCAACAGTGATGAAGTGGACGTTTTGTTTTTCGGCGGAATGCATCGTCAACATGGTCCATCCACTACGTAAACGAAACGGCGTGCCCAGAGTACAGATCGTGACAGCGCTCCGCCTTCAAACCGAGGGCCTTTTGCAAGGCGCATGAACTGCTCATATAAAAGGTACGTACGTAGCCACTGTCAGCGTTGCGTTTTTTATGGTGCGTCATTGTGGTAGTAATTTTCGCGTAATTTATTTAAAGGACAGCGCAAGGTGTGTTGGATGCGAGTGTAGTATATGTACTCCAGGCGTAGCCTATGGGCACCGAATGTGAAAAAGAAAAAAAAAATGAATGTTTCATTGTTCACGTGTCCTCAACTAGAGTTGTAGAGAATTAAGTACTGCTACGCGTCAGTATTCGGCGCAGGCAGGGAAATAATACTTTGGTTTGACTAATTGGTTCTTTCTGTTACCAAAGATGGGCGCAGACTTATACCGGTGTCACACGGCCACTTTCGAGCACGATTGAGCGCGTTCTGGATCGAAATTTTCGACCGCGATTGGCTCCCGTCCACCGATTGTGCAACGAGGCCAAACGCGTCCAGAAATTCGATTCCAGTCAGGATCGATCGCGGCCAAAAGTGTGCAGTGTGACAACCGTATTAAATGTCGCTTGTGTACTTTCACTCAATTGTTATTATTTATTTATTTTTTGTCGGAGGTCCCGTGGTAGGTATTGGCGCAGGCAGCTTGCAATGCTTGTGGTTTCATGACCAGAACTAATGCAAAACAAAAGAACCACGACCATCCCGGCTATGTACTTATCAATCGCTTTAAGTTGTGCTCGTTTGTTATAGAAGCTGTCGTGCTGTTGCGGATGAATGCGTGGTTGCGCTATTTGTTTATAAATTTATCTTTTTGTATAAATAAGCACACCGAGCCTAATCAATTTTTTTCTCCTCCTTGTACTCGTTTCTTGGTTTCACGCAGGCGTGCTTATTATTACTACTATTTGTTTTCTTGTTGTGTGACTGAACCGTGCCTAAGGCGTCCTGTCAGTTGTCAACAGTATTTCTGAAATGAATTGCACTTAGCGTCCTACGGTTATTGTACGCTTCACTACCTTATTTTAATGTCTAGTGATAAAGTGTATGGTTATTGTAACTATTCTTGGCCTTTATATATTTATTTATTAAGCTGGTAAATGCTTAATTGTATTTGCAGTTTTGAGAGGTTCTCTTATTGAGTCGTCAATCTCGAATAGTATTAATGGTGGGTTGTTTTCTTGTGCCCATGCAGTTGCAGTCAGCATGAAGCAATTGCATGGGAACCGACTGGCTGTCTTGGGCCTACACGTTGCTGAAAAGACAGTGAAGACGTCTGACCCGACAGGTATACTTTTTTCATCACAATTGGCCTACATATTTTTTTCACCGGAGGATGAAGACCTCCCCCAGTGAGCTCCAATTACCCCTGTCTTGCGCTAGCTGATTCGAAGTGAAGCCTGCAAGATTTTTTGACTTCATCGTAGTCTACTTCTCTACCGTCCTTGACTACCCTTCTCTTCTCTTGGCATCCATTCTGTAACTCGAATGTGCCACCGGTTATCTGCCCTATGCATTACATGGTTGAAGAAGGCACTTGGGCTAGTTGGTGCTCATTGCAGACTTGAGACATCAATAACTAGCGTGAAAAAGACAACATCAAGAAGCACATAAGAAAGAAGTCTAGACTTCAACTGAAATTTTTGCTACACAGAAACATGGAATGCACAGAATGTCGACGGACAGAAACAACACAGGAGCTATCGGAACAAATTTATGAACAGGTTAATTTCACTTACGAACATTCTTGGTAAGAGCCAGAGATGGGTGCTTACACACCTATTCCCCACTTTTTTGATGCAAAGTGGTTCGTATATTTCCCTATGTACCTGCTTCTGGAGCTGCCTGAGCACACGATTGCTTTGAAACTGCTCGGTGCATGAGCACGTATGGCGATGATTGGCCATGTGGCCACCAGCCACCAAGGCACTCAAAGCTGCCCTATGTGTCCTCAAGCCAAACAGGTCGGTGTTTAAACGACCGCTTGGGGGAACAAGGATAGGGCAGCTGTCATGGCTGGTAGCCATCTGGCCAATCATTGCTGTAAGTGCTCATGCACTGAGCAGTTTCAAAGCACTCATCTGCCCACGCGGCTCTAGAGGCAGGTCGACATGAAAATATTCGAAGCACTTTGCATCGAAAAGCGGGTGATAAGTGTGTAAGCACCCCTTCCCTTGCTCTCGCCAAAAAAGAGTGTTCGTATCTCGAAATGAACCTGCCCATCGATTGGCTCCAATACCTCCTGTGTCAGGCAGGGAAAAGGAAAGATAAATGTTGCTTCCATGCGTTGAGGTCGCATCCCCTGAATCCTATGTTTCTGTGTAGCCAAAATTTCAGTTGAAGCCTAGAGTTCTGTACTGTGTGCTTCTAGCTGTCGTCCGTTGTCTTTTTCGTGCTAGTTAATGATGTCTCACGTCTGCACTACATGGCCTGACCAGCTCCCTTTTTTTACTCTTTATGTCAGCTAGGATATCAGCTCCTTCATCTACTTTCTGAACCACGCTGCTGTCTTCCTGTTTCTGCTGCCATCAGGATAGGAGTGGACATGACAAATGAAACTGAATGTCATTTAGACAGAGGAGCAGTGAGACTTCCTGTGCTTTACCTTTTGCTGTTGTACATAATAGTTGAAATTGCACCAACACATCTTTTCCACCTTGTGATTTTCCCATAGCTGTGGCAAATAAATATATAGGCTTTAAGAAACTAGAAATGCAGAAAGAGAATACTCTTGCACCTAAAGGTAATGTGTATGATGCTCTGACTCCTTTGATGCATGTGCCTTCAGAGGTGTTGACATTGTTCTTCATTTCTTTCTCAGTAAGCTTTACTTGATGGGTCTGACTTTGTATAAAGAAATAAGTTCTAAAGAAACCATAATAGCTAACAGGCAGAATTGTCGAGGTTGAAAGTCAAGTTTTCTTTCATGACATATTTTTTTCAGGCTGTACTAGTTGATCCATGATGTTCGACAGACAGCACAGACTTGTACAAGGGACGTCAAAAGTGGCGAGAAATGGAACAAATGCTATCGCCTCTTTCTCCATCCTTTGTCGAGTTCACATTGTCTAACCTCATCGACCAATACCAACTAGCCTGTTTGCGTACCTGTACTAGTTGAGCCATTTATACTATGGTACTCTAAACCAAATGTGATAAATTCAAAATTGGTGCCTTTTCTATCTTTGTACAAATACCTGTTTCATAAAATAGTTTAAAGTGTTATGGTTGATGTCATGTTTCGACACCACCATAACCTCATAAAATATCTTCATGGATGCAAAAGGTGCCTCTTGTGCAAGTTCCCTTCCAGCCTGACACAGAAAACAAACCTGGCAGAAGGTAGAGCACATGCTCTTTTGTAAACAAAACGCATGATTGCATTTTCTTGGCAGTTATTGCAATGTTTTCTGATGTTTACCTGCATGAACATTAATTATCTCAGCTGCTAAAGACACATCACTAGACACTGTGAGCAGAAAAAAGTGATTGTGCAGTACCGTTGAAGTCATGCAACATTATGTTTAAGCAAACTGGCAGGGATGCTAGCTGTTAAAAAGAAAAAGCTGACTTCTAGAAAAATTTGCACTCCTAAATGTGGAATTGAAATTCACTATGCTTATAAGCTACAAAAGATTTCCAGGATGATCAGACTAGTTACACTGGCCATTTGCTGATTCAGTAAGGTTCACTGAAGCTTGTTTTTAAATTCACACTGTTTTTATGCAGGGTGATGATTTTCAGTCTTGTGGAATTTTTAAATATAGTCCTGTTGCATATAGCATAATTCTAGTCCTTGAGCAGGAATATTCAAACACGCAGATATATCTAGCACAAGAAATCGAAACATATTAAACTAATTAAAAAAAATTATCTTTCGAATGAATTACATTATAGCTAATATAACTGAAAAGAAAGAAACCAAGAAACCCGATGAATCATATCCTAAGAAGCCAGCAAACACCGACACCAAGGACAAGTTAGGGTAAATTACTTGTGATTAACAAATGAAATAAAGAAATGATAAATTAATGGAAATGAAAGTGGATGAAAAAACAGCTTGCTGCAGGTGGGGAACGAACCCACGTCTTTGCATTACGCGTTAGATGCTTTACCAATTGAGCTACTGCGGGCGCCATTTCCCCATCACTTTCTTGGGTATTTATGCTTCCTAGTAGAACGCTGGGAGTGTTTGCCAGCGCCACCACGTATCTGGGGCACATATTGTAATTTACGAATCATAGCCAGTGAGATTACAAGGTGTATCTACTTGGAATTGATTTCCAGAATGGCGTCAGTTTGGAGATATGCACCATCAAACTTGCCGGAAAAATGCACTGAGGCACAAAAGTGGGTTGTGCACTGATGCACAACCCACTACTTTACCAGTAGTACTGAAAACATTTTGGCTCTTTATCATTAATGCACTGATGTTTAAGCTATAGAATGTCACTTGCCCCATCTTCCTATCTCTTCACGTTCCAAAGTAATCGAGCAACGCATGGCATCCAGTGGTGATGTCCGGTTGAAACAGTGGGCTGTAATTGAATTTCTCACTGCGGATGGTTCTGCGCCCTTCAACATTCATTGCCATCTGAAAGCAGTTTACGGGGATGCCTTTGTTGAAATCAGCACTGTGCGTAGGTGGGCAAGTACTGAGAAACATCAAAATCCAGCCGCATCAAATGTCCAGGATCAGCACCGAACTGGACAGCCCACAATGGCTTCTTATGAGGATCATCAACATCAGGCAGACGAGTTGAATCGGGTCAATCGTAGGATCAAGCAACACCAGATTGCAGCAACACTCACTATTTCCATTGGTTCAGTGAACCACATAATTAAAAACCTCCTGGGTTACAAGAATTGAACTTGTTGGCTATGCTTCGACTTTCTCATGTCAGTCGTCAGTTACCGTGACACCCTACAAGCGCAAGTCTTCTTGTAACGCAGGTCTTTAATGATGTGGTTCACTGAGGCAATGGAAATGGCGAGTGTTGCAATCTGGTGTTGCTTGATTCTGCGATTGCACCGCGTCAACTCATCTGCTGATGTTCATGACCCTCATCAGAAGCCATTGTGGGCCATCCATTTCGGTGCTGATCCGGGAGATTTGATGTGGTAGGATTTTGGTCTTTCACAGTCCTTGCCCACCTCTGCACAGTGCTGACGTCAACACAGGCATTCCTGTAAACTGCAGTCAAATGGCCATGAATGTTGATATGCGCACAACCTTCCCCAGTCAGAAATTCAATTACAGCCTGTTGTTTCAACTGGACGTCACCACTGGATGCCATGAATTGCTCAATTACTCTGGAACGAGAAGAGATACGAAGGCGAGGCAAGTGACATTCGATAGCTTAAGCATAAGTGCATCAATGATAAAAAGTTCAAAATGTTTGCTGTAATATTGGCAAAGTAGTGGGCTTGGAGGCAATAATTTCTGAATTGCCCTCATATAGTTGTGTAGCCTGTCTCTCCTACATTCATGATGTGGCAGATTAAATGCCTTATTCTTTCGAAATAACGATTTCCTGGAAGTAAGCACTATCTGTGCTTGTTTTCTTTAACCTGCTCTTCATGTGATCTTGAAATATTAAAGTGAATGATGCAGGGAAGCGCTGCTAGTCATGTTTCGTGTACTTTTCCTGACATTAAATTGCAACAAATCATTTTGCAGGTAGAAAAGAAGCAGATGGCTACAGTGATCAATGAAGAAATGTCTTCATCTATGATGGCTCGCCTTAGGACATTGGAATGGAGCTACAAAAAGGCATCATCATCCTCGCCTGTGCCCTGGAACTTTGGTTTGAATGAGACTGTTCTTCAATGTAGAACGGCCGCAAGACTTGTCACCACAAGGCATAGTGCAAGCTCAAAATATTGTACAGGAGGCTAGAATAAATGACCCTCCATGCAGTCACTCTGTATCTGTGATAAATGGGACCATTTCACGCAGAACATTCACAAGTGATAATGTGTTTTCTCTCAAAGTTGCTATGCAGTGCGTTTGTAAACACATTACCTATTGTATGCACACCATACATAACATTTCTGTGTGCTAGCCTAACTGTAGACTTAGAAACAAACAATGAAGTGCATATGTACCCGCTTCCACATGCTGTACTTCAAGGGCTATTATATTGCTCATTACAGCCGATAGGTGAAGGGGTAATATATTCCTGATCACACCCTTACACCCCATGGGTCGAAGGGTAATATGTTGTTCAAAACACCCTCAAGGGATAGGGTGTTATTGGAATATAGAATAACCATCATAAGGGTGTAATTCCCTATAAAAGCCAGCTTTTTCAAGGGTGCTAGGGGGTTAGTTATAGACACCGAAAAAAACCCTTAGGGGTGTAAATTATTTTACAGTGTACGCAGCACACTTCTGTTAACGGTCTCTCGCGCGAACTGTTGCGTTTGTCTCGTTTCGCGCAGCGCACGAATTTGAGCGCTGTGCACGAGAACAGCTGACCAGCGGTATAACTCAGTGCTACACGAACACTGAGGCAGAGGTGAGCGGATAACAGAGCATGATCGCGCCGCTGGAATACGACAGAAAATGACATAGTTTCGCTCTCAGCACGCGCCACTGCCCGACATGGCTACAAGCACACGAAACGGAAGAACATCTCTGTTGCTACGGTACGAAGTAAAACAGAGTACGAACGAAGTAAAACATACACTCGGTTTCTAGGTTGTATTATTTCTCAAAACCTTAATTCGCCTATTAAAGCAGAACATGAAACAAATAACTACTGCTGCCTTGAATAATTCTCAAAGTCACGTGCCACCATGAGCGACGTCAGAGCACTTCCATGTACGTAGTCGCGCGAGCGGCGTTTGGTTTGGAATTTAAGCTCGTTCCGCGGCACGCAGGGACATAATACTTAGCAGACACAATCGTTAGCCCGTATTGTATACATTGAGCTTGTCAGCTAAATATCGTCAGACCTGGTGAGGGGGCCTTTAAAGAAAATCCGCAAAACATGAAAAAGTTCGGGGCTTGGAAAAACTGTTATGTAGCACGTATTGAGCAACAGAAAGATGGATCGGGAATTTTTTTCATATCTTCGGGTCAACATTGTCGCGCCGCCGCCATCAATATCGCACAACTGAAATGTGGACAGCTTCATTCGCTTATACCTGGTTATCTGATTATACCTGGTTAACTGATTTGTGCAATAAACTACCTAAGGATGCGAAATGTGTATCAGCTTCTGTATTCTTTCATTATGCCAGAGAGAAGTAGATCTATCTGCGCCTCCTGTCATGCGTAAGATAGTTCAACTGCTATAATAACTTACAATTTACCTTAAAGAATCATGACAACTGAAACTGGACCGGGTCGCCCAGGAAGATGCTTCTCGTTACGTGCACACATAGCGACGTTAGAGCAGGCACGCACAGGCCGGTAACAGGAGAGCGAGCAGCGACGAACCGACGATATCAACTCAGTATTTATATCATGTTGAATTCCAATGGCGGAGTCGGAGCAAGATTTTCTGCTCGTTTCGGAGCAAGTTTGTTCCATTGACAGAGTGAGGGCGGCAATAAGGTGTTCCAATGAGAGAGTCGGAGTGGATTCAGAGCGGGAGTCACTCCGTGGAGTAGAAAAAGATGCTCCGCCAAAATCGGCGGAGTGGACCGGAACTCTGCGAGACGTATTTCCTTTACCACGTTTGTCTGCTGGGAGGCGCCACCGGTCACGACTCGCGAGGAAGCAAAAACTGCTGCACGCTTGGCGATATATCCATTCCGCACTTTAAAAAAAAAAACAGATGAACGGCGCTGAAGAGACAAGTGACCGGTGCGGCGGTGCTGGGAGCAAACAGCGGAAATAAATGACAACACGCAAGGTATCCTGGGTCGCGGCGATAGAAGTTCCGCTTCCGCCTTGCTCCGGCGGCGCAGGTTGTGTTCCAGTCGCGGATTTGGAGGCGTTGCTCTACGCCAGAGTCGAGTGCTCGCTCGCGGAGTCCGTCGGCTGCTCCGACTCCGCCATTGGAATTCAACGTCAAATAGGCAATAGAATCACAACAAAAAAAGAACTGGATAGCCTAGAGCGTGCAGTTTCCTACAATAATTACTAGAGGGAACTGTGGCCCTGCGATCGTTCAGCCACACTGAGAATGATAGTTAGTAGACGGACTTGTCTGATCTTCGTGCTTGTGGCTTCAGACGCTGCTATATCTGCGTTCATTGGCCTTAATTTCAAAGCAATCTACACTTTTTTTTTTCTAATGCAGAAGGCAATAAGACTCTGCGAACACGCATGATCGCCGCTAATTGTACTGGTTCCGCTTGTCCATGGCGTAATAGTTACAATATCGGGCTTCTGAGTTAGAAATCCTGTGTTCGAATTCTGCCGACGAACAGTAACGTTTATTTAACTAGTTATAACGCACAGAACTCTCTTGAAAATGATCAGTTGAGAAAGTCACTAAGCCGTTCGAAGCCAGAAGGACGACGTTTAGGCAAACCCATGTACTACTCATGTTGGCTGAAGCGCCCTGCTTGCAGCCCCCGCAGACATAGCGCCACAAGTTCCCTCTGGTAATTGCATGAAAGTCACAGGGAGCTCCTCCTCACACGACGTCGACAGTGACGTTAGAGCAAGCATGCACAGGTCGGAAACCGGAGTGCGAGCAGCGACATCTCGGGACAACGTGCCCATCTACAACAAGTTCAAAACGTTATTGGGCCAAACAATTGTTCATGACAACAGACAAACATAAATGAGAAAATGAAATAAGATGACAGAATAAACATTATTTTACAATAAAATGTCAACTTTTACTCAGAACATTGACGCCGCAGGAGATAAATAGTGAACGGTGCTTAATTTGCATTATTACTGGCAGCGCGCACATCAAACACGGACGAAGAAGAGAGACGTAACACCAGCGCTCGTGTTACGTCTCTCCTCTTCGTCCGGGTTTTATGTGCGCGCTGCCAGTAATAATAATGCAGATGTACCGACTCGCCCAGCCAGCTACCGTACTACGGCCCTCAATTGCAATAAGAATGCTGCCCGTGTTGTTTTAAGACAGCTTCGCAAGCTGTTGTAGCATCCGCGCTGTTGACGTCACGAGCAGCAAGCACATAGTGCTCAGAGTACATTAATCGTAGGTATTAGGGTCCAAATCGTGAGTGTGCACAACAATCCTTAAAATTAATTTGCGAAAAAATCGGAGAAGCTTCAGTCGTGCCATTTGGTGCGCTCGACCAATGTGCCCCGGAGAATGCACGATGCAAGCTTTGGTTTTACACCACAGTTTTCTTCAAACAAAACTGATAGAAGGAAAGATGTATATTTAGCTTCCTTCAGATCCGTACACCTCAATAAGTCACCAGAGTTGTCGATTAAATACGTCAAACTACCGTTGCTTTTGCATACGTCGAGCATGGACTCAATGTTAACAGGTCATTATTCCGCGTAGTAGAAGAGCTACAGAAGACTTCCAGTCTGCGAATAATTTGCGAACCTACAGAAAGGTGGATAAGGTGACCACTTGTTGGCGAGGTGAGTGACCCTGCCGACAACGAGCACCTAGGCGTTATCTCCGCATGGTTACTCGAAGCTGCCAGTAATGGAGTACAAAGGCGGCATAACGGCCGCGTAAACGCTAGTCCGTATCATATAGGGCCGAAAAAGCAAGTGCAATTAAAACGCGCGGAGTAATGCTGAAAACGGCTGTTGAAAACTAGTTAGGATAGAAGACTCGTCAGCTATCTTACTTCCCGATCTCGTCGTGGAACAAAGCCAGCTGCGTGTTCTTGTAGCGCATCACGTTAATGCAGTACGCGGGGCCGGCGGGAAAGACCAATGCACCGCACCTCTACATTAGCATGCGCTAATACCACTCCGAAGGCCGCAAAGAAGGACGCGCGTTATCATACGCCTTGCGAAGACAAAGGGGAGAGCGTGAGCGAAGGCTTCATTTTAAATGCGTCCGCCGTTTACCTTGGCGTGAGGAGGGCATTGCAATGCGTGCGTGCGTGCGTGCGTGCGTGCGTGCGCGCGCGCGCACATGCACCGGCTAGTGGCTTTACGCGAACGAGAGCAGCAAGCAGAGGACGCGCTCCGGCGCTGCCGGCGGAAGGCGGGTTCCGCCAAGGATTCTGCGGACGCGCCAGCATACATGCACGGGCCGCTCGACGTGTATACGCTGCTCCGTTATGCACTCTCGTGCTCGTGGTTCACGTGCGAGCTTGAATATCTGTCGAACGAGGCAGCTACCAAAAGAAGCCACGTTGAGGGCATGCGGAGACGCGCGGACGACACACCCCGCAGCTGCTACTAGGTCCGCGCCTTCAAGAGAACACGCGACGATGTGGTTTCGCGTAGTCCCCGAGACGTTCTTCAGCGCGGAAAGCGAACGCACTTGAAGGCACAACATTAGTGCTCCGATCCTCTCCGTCGGCACGGAGGAAGACGAAATAAAGAGCAGGGTTTTAGCGAGAACATGGGCCACAAGCATGACGCAATGCGCCAGGAGGAACACGGCAGCGGAGGCATGCCTGTCTGGCGTTCCATTTGAGGGAAAGGGGGACAAAAACATATCTATCTTCAGGTCAGCGACCCACTTCTCTTTTTCCTCGCGTCACCTTCTTTCGGCCGTTTCTTTCTTCCTCCCCGGCGCTGTGTACCCTGCCTCGCAAGGAGGGCCCCAAGCGTGGGAAGGACAGGTGCGTGCGTGCGTGCGTTCCCGCGCGGGTTTACTGAAACGGGGGGGGGGGGGGGGGGAGTGCATGATATTCTTGGTCCCGGTACAAGGAATCGGCCACCTCCCGATCGACGGCGACGCGACGTAGCGTTCGAAAACGAAGCGGGCGAATTGCGAAAGCGCAGTTTCTCACCTGGTCCAGGTATGACTGAGTGGCGGCGCTCTCTTGACCCTGGTCTTGCATGTTGAGAGACAAGTCGAAGTTATCCATCGCCTGCGCAAGACAAACAAAGAAGACGAACCAGTTAAGAGGACGGAATGCCGTCCCGGCCGGCGATCGAGATTGATCAGCGCGCTGCCCGGCGGATGGGCGCGTCCGCAAAAGCGGCACAAGGACAGCAGCGGAGCACTGACGAGTCACGACGTCGCGGCACGCAACTTTAAGGACACAGTGGGGTCGCTGCACTAGTAGCCTGTCCATGTCACCCGCCGATATTCCACATTCACCACAGTGCGTAATGTTGCTCAAAGAATAAACGTACTCAATTAACGAGGCCCCCCACGGCATCGATTCTAACCTATGTAAGTAACAGTCAATAGTAACTTCTCGCAATCTTAGCAAAAGCTTCCTACTCTCATGCAAAAGTGACCACTAGAACACTAATACCTCTGACAAAACATGTTGTGAGACAAACAGCACATTGCGTGGTTAAATTACGACGCACACTTCGCCGGTTTCAGAGTCACATATTTCAATAAGTCAGCACGGTCAGTCGAAAGTGCATGATGCTTCACAAACAAGCATTAGTGGCGCTATTACCTCAGGAGCCAAGCACGTAGGAAACGCTTGCAATTTGGCGTGAAAACGCAATTTAAACCTATTTCCGCAGCTTCACGGCTCCACGTCCCTCTGGAAAGCGTTTTCCGAGACCGTCTACCTTTGCTTTTTAAAATGAAGCTCTTCTCTACTTGGTCGCATAGATCAGCATCGGCAGAGATGGACCCAAGGGAGCACCAACATGACCTAGCGAAGGTGCGCAGCGGCGGCAGCTCGGTGTTCGCGCCGTGAACGGCGCGCGGGAAAAACTGGCACGCGGTCGCGATTTCAGGATCCGGGGAATCGAGAAATGAGGAAACAGTCGGCGCGAAAACGGAAAATGTAGGGCGGCCCGTTCTTTTCGTCGGGCAAGGAAGGAGGAGAGCCCGCAAATAATAATCATCCTCATAAAGAGCGAGGAGGGAAACGAGGCCAGAACGGAGAAACTACGGCCGCAGCGCTGCCCATTGTGCGCCATAAGCGCCAGAGTGAACGAGCAACGGCACGTCCAAAGCGACACGCTCGGCTGAACGACAACATCATCAATCTGGGCTTCTTTTGTTTCCGAGACTTTGCTTTGTTCTCGGCCGAGCCGCGCGGTAGAGCAGGACGACGCAAGCTGCACCCGCAAACGAGACGCGCTCGTTTTCGCTGGCGCAATGGCCGCGCCGACAAGCAGCCATCGCGCCACGGCTCGTGCAACAGGTTCGCCGGCGTGTCCCCCGCGCGCGCACCGCCGCTAAGCTTTCCGTCCGTGTGAGCTGCGCGCGATTGGATATCGACACGACTAACCCCACCGCTTCGTGCTTAGGAACGACCTGTCGCTGCGTACAAACACTGTCGCGAATACGCGGTCCGGTCCCCCCACACGCAGTTTTCCCGACGATCGGAGCGACAAATGTGGCTTCGCTCGGCATCGCAAATAAGCTAATTGGTTACAAACTTAATTAGTGAATTTTCGTTAATTAGTCGATTGTGCATCTTCTTTTTGTGTGTGCAAGCAATGTCCGCCTCTTCGAGTAAACCAGCTCATGCACTAGAATTGTGCTATATGTCACAGGCAATTTTTTAAAATTTTTTTTTTTTGATAGCGTTCGCTGAAACACTCAGTACATACGATAGGAAGCGTGACAAGATTATTTTTCCCCTTCTAGATTAATAAAAATATGCTACTTCAGTTACTGTAAAACATCTCGCACATGATCAAAATCATCATAACATATGTTTCTAGAAATTGCCGGCTAGCCTTCAAATGGCTGCACATGGCTCGCGAGACATCCGAGAGCGGCCTGGCCTGGAACATTCAAAACAGTGTTAGAGCCGCACGATCCAGCTGCCGGTTTATCACTGTCGGCGCGTTAGCAACCACGAGGCCATGCAATTGGAGAATGACAGGTGCCCAGTGACGTATACGGGGAGGCGCCAGCGTCCCCGGTGCCCTGCCTTACTTGCGAAAGACGCGCACGCATTAGGTGGGTCAAAAGGAGTCATATTTCCCACGGCGGACAAAAGCATGCGCTTCACGAAGCGCGGCGGCGGAGAAACTGCGCCGCCGAGGAAACCCGGTCCGATATGGAACAGGACAATGAAGCCCCTCTCCGAGAAGGGCATCGGGGCCCGATTCAGTGCCTGAAGAGTTGCCGCGCGGCGAAGGAGCTTGTTTCGCAGCAACAACAAAGCGCTGAACAGAGGGACAAACAGGACACAGACATGATAATCCGAAGCCTTCCAGTTAATAAGGCTAACTATATGATACGCTTATCTAGACAAGGTTACGATGAAGATAATAATAAATATGTAGTAATAACTGACGATGATGGTTATCAAGAAGCTACGCCTGAACATTGGGAGATCGACACCGCAGCGGAGGGCTTCATACTGAATCTCGATCTTAGGCTACGAATCTCGATCTTCAACGCGAATCTCGATCTTAGGTGCCCTAAATCTCAGCACAGTACAACTTCAGTTAACTTGAAGGGACCGCAAGAAACAGTTTCCCCAATCGAGAGTTCATTCGTGTGAAACGCGAACATATCGGCGCACTGCCGGCGCACGGCGAATTTGCCGTTGTTATTTCTAGCGATTTTCGATCAAGTGGTATTTCAACGCAAGCGAGCACTGACCGAATGCTGCTGCGAAGAGGGTTGCCCAAGCTCACTGCAGTGCGTTTTATCACAAATCCATAAACAGTACATAAATAACCCGCAAGTGGCTTACTAAAGACGCTGCGCGTGGCTGCAGGAGCAAAATTATGTACTTCAGTTGCCTTGTACTAAACTGACGCTAACTTTGGTTCCACTATTTGCAAAGTTCTCTGCTCATCTTTTACCTGTAGCGTTAACGCACCGCCCCTGTCGCGTTCCAATTAGCGCGCGCAGTGCACGTGCAGGGAGTATTTGCTCAGGACGGTATATACGGTAAAGCGGTAACGCTATGCTAAAACGTTCGTGCAGCCATCGAACGATAAAAAAGAAGGGAGGGGGGGGGGCGGAGAAGTAAAGAAGAAAGAAAAAGCAGAACCACGTACGAAAAAAGATAGAAGAGAAAAAGACAAGCGCTCACGTTCAATATTCTATAGCCAGGCCGAAACACCAACATCGTGTTTCCTTCTTTCCCGTCGAATTTATTTCTGCGTAGTTTTTTTTCCTTCTTTTTTTGAGCCAAATTCTTTCGGATACGTCCAACAAACAACAGGTGCTAAAGCGTGGAAAGATTTAGCCGAACGTCCGCGATATCGGAGACGGAGAAGATAACAGCAGAGATCATGGTGCCGATGTCATATGACACTGTATTCAGCCATGGCAACTCTTGGTGAGATAAATTGTAATGCTTATCTGCTGTCTTTTTGCTGGCGACAGATGCGCTCGACAGATGGGACGCATCTGCCGAAGAAGCGGCGCTGCACGAGTGAGCGTTGTTCAACCTGAGCTTATGCATGAGCCAAAACAATTAAGGCAATCTCTGCGTTTCTTTGCAATACGCTCTAAGAAAAAATCCCGGGGAAAACGGGAGTAACTGGACAGTTCGTATTAAAAAGACCGCTTTCGTCCCTCAAAGGAGTAACTACATGAATGTGTGTGCCGTGCACCAATTTCGGAGAGTAAGTGTTTAGTCCCTGGTCGGAAAGTGAGCAACGGGAGGACGAACGACAACAGTTACTCCCCATTCACTCCGCTGTTTTCGTCCGTGTCGTGGAGTGATGCGGCGAAAACGGTAGCGGCTATATATCGTGAATAGTTCGAACTTCGTGCACTGTCTATTGAACTACATTCAAAGCAGCACTTTGCCTCTTCGTGAGAAAATTGCGTGAAATTTAAAAGCTGGAATGTGAAGAGCCATGCCCTTCGTGCGCACACCATAAGTGAGCGATACACATTAAACGCGCAAATCATTGATAGACTGCCAGATTTTGCTGTTCAATAGTGCCTAAATTCCTTCCGTTCCAACGAGATTACGAACTTAACTGAAGCGATGTGTAGCTCCAACGGGACACACAAAGCGAGAGAGAAATTGTCCTTCTTTGTCGTGTTGGGTACACCCCGTTTGAGCACGCTGCACGTATACATCGTGTAGTGCCTCAGTTCAAATCACCCTAAGAATACTCGGGCAGATTTTTTTTTTTTTTCGCAGTCGCTTATGGTTCCAAAGACACTCAACGTTAGACTCGACCCACATAGCATACATAAAATGCCGTGTCGCTTTTATATTGCCTCACCTGCGTTCCGATCCTTAACCCTGTCATAATATCCTGTCCTGTCAACGACGTGCCGTGGTTTTGAGCGTGTAGTTGTGTCCGCTCTGTAATATACCTTCAGTTGTGTTTTCCATGTAACAAAGAAGAAAAAAAAAACTGCCGTGGTGAGTGGTTTGAGTACCTGACTTTTGAGCGCGAGGACGTGAGTTCGAATCCTACCTTCGGTTACTTTCTTTTTTTCAGCTCAGTAATTTTTTTACCAAGGTATAAATGCCCAATTTCGTTAGTTCCATCTTTGCGGAGCATTGGAAGGAATGACCGTTACAGCCTTGAGGAGCATCGGAAAAGGACGACTGTTAGTCCTCGAAGGAGTAACCGCATGGGGAGAACACCCTTAGGGTGTCCGTTATATAGATAACACCCAAATGGTGTGAGTTATAGGCAAACTTACACTCTTTTTCACTTTTTAGGGTGTAAATTATTTTACAGTGTAAGGGAAGGAATCGTTGTGGCAGATAACTTCCTCCCCTAAAGGCGTCACCTCAATACCCTATTTCCTCCTTTTCTTCTTAGAGTGTATATACTGTATTGTCACCATTTCAAAAGTAAAAATAACCACGCTTCATTCTGAAACGAGCACAGAATTCATAAAAAACAGGCAATTCAATATGTAGCATACAAATATGTCGGTGCACCGAACAATTGACAAAGCAACATACGGTATCAGATAGACGAAGACCGACAATGTTAATGGAGACCAGCAGTTTGCATACCGTCATGTTATCACATCAGCGAAATGAGGCACAAGCATCTACAAGCAGTACGAACAGATGCAGTCTTTGATAGCAGGGCGGAATACCTTGTTTTTCTAAACAAAACAGCATGTACCGCAAGACATACTCCGCTAGTGTGACCGGAAGCTTCAACGACGGCCAACCGGGGCGAGTAGGCACAAGGACACCGATGCACAGCGACAGGCGCACGTCGGCGGTCGCAGCTTATCAGGCGCTGATAAAGGAACACTAGTAGAATATAATCTCAAAATGTCGAGCTTTCCGAGCCGCTGCGGGCCTGGAAGGGCATCAGTAAGATAAGTCGGGAAATCATTTTATATCAGGGCCTACAGCGTATAGGGCAACATGGGGGCTAAGTGACTAGGAGAGAAGGGTCTTAACACCTCCGCGAAAAGCCACCCCGTCGAGTACGCCAACCCCTAGGGCTTCAAAATATTGCAGGAGATGTGACTTTCTTCAGCAGGCGCGGCAACAACCGGAGCCAGCAGGCGTAAGCCACCGTTGCATATATGGCGAACGCACGGAAGCATACCTGCCGCGGTGGCACATCGCTATATATAGTCGAGCATTCTCGTCCACTATAATATGATGGTTTTCTGACGCGCACGAAGTCAAGACATGCCGGTGGGCGTGGAATGCAAGACACTGAAGAAACAGCACTACACCGACGCCATTTCTGGTCACGTGACCGGTCCGTCATCGCAGTCATCTGTTCTCGGTGACACAATGGTTATGGCGGAGAGGTCAAAGAGGGCATCAGCGCTCTCATGTCTGTCACGCCATAAGCCAGTACCCAACACATTCCATTTCACAATATTTAAACCGGCCGTTTTATCAGGCTCCACTATAGAATCGATTGCTACATGCTTCGTAGTCCCCTGTGCAAGGCCCCTCTCGCTCATCCTTTGAGGCGTAACCATGGTTTAACATGCTTATACAGCATCCTACGCAATTTGCTTCTACGCTCATTATGACAGCAAGAAAATTATGAAGAAATTTGGTACCGTCACGGGCTCCTTAGATAAACGTACGTTTCTGACAGCATCCGACAAATTAAAGGTACCGCGGGCGCATCTATATCAGATGGTGATGATGATGACGTGGCGCAGAAACCACGTACTGCTGTAGAAAGATGTTCACAGATTTAGGGCTTGCATACTCCCTCGAAAAATCAGCCATGACCAAGCACCCTTCATTCGGCGGAAAAAAAAAAGATGAATCCTTCTGGCTACCAATCAAAGCCGCCTAGAACCGTGAACAGCTTCAAACTATTTTTTTTCCCCATCTTCATTTCTTATGAGCAGTGTCCCATACATTTATACATGTTTTTCTTTCCTCTTTCTTGTCACAAAACGAGCAAGCAACGCAACGAGGACTTAATCAAGAAAGCGTAGAATGTGCATTCATTATGAACCGTTACTTGTTATTCGAAGAGCCTTCGCTTTCCCTCCCGTAATTCAATAGTGGCACAAATGGCGCGCTATTTGCATTTCTCGCTCCGAAAGCACCGGCGCAGCTACCGCCCGACAAAAGGACAAAAAAAAATGCGCACACGCAGGCACAGTGTGCACACGCACACTCTGAAAAGGGACGAGCGCAAGGAAGGCAGCTGCACCGAATGAAGAGGAGGAAATGGGCTCCGCGCGCATGTGTCACAAATGGGCTCCGGACCATTTCCATGCCAATAAGAAGGACTGCAATCAGCTCTTTGTGCAGCCTAATTGCGGCTGCAGTCCGCGGCTTGTGACGGTTCCGAGTGCTAGCGACGACTCACGTGAAGACGCGAAAACCCTGCCCATCGATCGACTAAGCCAAGAACAAGCACTGCACAAGCCGACCAAAGCGCAAACACCCTTGACTACGCTGCGGGCGACGGTGCCGCGCCCACACGAAAAGCCCTACGCACATACACGGCAGATGTGCAGTGGATTCGGCTAAAGCCACCCGTTAAGGTGCTTTTGCGCGTCCCCGTGTTTAAATACACGGAAAGGCCTCGTTAGTCTTCGTTTTGTGTCGCTGCGCGTAAGGGTTGTCACTCGACGCGTAATACACGCGTTCGAAGAAATGGTCCGACATAAACACGCGCGAGCATTCTGGCGACCAGAATGGCGAGCAGCGAATGAAGCGCACGCGAACAGCCCCTGCGCAAGACAAAGAAAGCGCCACATTTTCGTGAACAAGACCGGCGGAGATTCGCTAAGTGCGGCCCATTAGGTCTTGCCAAACAATACGTGACGCCCCGGACGCATAACCTAGAATACTGGCACACACCTTGGAGCAGCGGGCGGCTCGGGAAGTGGGGCAAATTTATTCCGGGCCGAATGCCTAATCACGTTGGCTGCCCTCCCCTGAGAAGCAGCAGCAGCTCGTTCGAGAGGAGGAGGTTCCTTTCATTCCGCTGGTCTGTCAACAAAGGAATTCCGCGCTGGGTGCTTGTTTATTCGACGACGCGCTGTCTTTGACATGCAAATCCGCGTTGCCAGCGGATCGGAACGCCATTCAAATGCAAAGCGAACACTGGCTCACCATGCGCAGTACTCGAGGCACGAAAACAACCAACGCCTTGCCAATCGTGTCTCGGCTCCCGCGCACAGAAATGCCCGAAGCCAGTTGGTAAGGGCCCACTCAAGGAGCCACCGCTACGCGCGAATGCTAATGCGCGCCCCTATTTCCGAGCTCCTCTCGCCGTACGACCATGCGCTCCTTGGCGGCCGCCACGCGCGGGCCACGCTCGGCGCCCCGCGCGCGCGCCGCGGAGAAACAATAACGTGCGCGCGCGACAGGTGGCAAGAACCGCGAATCCCGAATGGCCACTTTTGCCGCGATCATCTCCCCCCTAACGACGACGATGCCAAGAGCACGCGCCAGCTTCGTTCGCACTCCGCGATCGTGGTGGCATTCCTGTGCCGCCCTAGCCAGGCCCCGACCATCTGTTGTCCACTGACACAAGACTACGGCCAGAGAGAACGCGCCAGTGCGCGCGCCGGCCTCCGGGCGAAGCCATTTTAAAAGCACGCGACGGCCGCCGCCAACGAGAGAGGGGAGGGAAAAGTGGCGCCTCCTCATGTCTCGCCACCACCTGCCACTAGACTCCGGCGGCCGCGCGCTCCGTGCACGATCCGCGGGACATACAGCAGCGTGCACGCGAAGGCATAAAAAAGCGCGCTGTAATTAAAGCAACGGAGTCTTCAGAAGAAACTAAGCAAGCCCGCCGCCATACGCCTGTTTTCGTCAGCACAGGCTCATCAAACAAAATAACATCTGCAACCGCTCACTACTTACAAAATCGACTAAACCGCTTACTAGCTGTCTCGGCTGCCAAGTAATTTCAGCGGAGAAATATTTATGCCACAAATAATAGCTAATCAAACATTGCTTTTTGATAAGATCGAGTAGCGCGTATTAATGTACGATGCCAAATTTTTCGTTTTGTTTTCACTATTTTCCTGCTTGAATGCGTTCAATGCGCATCTTGCGGGGTCTTGTTAGCTTGTTTGCTGTTCATTTTTAACCAACAAATCATGGGCCGTTCTCGATTTCTCGAACCTAACCGCCGGCCATTGCGTCAACAGCCGGAGGCGGCCGTCAGATCCCAGCGGTGGCTCAGTTATGTTATTAGTCAATAGCTTGGACTCGGGAGTCGCTGCTATCTTCGTCGCTAAAGCCTCTCCCACGCAACTCTTCGGCGCAAGAAGAATTGAGGCGACGGCTTACGCGAAGCCGTCAGTGAATTGCGTAACAGACAGCACCGCGTGAGCGACGATTAGCACACCTCAAATGTTGCGATGCTCGTGATACAGTCGTTCTAACTCTGGTACATAACACAGCGATGCGGGGAAAAAAGAGCAGCGACAGTGCACTTCTTCCGAGGGTAAAATCGGGAGCGGAAAGGGAAAGCTACAGAGGGGGGAAGCTTCATTAGACAGTTTTAGCAGAGCGTTTGCTTGCGCATCGCTCTGCACACGTTTCACGCGCACCGGTGGCTGCATAGAATGCATTGATTTCGCTTATCTAACAAGCGTCTCCCAGAGACGTCACTGACGTGCTCTAAGCTTGGCGGTAAAACGATTGCGAAAGCAACTACACGCTCCCTGACGCACCGCTAAATCAGATTCCTAGCGGAACGTGGTCAGCGTCCCACGTTCCGCTGCCGCTATGTGTGCTGTGCGCACGCGCGTCAGTGTTCCCGGTAGCATTTTGCTGAGCGGCTGCGTGCCAATTGTTGTGATAGGCCGGTCTGAGTGGAACGGACCGTAAACGCTCTGCTAAAATTCTCTATTGCAGAAGCTGATTGCGCGCGCTAGCTGGCAGGATTCGTTAGCGCCCAAAACGCGCGCTCCCGCATCGAGCAGAGAACGGCGCCTGTGCAGAGCATGCCCGCTCAGAAACCGCTTCATTTACGACGAGAAAGAAGGCCCCCAAAATATCGTCTCCGGTATCGATTGGCACGATCAATAGGCTCAAAACGCTTCGCGGTCTCCAAGCAACTCGTTCCAAACTCAAACGTGGCACCACGTGGTTTAATGACAGCCGTGTGCAGGGAGAGCTTCGATTGCCGCCGGCTGCCAAAGGCAGTAGAAGAACGAACGTATTTAAAAATGACCGGCCGCAAATCGTTGTTGCTAGTGCGTGGCCGCAGCGCGGCCGGCCACAACGTATGAAGTGATCAGGAATATAGCGGAGAATGTGTACACGCGTGTTCTATCGACCAGGAACCAGGCGAAACAAGCGGAGGAGACCATTCCGGACGGGCTCGCCTCGCGCCGTCCGGAGCGACGACGCGCCGCTATCGATTTCGAAACGTGGGCCAAAGCGCGATTAGGGAAATGAAAACGAAGACACGTCCCTTGCGGCGCTCGCTCGCGAAGGGCCGGCCTCTGATTACGAGGAGGGACAGCGGAGCGGTAGAAAGGCGGGAAACTCCGCACTTCGGTCTCGCAAGGGGCATCCGAAGAAGGCGAAGCACCAAGCTATCGAGAGGCTAGGTCTTGCGGTTCCTTCTGCTCTCGAAGAGTTACCACAAGAGCAGCCAAGGCATGGACAATGAACGGAAAACAACAAACTACCCTTCCGGATATCTTCCGACATGAGTGCTTCGAAGATCATTGCAAAATATATCATATAATTAATCACCTAGTTTTGAAGTAATCATCGATGAGGACAGTTAAAAAGAAATATGAATGGAACTAACAACTCCTCGTGAACAACTCTTTTCTGTCTGCAGCGCGCTCAACATCGAACGCTAGTAGGAGCGGAAACATCAATACCAAACTGAAAACATTCCGGCAGAAGCCCTCTCACAATGATTGTCGACGCTAATGCGATTAGCATTCAAGCAATGAAGTGGCACACCGTTTTGCTACTGCTGAAACGCGTCATGACTGAACCGTGTACTGCAAGTACTGCAGCCAAAACCCTCTTTCGTGCTTCTCTGTGGACATACTGTACCATCTAGCGGCGTGCCCGCTATGTCCCCCTCCTTTCGCGAGGCTTCCGAAATTGCGCCGATGCGCATAACTATTTATGCGTATAACTATTTGAAAACGGTGCTAACAATGAAAATTATCCCTCGCTGTCCGCGGGCATTTTTTGAGCAGCGCTACAACGTCGAGCTGCGGTGAGGAACTCCCGTGACGAAGGTTCGACTCCGCCCAGAGCCGGATAAATTTTAAAGGATTTTTTTTTAACCAAGCGATGCAGACATGTTTACACACTGCGTTCCCGATGATGCAAGTCTGGCGTCGTTACCAAGAAGCTGACGCAGCCTGACTCACGCACAACGCTCGCACGAAACACTGCGCCGGCCATCACGAAGTCATGAAGCCCGACTGAACAGCAGGAACTGGCGAGACGCTCGCATCGCGAAAAGAAAGAAGAAGAAAAAAAAAACGCGCTCTCCGAACCGGTTTATACTCTCTCAGCTGAAACCACCTGCCATTCCTGAAACGGACTCTTGACGGTGAAGCGTGTGTCACTAGCGGCGGGTACTCGTATCATGTAGATGTGATCAAGGTGAAAGAAAGACTGGCACACTACGAGAGAGCGAAGCGCGAAACTATTCGCTCCTTCGATTTTGCAGGGGATTTAACGGCCTGTCGCGTGTACTGACAAATAATCCAGAGAACGTTCGGTCAAGGCTATAGCAAAACTAAATATTGCAAGTATTCTAACAACAACCAGACTGTTTTTATTCTATTCGCCCCGAGGCCAGCGGGAATCTGTCTCCGCTAACCGTCGAGGATACCCGAAACAGAGCGGCGCGCCGCGTCGGTGAACATCGAGAATGAGACGAAGTATGGACCGTAGGATGCGAAGCCAGCCGCCGCCGCCGCCGTGGCTGGCAGCGCGCGCCGTCCTCGCACTCTCAGAATGGACTCGCCCCGCGCCGAAAAGAGACGGAGGGGGTGTCAGGGACCGGCAGGAAGCCGCCCGTTCCGCTGCAGCATGCAGCCACGTCGAAACATTCTTAAACGCCACCTTCCCCATCATTTTCGCCGAGAGGCACGAGATCTGTTGTCATTTTGGCAGTGATGGCAGGAAGGGTTCACTGAACCTTCCCGCCATCACTGCCAAAATGACAACAGTTGAAAACGGCTTCAAGGTCGCCTCTTCGTTTTTGGGCTCCGAGAAGGGTTTCGCCCTCTCGAGAGGGTCAGCAGCTCGGAGGCGGGCCGACAATGGTGCCCCCCCCCCTCTTCCCTCCCTCCCCCCGTCTCTCTATCCTTTAAAGTGCCCTCCCGGCATACCTGCAGCCCCGGTCTACAATGAGAATTCCCCCCCCCTCCACCCTCCTCCTCGCAAGCCCAGTCCTCGCCCGCGCTATGGTGGCTACTTGCGCGGCGGTGACCAACCAGCCTTTGCGGGAAGCACCGTTCAAGCGGTTCGTCGAGCGAAGTTAGCCGATGCACACGACGACTGCGTCACACAGCTACCATAGCTCAGTGGAACGACAATCGCCGGATACACCAGAGGTGCGAAATGCAACAAAAATCCGCTAACTGGCCAGATGGCGTGGCGGCTGTTTGAGCGTCCTTACAATATCTGCCGACGACAGCAGCTTGGTCTAGGACATAAATGAAATTCCATTCTAAGCACCAACGCCCGTTACGTGGGATTATTGAATCTGAGCGGGGATGCTGCAGCTACTCTATGCCAATGTCATTCCTTTTCGCGTTTCTTCAGTGGCCAGAGGGGAGCTCCGTTCGCGTTATCAATGTGAGCAACCAGTCGTGAATGCTGAATAAGAGTGGCATAGAACCGAGCTGAAGGCATCGCTACAAAATCCCGGCCCTGATAAGCGCTGCCCGATCAGTGGCACGTTTCATGCGGAATACACAATTAATTTGTACTTATACACGAGGTGATAACTTTAAAGTTATCCGTAATTTTTAAATATAACCGGCGGAAGATAGCACATTTCTTGTCCTTGAGCTGGATTATTCGAAGATACGTATGCTACTAGCACGAGAAACCAAAACACATTAAACTAATTAACTGATTAATTTCTTCATTCTTTTTACGGCAGAAATTGCAATTTACGAATTTTAGCCGGTGAGCTCATAATACTTATCCACTTCAATTGAATCTGTAGGATGACAGCATTTTTTAGATATTTCCCGAAGTGTGGGACGAAATACACGGGCGTTCCAGCTAGTTACTTTTGTGCTACAATGCAAATAAGCGCGTTTTCTTAAAAAGGTAAGTGGAATAATGGTGCATTTTTACGGAGAGTTTGATGGGCCATATCTCCAAACCGGAGTCATTCTGGAATTTCATTCCAAGTGTATACGCATCGCACACTCATCGGCTACAATTCTTAAATGACAATATGTGCCGTAAGATAGTGCCGTAATGTCACTAATTCAGAAGTTAACTAGTTGTTCTTGTCAATTAGTTGAAAATGTGTTTCAATTTCTCGTGCAAGTAATATCCACCTCTCCGAATAATGCAGCTCAAGGACTAGAATTATGTTATCTGCAACAGGCGATTTTTAGAAACTCCGGCAAACGCAAAGATAATCACCGCGTGTGTGTGTGTGTGTGTGTGTGTGTATATATATATATATATATATATATATATATATATATATATATATATATATATATATATATATATATCGAGAGAGAGAGTTATTTATTTATCGTACACACACTTGCTTCGATATCAACGCTGGCTGAGGACATGGTAAACGCGCCATCGTTTCCCACCAGATATGATTTCGCCGTTCGTTGGGCTATGTGATTTAGCGCTGCTGAGAGCAAAGAAAGCTTGTACGTCCTGTGCCTATAGGAATGTGCCCCATCGAAGTTTCGCCTAGAGGGTCCGCTACTTGCAGTGCCTGCGAAGCGCATCAGCATTTTTAGAAGTTTACAACTACACCAAAAATCACATTTCTCTTCGCACATGAACTTCGCATCTCGGAGAGCGGTGGTGACATCTATAGGCACCTTCTGGGATCGAGATTGCCTTTCGAATACCCTTTAAATCACTGTCCATGTGGCACTCCGTACTCACAGAGAGCTTCTGAGCCTACAGGCTTACTGACAACTACAGGTTTACAACTACAGGGCAAGTTGGTTAATACTTAGGCACAACCGGAAGATAGCGTAAGCAAGGACAACCCGTTTGTTAAGTAGACAGGACAAGCACGAACTTGCAATTTCGCAGCTACGTTCGTTAGACAATTAAGCTCCGGAAATTTAAAGAAGATGCGCCTGTGCTGCTTACTTGAGTAGTTGTGGCTACAAAATACAACTGCAGGTTTTACTTTGCAGGTACACACAGTATATGCAGAAACGTGGTATCAGCACAGTAATACTGCCGAACCGATAGCAGCAACTCACTTACCGCAACGACGCACAAAAGTTTAGTCAGCACGACAGCCTTTCGAGAGATATTAATTCCAGGTGGTCCTTCATTGCGAAACTTTCCTGCGCTGCGCAGCAACCTACTTACGCCTATCTTGCTAACCGTAAGCACATCGTCAAGGAGCAGCACGGCCCGCCCTAGCTACTCGACGCCCAACAGAAACAGTAGGACGTGATCAAATAAACCAAACTTTCCTTCTGCTGTGCGCCTCGGAACGGCACAAACATTAGTGGAAACGAAGTTAGACGTGGAACTGACTATTTACACAGCAGCCTTAAATCGGCTGTAGCGTTCGTCCTGCAGTCTAGCCATCAACGCTGGGGTACGCATGCGAAGTTCCGCGTACGACACATTATGCAAAGCATAAAGGAAAGTTAACGTTCTTTATATCTGCTTATTTTCATTTTCTTTTTTGTTTTTCGCTACGCTTAATTGCATTGCACCGACAGGGAAGCGCATACAAGTGGCTCTAACACATTCCGTGAACAGAGTGCAGTTCGCTATATGTTCCGAACGAAAGATAACGCAGAAAGAAAGATAACGCAGCTCCGAACACCCCCCCCCCCCTCCACCACCACCACACTGCCGTTTTTATTGTACGCTCGTGCGTACGCACGCGCGCGCGGTGTGTGTGTGTGTGTGGGGGGGGGGGATGAAGACTCCATTCATCAGAACTACACCAATTGGCATTAAATAAGGCTAGAGTACCGAGACGCAATAACTCCCGTGCTCTTCAGATGTGTAAGCCACCTTCTTTCTCCTAGCAAACAAAAGTGATAATTGTGCACTCCATCCACTGTAGAGACGCAAACAAGAACCAGCAACAAGTGCATTCAGCCGCGAGAATTGCATACTAGAAAGGCGACACTGGAAATGTAGAACTACATTTGACATTGTGACTCGTACAAGCCACATAAGATACTTAGAGCGGTGGAGACAAGGGAAGCTCGGTGCCCGATATTACGAGAACATTTTCGGCAGTTCTTAAAAGAAAATACCGAAGAAACGCCGACTCGGATAATAGCCGGGAAAACGCGACCGAAAACAGGAACAAAGCGGCACGCCACTCAACTAGCAGCCGAGTGTAGCACCTGTTAGCGCCACGGTTGTGACCCCATGTCGAGCCACCGGTACTTAACGCTGTCGCTAAAATGCTTTTTTCCCCTCTCCGTTACACTTCGACGCCCAATAAAAAAGAAGACCGATGTGCGGGGATTGCAAAGAAGAGAGAGACAGAGAAAAAGCGCAGCAACTGCCGAAAGCATTTGACGTGCCGGCAGCACGTTCCGCAGCCGCGGCGCGCGGCTGAGCGAAAGCGGGGAAGCGGCGGCGGACCTTTTGTTTCTGCACCCCGAGCGCCAAGAGCACTCGCAGCACGCGCGGCGAACAAGAAAAACGAGATCAGACGCGGCGAGAAAGCGGATGGATTCACCGCCGCTCGCAAGAAGCCGGAATCGCGATCGACCGGGCGTGCCGGCAGGACGACAGCCTCGCCCGCCGGCCCGAGGGAAGCGCCACTATAAAAAGCGTGCCGGCCCGCAAGAGGAAGACGCAATGGGTTGTGCCCAACGGGGCTGGGTCGCTGCCACGAGGTCAAGGCTGCGGCGGCGGCGCCTCGACCCTGAAGAAAAAAAAAAGAAAGACACACTAGGCGAATGGACTTTGCGCTCGAGGCGAGAAACGAAAGTCCAGCCGCCGGCTCGCGGCGAGCACGTCGCCGACGACACGGAAAACGGGTCGTCGCTCGCTGTGCGCGCGCGGCGGTCTCCCGCATCGCGTGCCTCGCGGGCCGCTGCAATTACGCGTCGCCGTGGCCCGGCCTCACGCCCGGCTGGACTGGTAATGCTTGTACAGCCTCGCTACAACGCGCAGCGCGGGAATACTTTCACTGGCGATGAAATGAGGTGAGCCGAGGCCTTTCTAAACTGATTTAGCGACTGTGCGAGACAAGAAAAAAAGAAAAAAAAAACACGCGTTCAGAAATCCTTACGTGCCTCCCGCCCTGTGTTTGTACGCTCGTCGGAGATGTGCGTGAAACTGCGTAGAAAACAATCAAAACCTAGTTTTAACTGAGACAGATTTTTGAATTTACGTATACAAGGAAATGTTTATCAAACGTACGCACAGCGTCCGCTGCTAAGCGAGATCTCCACTCGGCGCCACTGCACCTCTTTGGGTTGTTGTTGTGTACCGGCTCCTGCTTGCGACCGTCCAGTCTCATTCGACGCACATCGTTCTCTACTTCAATTGTCTCTACCTACAATAAATTAAAAACCCTTCCGATTCATCCGCTAACAGCCAGTCTTTTTCGTCTGCGATGCGCTGGAGGCCGTCCAAGATGCCTACAACACTTGGACTATTCACAGCCAGCACACTGCCCAAGTAGGAAACAGCAGGAAGTGCGCCGGAGCGGAGTCGATATGCTGCGTGGCGAAATTGAACGTCAACAGCAGCGCATTCCGCCCCGTTCCTTTTCACCAACCCTACCACCGCCACACACACATAATGTACCTATACGCTTTATCAACCGGCCCTGCCATGGGCATTATTATTCTGAGCCCTGTAAGTGCGCGTTCAAGTACATGAAAGCATGCAGTAAGATTGCAGCCTTAAGAGCTAAGGGAATATGCAAAGAGAAAAACAAAAGGCGCATAAGCTATACTTGGCACGAAAACCGAGGAGGAGGCAACAAAGAACTCATTGCCAGGAGTCAAAGAGAGAAAAAAAAAAGGAAAACCATACGAGAGAACAAAAATCCAGATAGAAGGCATGCCAAGTGCAACCGAGCGCCACCAAAATAACCTGGAATATAAGGAAGAGGGGTTCATTTCCAGCGAGGAGCCGCCGCCAAATCGGACTAGGCGCGAGTGCACCATTATCCCGGCTCCTTCATTACTGCGCGTTCTTTTTATTTTGCCCCGCATTCGACGCGTTCTTCCTTTAAGGCACCGGAGGCGAAACACCCCCACGGCGGCACTGCCATGCGTGTGTATATTTTACCGGCGAATTCCATCACGCATACACTTGTTCAGAAAGGATGACGACCGCGCGGATATCGTTGAACTAGCAAACGTGCTGCTACAATACGTCCGGCCACCGTCTCCAAATGGCGATTAATAGCAATGGCGATTAATAAAATCGCTTGGCATATCACAACACTTTCAGTTACTTTGCTGGAAGGTACATGCCAGTCGCAGGAAGGCGACACCGAAAATTCAGCCGAATTTCAGTAGCCAGGAAACCCGACAGCGTATGCGCAGATCCCTCTTCGCGGGCACAATCTGCTTGGGCCACAGGCCGAAAGGCAATGCAGGGCGGCAAGAGCACCGAGCCTGAAAATTGGCGCAATTCCACGGCCCATGCAGCCAGGAAGAGTGGGCTCCCTTCTGCAACGCTCCTTCTGCTCCTGTTCTCTCGCGCGCGCACACGCACACACACACACACACACACACACACACACACACACACACACACACACACACACACACACACACACACACACACACACACACACACACACACACACACACACAGATTTTTCTTTTTTCCTCTCATTTTCCAAAGTTCCATGCGCGTTGCTATCCTGTGATCAACGCGTTTTTCCTCCGTCTACACAACGCTAGTAATATTTTAGCACTCATTTCCTTCAAGTTCTCAAAATATTAGCCAAGTAAGCTGTATACTAAAACGTTGTATTTGCGGAAACACAAACAGAAAACAGGGCCTGTCAACGTCGCTTTCGTGTTCTTTTTTAAGCATGAAATGATCTCGGCTCCCGTTGTCGGCGACCTTCAAGTGACCTTGAGCAAAAAGCCAGAGCCGTTATTCAGGCACTCAAACGGCGACATCCGGACACTCAAACGAAAACATACGGGCAAGTCGCGAGAACAAAACCAGATCATCCGTGCAACCAGTGAACACATTAAATAATGCGGTCTCTGGCACCCGAACATTTTACAGGACCGCATTACATACGCTAGTTACTGCCCAAACAAGTTACGAAAAATATTGCTTTCCGAGTTCTTCCTAACGTTTGTTCACAATATCACTCAAGCTGTAACTTCTAGTGTGCTTAAGTTTTATTTGTCATTTCCAATAGCGACGTTCAATGGGCACATACAGGACACCATACACTTCGTTGACATCTTTTGGCGCTAAGACATGGTTGCCTGTGCTCTTTTGAACGCCAGCGGTCCGCGAGTTCTGTGGCGCGGGTTTTGCGCCACCTCGAGAGATGGCGCCACGCTGCGTTGCACCTCCTTCAGGCACTTTCCTTCTAGCTTGGCAGTGCGCTCTTTCTCCCTGGCGTCTTTCGCTGCCTGTAGTGCCACCTTCAGCCGGTTTTCTTCTTCTGGCTGGGCAGCGTCCATATGAACCAGTGCACAGTATGGCGTGGCGTGGTGTGGTATGCCGTTGCGAACATGCACTACACCAATTTTAAGATCGTGGCTAATACCATCCCCAACCAATCTGCTTTGCCGGTTGCCATTTCATGCTTACATCTACTCTCGATTACAGGAGAGCCAGCAATATTCTCCCCGTCTATTCTCGTAATCACGAACTTTGCACAAACTTGCCCACGAAAGAATTATTCTAGAAGAGAGAACACTAACTGGGGCTCGATGTTGTTATAACACTGTTTAAGAACATCTCGAAACAACAAAATATTATTTCCCTCGTTTCTAGATGGCCATTAAGTTTAACGATGTGAACAAAGAAGCGGCATACTTCCGAATGCATTAAAACTTTTTCTTTGCATCATATCAGCATTTCGTCTTCGGTTCAAGGACACGAACAAGGAACGTGAATCCTAAAATTACGTGCGATCTGATTACTATTTAGCGAAACGAATTCTGTCCATTAGAAAATTTACTAAGGGCTGCACATCGCGTTAACGGAAGAGCATCGCTGCCGCTGCCATACTCTAACAAAAATATTCGCTTTGAACCTCGCAAAGTTGTTAAAATACAGTCCAAACGCTCCTTCGTTCTGGAAGTGCGCTTTCTGAGGTGTAAGAAAATGTGAGAAAAGTGCTGTTGCAAATGTACTACATGCGCCAAACAACAAGGTCCAATTCGAGTCTCGGTGAAGTGGGCGAGGATAGCACAGGAAACCTCGCGCTCAGCTTAGGCCCAGCCTTCGCTGCCGTCAAAGGCAATTGGGCTGAGTTTCGAGCAACCCAGATCAAAAGCGTAGGAATGACCACGTAGCCTTAAACACATGCCATGCCAACACGCTTTTTTTTTCTCTATTTAAACCACTACAGCCATATTACTGCTTCTGCTTGGTTACAAAGCTCAAAAGGTTCACTGCATAATGCAAGAGCGAGCGAGTTCGCCTACGACAGCCCAGCTGCGCTTACGCTCGTGCGTCTGTCACGAAAGGCCGACCGGCTACATCTGCCCACGATGTCGAATGAAAACAAGTTGACAGCTGCACTCGCAAAGCTGAATGCCTTCACGACCACAAAAACAGAAGTATAGCTATCAGGCGTTCAGGCAAAAAGAGCTGCACTCGCAAACCAGAACGCCTTCACGACCACAAAAAACAGAGGTATAGATATCAGGCGTTCAGGCAAAAGTAAAACATGTACCGCAGACTGATCGAGCATTGCTTCAGAAAGCTAAATGCAACACACAAGGCACCGGCATGGACGCACGCGGGCCAGTGGGAACGGGGGCTGCGGCCAGAACGCCGACGCGCCGCCTGTCGTGAGCCCGACTGAACACAAAAAGACACGTAGCGGCCTAGAGTTCAAAACTAAGAATTCTAGAGGGAAATTTGGCCCTGCAATCGTTCCGCCTACGCGTGAATCATGGGTAGCACATGGATTTTTCTACATGACGTGGGTTTGTTGAGAACACGCACCTGAGCGTCTTTTATTCTCGTTCGTTTGTTCTTTGTCGTGCGTGCTAGCCTCACGATATTTCTGTCGAGCAGTTACGCATTATGCGTTCACTAGTATTTCATTCCATTACGAAATTTCCAACACATAAATGCTTCACCGCACTTGAAAGTATACGCGTCACTAAATCTACAGTCAGTGAAAGGTAAAAAATGCAGCGTGAAGTGCCCCTCAAAGGAGAACTTCACGTCCCTTTTTCTTCACGCCTTTTTCTAAAAGGGAGCATATGTATACATGTGTCATTGAATCGTCTAAACCTATGGTCACCCCCTCCTTCCTTTCCTGGCGCGACTTCTTCGCGCTCCACAGCATGTTCCTAAAATGCCAGTGAAGTATATTTAACGTTATCGACGTCACAGCTCTTGTTGTTCGGTGCATTTCAGTAGGGTACCAGCCATGGAGTGTTCTAGCTGTTCTCCACAAATGAATTCATTTGTCCGGAAGGCTGCGCTGTTATATAGGCGGGCCGATCATTGTGCGTTTTTTTCTTTGTAACTCAGAGATTTCACTCTATCTTTAACATAGTGTGATTTGCTCGTTTGTTACTTGATGGGCAAGCGTCTTGTCACGCTCTGTAACTGGCGACAGCCAAAGAAGAGTACAACGACGAAACATGAAAACGAACACCCCACACCGAGCTTTTTTGCCAAGTTCGGTCGGAACATCTGACGTGAAAGGGCGATGGACCACGGAACGGTGGTCAGTGTCACGGCAAATAGCAGAAAGCGCGCCGCGAAAGTTCACCGCCCTGAGGGAGGAAACGCACACGTGGCGCCTCCCTGCAGCCGCGCGTGCCGACTTTGTACATGCGTTTCATGAGACACATGTCGAGGAACACGAGAAACGCACCAATGCGAAATTATAACATTTCCCTTCTTTTTTTATGAAGCTATTTTTTTTTCAAATAAACTAAAGATCAATTCGGCCGACTCACTGCAACACAGACGCTTAGAAGTTAGCCACATGAATCTGGATTCACGAAGACTGCCGTTATTGCAACGATCGTCTAGTCGTCACGCTGATCGCTGTTGTTAGTGGCGGGCACCCGAACACCGGCCAATCGAGAAATGAGTTTGCGTAAGAGATGCTTTATTAGCATGGGTCATGTGCAATAATATAGTTAATCCTTAAATGCATCTTTTTCTTTGCCAGACGTCAATGCGGAGTCGCGTCGTTGCAAAGTGCTCACAGAAAGCCGTCTGAACGTGCCAGATATCAGCACAGGCGTAGAAGCGGCGCAATCCGGAAAGCTGGTTCTGCTGACGCCGCTTCGCCGTTTCTATGGCTCCGCAAATGCCGCATCTACTGTTTGGTTCAGACGATACTAATTTAGGATCACTTTGAAAAAAAAAGAAAAAAAACGTAACATGGAAGTGCCGCACTAGTGCGGGTGGCGTCTTGGCCGCTCCATAAATGATATTTTCCTTGCGCAGTACTGATCATTGCCGATGAAGGTAAGAAGGCAATGGTGACATTACAACGCCTCCGGCTTCAAGTCCGTGGCACCTTAACTGCTAAGTAGAGTTTCCCACAAGTTTCCAACAACTACATGTTTCCTCAACTACTACAGCTCAACTCAACGGAAGCCTGTCGACGCAAGACTCATTTGGTCAGTCAACCACTGCCTGGTCAGCTTTGCGACCACAATTGGAGAAGTCAAGGCTGATGCTCCGAACAATGAACATCACGTTGTCGGAAATCAGAAGCGGCTGGAGAAGATGCACACATATTTTTATACGGCGGGAGCCGCTAACCAGTTGCAAATGCTTAAACCTTTGATTTCATGACCGCACTGTGGCTTTTGTATGTCGATTACATCAAACAAGTGTGAACAGACATGTTTATCCTAAAGCTTTGGCAACGATATAAATATGAAATAAGACAATAATATCAGTCTACGTGGATTCACACGTGTCATTACGCAACCACTTGCATCGCAAAAAAAAAAAAGTTAACTTGAAACGCATTTCAGCACCATAAGGAATGTATACAGGCACGTGAACTTGCACCAAAGCCTGAAACGAATGTCGGCTAGCCGTTGCTCCTACTACTCTAAAGCAATGTTGCGCGCGCCTTTCAAAATCGGAACTTTCTGCGGCCAGTGAAACAACCAGCGAAGACATGCATCACTCGCTTTGATTTGGCATGTCACGGACACCGCCGAGCAGGCACGTTTCCTCGCGCAACATCTTTCTGCGCTCTTATTCTCCAGGCAGGTTGAACCTTGGCGAAATGCGGCGATTGGCAGGCGCCCCTACGACGAACGCCCTCGCCGGGAGAATGGCCTTTCTCTTCCCCTCGGCGCCGCTGCCCCCTTTTGCGGACGTGGCAGGCCCAGACACACCAGACAATCAGACCGACTCTTGAGTTTCCAACATCATTTCATGGTGCAAGTGCGCTCGGTATTCTTTCTCGAGCCTTGAAAAGGATCGACATATCTTGACGGCAGACATGGGAAAGAACAGAAAATCAACAAAAGCCAAACGACCGCAGCCGAGGAAAACGTCACTCGGCCCGTAGATGCACGCAGCGCGCGCACAAAGAGAATTCACGCTGGAAGGTCGACGCCGCGGCCGAATGGATTCGAGCCTGAGCGCCATTAGACTTTACAAAAGGAGAGGAACGAATCAAGAGCGCAGCTTACGGCCCAGCTCGAAGAAAAACAAGCAAGCGAGGAATGAAGCCCTGCCAGAGGCCACGATCGGGGGTGGGGGGCAAGACAAAACAAAACTCACAAACAAAAAGCCGCCCACCGCAGCTACCTCCGCGGAAGAAAGAGAGCCGCGGCAGGAGAGGCGCCATTGTCGGGCGGCGCGCGCCGCCTAGCAAGGTCGGAGGCCAGCGCTCGGCGACAGCGAACATTACGGACATTCAACAGGGTCAACTCCCCGGCAGAGCAAGCTGCTGACTCACGCCGGAAAACGGCCACGGAACGGAAAATATGCCGCCCTTCTTTCGCACCCACGCATTCGCCCATGCGAACGCCCCCTCGCGGACTGATCAAACCTGTGGAGATCGCGCCGCGGAAGAGCAGGCTGCCAGCACTGCAAAAGCGCTCCCTGGGATTAACGAGGCTGCGAGGAAAATTCAACGACGCAACAACTGCCCTTTGGTAACCGCCTCGGCCAGGCACCAGCTGCTAGTGCCGCATGCGAATCTAGCGCCTTGCGATGGCGTTTACTGTATCCGCGTAACTCCACGTGCCCGAAAATAAACCAATGCAAAAAGGCATTTGGGGGGGGGGGGGGGGGTAACGGCTAAAGTAATGCCTCATCCGTTCACCCTCAGATTGCGACTGCATAACTACACAGCAAACGCCATTTTAAATAGCTAGTACCAACAATACGATAGCACACACACACACACACACACACACACACACACAAAAATGTTGGAAGGTGATTCAGCCTTTAGTTGACGTCCATCAAAGACAATGTATTTTAATAGCGAGACGGTGGTCAGAATGGGGCGCAGTCACTGCGCACGGCACTCTATCTTGTCACACTTCGCACGAGGGGAGTATGAGGAGCGTCGGAGTGCTTAAATTTTTCGACTGCGCAATCTTCAGGATCGGCCCGCATTTTTAGATGTTCATATACTCACGAGAACGGGCATATTTTTTTTTACCTCACAACCATCGGGATAGGCCCACATTTTTAGACCGCACTATCTCCGGGACCGGGCCACGAAAGAGGCTAGAAACACGCATATCTGATAGGGAGAAGTGGGGGTAACTCGCTAAGACTTAAGATCCGTGTCCGGTGTACCGGCAAGCGCGGGCGGTTTGAGCGGGTTGCCGGATGAACTGGTACGTAAACGTGAGCGGCCGGAATGGTGACGCCACCTGGTGGCGCAGAGCTTGACCAGACAAAGAGAGCTAATATTGCAGTGGCCTAGTATAGTCTACTTCGCTGCTGGTGCACGATTACACCGCTGCCGAAAATTTGTACCAGCAGCGAAAGAAAATATACTTGTCTCTGTGTTTATCTGGTTGAGTTTTGCGCCACCGGCTGGCGCAACCACTCCGGCCGCTCACGTTTGCAATGCCACCGCTTATTCGGCAAACCGTTCAAACTACCCGCGTTTCCCGAAATACCGTACACGCTAAACTCTAGTGTCTTTAAAAAAGTTGACATCTATTTCATTTCTAAACCGAACTGGGTGGTCGCAGAATATATGGCTGGGGCGCGATCGGAGATATTTTGTTCGCTGCGCGTACTGTTCAGTTGCTGCAACGTCACAAAGTTGCAGTATGCAAAATTTGTGACAGCGGGGCGGAGAGAGCAGCCAATCAGGAAGCGGTGACCTCCCCGGAAGTTTACTTCCGTCGTTTGTCGTCTGCTTGCAAGCAGTATACTACAAAACCAAATGTTTCTCGTCTTCCAAATGAATTAAATCTTTATCTAAAAAAAATGTATTTTTCTTCTCAAGCCCAAACACGTTTTCAAATAGTAGTACGTGTGACTACTGCAATTTATAACTACAAGGTTCTTTCCGTCGTCCCTAGGTGGTGTCGCGCACAGCGAGAAGGAAAAAGAAAAAAAAAACTACGGGAAGAGTGGCGCACTTTTCAAGAGGCAGCGACAACATCCCAGTGGCTCGCTGGCACCGATGATGTTGTCGATTTCTCTGTGCAACCAACGAATTATTTGTTTCGAGAAAGAAAAACGACGCCGGAATTCACTTTCTGTCATTTCTTCAAACGCGTTTCGCAAACGTGCCATTCTGCAGCCGCAAAGGCCGCCTGTTGGATCCAATCCAATCCACCAGACGCGCCATGCGAAGCCGTATGATCGCTCCAAACTTCTCAACTCCCGTCGCGTTCGGACGAAATGCTCGGTGGGCGGATGATTGACAGGAGCGTGTCGTCATTTTGACGTCACCAAAAACGGGGCGGCGCCCCGCGGCTGGCGACGTCGGCGCGGAGTAGGCCAATCGCGCGCGCCGGTAAGCGAACGAACGCGCCGAACAACCATCTCCGATCGCACCCCTGGGGTGCGATCGGAGATGGTTGTTCGGCGCGTTCGTTCGGTTACTGGCGCGCGCGATTGGCCTACTCCGCGCCGACGTCGCCAGCCGCGGGGCGCCACCCCGTTTTTGGTGACGTCAAAATGACGACACGCTCCTGTCAATCATCCGCCCACCGAGCATTTTGTTCGAACGCAACGGGAGTTGAGAAGTTTGGAGCGATCATACGGCTTCGCATGGCGCGTCTGGTGGATTGGATTGGATCCAACAGGCGGCCTTTTCGACTGCGGAATGGCACGTTTGAATCCGATCCATAGTTTAATTCTAGAAAATGGCGCTTCCGTTGGAAACTTAGGTTGTTGCGCTGGCGTTTCTAGAGGAAGGAGGAGAGCGGGTGGCGGTGCAAAACGCGTTTGAAGAAATGGCAGAAAGTGAATTCCGACGTCGTTTTTGTTTCTCGAAACAAATAATTCGTTGGTTGTACAGAGAAATCGACAACATCATCGGTGCCAGCGAGCCACTGGGATGTTGTCGCTGCCTCTTGAAAAGTGCGCCACTCTTCCCGTCGTTTTTTTTTCTTTTTCCTTCTCGCTGTGCGCGACACCACCTAGGGACGACGCAAAGAACCTAATAGTTATAAATTGCAGTAGTCACACGTACTACTATTTGAAAACGTGTTTGGGCTTGAGAAGAAAAAATACATTTTTTCAGATAAAGATTTCATTCAATTGGAAGACGAGAAACATTTGGCTTTGTAGTATACTGTTTGCAAGCAGACGACAAACGACGGAGGTAAACTTCCGGGGAGGTCACCGCTTCCTGATTGGCTGCTCTCTCCGCCCCGCTGTCACAAATTTTGCATACTGCAACTTTGTGACGTTGCAGCAACTGAACAGAACGCGTATCGAACAAAATATCTCCGATCGCGCCCCTGGTCAACGCTGCAGGAACAATCAAAGCAAGGTGTGCATCTAGCACGTGGCAAGCGTCAGCCCCAATCTGCGCGACTGGCGCAGTAACAGCGTTCGCTGCTCGTTTCGAAGGCCCTTCCACCTGACGCTTTCTCTGGCGGTGCTACCTAACTCGGTACATACCAATGATGCAGATTAGAAATCGGAAATTGAAACAAACTGTTTAAGTTTCTTAAGCCCCCCCCCCCCCCTACACCACCACGTGATCAGTGCCGATCGTAAATACTGCGCTTAGAAGTTGAAAAAAGATGTATGGACGAGTTCTGACGCGCTCGTGGGTTTGCGAACGTCTATGAGCGTTCCCATCATCTGAAGAGACGAGCTCCCGCGAGCGAAAGATAGCCGAAAGGTTCAGAATTGTTATTGCGTTCCATCTACGAAACTTGGGCTATATAGATGGTACATATCGATACGTGCGTCTGCCGAAGGCAGGAAGGAACGCAGACGTTCGCACGAAGACGAACGGACTCTCGCGTAAGATATCAGCTAGATTTGTCAGGCTTACAAACTGTTGTGTAAATATACGTTGTGAACAGTTTTCTGTGTGATTAATGCTTCATTCGCGCAACAATATTTATAACAGATGTCATGCCGCAATGCAAACGAAGACAACATAGAACGCCGGTGCCCCTACTACGCAGACTGCAACTTGCAATTTGGCAGGAGTGGCGTTTCATTCGAGCCATGCCTGCTGTGCCATTCAGCTGGCATAACGAACAAAGCTGCTCTCGTCAACGTTAGCCAACCAATGCCCAATGCATGCGATTCTGAAGGCATCGCAGAGCTCAGAACGACGCGCAGCTCATCGTACACACCGGCGTAAAGCCAGGAAACAAAAAATCGCACAAGGCAAGCGAGAGGAAACACGGAGACGCTAGATGCCGTGTAGGCAGGAACTCACGGACGACTGCTACAAGGTTAAGAAAGCAACTCTTGGACAAGGGTAAACGTGAAAACGTTTGCAAGTGTTTTGGAATCAGCTACAAGCTACGTGCAAAAGAACGTTCACTGAAGTCAACACGGAAGGCGCAGAAAAAGAAAGAAAGAAAGAAAGAGAGAAAGAAAGAAAGAAAGATGTCAGGGGGGTGGGGGGGGGGGAACGTGTTGTTGAGTTTTGGCAGCGACCCAAAGCGGTAACTATTTCTCGAAGTCTCTTAACTACGCCAAACGCTTCCACTATAGCAGGGGGATAACATAACCAAACGATATTTTCTTTTTGCTACTGAAAAAAAAAAAGAAAAAGCAACAGTAAAAAGAGAGAGAATAAACGAAAAAAAATGAAGCTTGCGAGACGGCCATACAAGAAAGCGATGAGAGAGTACCCCGGAAGGTTCTCGCTCATTACTTTCGAACCTACATGTTCAGCAAACAAAAGGGTCCCTTAGTCTAACTGCACGAGCAGATAATAAAGAAAATAGCGCAATAACAGTATCGCGAAATATATGTCGATATAATCAGACTCGCAACTATTTTCCCCTTGACTTGGGCAGCATATAACTCTAAATACACCACTACGTGTTGACCGCCATATCTATACGGCGGTGTGCGTAACCAATGTTGCCTGAACATGGCCATTGTCTGCTTCTAAACTGCGGTTTAAAAGTGATGTTACCAGGCTGATGAAGTTCGAATGTCCTGAAGTTAGGGTCCGCGACGCCCTAACATTTACACAAAGTAGCCGTCAAATAGGTTCAAAGCTAAAAACCTCCATGTGGCCTTCTAATGCAATACAGAGCTATGGTATGTATTTAGTGAAGAAAAAATTAAACTTCAATGCGACGTTTCCTGAAAGCCTGATAGCCATTTGGTTTATGGTTGTTAGGCTAAAGCAGACACTTCACGTCTCACGAAGCAACGAGAAGCATATAAGCTAAAAAGAAATACGAACAGGTTACGCACTCCAGTGCAACTGTGCTAACGACACGTCAGTGCAATGACGGTTATTGCGATATTTTCTTTCTCTCTATAATAACAGGGAACCACCCACAAAACGGACTTGGGGAAGCTACAGTGACCGAAAGCAACCTCCAGTAAGGCCAAAGGCCCAACCGGTAGGCTCGTTGAAGAACGAAGCCCGAACCAGCCGCAGGGAATGGGCCCAAAGCCAACGGGTGTCGACAGGGTGTCGCTCGCGAGGTCGGGAGGCGGTGCAGATGCATGCGTACCCAGAGTGTTTGTCCGGCCTCTCCGACGACAAGCATAGTCGCTGCCGGGAGCTCGCCGGGTCCGGGCGGCCACGCTACAAGGATCAAGCAAACGCAGCCGATTAGCCACACGCAGACACACACATCCTGAACAAACTACCTCCACGCAACGCGCGCTCTGCTCGCGCCGGCATAAGCATCCTCGGAGCCGTAGCCAGGCGTGGCTACTACAAGCGTCAGTCATTTGAACACCTCTTCGTGTACGCTAGCTACATATACGCCAGCGACGAGACACTCGCACATCAAATATGAAAAAAAAAAAGACGCTGAACGAGTCTGCAGGGGAAGTCACTGGGCTGTTGCTAAGTCACGGTTGGAAAGGACACTGCACGTCATCTGCACATCTACTGCTGTATGACGAACTTGTGGAAGATCATGTGAATGAAGATCAACCACTGCCGAAGTGTCATGTGCCGTGCTACGTTGATTTACCGAATCAATTCCCCTACTACATGCGCCGCAGCCATGGCCGTCAATTCTTGCCGTTATGCTGGGCGCTCGTAGTCAAAATACGTCCGGCTTAGCTTTTGTGCCGCATGTCCACATGTGTGAGGATCATTCATAGCTATAGCGTTGACATCTCTGGCACTGCATTCTACTCGGCTGGCTTCACTCCTTCCAGTCAAAGGTACTGAGTACATTGCCATCTGCGATATGCGACTATTACAAGTCTTGTATGACATGATGACGCGATTTATGAAAACCAACCATGTCTCACGGTGCCTATTAGTGTTTCTTTCTCACTGATAAATGGTACCTAAGCGCCAGTAACACAGCCACACTTCCCAGAATCACGTCTTAATGTACTATTTTGTTTTCTTCTTTCTTTTTCTTGGTTTAATGAGTGACTATCCTATACACTAGGCACGTAGCGCTCATCCGGTCGGCGGCCTCTTCGCCGGCGTTCTCGCCTAATCAGATGTGCATTATTCCTCAAGCAAAGAACAAGCGCGAAGTGTCGAAGCAACAAGGGCGCTCACGCGCAAAATCAGCTCACCCATCCACCGCATACTGGCTGGACGGAATTTAAAAGCTGGCGTTCTATAAGGCACGAGGAGTCCACGCGTCAATCTGTGATCGCAACACCCCGGAAGGTACAGCAGGCTCTGCCGCACGCGCGAGCGAAAAGCGCCAGGTGCCGCCACTGGGCCGCCGCACGCCAGCGCGTTAAGACGCGTCAAACCGACAGCGTTTGCAGCGCTGGCGCGAGGCACGGAAAGTAAGCGTCCCATCTCGCATCTTCCGCGTCCCTCTGTTCGCGACGAGATCGATAACAAGCGCTGGGAACGAGCGCCGCAAACCGCGCGGCAGCAGCCACGCCTGCCGGTTATTGCGGGGCCCACGGGCGCGCAGGTTTTGACGCGCGCCTCACGGGTGCCTTCGTCAGTCGGTACCGCCGCAATGGATAAAAATTGGGCTCACCACACGTATACACACGCCTCGACCGCGGAGGGCTTGTCGGGCCTTCGGCAACGCCGCGCACAGAGAGACAGTCTGCGATTACGAGTATGCAGCGGGCGTCTGGGAAGAGGGAACAACGGCCGTCGTACGCTCACCATTAATTTTCCTTATAAACCCATTTACGGCGAACAAAGCAGGACAGCACTAAACAAAGATCTCGTATAGTAAGTGCAAGAAGAAAGAAAAAAGCTTGCGATATCCCCGGTTTCCTGCTACACGAAGCACCAGGCTGAGTGCTTTTTTGCGAATGAAAAGGATAATGCCCAAAAAGAAGGAGAAAAGAAAGGGAGGAGGAAGATACAGAAAGAAAAGGGGATCCCAGTAAAGCAGACATGTAGCCAGTCGAACGGCAGAAGGATTCTCGTAAATCACTCCCAGGACACATATACGCAAGCGCAGATAAAGCAAGGGGGCAGCGTCGGCGGGAGGAGGGCGCCTTCCGATAACATGGCCTGACGACGACGATGGCGACGTCACACTTGCAAATCCCAAATTGAGTTTCTAGTCCGCGCTTTCGTGGCGCCTTCATTTTTTTTTTCTTCGCTTTTGTACTTTGTGTTTACACACCTCCTTCACACGCCTACTTTTCACCTCCGCCAGGCTTTTTCCATTACATGTTGGCGCGCCGTGCGAGCGCTTTATGTCGCTGCTTTGCAGCGAACGCTTGGGGCGCTTCTTAAACGTTTTACATTATTTCAGTCTTATTATTTCGGCGTTACTCTTACTTTCGGTTTTTCTGCTATTCTCGGTGATCTATCGAAATTCCAAGAGTGGCTGCCCGACTGTATAACGACGCTTATCGGGGCGATGCTGTGGATGCGCAAAAGCGGTCGAGAACAGAAAGAAAACGTTTGCTACTTAGCAACAAAATGAAAAATAAGGTGCGCTGCACGAGGCATTAATAATGACTTTTTTGTTGTAGCTTTTGCGTGAGACTTATATCCCACTCTGACCACAGCTGGCATGCATGTGTATGAGGCCGGCTCATTCCTGCACTCGATTCGCAACGCAGGACGCCCCACGAAGTGCGAACAAGAAATATAATGTCCCACGAGCAAACGTTGCGCTAACAAACAGGAAGTGCACCAAAATTTATTACCTCGAGAGCAGCCGATCATCCTTTCATGCAAAAATGTCTTACATTTCTCTTTTTCTTTCCTTTACGCGTACAGTTTCTTGGTTCGTGTCGTATTTATTTGACATTTAAATTATATTCGGGGGTTTTACGTGTAAAAACCGCGATATGATTACGAGGCACGCCGCAGTTAGGGACTCCAGATGGCTTTGACCATCTGGGGTTTCTTTAATGCGCACCTAAATTTAAGCGCACGAGCCTTTTTCGCATTTCGCCGAATCGAACCCACGACCTTGAACTCAGCAACGGGACGCCATAGCCAACTGTGCTACCGTGGCGGCGTGGTATCGTTGTATTTTAAGGCGATAGCGTTAAGGGCCCCGTGTAGCGCAGAAAATCCCGTGTCGGCGTCGGCGCAGTTGTCTGTGAGCGAGAAATTGCCGTATACATTTAGGTATATGTATATGCTACGCCTTGCTATATATATTACATGCGGTATATGCGTAATATATTGACACACCCCTCTATCACTAAAGATCCCCATACCTTAATTGTCTTACATTCTTGACAAATTTATTCCTCGAAATTGTTAGAATGACAGCCCACAAATAAATGTGATGAAACGAAACACCTACCGCGTATGACTTTTACGTTAAATCTTCTCAAACTTGAATACTGAAAGTGCGAAAAAATCACAGAAACCTGAAAATGATGCAATTTTTTTTTGGCGCGGCTGAGCAATATCTCCGGGATTGGCCCACGCAGAAGCCGCGTTTCTACCAGAAAGCTCACGTACCTTCGTGCAAAGCGTTCGCTGCAATCGTTTGTCGGTAAACATTACGGTTACATAAGCTGCAGTTGCCGGGAAGCGCGAGAAGCAGTCAGGGATCTTTGAATGTTATCGCGTTCCACTCTGACCGACGAAGCTTAAGCGTCCTGCAAATTTCTGACAGTAGGGTAAATGATGAGTGTCGGAAACATACCACGCCAAAGTTCTTGCTTACAATGTAGGGGTTGGAGGACGGACTCCGGGATGGAAACCCAAAACTTGGGAGGGATTTATTCTACATTATGTACAGGGAGGTGAGAATCAAGTACCAGTCGTACAGTCATTACGGGCCAGCAGCAACTCGGACGCTGCGGCCCGCGGCAAGAAGTTCGAGAGAGGTGAATCAGGGAATCAGGGCATATCCCAGAATCCTCAGGTCTCTCTGGAAGGCTTCTTATAAACCCTTCGAGCACTGTAAGTCACGTCATGTTTGACCAATGGGAGAGTCCGCTCCGATGACGCCACTTTCAGCCAATGGTAGGCGCCCGTGTCGCGGTGTCACACCTGGCGGCTCTCTGTGGTCTTGCCTCGCAGACTGGCAATGCACTTCTAACGAGGAGAAGGGGAGGGCTGCTCATGCTCCATTGTCCGAGGCCCACCTGCTAATCCCGGCGGCGCACGAACTTGTTGGCACGTGAACTTGTTGCCTTAAACTTGTTTGCTCGGCCGCTCCTCTGGAATGTGCTTTCCTGCTTCGGCATTCCTCAATTAGCTGTGCTGCGACTCGAAGTGGTTTGGGGAACTCGAAGTAATCGCAGGAAACAGCTCCATATCTAACAACAATTGCTTACCAGTGATTGCAGCGCATGGTCGAACTCTAACATCCGACGACACAGCGGCATGCAGGAAATGCTGGTAGCATCACACTTGGACTGCAAACCATGCTAGTCAAAGGCAAACAGCAAATGCACCCACTGCGGCCTGGCATCTCCGTAAACGATTACGAATTTATCTGTTTGCTTATAAGAGAGAGAAATAAGATTCAGAAGAAAAAAGAAAAGGAGGAGGTTGGCCTCTCAAACGCTGTATAAACACGCTTCAGAGTAAAAAAAAAAAACTAAAATAGGCTTTTGCGAGCTTCTTTGTATTTCAAAAGCAATCTTTTGTGCAGAGGCTGCTTTGTAGCCACGCTACCAGAGAATAGGATTTTTGCGCGGTTGAAAATTCCTTTAAGTTGGCCTTTAACCATGCGACGTATGCGTACGGTCTACCAACAGGGGCCCAGTTTGACGTAGGCTGGTTGGGAGCGCAGTTCCTCACACTTGAGGAGCGTCAGGATCGACAGCCTCGGAAAGCGAGCGTTGCGCATAGACTCTACCGCGTCGCTTCGCTCGCCAGACTCATTCGAGCATGATCCCAGTCAAGCACCGCAGCCAGGTTCGCCGCAACCCGGAGCACAAGAGCCGGCTCGCTGCCCACCAGTGCCTCAGAAAGCGCCGCGGACATAGCCGGGAGAGAAGGCGCACGCGCAAACGCTCGAATCCTCTTTTGGGACGTAACGACATCTGCTAAACGGGCACCCAAAGCGCGAGACAGCCCATAAAGGTGTCGCCGGCGCAGGCAAGGTGCGCGTGCCGAGGAGGAGCGGCACGTCTCACCGCCAGCTGACGTTCCTCCCCTTTTCTCGTCTGGCCGATCTCAGACGCCCAAAGAAAGCGAAAACGGGGGAGGGGCACGCCGCCCATAGCCAGGCTGGGGCTTTCCGAGAAAAGCGTTCGTTCCGCAGGCACTCCTTTATCGCTACGAGGCTGGAGGCAACTGTGTAAATGTTGTGCTCCCTTGATGAATGAATCTGGATAAACTACAATTACAAGCAGACGTACAATCTCTCGGCGTCCACGTGCGATCCGCTGTAGGCATGAGTGTAAGACACCGCACGATAAAATGTAGTCGCAGTTTTGCCCGAAAGCATTGATAGCGATAGCAAAGCATTACACAACTGCAGGAAGTAGGGTTCGTGGTTTAATATGCCGTACAATTGCAGCAAACATTCGCTTACTAATTAAATCAGCAAGCATAGTGTAACGCGGGCAACAGGCAAACACGAACGCATCTCACTCGATGACCACAAACACACGCTGTCACAAGGCTGGGGTGATGGAGAGCGCGAACCGACGGAAGCGAACGCTTCGGCTGCTTCGGCCTTCAAGGGGACACTCGAGATGGCGCGACCTACAGCACCAGGCGCGCGCGAAGACAGCTCCGCCACCAGCCAACTCGGCTCGCCCAGACTTTACCACTGCCGCAGATAGTCTCCAAGCTACACGGGCGGCGCACGGTTGGGCTAGAGCGCAGTTGCCGCCTCCCTTAAAGGTAACAACCATACAACAGTGACACACCTAAGCGTTATATGCTTCATAGTAAAGCAGACGAAAAGAGCAAACAAAAGCACATCCCAAAAAAGTGATTAAAAAAGGATTAGTTTAAAAATAGCCTGAACAAGTGTTGAGCACACCATCGCGGTTAGAGAGGGAAGGAGAGAGTGATGAACGGGGCGACGCAAAGGTTCGCTACCTCACACAGCGGGAAGGGGATCAAAGTTGACGAGAAATGTGACAAAGAGGATTCGGTGCACAAACACGCGCGAGTGACCACCCTGTAGAAGACGGTCGCACGGGCTAGCTGACTTGAGGGACCTCAGCAGCACCCTTGCGGCTTCCAGCCTCGACCATGTCGGAGGCCACGAAAGGTTGGCCATGATCCCAAGATCTTGCTCTCTCAGAATGGCCTGCCGTGTAACGAACAAAAAGCGGTGCGAAGGACAACGCTTTGATCGTCGAAGAAAGAACGGACGTACAGGCGCCTTGCACCGGCCAGGTGGCGCTGGTACGCTTTCATGGCGCGTTTCTCTCGCGAAAACGCCAAGAGAAACGCGGCCACAATAAAACACTAAACGCTAACCGGGTGATCATTTCTAAGTTTGACAGAATTTTTTCAACATCGCCTGTGGCAGATGGCATAATTCTAGTCCTTGAGCTGGATTATTAAAAGAGGCAGACAATATTTTCACGAGAAATCGAAGCACATACTCGACTAATTTCAAAGAAATCACTAATGAACTTAATTAATTACCTTACGGCACACATTGCAATTTACAAATTGTAGCCGCCGAGTTTTCAAAGCGTATCTACTTAGAATTATTTTTCAGGATGACGCCAGTTTCGAGATATTCATTGCCGAAATGTGCGATGAAATACACGGGCGTTATAATTCCTTTTGTGCGTCAATATAAAAAAGTGCAGTTGAGAGAAAATTAAGTGGAATTGAAGTGTATTTATACCGCTAGTTTGATGGCGCATATATCGAAACCCATGCCATCCTCAAAACTCGTTCTAAGTGGCTGTGCCTTGCAAATTCACCGGCTACAATTTGTTAATTGTAATGTGCGCTGAAAAATAATTCATGAAGAAGTAAATTAGTACACCTTTCTTCAACGAATGGATTATGTGTTTCGATATCTTGCGCACGTAATGTCTGCCTCTTTGAATAATTCAGCTCGAGGAGTAGAATTAAGCTATCGGCTACAGGCGATTTTTGAAAATATATTAAAATTTAAAATTGATCACCCCGTGTATACAGTCACAATATGAAGCCAACAGATAACAAAGCCAAGGAAAGCATAGGGGAAAATAGTTCTTGTAAAAATGATAAGGGAAAGGGAAATAAAAGTGGACGAAAAAGCAGCTTGCTGCCGATGGAAGCTCAACTCAATTTCTCCGCAGTGCGAGTGCGTTGCCAAACGGATTCTCCTACGGCGACGGCTGTTCCAACGTCCACATTCTTGGGTATTTACGTATGTGTACAAGATCTGGCCCTGGCAGTGGTAGCCAGCGCCACTGACGGTCATGCCGGCGGATGCGATACGCCCTTTTGACCACTGGCGTCACGTAGTACGTGAAGTTGGGAGCAGCCAGCTGACCCGTGAACCCTCGTATGCTACCTGAAGGTGTGAAACCTGCAGGAGTAGAGACCCATACTGAAATATGAAACGAGGCAGTATACAGGGAGATATGGGCAGGGCGCGCGTCATTAGAAATACGGGAAGCTCGCAGAAACATCGGCTTCGAAAAACGACTGAGAAAATGAAGGAAAACAGATGCGCGGCTAGGGTACTTGGATATATGGTAAACAAAAACGTTGACTCAAAATGGAGAAAAATGACCCGGAATCTAACGAGTAAGCAATAACCTAACCGCATCGACAGCGGTAGAGAGCAGGGTTCTAATAAATGAAATGTCAAAGATGCACAAGCAGCATACCAGACAAGCGCGATGCAGAGAAGGCAGCCATGGAAATATATCAAACAGGGGAGGGGGGGGGGGGGGATACGCACTGGACCAGCGCTTAGCACCGCTAGTTCTCTAAGCATGCGATAGCATACTTAGACAGTAATGACTGTGACGTCTCGACAGCTGCACGCGCATGCGTCACGGGCGACCTTGCACAGCTTCATTTATCAAAGTGACGTTTCTATACCTCGCATCTCTTTTCCTATTTCATGCCGACTGTGACCCGATCGCGTATACGCTCAACACACCTCGAGCTTTCTGTTAGCTGGATACGTGGAGTCTGCCTACATATCTATCACATTAAAAAGGCTTTATAATAGTACGAAGGCAGCGCACTACAGTTAAAAGAGAGATCAGGGTACCCGAGAACGCGGAGTTTAAGAAAAAGGGGCCGAGGACGGCTACTTGCGCATAGCGTGTGGAAAGAGTGTAGAAACTATTGAGCACGTTTTGTTAGCATGTCCTGGTACATGTACAGGGGTACATGGGAGCGTATTGCCCTCCCCGAGGCATTGGGCTTTAATGGTAGCACAGGAAAGCTACAAGAATTCGCGATGGTGCATATATGCTAAAGGGCAGGCGGAGGACTGGGGGCGCAGAGGTAGGGAAAACACGCAATTAAAAGATGGGTGCTTTTGGAGAGTGATAAAATACTTTAATATATGATGGTTTGTCACGAATGGTCTGGAATAAACGCAGAAGAACGGTATTGTGGAGAGCTTCAGCGCAAATGCTTAAAAATAACAATACCATTTTAAGGGCCCCTCGCCATGCCCACGGAAAACGTTGGTTATACGATGGAAGTTGCGAAGCGCCGTCGAGGGAGCGTTATAGCGCGAGAATTCTTAAAAAGGGTTCACTAGTAGCCGAGTTAGCATCAAACGAAATTTCGGAAGTTCATTACACGATGAGGCGAGCTACCTACCCTCTACGCGACAGACGCTCCGTCCGGCTGCCTCAGCATCAACCGACATTTCTCTCTTGCCTTCTCTCACGTTGGAACCGAGGACCAACATCCTATTGTTTGTCATAAAAAAAAAATGACGCTGAGAAGGCTTTCTTTCTTTCTTTCTCTTTTTCTTTCTTTCTTTACAACAAGCGCGATTCGAGCTCATCGAGTTTTCTGCTTGCGAGTGAGGTGCTTTAACCAGTGTACTACGGCAGCACCGTTGAAATGACGGATTATAGGGGAAGCATCTTGTGCGGCTCAAAACATTATGCGGCAAGATTCACTGTGCAACGAATAAGTCTGAAACGCTTGTTAGCAGAAATGTCAGTGAATGAGCAGCTAGACTCGAACGATATTAATATGTAGCCAACACAGTATCAGTGGCATAAACAAATATATAAGAGGAGTCCTGTGCACCACCGACTATCACCTTTACACCTCGTTCGCTCTCAAATTCGGAGAGTCTCGCACTTTTTATTGTACCTAAGAACAATCCATTCGCGTTCAAAGCGACGCGCGACCGACCTCCAGCACTAATGCTGCCCTGGGGACGTATTCTCCGACGGGCGCTTTCGGCTATATCACTTTCAGTGAGCGTTTATTGGCTGGTTCAGCAAAACAGGATGGGGTGATAGATTGGTTGTGGGCTACGTCACGCGAAGGTGATAGTATCGCCGAAAGTGATCGTCGGAGGATACGTTCCCTGGACTGCGTCAGAACTCACGTTCCCGTAGGTTGCAGAGACGCGAAAAAGTGGCCAACGCTGCTTTTCCAGGACTGCGCGTTATCCATTTCGCTTATCTGTTTCCTTTTCACAGCGAAGCTGTTTACCTCCAGCCACCGTATGCATCCCCGGCATGCGTTCCCAAGGGGAGTACATGCTCAAAGGATCCATGATTTAGATGCACGTGAAAGAACCCCAGGCTGTCAAAATTAAGACGGCGCCATCCGCTATACTGCGTGCCTTGTAATCAACGAATCGTGGTTTCGGCGCGCGAAATCCCAGAAGAGTAGTGGTTTGGTCTAGTTGGTTTTCCATAATGTTAAGTGGTGCAGCGCGACGCATGCAGGACAGAGGGACACAGTCCTTGTCTTTTCTGTGTCCCTCTGTCCTGCTTCGCGCTGCACCCCTTAATATTAGGAAACCACAAAACTTAATTAATTTATTAGTTTATGTCTTCGTCGTTTTCAGTGCCGCCCCTCTGGCCAGCTCTCACCAACCACGCGTAAATTCAACACCTGCCAGAGGCACGCATTATATATAACGTTTTGTTCATATATGCAACAAAGCTATATGGACAATGAAAGTGCATCAAAAGACGACAGCGCAAGAATATAATGCAGCTTCGTCCTGAACTCAAAGCAGTGGTAGGGACAACTAGCACTGTACTACACAAACACAACTATGCGCGGTTGTCTCTTGCTGCACAGAGAATTGGCAAGAGATACTCGCAGCGGTGCGAGAACAACCCGCACATCACCACAGTGTGGTGTCGGGTTCTTTGCGCCCGTCGTATATACGACGGAACTTAGGCCAAGGACCGTCCACAGCTTGAGAAGGAGACACGGGTAGCGCGTTCCCGATCCGTGGAAAAAGCCGCGTACGCACGGGTTCTCCGATCCGCCTGAGTACGGCAGATATTCTCCCCTCTCGCTTCCTCCCCTGATCCACAGATATAAGCACCGGTGCAACCGACCTGTTTTCTGCCCCTCTGGAGAACCAGGGAGTGAATTAAAAAAAGCCATTCGTTCGCAAGAACTTTGCGCCATTTGCCGGCGCGACTTCTTGCCAAGCACTCTAGCGTACGAAGTGCTTTGTGAATACGGGCAGGATCGTTTCGTCTTTCCTTATCGTTCGCATTGCTGCCGCAGGCGCAACTCTTCGATCCCGGCGCTTCCTTCGTATTGTCCCACATGTAGCAGTGGCCACCGCACTGCCGTAACTGATGCTTTGTCCCCTATGCCCCTCCCCGGTTCAGGGTAGCAACCGGAGATAACCTCTGGTTAACCTCCCTGTCTTTCCTTTGCCTTCATCTCTCTCTCTCTCTCTCTCTCTCTCTCTCTCTCGTCACAGCCCCCTTCGCATGCACAAGGTGGCGAGTGCGATTCGCGGCGGCGAGGGCCGCAGTCCGATGGGGGTCGGAATTCAGAAACGCTCGCGTACCGTGTTCTGCGCGCGCGCTGAAATACCCCAGGCGGTCGAAATTAACCTTGAGCCGCCACTACGGCGTCCCTCATGGCCTATGTGTTTCGGACGTCAAACTCCGATCAACCATTACATTCTCCCCTCATTTTATATACACGACTGTCAATTTCGATACCATAGGTGAAATGGACACCAAAGAGAAAATAACTTAAGCTGTATTAGTAGAATGTACAACACCGAACAAGCCACTCGTGAGACGAGGGATAGTAAGCCAGGAAATGCGCAATAAAGGAAGACAGGTGGCGACGCTGTCTTAAATTCACCGCTGAAGCTCACCGCGGCGCCGTGGATTTTGACGACGTCTGCGCGCAACTAGCTCAATTATTATCGGTAAAGATAGACTGCATTGTACAATGAAAGAGCCACGGACTGAACTCAGCAACCTTCAAGAACCTTTACTGTGCCACAACAGCCCAAGTAAGACAACATACCAACCCCCGGAAGGCGAGTCTAGGTTCAGTTTCAAGGAACATGCGCGCTCCAAGCAAAAGAGAACATGCGAACATACTATGAAATCCATGACGTCATAGTGACGTACCAGCGCTTGGGTGCGGCGCGAAATTTAAAACATGGAACGTTTACCTTCACTTTCTCTTCTAATAATGAACGCGGTTCCATGAAACTAACGACAACACACCCTTAGAAAAATACTTCATCAGCCTCAACGGATTCAGTTTTCTTCTTTATTGTCCCTTCAAAGGAACACTAAAAAGCAACACTGAATCACTTTAGACTGTAAAATTGTTCGTGCAAGAGTCATATTTAATTCATTTGGCGGGAAAGGGTGCTGATTACAACTCATCGAATGAAGGTCAAACGTCTGCTTCTACTTCGCGCCGAGATTTAAGCATCGCTATGTCAGCGTGACGCCACGAAAGTACGTTCTGGTACTCGGGCTGCTTTCACGCAGAAGTGCTGGGCACAGGCTACATTGAGTGTTTGGCCCCTTTAGGATGCAAAGTAGCCCTTATTTACTGGTAAGCAACTAACCAGACCCTAGCACATGCTGCCAAAATTCACGTGATCACGTCACGTCACAGTACGCCACGGTGGCTCCACGGTTCTGGGCGGCTACAGATTTGTCTAGTGCGCGCGTCAATGCAGACACGCGTCACGTAGCAGCCTGTGGCTGCTGCTACGTGACGGCCCAGTGGCTGACTAAAGGTGTGGCCTAGTACGTGCGTCACTGGGCACGTGACGGCGCAGCCAATGGGGAGGACGTGGCGCACGTCATGAGTGTATCGCATGGGCGCGTTCATGGCGTTCCGAGGTCTACAAACGGTATAATGGTATCGCATTCCTAGACGTAAGCAGTCTGGAGCGTTTCTGACGAATTCTTTTTTTCTCTCTCTCTCTATCGTACACCCCAAATATCAAATAGTTCCAGTAACTAAACCCAAGAATACGAAACTAAAGTACGGAGTCGCATATTAAAAGCAATATTAACCTCGAAACCGGTGAATAATGCTAGCAAGGATGCCGGGTACCATTTCCCCGCTCTCCTAACAGGAATATGTGCACCTAACAGCAGGCACGTCCAACACAGGCCGTGTAGTTTCGGCCACGGCAAGCACTGGACGCTTTATCATGCTGCCCATGATAGCAGCCTTGACGACCTTGCACTTGAAACGTCGTATCAACGTGGCACGCGATAACGCCATTTGGCAAGGGTGCTGCAGCGTAACTGGAAAGACAGCAAACAGACATTTGAGAAGGAAAGAGCAGGCACGTAAGAGAGGACGGGAACTACTACTTTCTTCATCAAGGGCGGATGCTCGGTTTCCTCACGATGGACCAAATCGGCGACTCAGTTCGTGGTCCGCCAGCAGCTCCCATGCGGCGCCCTTATGGATGGCGCTATTCAGGGACCGTATTCACAAAGCGAATCGAACAACACAACGGTTCGTAAAAACAGGCGCCAGGCAATGACGACAACAAAGCTAATATCAGTAATGGCGACTGGACAGTGGCAAATGGTTCTTCGGAACGAAAGGTTCAATTTAGCTGCAGTACTATGAAATTCCGTCATGTGCGGTCCGCGGAGTCTATCCACGACTCAGCACACAGTGTCTGTGATCTTTCATTCCAAGTACCTGGTTCAACAGAACGACCGATAGATTCAAGAAGCTTACTACGCGATAGGTTACAAACTATCCCGTTTGTGGATGGAAATGCGAAGCACAAAACAACACGAACGGACGAAAGGAAGTGGATAAGATAGCGCAGGCCTTACCCGTTCTTTTTCGTACGCCCGTGCTGTGTTGCATTTCCCATTCTCCGGAATAAGCACGCAGCAATTCGCCCACCTGTCAATTCTACTTTAAACCAGTCATGCCTTTCAGGTGTTCTACACCACATTATGGTGGTGGTGTTCTACACCACCACATCACCACAGTTGTTACTGCATCCTCATTCAATTCCCTGCGTTGCTTTCAATAAGTGTCGGTGCGCGATCCCTTCTTCATAAATACAGTAATTTAATATGACATTTCGACAGGCTAGTAAGATTTCTGGAGGAGTCAGAAGGAGGACAGTCGTCGTAAAACGGTTCGACACCCACAAAGAGGCCCTCTTTGCCCCTCCCCGTGATAACAAAGCCTATACACATGCATGCAGATAGCGAAAGCTTTAAGATGGTTATATTCAGCGCACTAACATACAGGAGTGTCACCTAGGCAGATCGCAAAGCCCAGTGTAAAGTACGAAACGCAGCTACGAGCAAAGCCAGCGATACAGCAGGAAACCGCACATATTCAACACGTAAACTGTCCGATGGAACGTGTAGAACATACAACATAAATTTATTAAAAATACTCTGTAATAGTAAAAAGGAAAGTTGAAGTGCGCATCCGAAATCGCGTTCAATTCACTCTAGTGCTGTGGTTGCCCGAAAGCATGCCACTTGAGCAATTCGGAAGCGGTAGGATGGCACCAAAGCCCTGCATACATTCCAACGAGTGGCCTCGTATTGATGAGCACGCGCGAGTGCAACTTAGCTCGATAACGATACAACCTCTTTATAATTTCGTTTATTAGAGACAAATGCGCGTCAGACTATTCGCCAGTCATTGTGCCCCATAAGGAAGCGGGGCAATGCTTAGGCGCGCACGCTGCGTGCACAACCTGCGTGCGACCCACGCTGAGGTGACGCCTTGTCGCTGTGTGGTGGATGTAATTTTGCCTGATAACTGCTGCAAACGCGAGCGAGCGCGGCCCCACGCATGTTAAGAACGAAGCTTTCCTCTAAAACTTTCGAGAAAAAAAATACGTCAATAATTGTCGTAAATCGCAGTCTTCAAAAACACATATGGTGTAGTTGTTGATTCACTGCGACAGTACGGGAAGTCTGGCTGCTGAAGAACCCACTTTCACAGATTCGTAGCTAAAGACAACACTAAAATTGAGCAGAAATAAATAGAAAGAAAAAAAAAGAAATTATCAAGAGCTTTCACAATCGCTCAGAGCGAAAGAAACATTCGTCTCTGCAATGATTTAAGCAGGAATGAACGTGAAAGGACGGCTGTTGCGTTTAATTTGCAGTTTGTTCGGATGCTTCTCTACGATTAAAGCTCACCAGCCACGGTTTTACGGTAAGTGGCTATGGTGTCCTCGTGCTCAGCACGAGTTTCGGGTTCGATTCCCGACCCCGACGGATGCATTTCGACGGGAGCGAAATGCAGAAACGCTCGTGTAATTAAAATCTAGTAAAACGACGCCAGAGAACACAACGGACCACACGAAGAAGAACGACACGTACACAGGGCGCACTAACAGCTGAATGTTTATACACGTAAGCAGTCTTAAGTGTCTCTGACGATTTTTTTTTCTCACTCTCTACTGTGCACACCAAATATCAAACAGTTCCAAACCCAAGAATACGAAACTAAAGTAGGGAGTAGCATATTAAAAGCAATATTAACCTCGAAACCGGTGAATAATGCTAGCAAGGATGCCGGGTGTCATCGTGCCGCACGGTTAACATACAGGAATATATCCAAGTAACAGCAGGCACGTCCAACACAGGCCTTGTATATAGTTTTGGCCACGGCAGCACCGGATGTTTTATCATGCTGCGCGCGATAGCAGCCTTCACGACCTTGCTGTGTGATGTTCTGTCATGTCTCTTATATTTTCCCATCTTCTGTTTATTCATGTTCAGCCAGTGCTTATTCTGTGTATCCAGTGAATAAACCTCCGTTTGTTAGTGCGCCCTGTGTGCGTGTCCTTCTTTTTCGTCTGGTTCCTTGTGTTCTCTGGCGCTGTTTGACTACGGATATGAACCAACTAGCCCAAAAATACGTCTTCGCTGTGCAATTAGATTAAGGTGCACGTTAAAGTGTTCCGGGCGATCACAATCAACCCGGAGCGCTCCACTACAGCGGCTCTGATAGCCCCAGTGTTGCTATCTGGGACGTCAGACACCACGCATAAATCGTAAATCAATCAGTTCAAGCTCATAACTACAACACAGCTTCGTTTAAATGCCTCGGTCTTTGCGACTGTTTATAGAGGTCACAGATACATCATGCTGGGGTGAGCAAGAGCTTCTGAGCGCAACAGCTGCAACCACGCGAAGGCAGACAAGCGAACGACGCGCTATAGAACAACGGAACGCCCGACCGGCCACCTTTGATGGCGCTCGAAGTGGCGATGACGTGATGACGTGGCTCGCCGCCGCGCCCTCTCAATGTGCTGCACAATCGCCGGATTTCTCAACACTGAAGGCGAAGCGACATGACTTCGTACGTACTGGCGCAAGTATGGACAAGTTGCATTCTTGGGGCCGACGTTGGATGAGGAGATTAATGGTTTCCGTCTATGGAATGCCGCCCAGTGGGGAGCAGATAGAGAGAAGGCCAAGGAGAGAGGATATGACAGAGCAGCAGAGCGAGCGGTTGTTGGCACAGCTAGCACAACGCTGTGCTCCTAATGGCTAGAGCAACGCCGCCTAAAAAATTCTAGAGAGCGCTGGCAAGAGTGAGAAGAAACCTGCTATGAACAACTACTTAGGAGGAAAAAACGAAATCAGGAAAGAAACAATTTATGATAACTCAAAGATAAGTTCATTACTTTTCCAAGCGAGATCAGGATGCTTTAGAACACGCACTTATAAAGCGAAATATAAGAAGGAAGAAGAATCATGTGCGTGATGCAGTAAAGCTAGGAAACGATGCAGCATGTTGTATTAGAAGGTGAAGATTCTGCCCAGCGGTCGATTTAGGCACCTCTGGCCTCCTTGAAGCCCTTGGGTTCGGCGAGCGCAGGGGGAAAGTAAACATGTCCACATTATAGATTAGTAAGAGGCGATTGTAAGATAGGTGGAAGAAAAGTAGGGAAACGACAAACAACAACAGTATGGGTTCATAAAGTTTGGTTATGGGTTATCCTGGGTTTTCTTTTTTTTTAGCATAGGTAGGACGTTAGGCAATATAATAGCAAGAGCTTGCTGGTGCAACCCACCACCCCGTTCCAAAGGAGACGCTCACAGCGTCCATCCATCCGAGAGATGGTGCGAGTGCAGCCGTTCCTGACTACCCCCGTTGCGCGCTCCTTTGCAGCGATAGTGCACGCGCGTACCAGGAGATGCGCGCAAGGTCGGTGCTGCAAGCTGACCAAAGAAGCGCAATACAGTATTGTGACAGTTATGGCTGCAATAGAAAAGCTTTAATTTGCCCGTGAACTTCTTACCGTTCACGAATTACCGGAGCCGTGCACGGCAGCAGCAAAGCTGGTAGCGACACCTTGTGACGCTTTGTGGAAGTATAATGCATTTGAACCAATTTCTGTTGAATAAGTGTTCTCGTCGAAGGAAAACCATGAAAGTACAGCGCGTCAACGATTACGCCGCAACCAACAATTTACACCAGCAATTAAGCAGAACATGGTAGGTCACTGTAGCAGTAACCCTGCGTGCACTCTAGTGAAACTCTGCGTTACCAGATGTCGCTACCAGCGTTGTTGCCGCCGTACACCTTTTCGGTAGCCCGGTATTCCCCAAACGGTAATACGGACAAGCTAAATCTATACGTGCGAGCATTTTGCCTGTAGGCGAGGCTGCAATGGTCGCTTCAGTCGTGGACTTTGCAGTGGTCACTGGTTAAAGGCGCAAGCTTATTCAGCAGTACAGATTGAATCAAAACCTTGCCTGCCATCCAAACTGCAATAAACTTGGGACAGTAAATCCGAACGTGCGCATGACTGCACTTTTGCTTTAGCAGAATGGCGTCGCGTGTCCTCAAATATTTTGTTCTCCAGAATGTGTTTGCGCACTACGCAGCCGCTTCGTTCACGCAATCAAAAATAACCCAGGAAATCGGGGCCGCTATTGTTGCCTTCCTCGGTTAGTTTCGATTAAAAATGTGTCACGTAAGCAACAGCCGGCCCTGAGTAAGATGTGTGCATGAAACGCGCTCGCTATTGTCAAAGCCCAGCCCCAGGCATGCGCAAGTCCTGGGCGAGGTAGCGATCGTCATGCGACATCAGTCAGCGTTTAGCAATTCTTTGTCCTGAGCGGTCAAAGACTGCGACGCCAGACAAGCTCACGACACACTATACTATGCTTATACGATTCATTTCCGTTTGGCCCGGTCTACTTCACTCATCCGGGGTCTGCAGCGCCCATATCCGGCATAAGACCGGAGTTCCTGTAAACAGCTGCCAGCATCACTTCCTTGAAAAATATAGGCAGCTGAAAACAGAGGCAGCTGTAGCAACACAATGACAGTATAGTATTTCACGTTTGCTTCACGCAGCACGCGTGGACGCTAACATGGCGACACCCGGCGGCGAGCCAAGGACGCGCGAGGGAAATTTTTGCGCTGCGCCGAGTCTATGCGAGCGTTGTGACGTATCGGATGTCGGGTTAGGCAAAACCTATCTTTTATGCATCACTGCGCCTCCGCGCAAACATCAAACGCCACACATGTACATTAAGCAAATTGTCCAGCTGTCGTAAATGCCGCTCGGCATTCGTCTGCACAGAGATCAAGATAATCGGTCTCCCTTCGGTTTCCAATCGCTGTTCGCTGATCGGTGCCAAACGGCTAAAGAAGGGGCAATCACACCGGCAAGTAAACACGAGGATTATCTATATCCCATGCCAGCATAAGAATGTGGAAGCAAATCTACCGCTGTCCTGCTTCTAATGAGCTTGCACAAAATATGCCCACCAATTTCGTTTGCTCATTTCCATGACGTCATGGTAAATGACAAAGAAGCCTGTCAGCCACGTAAACAAACAAGCCTGTCAGCCACGTCGAAAGCCGCCAGGAGTCTTGGGAACGTTTGTGTTCATCCACCCACAATTTTATGATATGGTGCGAACGTCGTTCAGTGTCGCTCCTGGAAGCTGCCTTTCGATGCAGCGAAAATATTGTGATTGTGTCGACTGGGTAGCGCCTAAGCCCCTGACCGAATGCATCCCCCGCGTCCTACCCCTAGTGCCGTTTCGGAACTCTACAGCACAATAATGTTGCACAATAATGTTGCACAACTTGCTTTGACTTTGTGGCTTTGCATAAAATAGTGACATGGCAATATGCGACTTATTTCTATATTGGTGAAAATATCGGCGTCTCAAGGGGGCAAACAAAAGGCAAGAAAAGCAGGCGCAGCGTGGTTTTCTGGACAGAGCTCGCGCTGAATCCTTGAGCAATTGCCACGACACCTGGCTTTCACGAAGGAACCGACCGCGCAGAATCTCCTAAAACGTTCATAGGTCAGCGTACTCACTCGTGAATACACTTGACTCGTCGTGTTCGCTCCACTGATTTCAGACATGGGATAGGATCAGTGGTGTGATTGGACGTGGGTATGAACGGGAATGAGTGCTGATGAGTTTGAGAGGCCGGGATACGAAGAGCAGCTAGTGCTGGTTCACAAACGGAAGTCAGTGACGGGTAGTTCGAGTGGACGTGAGCGACTGTCGGCAAGTGTGTGTGGATGCGAGTATGAACATGGGTTCCAGCAAGTGTGAATGAAAGCGAGTGAGAACGCGGGTGACTTTTGGCGCGCGAGTGGGAGTGCGACTGAGTGCCGATGAGTGTGAGTAGACATGACTGTGAGTGAGCCGCCAAAAATATTGGTGAGTAAGTATCCATCAAGTGAGCCAATCTACGAAAACGTTACCACAGAGAGGATAAGAATAAGGAACGCACGCAGATGTTCTACAGATAACGCAAGCGCTATCAAGGCCTACGAACGGCGTCCATGGCGTTGTGATGTATGTGTATGTATGGGTGGAGGAAGGGGTGGGGTGTGGGGGGAGTAAATCGCTCGAGACCGATGAAGCATGCGAGTATTCTTGGAAATAATTATTTATCTTAACTTTCAGCAGCCTTATCGCAACGGCGATGACGTCCTTGGGCGCCAAGCACACATATATATATATCGATGCAGCAAACTAAAATCCTGCGGCTCTTACGTCCAACAAATATAAAGAATGCTTAGGGACCACCAAGTCGTGTTTTGCTTATAAGCGCGGTTAAAAAAACCTTGCCGTTGAAGGCAGTCCGACCATTTGTTCTCCACGCCTCTGGAACGCACCCTCCGGTTTCATTCCCGGAGGACGAAAGATACACAAGTCCACTTTCTCGCTCATCTAGCGTAACTTTCCGCAGTGACGTAAAATGACGAATAAACATCCTAAGAACGGAGAAAGAGAAAATCATGTAAAAACATCTTTCGCCTTTTATCTTTGGCCAAATGAAGGAGCCAGATGATTTGCATTTAGACAACTGACACACCGGTTCGAAAGAAAAAGAAATGAAAAAAAAAACCTTGCCACGCTGCATGAAAAAAAAAAAAAGCCAGTTACCTAGCAAAACTGCTCAAAGTCTTACGGATGAAATAAAAAAAAACTTGTACTATAATTGATCTCACGGTGAGTATCGCGTACGGAATTTTATACTCAGAAAAAGAACTCATGAGGGCGTGCAAGCGACGTGGCGCAGTGAACGGGCGAACTTCCACTCGTGGCAATTGCTAAAGCCCGTTTCACATGTGCTGTAAATTTCCTGCGATTCCAGCCCCACAGCAGCCGCAGAAACCTGCTCTGCGGCAGCCACGACTGAGATCGGACGGTCCGAACTTGCTACAAAGTTTCGCAGCGGCGCTGCGTCTGACCAGTGCTAGTTGGCGCGGCAGCAGAGCGTGAGCTACGCGTTGAGGCGACAGCAGCAGAAGCGCGCGCTCGCCGCTGGGAGGACTGGCGGCATTGCAGCGGCGGTCACTCGAAATCGCCACATATGAAGGAAAGCTCTCGCGGCAGCGGCGCGGCGCCGTTCTTCGGGGTGTTTTGCAACGCAGAATCCCACAATGCGGAGAGGGAAAAAAATTAGAAAGAACTTTGCGCAACGGCATTTCGCTCAAGGACGTACTTATTTAGCTGAACGAGCATATTTAGTCAAGACCCATAAAGCGCTACGACAACTTGAAAATGCCTGCCGTGGTGGCTTAGCGCCTAAGGTGTTGTGCTACTAAGCACGAAGTCGCGGGATCGAATCCCGGCCAAGGCGGTACAATTTCGTTGGGGGCGAAATGCGAAAACACCCGCGGTACTTAGATTTAGGTGCACGTTCGCCAGGTGGTACAAATTTCCGGAGTCCCCCACTACGGCGTGCCTCAAAATCATAAAGTGGTTTTGGCACGTAAAAGTCCATAATTTAATTTTTAATTTAACAACCTGAAAGCTTTCATGTTCTGGTTATCTGGAATGCATTCCATAGAGAAAAGCTCACAATACTGTAGCCCGCTTACATATATACATTTCGAATGATGAGTTTTCACGGCTATAATAGCGGTAGTTCTCGCTTAGCACAAACGAGCCCCTCGGTTCGGCCTTTCCATTTCCCCGACAGCATAGTAATACAGCCAATGGAGCTTTATTTGCACCATGGCTTAAACTACGCTAAAGGAACTTTAAGAAAGGCGTTATGATATTATGGGTACTGCTAAAGCTGAACTTTCTACCAGTAAAACGTGCAGCATTCGAAAGCGCAATGATATTACTCATCGGAGTGATGAAACCACATCGGGCATCATAGCGAGAAAGAGAGAGAGAAGCAAGGAAACGCAGGAAGGTTAACAACGTCAGGTCAAGACGCACGTCAGGTTTGCTACACGGCACTGGGGAAAGGGGATAAATGGGTGAAAAGGCGGGGGAAGTGAGAGCACTACTTGCGCGCACATTTGCCCACATGGTCTAAGAACGGTCGTAGCGACCCATCGATGTCGAGCACTGTAGAAACGCTCTCGCTGCTTTCTGTGCCAGCGCGAAGGGCCGTAACCAATGTGCGGTCTTGATAGGTACCGCGACACTAAATGCTCTACCCGTCGCACAAGTGCGCGAAGTGCCAAATTAGGCCTTCTTTGCGCTCACAGGATACGGACAAACGGAGACAGCCTCTGTCGGTAGAGGTTGATGAACCTGCCCAACGTTGGCACTCAGTTGACGAGCACGCGGGACGCGTCAAGTGAACAGCGGCGCCACTGAGTCTCGACGCCCGATGCCAGTCACATTCGGCACGTCCAATGCTGGCGAGAAAACAGAGACGCCAGATCCAGCTTTTAATACCTTACCATGACAGAGCGCCTGCCCAACGCGAAGAGAGAAACAACACAAAGCAAGGTAAAGTAATAAAAAGAAAATGCTCGCCGGTCAGAGCAAGAGAAGGAAGCCACAAACAGCTTTCGGACGTACGTAGAGCCCGGAGAGCAAACATGGCGCGCATCCGGGCGCTCCATCCGGGTCAAACACAAGAGGCCAATGGAATGAATCCAAATAACAGGGGCCAGGGCCGAAGAAAGGCGCTCCCTCTCGGCGCGGATAACAATGCATGCCCTAATGACGAACGCCACCAGGAACCTGTTTCGGCGGGCGTCCCTGCCGCCGCAAGCAGAGCAGCTCTCGCCGATCGGCGCTGCGCGAATGATGAGGTCGGAGCAGGGAGGGAGGAGGAGGGGGACGACGCATTTTCCCCAGCTTTACCGTTCCCAAACGCTAAGACGGAGCATGCGCCGAATGTTACACACACCAAAGAAGGATGGGGGAGCGAGAGGGGGGGGGGGGGGGAGATTTAGAGACGTGTGACGCTGTTCACGAAGAAGAAACATGGCCACGAATGGTCAGTACCGCTTTGCCACGCTATTCGAGCAACGAGAGACGAATGCAGTTATTTCAGGCTGACGCTGCACCGCTGAACAAGACTCGGTGTCTGCCGTTTTAGTTTTCGCGAGAGAAAGGCTCACGTCGGACCTCACAGACCCCATAGAAGTCTCGACTAGTCCCGGGCCTCATCTCTGTGAGCTTGGCAGAATGTTCGCCCTGCTGTGAGTTTTTGAAGCTCGTAAGCTTACTAAATAAGCGCTTGTACGCGAATGAGAGCAAACAGGTGAGACAATCACGATAACACGACTCCGACCAAATCGCGCAAAGAGCGCCACCACCTTCTAGTTCAGACGGCTACAATTTTCGAAGGTCGTAGGCCAAAGGCAACAATCACACGCGACACACTTCTCTCTTTTTTTTTTCTAATTTTAGCACTGCAACCACACACAAAAAAAGAAAAATATGGTGCGACATCACAGTGGCGGCATTAGAGAAAAAATGCGGACACTGAAGAACAGCAAGCCAATCAAAAGGTATAGTTATACGACAGTCAGCAGACTTTTTTTTTGAAAGGACAACGCGTAAGGAATTGATTGTGCAATGATACTACGTCAAGCTCACTCTTGCACAAAACGCTGCACAAGCAAGCAACGCCTTCATAATGAGAGATGTCTTGCGCCACTTGCGTTGATGCCATCTAGGGCGTACCCGTAACGTTGCGCAAGAAGACGCCCGGACCAACCTGTATCGCAGTGCCAGTTCGCAACCGCGGCACGAATGTTACCAGACGGTAGACTGTTGCCGAATGCATACACCTTCGCAGCGAATGGCCGGCGACAAACTCCACACACTTGTAGCCGCATGAACTGGCCTATTACGTGGCCCTGCCTTTTTACTTCGACACACAATGCCAACAATGGCGAGTGAGCTAATACCAGAAAGAATGCTAAAGAAACGTTCTCTACGCGTCACCTTGACGACCCCGCGCGAGCGGTGTGGGCCACATGTGATTTTAATTTATTTCAGGCTTCGTTTCCCAGAAATAACGCCCGAAGCACAAACCTTTGAAATTCAAGGGAACCGAATCCATCAGCGGGTGCTGTTATTTCTGCTCACGATATTTCCCTCCGCAACAGCTGCTGTGGAATACCGTTTACCCAAAAGGAAGCTCTCCTTGCCACAACATTGAAGCAACAACTGCGCGTGAGACACACGCAGTGGGACCTGCTTCTCTTTCAGGCACAGCAACAGAGGTCACGGGGAAAGCACACCAGGCGTTTCAGACCCGACGGTCGGGAAGTGCGCTCAGTGGAGAGTCGCTTGACATGTCCGTGCTCTGACAAGCCTCGATGACAGCCAGCGGAAACTGGGAATCTTATTGACAGCTCGCTAATGTGGCTGTCTGGGGGTGTTGGATCTCTCTCTCTCTCTCTCTCTCTCTCTCTCTCTCTCTCTCTCTCTCTCTCTCTCTCTCTCTCTTTTTATTGAAAGCCTACACGGCAAGCCACTATGCAAGCCACTACATTTTCGAAGCAACGACGGTGCGACACACATGCCCAGCGACGGAACCGTCACCAGCTTTTGCAATATGTATGGCCCCCGATTAGAGAGAGCAACGTCTGATATTCGAACCAACCGCTACTGACTGATCAGTGCCACTGGTCTTCGATAGCTCAAAGCGCATGTGCAGTCCGAAGCAAAATTAGGTTCCAAGTCTAAAACACTACGGACGAGCTTATTTGGAGATTTCAACATTCATCTGTAATGGCATCATTCCAGAACGTTACACTGCAGACGTCGCCTGTTTTAACTGTATGTTTCAGCAGTTCTACCTATTCGACAAGTTTGTCACATTCAAGGACTCGATGTCCACTCTGATCGACCTTTTGATGCGACAGTGGTGACAAAATATGTCCCTCATCACTGCTATAGCAAGGCCGCCGTGGCTGTGGTCTCAGCATCACGGTCGAGATAAAAGAGAAACAAGGCGGAACGCTGTAGCACTCAAACTTGGCTCCGAAGCGCGATATCTTAGAGCGTTACACAAGCAATGACGATAGCGATTTCCGTGTGAACTCTAAATGACATCATCTCGGCTAGGTGTTATGGATCAGGACGTGCATTTATATCCAGACTGACTTGCATGGCATAGGCTCGCAATTCACGGAACCGTGGTTGTCGAAGCCGGCTTCGCACAATGCAAGGCGAGTCACGCTCAAGCCCGTCTACAAATAGACTGAACAGGCAGATGAGAACGCTTACGTAGGTTTGAACGGACAAAGGCGACAGTCAATTATGCCGGAGGAGCATTCCGATGGGGCCGACGTTTGCGAGCATCGCAGACACAGGCCCAAAGCAGTCGATCAGCAACTACTACACAGAGGTCGCTGTCGCTATGCTAGCCACGAAAGCACCTGGCTTCATTCTCGGCAAACGGAAGCAGGATGCCGCTCGAGCTGGAAGCTGGATTCCACGGAACGCAGATCACATGATGCTTGGTGAACATGTAACTAATGCATTGCGATGTGAACATTTTAGAAAAATCAAGAGGCCAGCTTCACTTTTGGCGCTGACGAAGACGAAAAAGAAAGAAAGAAAGAAAGAAAGAAAGAAAGAAAGAAAGAAAGAAAGAAAGAAAGGAAGAGAAAACGCCCTTCTGAAAACGGATACACAGGACATTAGTGCAAGCGCTTTTCGGGTATGTAGAAGGACACCGCAGACGCTCACGTTATGGCCCATGTTTCATTGCACACCCCAGCCCCTAACGAAGTATGAATTGCTGTTCTAGAATAGCCGCTCAAAAGGCCAAAAAAAATTTAACGGCAATGCCCTAATTGCATACTGCGACTTGATTAATGTGGGCGCTTTCCCTCGATGCTAGGAAATTACTAGTGTTTGCGGCTACGCATACAGCTAGCCGCTGGAGAATGAGTTCATCACCGTAAAAGGCTAATGCGCCATTGCGGCCAAAAGGACACTTCGCACATGTCACGAGAGGACGCACGTGCTTCCAACATTTAACGATGCAGTTAAGCTTGGCGGCGCGCACCCGCTCACGCAACCCTTGCCAGTTGGCAGCGTTCGCGGGAACAGCTGCACAGCTACAGCTGTCGCGAGGATCACAACTGCCGCTGCCGAATGAAGGAAGAGTGGACAGAGGTCGCTTTATATATGCTGATCCGTCGCGGTCAAATGGATGCGGGTCGAAACTATACCTCGGCATGCACTTACTGGCGGTATTGGTGGAAGACTGATGTATTTCGTGTTGCTCTGCGGTCATCATTACGGCACTCAATAAAAACACCACGCGGCAGCCCTCCAGGATATTTATGTAAGTTCTCTCAAAACGAGGGAAGTTTTTGACTGTCCATGTAGTAACCTTGGGCAAACTGAACGCACAGGATCGTTTACAGACGTTATCTCTTTACCGAATACGTACAGTAAACGCCACTGCGCGCGGTCTCCGCGATGGAGTCTCCCGAAGCGGCTTCTCGCATGAAAGGTAGGCAAAGGCTGAGAGCAAACTATGTGAAATATGTTCTTGTAGTGGGGTGTCTGTATAACGAAATGGAGTATAACAGAATGAAGCCTCAATGCAGGGATCGCACGGGTTCGCAGCGGCCGACTGGACGTCTGCATGCATGTCCGCGCACAATGTTTCGCTTTCGCTGCGAGCGCTGCAGGCTGCAGCACATGATCATTTGACAGTACACTAGCAACCATTGTTGCGTGGACGCTATCAGAGCTGTTCAAAAATAATTTCGTTATAGAGACTTCGACGCCTACCGCGACTGTGATGTGCCGTAGCGACGATTCAATCTTTATTTTTTATATATAAATTCTTGGACGTTCTAATACGATTTCTCAAGTTACGTCGCAATTAATGTTTACCGGTATTCTGCAGCGTGCTATTTCCCGCTGCTTCTGTATCGTACTCCAGTGCGTTGATTCATAACACAAACATGACCATATGCCATGCTTTTTTTAATGTGCTTTTTACCGTTCCCTTTTCATTCCAGTGAACTTGCCAGTATCTAGAATCAACAAGCTCATAGACCAAATAAAGTGTCATCACATTAGCCGGGCAGCCAGCGCGAGCGAGCGTCTCACTGCGTTTTCTGCTACTCACCGAACATCGCGCAGTCCCGGCGTAGTAGCAGAAATCTTCCTCGCATTTGTGCTTGCTGCATACCCGAGTGCTTGCTGCATACCCGAGTGCTTGCTGCATACCCGAGTGCTTGCTGCATACCCGAGTGCTTGCTGCATACCCAAGTGCTTGCTGCATACCTGAGCTGTAGCCGATGGCTGTCTGCCGGTTCTAAATTTCGCGAGCCCAGCTTCACGCGGCTTCTTGTCCTGCGGCTACGTGCGAATAAGGCTGACACCTGGCTCCGTTGCGTACGTCCGGTACTGCGGCGCTGAGCAGTAGCCTACCATGCTGCACGCCTCCAAAGGCAGCCACTGTCCATTATAGTGCTTTCAAATGACGTCAAGCAGGCATCCAAGGTGGGAAAGCCTCACCACTTAATCAGAACCGCAGCGCAGGTGGGACAAACTTTCGTTTTCAGCTCGCTTCGGCGTTTCCGAAGCAGCCGACGCGGCCGCTGTGTCCACATGATCCCTCATGCTACGTCCCGCCGACGGTGGCGCCAGCTTCTCCAGTGGTGGAGCTCGCCCCCAATACCACCTATAAGTAACTAGGGCAAGTTTGTTTTTTTTTTTCCTCCTTTTTTTTTATCGAAGCTTTCATGGCGAATCCTCCCAGACCGTGGCTGCTGCTGCTGTCTTGTCGAATAGCTAACACACAGAAAGTAAAAGAACTCCGTGCTAGAAGTTGAAGAATCAAACCTCCGCCGCCCTGCACTGCTGTCCGATGGTCTAACCATTATAGGCCACAACCGCACCGAACACTTTTTTTCGCGCCGACGCCAAGCAGCTCTCTGTGACAATGGGCGCGAGCGTCACGTCTCGTAGCATGCTGTACACGCCAGTTTCCACGAGACGCACATGGCCTCGCGCGAGAGCTCTGGCTTCCGAAGGTTTGGCCACTGTAGTCCATTTCGCACTTCTCGGCTAATGGGTACGAGGCGCATTCAGTCGCCGAAATCCGCTGTGCGTCTCTTATCGAGATGCGCCGTTTCGTCCTGCCGGTTTACCTTCGCGCTTACACCTATTCCTACAGTGCGCGGGATCGTGATTTTTACTGCGTCTTCGCTTGTATAAGAGAAATCACTCAGCGAAAATACTTTGAACTGTACAGGCTTGTTTCATCACTGCGAGCGCAGAGAGCCACGACAATGGAAATCACTGCATGGTTTCAGCATGGTTGGTTGGTAGGGTCTTTATTACAGGCGGTGTTAGCCTGGCCGTCTGAGCCGGCAATGGCTCCGCCTGTCCGTATCTTTGGCTGCACAGGAATCTGATACCACATGGCTATGAGTTCAGTGTAGCGTTTATATGAGAGTAGAAGGCGTGAGACCTTCCTTACGAACTATTATATCCTGGACCCTTCGGGGAACACACATACGCGTTCGTTATTCGTCTTGGTTGCAGGTTGTCAAAGAGTCTTCCTCTCGACATTAATTCGCCGGCAGGACATTCCGCACGAAATTTTCGCCGGTTTTATGCAGTCCCGGTGGCTGTATTCGGGTGGGGATTACCGCTGACTCAGACGGAGGTCTGGCGCACTGAAAAGGAACAGTACGTGCTGAAGAAGCCGATCTTAAGCTACTTTTGCGAGCCTCGATTCACCTCTGATGAAAGCTTCGGCTATGAGTACATTCCAACCTTTGCCACCATTTAGATTAGATGTCTAAAGAGAGAGCTTCGAGCACAACTACTGGAACGTTGCCTGAGCATTCTGTCGACACCTCGATTAGGCAAAAAAAAGAGAAAAAAATTCACAAAAAATACGTACTGTCGCTAAATAGTAACATTCTGCGTGAGCCAACATAAGAACAAAAAACGCCGATTAATTTCGCAAAGAACGTGACTTTTGCTCTCTCTCTCTCTCTCTGTCTCTCTCTTCATATTCTTTTTTTCTTTTTTCGTAAGCTTGCGGTAAAGGAATTTTGCGCCGAGTTTCTGGGCAGACTGCTCCACCACCACAGCAAAGTAGTCTGCATTCTTCCCAATACTTGGGTGCTGTCTGGCCGCTTCGTCGGAACGGGAACGTCACTTAAGATGGCCGCTGTCTTGGAGCACACGACATATCAAGTAGGCCATATGCCTGATGTCAGAGGTGACGATTTGACTGTGACAAAACTAAGTAGATAGCCTATCTTTACTTTCCTCTCTAGAGTCGAGATGACTAATCATAGCCGATACCGTTTGGAGGAACAGAGTGCCTCCCAACTTGAATGATTATTTTTCTCTTACACGTTAAACATGGGACACTCTTCAACAGCTATCAAAGTGGAAGCTGTTGTGTTGCTGATATACGAGAGATCAGGTGACTACCGTTTCGAGAATTTCACACCTAACACTTGCGGCATCACCAATTTTTCTCTATGCCCGAAAAAAAAGAAAAAACAGAAGCTCCACTAAAATGAACCCAAACAAGTATGTATGTAATTGCTGCAGATTGGTGTTTCTTTTTATTGCCAAGCGTATTACTGTTTCATATTTGAGCATGTAGCTCGGCATTTATTTTCAGTGCGCGATACATATATATATATATATATATATATATATATATATATATATATATATATATATATATATATATTTGTGTGTGTGTGCGTTTTTTCGTCACAGTGGGGGTCTCAACCTCCTCCTAGAGACTACAGAATCAATTACTGTCATAAAGAACCTATTGCTTCACATGCCACTGCCAGCGGCCCAGTGGTTAATCAGGCTTCGGGCGACGACGCGCGCTCCAGTAACTCATAGCTCTTCAGGAGTGAATGAAAGCGTTAACTGCACTGGGATAGGAATAGCAGTCACGCTGTTGTACTGCTATACGCTTACTCCTTTTCTTTGTTTTCTCGCGTGCGCCTGTCTCCACAATGACGGACATCGCCTTGCGCGCCAGACCGCCGCTGCGGCGCGAAAGCGCAGGCGCCTCCGGGCCATTTGCATTCCGCGTCCTCTGTTCGACCTTCGCGAAACCGACCTCCTTACAGTGCCAACGTCACAGCTTGCGATAAGTTTCGAACGGGTTTTCCGGCCTACGTGACAGTAACTCGAGTGCACGCTAAGCGGCGACGGCTACCCGCAGCGTTGCGCCATCAAGGACCCGAGCGGATGTTCCGCTTAGCGCGGACACAGGCCGCCGCTTAGCGCCGCGGAGGTTGTTATCGCCTCAAGCCGGTTGCATTATAAGCGACAGTTCAATTCGCTGTCGCGGCTACAGGGCACGAAGTGGAGCGAGCGTGTGTGTCTCTCTGTTAGACTTACGGCTGCGAGTAATCGACTCGGTACGTAAAGGGAAGAAACGGGGTCGGCCGCCTGTCAGCCACCCTTCCAAAGTCAGGCAGAACTGGTAAAATAGACGGCTCACCAAGGCGGTGTAACAGTCTATAACGACACAGCGCGTAAAAAAATTTACGCATGCAAAAGATAATACATTGATAAACAAAATATTACAACATTCTCAAGCATGTAAATGTTGCTGCAACGGGCAACCAGCGGTTGTAGTATGCGCATGGGGGAAAAAAAAAGAAAGCAAGAGGAAATCACGAATGAGGAGCACTATATTAGGCAGAAGAGGAGACACAATTGCCGCAATATGCAGGCTGCTTTACTCCGACAGGTTCTATCAGTGAGATTTGCCAGCTGGAGCTTTCGCAAGCCGTCTCCAGTGCTGCCACAATGCCATATGGTACACAGTCTGCTTCTCCCCCTCCATGGGAGGATATAGAGTACTCCTCGCAGAGTAACGCGGTTGCTCGAGAAATCGGTAGCCGCCGAGAGAGCCGCGCATAACAGCAGACGGCAAAACGCGTCGCCCGCGAGCAATGGAAACACGCTCCAACGAGCAGCGCCAAAGTGACAAACCCGCGAATAAGCGAGACAGAAATAAAAGACATAAACGGAGATCTGCGGGACATCTGTTGCTCACTGCGGCAGCCCTCCTAGAGCAGGCAGGCAGGCAGGCAGCACCGCCCCCCTCGCCCCAAGCCCGCGAGCAGAGGCGAACATTTTGTGGCTGTCTTCGTTTCTAATGCGCTCGCAACCGCTGCTGCAACTGGAGAGCACCGCGCGCCGGCAGCATGGCGGAGAGTATACTTTGCAAAAACTGACGCGAGCGCGCATGGAAACGATCTCCTTTATGTCTGAGATCACCGGGATGAGGAGGAGGAGGGGGCGGCGAGAAAGAGCCGTGATAAATAACCGTCGGAAACAAAGCCTGCCGTTCACTCGTCGCGGGAGGGGGAACAGGTTCGAGCATCGCGCACTGGCGAGTGCCGGCTTCTCCCCAGCACCGCTAAGAATAACATTACCATAAATTAGTAGCCGGTCCTCGCAGGCACTTGTCAGAAAACAAACGCCTAATGGCACGACAAATGAGACAGAATAAAGTAAGCGGGAGAAACGCGCTCGAACGGAGGACCGGCTGCGGCCAAAAACAACAAGAGGGGCCTCGCCAGACTGACAGGCCGACACACGTCGCGCAGTTGAACTGCTCTCGGGGCCTGAGGGGAAAAAATCCCGCCGTACGTAGCGAGCAGAGGGATATATGAAACAAAGAGAAGCCTCTCCGCCCGTCGAAAAATGTTGAGAGAGAGAAGGAGAAAAGGCGTTACAGTCGCATCGCTCAGTGCCCCGTTCGCTTTATTAAACCAACTTTTTTTGCTAACACAAAATGTCGACTTACAACAGAGCTCAGCGTTAGTAAATCATGTCTCAGAAAAACGTATACACGCTGCACCTTTTATTCATCGCGCGTGCGCGCCCTATTCCTTGCACGACAAACAAGATCTTTGATACGATACGATCCTAACGAGGCACTTGCGGCGCCAGAGATATGCAACATAGGTAAGGGTCTGTGTCACACCAAGCGCAAAGGTAAGACAAACAAACGTCGGCTGTGTACAAAAGCTTTGACAACTGTTTCAACCTACCCTGCGGCTAAGTTCCATCTTCTGCATATTTGTAGAGTTCTACGGTTTCTACATATTCTACAGGAAACTACACGTTTTGTATAACTTTTTCACCAATGTCTGCTGCTTTCTTCAGTACAGGGCCAAGATTCGATGAAAAGAGCGACTCCAATGTTTTCAACTAAATGCACCGCTGCTTGAAAGGGCGGAGAAAATGGAAACGAATTCGTCTGATATTCCGAGAACAACTCACCGCCGTGAATAACAGACGCGACCCGTGCACACGTGCTGACCATTTATTTCACAATGTACGTCCTTACCCTCGCACTCGAAAGTATTAGAAATATTCTTGATTTACGCAATTTCGGTTTTACCTCTTCCACGGAATGCCGCACTTGCATTGCGCTGAGGACCAACTGCTGGCATACGAAGCCAAGAGTGCAGCCGCCACCATGACACAACACCGAAACAAGGCATATCGTTTGCAGCGAGGTCAGAAACGATGACACAACGTAAGGTCATTCTCACCGGTGACTCAACAGATATTTTTGGCGCTTCGAGACGGCGACTTCACACAAACGTAACATCACGCCTAATGCCTCACACTCG